>NC_054477.1:87787780-88531530 GCF_017639515.1 Carcharodon carcharias | reverse complement strand
AGGAGAGGCGGGAGCACAGCAGGGAGAAAAGGTGTTGCAGAGAGTTCTAGAGTCACTGCGAGACCAGTTGGAGAGCTGGGAGCTGAGCGGGGAGAAAAGGAGTAGCTGAGAGAGTGTGGGAAAGTCACTGCGAGACCACTTGGAGAGGTGGGAGCAAAGCGGGGAGAAAAGGAGCGGCAGAGAGAGAGAGTGAGAGAGTCACTGCGAGACCAGTGGGAGAGGCGGGAGCCCAGCAGGGAGAAAAGGAGCAGCAGAGAGAGAGTGAGAGAGTCACTGCGAGACTAGTGGGAGAGGCGGGAGCAAAGCCGGGAGAAAAGGAGCAGCAGAGAGAGAGAGAGTCACCGCGAAACCAGTGGGAGAAGCAGGAGCGGAGCAGGGAGTAAAGTAGCAACAGAGAGACAGTGAGAGAGTGACTGTGAGACCAGTGGGAGCGGCAGGAACACCGAGGGGAGGAAAGGAATAGCAGAGAGAGAGTGAGAGAGTCACTGGGAGACCAGTGGGAGAGGTGGGAGCACAGAGGGGAGAAAGTTAGAGCAGAGAGACAGTGAGAGAGACACTGCGAGACCAATAGGAGAGGCAGGAGCACAGCAGGGAGTAAAGGAGCGGCAAAGAGAGAGTGAGAAAGTCACTGCGAGACCAGTAGGAGAGGCGGGAGCACAGCGGGGAGAAAACGAGCTGCAGAGAGTGAGAGAGTCACTGCGAGATCAGTTTGAGAGGTGGGAGCACAGCGGGGAGAAAAGGAGTGGCGGAGAGAGAGTGGGAGAGTCACAGCGAGACCAGTGGGAGAGGCGGGAGCACAGCAAGGAGAAAAGGAGCAGCAGAGAGACAGTGACAGAGTCACTGTGAGACTAGTGGGAGAGGCTGGAGCACAGCGGGGAGAAAAGGAATAGCAGAGAGAGTGTGACAGTGTCACTGCGAGACCAGTGGGAGAGGCAGGAGCACAGCGGGGAAAAAAGTAGCAGCAGAAAGAGAGTGAGAGAGCCACTGCAAGTCCAGTGGGAGAGGTGGGAGCATGGTGTGGAGAAAAGTAGAGCAGGGAGACAGTAAGAGTCACTGCGAGATGAGTAGGAGAGGCGGCAGCCCAGCAGGGAGAAAAGGAGCTGCAGAGAGTGAGAGAGGCACTGCGAGACCAGTTGGAGAGGTGGGAGCTGAGCGGGGAGAACAGGAGCGGCTGAGAGAGTGTGCGAAAGTCACTGCGAGACCACTTGGAGAGGTGGGAGCAAAGCGGGGAGAAAAGGAGCGGCAGAGAGAGAGTGAGAGAGTCACTGCGAGACCAGTGGGAGAGGCGGGAGCCCAGTGGGGAGAAAAGGAGCAGCAGAGAGAGAGTGAGAGTGTCACTGCGAGACTAATGGGAGAGGCGGGAGCAAAGCCGGGAGAAAAGGATCAGCAGGGAGAGAGAGTCACAGCGAAACCAGTGGGATCGGCGGGAGCGGAGCAGGGACAAAAGTAGCAGCAGAGAGAGAGTGAGAGAGTGACTGTGAGACCAGTGGGAGCAGCGGGAACACCGAGGGGAGGAAAGGAATAGCAGAGAGAGTGAGAGAGCCACTGGGAGACCAGTGGGAGAGGTGGGAGCACAGTGGGGAGAAAAGTAGAGCAGAGAGACAGTGGGAGAGTCACTGCGAGACCAACAGGAGAGGCGCGAGCACAGCGGGGAGAAAAGTAGCAGCAGAGAGTCAGAGAGTCACTGCGAGACCAGTAGGAGAGGCGGGAGCACAGCAGGGAGAAAAGTAACAGCAGAGAGACAGTGAGAGAGTCACTGCGAGACCAGTGGGAGTGGCGGGAGCACAGCAGGGAGAAATGTAGCAGCAGAGAGTCAGTGAGAGAGTCACTGCGAGACCAGTGGGAGAGGCGGGAGCACAGCAGGGAGAAAAGTAACAGCAGAGAGAGAGAGAGTTACCGCGAGACCAGGGTAGAGGTGGGAGCACAGCAGGGCGAAAAGGAGTAGCAGAGAGAGAGAGTGAGAGTCATTGCAAAACCAGTGGGAAAGGCGGGAGCACAGCAGGGATAAAAGGAGCAGCAGAGAGACAGTGAGAGAGTCACTGTGAGACCAGTGGGAGAGGTGAGAACACAGCAGGGAGAAACGGAGCAGCAGAGAGAGAGTGGGAAAGTCACTGTGAGACCAGTTGGAGAGTTGAGAGCACAGCGGGAAGAAAGGGAGCAGCAGAGAGAGAGTGGGAGAGTCACTGTGAGACCAGTAGGAGAGGCGGGAGCAAAGCGGGGAGAAAAGGAGCTCCAGAGAGTGAGAGAGTCACTGCGAGACCAGTGGGAGAGGCGGGAGCCCAGCGGGGAGAAAAGGAGCTGCAGAGAGAGAGTGAGAGAGTCACTGCGAGACTAGTGGGAGAGGCGGGAGCAAAGCCGGGATTAAAGGAGCAGCAGAGAGAGAGAGAGTCACCTCGAAACCAGTGGGATCGGCGGGAGTGGAGCAGGGAGATAAGTAGCAGCAGAGAGACAGTGAGACAGTGACTGTGAGACCAGTGGGAGCGGCGGGAACACCGAGGGGAGGAAAGGAATAGCAGAGAGAGAGTGAGAGAGACACTGTGAGACCAATTGGAGAGGCAGGAGCAGAGCAGGGAGAAAAGGAGCTGCAGAGAGTGAGAGAGTCACTGCGAGACCAGTAGGAGAGGCGGGAGCACAGCGGGGAGAAAAGGAGCTGCAGAGAGTCAGAGAGTCACTGCGAGATCAGTTGGAGAGGTGGGAGCACAGCAGGGAGAAAAGGAGCAGCGGAGAGACAGTGAGAGTGTCACTGAGATACCAGTGGGAGAGGCGGGAGCATAGCAAGGAGAAAAGGAGCAGCGGAGAGACAGTGAGAGAGTCACTGTGAGACCAGTGGGAGTGGCGGGAACACCGAGGGGAGGAAAGGAATAGCAGAGAGACAGTGAGAGAGTCACTGGGAGACCAGTCGGAGATGCAGGAGCACAGTGGGGAGAAAAGTAGAGCAGAGACAGTGAGAGACTCACTGCGAGACCAGTCGGAGAGGCGAGGGCATAGCGGGGAGAAAAGGAATAGCAGAGAGAGTGTGACAGTGTCACTGCGAGACCAGTGGGAGCGGCGGGAACACCGAGGGGAGAAAAGGAATAGCAGAGAGACAGTGAGAGAGTCACTGGGAGACCAGTCGGAGATGCAGGAGCACAGTGGGGAGAAAAGTAGAGCAGAGAGACAGTGAGAGAGTCACTGCGAGACCAACAGGAGAGGCGGGAGCACAGCAGGAAGAAAAGTAGCAGCAGAGAGTCAGAGAGTCACTGCGAGACCAGTTAGAGAGGTGGGAGCACAGCGGGGAGAAAAGGAGCGGCACAGAGAGAGAGGGAGAGTCACTGCGGGACCACTGGGAGAGGTGGGAGCACAGCGGGGAGAAAAGGAGCAGCCGAGAGACAGTGAGAGAGTCACTGCGAAACCAGTGGGAGTGGCGGGAGCACAGCAGGTAGAAAAGTAGCAGAGAGACAGTGACAGAGTCACTGCGAGACCAGTGGGAGTGGCGGGAGCACAGCAGGGAGAAAAGTAACAGCAGAGAGAGAGAGAGTTACCGCGAGACCAGGGGAGAGGTGGGAGCACAGCAGGGCGAAAAGGAGTAGCAGAGAGAGAGAGTGAGAGTCAATGCAAAACCAGTGGGAAAGGCGGGAGCACAACAGGGATAAAAGGAGCAGCAGAGAGACAGTGAGAGAGTCACTGTGAGACCAGTGGGAGAGGTGAGAACACAGCAGGGAGAAACGGAGCAGCAGAGAGAGAGTGGGAAAGTCACTGTGAGACCAGTTGGAGAGTTGAGAGCACAGCGCGGAGAAAGGGAGCAGCAGAGAGAGAGTGGGAGAGTCACTGTGAGACCAGTAGGAGAGGCGGGAGCAAAGCGGGGAGAAAAGGAGCTCCAGAGAGTGAGAGAGTCACTGCGAGACCAGTGGGAGAGGCGGGAGCCCAGCGGGGAGAAAAGGAGCAGCAGAGAGAGAGTGAGAGAGTCACTGCGAGACTAGTGGGAGAGGTGGGAGCAAAGCCGGGATTAAAGGAGCAGCAGAGAGAGAGAGAGAGTCACCGCGAAACCAGTGGGATCGGCGGGAGTGGAGCAGGGAGAAAAGTAGCAGCAGAGAGACAGTGAGACAGTGACTGTGAGACCAGTGGGAGCGGCGGGAACACCGAGGGGAGGAAAGGAATAGCAGAGAGAGAGTGAGAGAGTCACTGGGAGACCAGTAGGAGAGGCGGGAGCACATCGGGGAGAAAAGGAGCTGCAGAGAGTCAGAGAGTCACTGCGAGATCAGTTGGAGAGGTGGGAGCACAGCGGGGAGAAAAGATCGGCAGAGAGAGAGTGGGAGAGTCACTGCGAGACAAGTGGGAGAGGCGGGAGCACAGCAGGGAGAAAAGGAGCAGCGGAGAGACAGTGAGAGTGTCACTGAGATACCAGTGGGAGAGGCGGGAGCATAGCAAGGAGAAAAGGAGCAGCGGAGAGACAGTGAGAGAGTCACTGTGAGACCAGTGGGAGTGGCGGGAACACCGAGGGGAGGAAAGGAATAGCAGAGAGACAGTGAGAGAGTCACTGGGAGACCAGTCGGAGATGCAGGAGCACAGTGGGGAGAAAAGTAGAGCAGAGACAGTGAGAGACTCACTGCGAGACCAGTCGGAGAGGCGGGAGCATAGCGGGGAGAAAAGGAATAGCAGAGAGAGTGTGACAGTGTCACTGCGAGACCATTGGGAGCGGCGGGAACACCGAGGGGAGAAAAGGAATAGCAGAGAGACAGTGAGAGAGTCACTGGGAGACCAGTGGGAGAGGCTGGAGCACAGCGGGGAGAAAAGGAGCAGCAGAGACAGAGTGAGAGAGTAACTGCAAGACCAGTAGGAGAGGCAGGAGCACAGCAGGGACAAAAGTAGCAGCATAGAGCCAGAGAGTCACTGCGAGACCAGTTAGAGAGGTGGGAGCACAGCGGGGAGAAAAGGAGCGGCACAGAGAGAGAGGGAGAGTCACTTCAGGACCACTGGGAGAGGCGGGAGCAGAGCAGGGAGAAAAGGAGCAGCAGAGAGAGAGAGAGTCACTGCAAAACCAGTGGGAGTGGCGGGAGCACAGCAGGGAGAAAAGTAGCAGCAGAGAGACAATGGGAGAGTGACTGTGAGACCAGTGGGAGCGGAGGGAACACCGAGGGGAGGAAAGGAATAGCAGAGAGAGAGTGAGAGAGTCACTGGGAGACCAGTCGGAGATGCAGGAGCACAGTGGGGAGAAAAGTAGAGCGGAGAGACAGTGAGAGTGTCACTGAGATACCAGTGGGTGCGGCAGGAGCACAGCAGGTAGAAAAGTAGCTGCGGAGAGACAGTGAGAGAGTGACTGTGAGACCAGTGGGAGCGGCGGGAACACCGAGGGGAGAAAAGGAACAGCAGAGAGAGAGTGAGAGAGTCAATGCGAAACGAGTAGGAGAGGCGGGAGCACAGCGGGGAGAAAAGTAGCAGCAGAGAGAGAGTGAGAAAGTAACTGCGAAACCAGTAGGAGAGGCGGGAGCACAGTGGGGAGAAAAGTAGCAGCAGAGAGAGAGTGAGAAAGTAACTGCGAAACCAGTAGGAGAGGCGGGAGCACAGCGGGGAGAAAAGGAATAGCAGAGAGAGAGTGAGAGTTTCACTGCGAGACTAGTGGGAGAGGCGGGAGCAAAGCTGGGAGAAAATGAGCAGCAGAGAGTGAGAGAGTCACCGCAAAAACAGTGGGAGAGGCGGCGACGGAGCAGGGAGAAAATGAGCAGCAGAGAGAGAGTGAGAGAGTCACTGGAAGGCTAGTGGGAGTGGCGGTCCACAGCAGGGAGAAAAGTAGCAGCAGAGAGACAGTGACAGAGTCACTGTGAGACCAGTGGGAGAGGCAGGAGCACAGCGGGGAGAAAAGGAACAGCAGAGAGAGAGTGAGAGAGTCACTGTGAGACCAGTGGGAGAGGCGGGAGCACAGCGGGGAGAAAAGGAATAGCAGAGAGAGAGTGAGAGTGTCACTGCGAGACCAGTGGGAGAGGCGGGAGCACAGCGGGGCGAAAATTAGCAGCAGAGAGAGAGTGAGAGTGTCACTGCGAAACCAGTAGGAGAGGCGGCAGCACAGCTGTGAGAAAAGGAGCTGCAGAGAGACAGTGACAGAGTCACTGTGAGACCAGTGGGAGAGGCGGGAGCACAGCGGGGAGAAAAGGAATAGCAGAGAGAGAGTGAGAGAGTCACTGTGAGACTGGTGGGAGAGGCGGGAGCAAAGCGGGGAGTAAAGCAGCAGCAGAGAGAGAGTGAGAGAGTCACTGCAAGACTAGTGGGAGTGGCGGGAGCACAGCAGGGAGAAAAGTAGCAGAAGAGAGACAGTGACAGAGTCACTGTGAGACCAGTGGGAGAGGCGGGAGCACAGCGGGGAGAAAAGGAATAGCAGAGAATGAGTGAGAGAGTCACTGTGAGACCAGTGTGAGCGGCGTGAACACCGAGGGGAGGAAAGGAATAGCAGAGAGAGAGTGAGAGAGTCACTGTGAGACTAGTGGGTGAGGCGGTAGCAAATCGGGGAGAAAAGGAACAGCAGAAAGAGAGAGAGTAACCGCGAAACCAGTGGGAGAGGCGGGAGCGAAGCAGGGAGAAAAGTATCAGCAGAGAGACAGTGAGAGATTAACTGTAAGACCAGTGGGAGCGGCGGGAACACCGAGTGGAGGAAAGGAATAGCAGAGAGAGAGTGAGAGAGTCACTGGAAGGCTAGTGGGAGTGGCGGTCCACAGCAGGGAGAAAAGTAGCAGCAGAGAGACAGTGACAGAGTCACTGTGAGACCAGTGGGAGAGGCAGGAGCACAGCAGGGAGAAAAGGAGCAGCAGAGAGAGAGAGAGTCACCGCGAAACCAGTGGGAGAGGTGGGAGTGGAGCAGGGAGAAAATTATCAGCAGAGAGACAGTGAGAGAGTGACTGTGAGACCAGTGGGAGCGGCGGGAACACCGAGTGGATGAAAGGAATAGCAGAGAGAGAGTGAGAGAGTCACTGGGAGACCAGTAGGAGAGCCGGGAGCACAGCGGGGAGAAAGGTAGAGCAGAGAGAAAGTGAGAGAGTCACTGCAAGACCAATAGCAGAGGCAGGAGCACAGCAGGGAGAAAAGGAGCTGCAGAGAGTGAGGGAGTCACTGCGAGACCAGTGGGAGAGGTGGCAGCACAACAGGGAGTAAAGTAGCAGCAGAGAGAGAGTGAGAGACTCACTGCGAGACCAGTAGGAGAGGAGGGAGCACAGCAGGGAGAAAAGGAGATGCAGAGAGTCAGAGAGTCACTGCGAGATCTGATGGAGAGGTGGGAGCACAGCGGGGAGAAAAGGATCGGCAGAGAGAGAGTGAGAGAGTCATTGCAAGACCAGTGGGAGAGGCGGGAGCACAGCAGGGAGAATAGTAGCAGCAGAGAGACAGTGAGAGAGTCACTGTAAGACCAGTGTGAGCGGCGTGAACACCGAGCGGAGGAAAAGAATAGCAGAGAGAGAGTGAGAGAGTCACTGGGAGACCAGTGGGAGAGGGGGGAGCACGGGGGGGAGAAAAGCAGAGCAGAGAGACAGTGAGAGAGTGACTGTGAGACCAGTGTGAGTGGCGTGAACACCGAGGGGAGGAAAGGAATAGCAGAGAGAGAGTGAGAGAGTCACTGGGAGACCAGTGGGAAAGTGGGGAGCACAGGGGGGAGGAAAAGTAGAGCAGAGAGACAGTGACAGAGTCACTGTGCGACCAGTGGGAGAGGTGGGAGCACAGCGGGGAGAAAAGGAGCTGCAGAGAGACAGTGACAGAGCCACTGTGAGACCAGTGGGAGAGGCAGGAGCAAAGCAGGTTGAAAAGGAATAGCAGAGAGAGAGTGAGAGACTTACTGTGAGACTAGTGGGAGAGGGGGGAGCAAAGCGGGGAGAAAAGGAGCAGCAGAGAGAAAGTCACCGCGAAATCAGTGGGAGAGGCGGGAGCGGAGCAGGGAGAAAAGTAGCAGCAGAGAGCCAGTGAGAGAGTCACCACGAGACTAGTGGGAGAGGCGGGATCACACCAGGGCGAAAAGGAACAGCAGAGAGAGAGTGAGAGAGACACTGCGAAACCAGTGGGAGAGATGGGAGCACAGCTGGGAGAAAAGTAGCAGCAGAGAGAGAGTGACAGAGTCACTGTGAGTCCAGTGGGAGAGGCGGGAGCACAGCGGGGAGAAAAGTATCAGCAGAGAGACAGTGAGAGAGTGACTGTGAGACCAGTAGGAGCGGCGGGAACACCGAGTGGAGGAAAGGAATAGCAGAGAGAGAGTGAGAGAGACACTGGGAGACCAGTGGGAGAGCCGGGAGCACAGAGTGGAGAATAGTAGAGCAGAGAGAAAGTGAGAGAGTCACTGCGAGACGAATAGGAGAGGCAGGAGCACAGCAGGGAGTAAAGTAGCAGCAGAGAGAGTGAGAGACTCACTGCGAGACCAATAGGAGAATCGGCAGCCCCGCAGGGAGAAAAGGAGCTGCAGATAGTGAAAGAGTCACTGTGAGACCAGTGGGAGATGTGGGAGCACAGCAGGGAGAAAAGGAACAGCAGAGAGAGATTGAGAGAGTCACTGCGAGACCAGTAGGAGAGGCGGGAGCGCAGCAGGGAGAAAAGGAGCTGCAGAGAATCAGAGAGTCACTGCGAGACCAGTTGGAGAGGTGGGAGCACAGCGGGGAGAAAAGAAGCGGCCGAGAGAGAGTGGGAGAGTCACTGCGGGAGCAGTGGGAGAGGTGGGAGCACAACAGGGAGAAAAGGAATAGTAGAGAGAGAGTGAGAGAGTCACTGCGAGACCAGTGGGACCGGCGGGAACACCAAGGGGAAGAAAGGAATAGCAGAGAGAGAGTGAGAGAGTCACTGGGAGACCAGTGGGAGAGGGGGGAGCACAGCAGGGAGAAAAGGAGCAGCAGAGAGTGAGAGAGTCTCTGCGAGACCAGTAGGAGAGGTGGCAGCCCCGCAGGGAGAAAAGGAGCTGAAGAGATTGAGAGAGTCACTGCGAGACCAGTGGGAGAGGTGGGGGCACAGCGGGGAGAAAAGGAGCAGCAGAGAGAGAGTGAGAGAGTCACTGCGAGACCAGTAGGAGAGGCGGGAGCACAGCAGGGAGAAAAGGAGCTGTAGAGAGTGAGAGAGTCACTGCGAGACCAGTGGGAGAGGTGGGAGCACAGCGGGGAGAATAGGAATAGCAGAGAGACAGTGAGAGAGCGACTGTGCGACCAGTGGGAGAGGCTGGAGGACAGCAGGGAGAAAAGCAATAGCAGAGGGAGAGAGTGAGAGTGTCACTGCATGACTAGTGGGAGAGGCGGGAGCAAAGCGGGGAGAAAAGGAGCAGCAGAGAGTGAGAGAGTCACCGCGAATCCAGTGGGAGAGGCGGGAGCGGAGCAGGGAAAAAAGTAGCAGCAGAGAGACAGTGAGAGAGTCACTGTGAGACCAGTGGGAGCAGCGGGAACACCGAGGGGAGGAAAGGAATAGCAGAGCGAGAGTGAGAGTGTCACTGGGAGACTAGTGGGAGAGACGAGAGCATAGCAGGGAGAAAAGTAGCAGGAGAGTGACAGTGAGAGAGTCACTGCAAGACCAGTGGGAGTGGCAGGAGCACAGCGGGGAGAAAAGTAGCAGCAGAGAGACAGTGACAGAGTCACTGTGAGACCAGTGGGAGAGGCGAGAATATCGAGGGGAGGAAAGGAATAGCAGAGAGAGAGTGAGAGAGTCACTGAGAGACCAGTGGGAGAGCCGGGAGCACAGAGGGGAGAAAAGTAGCAGCAGAGACAGTGAGAGTGTCACTGCAAGACCAGTGGGAGTGGCGGGAGCACAGCGGGGAGAAAAGTAGCAGCAGAGACAGTGACAGAATCACTGTGAGACCAGTGGGAGAGGCAGGAGCACAGTGGGGAGAAAAGGAATAGCAGAGAGAGAGTGAGAGAGTCACTGCGAGACTAGTGGGAGAGGCGGGAGCAAAGCGGGGAGAAAAGGAGCAGCAGAGAGAGAGAGAGTCACCGTGAAACCAGTGGGAGAGGCAGGAGCGGAGCAGGGAGAAAAGTAGCAGCAGAGAGACAGTGAGAGAGTGACTGTGAGACCAGTGGGAGAGGCGAGAACATCGAGGGGAGGAAAGGAATAGCAGAGAGAGAGTGAGAGAGTCACTGAGAGACCAGTGGGAGAGCCGGGAGCACAGAGGGGAGAAAAGTAGAGCAGATAGAAAGTGAGAGAGTCACTGCAAGACCAATAGGAGAGGCAGGAGCACAGCAGGGAGAAAAGGAGCTGCAGAGAGTGAGAGAGTCACTGCGAGACCAGTGGGAGAGGTGGGAGCACAGCGGGGAGAATAGGAATAGCAGAGAGACAGTGAGAGAGTGACTGTGAGACCAGTGGGAGTGGCGGGAACTCCGAGGGGAAGAAAGGAATAGCAGAGCGAGAGTGAGAGTGTCACTGGGAGACTAGTGGGAGAGGCGGGAGCACAGCAGGGAGAAAAGTAACAGCAGAGAGAGAGTGAGAGAGTAAGTGTGTAACCAGTAGGAGAGGCGGGAGCATAGCAGGGAGAAAAGGAGCAGCAGAGAGAGAGTGAGAGGGTCACTGCGAAACCAGTGGGAGACGGGGGAGCACAGGGGGGAGAAAAGTAGAGCAGAGAGACAGTGAGAGAGCGACTGTGCGACCAGTGGGAGAGGCTGGAGGACAGCGGGGAGAAAAGCAATAGCAGAGAGAGAGTGAGAGTGTCACTGCAAGACTAGTGGGAGAGGCGGGAGCAAAGCGGGGAGAAAAGGAGCAGCAGAGAGAGAGAGAGTCAACGCGAAACCAGTGGGAGAGGCGGGAGCGGAGCAGGGAAAAAAGTAGCAGCAGAGAGACAGTGAGAAAGTCACTGTGAGACCAGTGGGAGCAGCGGGAACACCGAGGGGAGGAAAGGAATAGCAGAGCGAGAGTGAGAGTGTCACTGGGAGACTAGTGGGAGAGACAAGAGCATAGCAGGGAGAAAAGTAGCAGCAGAGAGACAGTGAGAGAGTCACTGCAAGACCAGTGGGAGTGGCAGGAGCACAGCGGGGAGAAAAGTAGCAGCAGAGAGACAGTGACAGTGTCACTGTGAGACCAGTGGGAGAGGCGAGAACATCGAGGGGAGGAAAGGAATAGCAGAGAGAGAGTGAGAGAGTCACTGAGAGACCAGTGGGAGATCCGGGAGCACAGAGGGGAGAAAAGTAGAGCAGATAGAAAGTGAGAGAGTCACTGCAAGACCAATAGGAGAGGCAGGAGCACAGCAGGGAGAAAAGGAGCTGCAGAGAGTGAGGGGGTCACTGCGAGACCAGTTGGAGAGGTGGCTGCACAGCAGGGAGTAAAGTAGCAGCAGAGAGAGAGTGAGAGAGCCACTGCGAGACCAATAGGAGAGGCAGCAGCCCAGCAGGGAGAAAAGGAGCTGCAGAGAGTGAGACCGTCTCTGCGAGACCAATGGGAGAGTTGGGAGCACAGCGGGGAGAGAAGGAGCAGCAGACAGACAGTGAGAGAGTCACTGCGAGACCAGTTGGAGAGGTGGGAGCACAGCGGGGTGAAAAGGATCGGCAGAGACAGAGTGGGAGAGTCACTGCGGGACCAGTGGGAGAGGCGGGAGCACAGCAGGGAGAAAAGGAGCAGCAGAGTGACAGTGAGAGAGTCACTGTGATACCAATGGGAGAGGTGGGAGCACAGCACGGAGAAAAGGAATAGCAGAGAGAGAGTGAGAGAGTCACTGCGAGACCAGTGGGAGAGGTGGGAACACAGCGGGGAGAAAAGTAGTAGCAGAGAGACAGTGAGAGAGTCACTGCAAGATTAGTGGGAGAGGCGGGAGCACAGCAGGGAGAAAAGGAGCAGCAGAGAGAGAGTGTGAGAGCCACTGCAAAACCAATGGGAAAGGCGGGAGCACAGCAGGGAGAAAAGGAGCAGCAGAGAGAGAGTGAGAGAGTCACTGCGAGACCATTGGGAGAGGCGAGAGCACAGCAGGGAGAAAAAGAGCTGCAGAGAGTGAGAGATTCACTGTGAGATCAGTGGGACAGGTGGGAGCACAACAGGGAGAAAATTAGCTGCAGAGAGAGAGTGAGAGAGTCACTGCGAGACCAGTGGGAGTGGCGGGAGCACAGCAGGGAGAAAAGTAGCAGCAGAGAGACAGTGACAGAGTCACCGCGAAACCAGTGGGAGAGCCGGAGCGGAACTTGGAGAAAAGTAGCAGCAGAGAGACAGTGAGAGAGTGACGGTGAGACCAGTGGGAGCAGCGGGCACACTGAGTGGATGAAAGGAATAGCAGAGAGAGAGTGAGAGAGTCACTGGGAGACCAGTGGGAGAGCCGGGAGCACAGTGGGGAGAAAGGTAGAGCAGAGAGAAAGTGAGAGAGTCACCGCAAGACCAATCGCAGAGGCAGGAGCACATCAGAGAGAAAAGGAGCTGTAGAGAGTGAGGGAGTCACTGCGAGACACTTGGGAGAGGTGGCAGCACAACAGGGAGTAAAGTAGCAGCAGAGAGAGAGTGAGAGACTCACTGCGAGACCAATAGGAGAAGCAGCAGCCCAGCAGGGAGAAAAGGAGCTGCAGAGAGTGAGAGAATCACTGCGAGACCAGTGGTAGAAGTGGGAGCACAGCGGGGAGAAAAGGAGCTGCAGAGAGATAGTGAGAGAGTCACTGCGAAACCAGTAGTAGAGGCGGGAGCACAGCAGGGAGAAAAGGAGCTGCAGAGAGTCAGAGAGTCACTGCGAGATCAGTTGGAGAGGTGGGAGCACAGCGGGGAGAAAAGGATCGGCAGAGAGAGAGTGGGAGAGTCACTGCGGGACCAGTGGGAGAGGCGGGAGCACAGCAGGGAGAAAAGTAGCAGCAGAGAGACAGTGAGAGAGTCACTGTGAGACCAGTGTGAGCGGCATGAACACCGAGGGGAGGAAAGGAATAGCAGAGAGAGAGTGAGAGAGTCACTGGGAGACCAGTGGGAGAGGGGGGAGCACAGGGGGGGGAAAAGTAGCAGCAGAGAGAGAGTGAGAGAGTAACTGCGAAACCAATAGGAGAGGTGGCAGCACACAGGGAGAAAAGGAGCTGCAGAGAGAGAGTGAGAGAGTCACTGTGAGACTAGTGGGCGAGGCGGGAGCAAATCGGGGAGAAAGGGAACAGCAGAAAGAGAGAGAGTAAATGCGAAACCAGTGGGAGAGGCGGGATCACAGCAGGGTGAAAAGGAATAGCAGAGAGAGAGTGAGAGAGTCACTTTGAGTCCAGTGGGAGAGGCGGGACCAAATCGGGGAGAAAGGGAACAGCAGAAAGAGAGAAAGTAACCGCGAAACCATTGGGAGAGGCGGGATCACAGCAGGGCGAAAAGGAGCAGCAGAGAGAGAGTGAGAGAGTCACTGCGAAACCAGTGGGAGAGGCGGGAGCGCAGCGGGGAGAGAAGTAGCAGCAGAGAGACAGTGACAGAGTCACTGTGAGTCCAGTGGGAGAGGCGGGAGCAGAGCGGGGAGAAAAGGAATAGCAGAGAGAGTGAGAGAGTCTCTGTGAGTCCAGTGAGTGAGGCGGGAGCAAATCAGGAAGAAAGGGAACAGCAGAAAGAGAGAGAGTAACCGCGAAACCAGTGGGAGAGGCGTGAGCGGAGCAGGGAGAAAAGTATCAGCAGGGAGACAGTGAGAGAGTGAATGTGAGACCAGTGGGAGCGGCGGGAACACCGAGTGGAGGAAAGGAATAGAAGAGAGAGAGTGAGAGTGTCACTGGGAGACCAGTGGGAGAATCGGGAGCACAGAGGGGAGAAAAGTAGAGCAGAGAGAAAGTGAGAGAGTCACTGCGAGACCAATAGGAGAGGCAGGAGCACAGCAGGAAGAAAAGGGGCTGCAGAGAGAGAGTGAGAGAGTCACTGCAAGATCAGTTGGAGAGGTGGGAGCACAGCGGGGAGAAAAGGATCGGCTGAGAGAGAGTGGGAGCGTCACTGCGGGACCAGTGGGAGAGGCGGGAGCACAGCAGGGAGAAAAGGAATAGCAGAGAGAGGGTGAGAGAGTCACTGTGAGACCAGTGGGAGCGGCGGGAACACCGAGGGGAAGAAAGGAATAGCAGAGAGAGAGTGAGAGAGTCACTGGGAGACCAGTGGGAGAGGGGGGAGCACAGTGGGGAGAAAAATAGAGCAGAGAGACAGTAAGAGAGTCACTGCCAGACCAGTGGGAGAGGCAGGAGCACAGCAGGGAGAAAAGGAGCAGCAGAGAGTGAGTGAGTCACTGCGAGACCAGTGGGAGAGGCAGCAGCACAGCAGGGAGAAAAGGGGCTGCATAGAATGAGAGAGTCACTGCGAGACCAGTGGGAGAGGTGGGAGCACAGCGGGGAGAAAAGGAACAGCAGAGAGAGAGTGAGAGAGTCACTGTGAGACCAGTGGGAGAGACGGGAGCACAGCGGGGAGAAAAGGAGCTGCAGAGAGTGAGAGAGTCACTGCGAGACCAGTGGGAGAGGCGGGAGAACAGCAGGGAGAAAAAGAGCTGCAGCGAGTGAGAGAGTCACTGCGAGACCAATGGGAGAAGCGAGAGCACAGCAGGGAGAAAAAGAGCTGCAGAGAGTCAGAGAGTCACTGCGAGACCAGTTGGAGAGGTGGGAGGACAGCGGGGAGAAAAGGAATAGCAGAGAGATAGTGAGAGAGTCACTGCGAGACCATTAGGAGAGGCGGGAGCACAGTAGGGAGAAAAGGAGCTGCAGAGAGAGAGTGAGAGAGTCACTGCGAGAACAGTGGGAGAGGCGGTAGCAGAGCAGGGAGAAAAGGAGCGGCAGAGAGAGAGTGGGAGAGTCACTGCGGGACCAGTGGGAGAGGCGGGAGGACAGCGGGGAGAAAAGGAATAGCAGAGAGAGAGTGAGAGAATCACTGTGAGACCATTAGGAGAGGCGGGAGCACAGTAGGGAGAAAAGGAGCAGCAGAGAGAGAGTGAGAGGGTCACTGCGAAACCAGTGGGAGACGGGGGAGCACAGGGGGGAGAAAAGTAGAGCAGAGAGACAGTGAGAGAGCGACTGTGCGACCAGTGGGAGAGGCTGGAGGACAGCGGGGAGAAAAGCAATAGCAGAGAGAGAGTGAGAGTGTCACTGCAAGACTAGTGGGAGAGGCGGGAGCAAAGCGGGGAGAAAAGGAGCAGCAGAGAGAGAGAGAGTCAACGCGAAACCAGTGGGAGAGGCGGGAGCGGAGCAGGGAAAAAAGTAGCAGCAGAGAGACAGTGAGAAAGTCACTGTGAGACCAGTGGGAGCAGCGGGAACACCGAGGGGAGGAAAGGAATAGCAGAGCGAGAGTGAGAGTGTCACTGGGAGACTGCGAGAACAGTGGGAGAGGCGGTAGCAGAGCAGGGAGAAAAGTAGCAGCAGAGAGAGAGTGAGAGAGTAACTGCGTAACCAGTAGCATAGGCGGGAGCACAGCATGGAGAAAAGGAGCTGCAGAGAGAGAGTGAGAGAGTCACTGCGAAACCAGTGGGAGAGGGGGGAGCACAGGGGGGAGAAAAGTAGAGCAGAGAGACAGTGACAGAGTCACTGTGCGACCAGTGGGAGAGGCTGGAGGACAGCGGGGAGAAAAGGAGCAGCAGAGAGAGAGAGAGTCACCGCGAAACCAGTGGGAGAGGCGGGAGCGGAGCAGGGAAAAATGTAGCAGCAGAGAGACAGTAACAAAGTCACTGTGAGACCAGTGGGAGAGGCAGGAGCACAGCGGGGAGAAAACGAATAGCAGAGAGAGAGTGAGAGAGTCACTGCGAGACTAGTGGGAGAGGCGGGAGCAAAACGGGGAGAAAAGGAACAGCAGAGAGAGAGAGAGTCACCGCGAAACCAGTGGGAGAGGTGGGAGCGGAGCAGGGAGAAAAGTATCAGCAGAGAGACAGTGAGACAGTGACTGTGAGACCAGTGGGAGAGGCGAGAATACCGAGGGGAGGAAAGGAATAGCAGAGAGAGAGTGAGAGAGTCACTGAGAGACCAGTGGGAGAGCCGGGAGAACAGAGGGGAGAAAAGGAGCATCAGAGAGAGTGAGAGAGTCACTGTGAAACCAGTGGGAGAGGCGGGAGCACAGCGGGTAGAAAAGTAGCAGCAGAGAGACAGGGAGAGCGTCACTGTGAGACCAGTTGGAGAGGCTGGAGCACAGCGTGGAGAAAAGGAGCTGCAGAGAGTGAGAGAGTCACTGCGAGACCAGTGGGAGAGGCGGCAGCACAGCGGGGAGAAAAGGAATATCAGAGAGAGAATGAGACAGTCACTGCGAGATCAGTGGGAGAGGCGGGAGCACAGCGGGGAGAAAAGTAGCAGCATAGAGAGAGTGAGAGAGTCAGTGCAACCAGTGGGAGTGGCGGGAGCACAGCAGGGAGAAAAGTAGCAGCAGAGAGACAGTGACAGAGTCACTGTGAGACCAGTGGGAGAGGCGGGAACACAGCGGGGAGAAAAGGAATAGCAGATACAGAGTGAGAGAGTCACTGCGAGACCAGTGGGAGAGGCGGGAGACAGCTGGGAGAAAAGGAGTTGCAGCGAATGAGAGGGTCACTGCGAGACCATTGGGAGAGGCGGGAGCACAGCGGGGAGAAAAGGAGCGGCAGAGAGAGAGTGGGTGAGTCACTGCAGAACCAGTGGGAGAGGCGGGAGCACAGCGGGGAGAAAAGGAGCAGCAGAGAGAGTGTGGGGCAGTCGCTGTGAGACCAGTGGGAGAGGGGGAGCACAGCAGGGAGAAAAGGAATAGCAGAGAGAGAGTGAGAGAGTCACTGTGAGACCAGTGGGAGAGCTAGGAGCATAGCAGGGAGAAAAGGAACAAACAGGGAGTGAGAGAATCACTGCGAGACCAGTGGGAGAGGCGTGAGCCGAGCGGGGAGAAAAGTAGCAGCAGAGAGAGAGTGGAAGAGTCACTGCGAGACTAGTAGGAGAGGCGGGATCACTGCGGGTAGCAAAGGAGCAGCAGAGAGAGAGTGAGAGAGTCAATGCGAGACCAGTTGGAGAGGTGGGAGCACAGCGGGGAGAAAATGAACGGCAGAGAGAGTGGGAGAGTCACTGCAAGACCAGTCGGAGAGGTGGGAGCACAGTGGGGAGAAAAGGAACAGCAGAGAGAGAGTGAGAGAGTCACTGCGAGACCAGTGGGATGGGTGGGTGCACAGCAAGGACTAAGGGAACAGCAGAGAGTGAGAGGGTCACTGCTAGACCAGTGGGAGAGGTGGGAGCACAGCGGGGAGAAAAGGAGCAGCAGAGAGAGAGTGAGAGAGTCACTGCGAAACCAGTGGGAAAGGCGGGAGCACAGCGGGGAGAAAAGGAGCAGCAGAGAGAGAGTGAGAGAGTCACTGCGAAACCAGTGGGAAAGGTGGGAGCACAGCAGGGAGAAAAGGATCAGCAGAGAGACAGTGAGAGAGTCACTGCGAGATTAGTGGGAGAGGTGGGAGCACAGCAGGGAGAAAAGGAGCAGCAGAGAGAGAGTGAGAAATTCACTGCGAGACTAGTGGGAGAGGCGGGAGCAAAGTGGGGAGAAAAGGAGCAGCAGAGGGAGAGCGGGAGAGTCACTCCGAGACTAGTGGAAGAGGCAGGAGCACAGCGGGGAGAAAAGTGGCAGCAGAGAGACAGTGAGAGAGTCACTGCGAGATTAGTGGGAGAGGTGGGAGCACAGCAGGGAGAAAAGGAGCAGCAGAGAGAGAGTGAGAAATTCACTGCGAGACTAGTGGGAGAGGCGGGAGCAAAGCGGGGAGAAAAGGAGCAGCAGAGGGAGAGTGGGAGAGTCACTGCAAGACCAGTGGGAGAGGTGGGAGCACAGCGGGGAGAAAAGTAGCAGCAGAGATAGAGTGAAGAGTAACCGCGTGACCAGTAGGAGAGGCGGGAGCACGGCAGGCAGAAATGGCGCTACAGAGAGTGTGAGAGTCACTACGAGACCAGTGGGAGAGGCAGGAGCACAGCAGGGAGAAAAGGAGCTGCAGAGAGTGAGGGAGTCACTGCGAGACCATTGGGAGAGTCAGGAGCACAGCGGGGAGAAAAGGAGCAGCAGAGAGAGAGTGAGAGAATCACTGCGAGACCAGTAGGAGAGGCGGGAGCACAGCAGGGAGAAAAGGAGCAGCAGAGAGAGTTTGAGAGTGTCATAGCGAGACCAGTGGGAGAGGTAAAAGCACAGCGGGGAGAAAAGGAGCAGCAGAGACAGAGTGAGAGAGTCATTGCGAGACTAGTGGGAGAGCCGAGAGCACAGCGGGGAGAAAATGAATAGCAGAGAAAGAGTGAGAGTCACTGCGGGACCAGTGGGAGAGGTGGGACCACAGCGGGGAGGAAAGGAGCAGCAGAGAAAGAGTGAGAGAGTCACTGCCGTACCAGTGGGAAGGCTCCAAAGAGAATCAAATTATGACATCACAGGAAACCGGCTAAGTCATTGGTTGGTAAGTATATATCTTTTTTTTCTTTAGAAGCTGGGAATTGAAGAATTTTAAATGGTTTACTATAGGTGTAATTGAATTTATTTATAGTAGTAAGTTTTATTAGCAGCAGCAAAGCTGTACTATCATGAGACAGGGTCACGTGTGGAGGCAGAAGTGGACCTGTCTGAATCGGACTTGGTGGGAGCAGACCTGTCTGGATCGGACCTGTCTGGATCAGACCTGTCTGGAGCAGACCTGTTTGGATCGGACCTATTTAGTTTCGACCTGTTTGGAGTGGACCTGTCTGAAGCAGACATGCGTCATGTCAATGTGCTGGTGTTAATTTTCTATAATTCGCTAGATTCTGGAAAGGTTCAATTAGATTGGAAAGTTGCAAAATATATCCCCTGTATTCAAGAAGGGAGGGAGGCAGAAAATAGGAAACCATAGGCCAGTTAGCTTGACGTCTATTGTGGGAAGTTATTAGAATCGATCATTAAGGGGGTTATAGCTGGGCACTTAGAAGAGATCAAGGTAATCAGGAGCAGTCAGCATGGCTTTGTAAAAGGAAAATCATGTTTAACCAATTTATTGGAGTTTTTTGAAGGAGTAACATGTGCAATGGATGTAAAGGGGAGCCTGTAGACAAACTGTGCTTAGATTTCCAGAAGGCATTTGGTAAAGTGCCACATCAAAGATTATTATGAAAAATAAAAGTGCATGGTGTAGTGTGTAACATATTAGAATGGATAGAAGATTGGCTGCCTGGCAGGAAGCAAAGAGTATGCATAAGTGGGTCTTTTTCTGATTGGAAATATTTTCTCTCAGGGGGTTGTGCGACTATGAAACTTTATGCCTCAGGATGTGGCAGAGGTGGGGCCATTGAATATTTTTAAGGCAGAGGTAGATTGATTCTTGTTAGGCAAGGGGATCAAAGATTATTGGGGGGTAGATGGGAATGTGGAAATCGAAACACAAGATCAGCCATGATCTTATTGAATGGCGGAGCAGGCTCGAGGGGCCAAATGGCCTACTCCTGTTCCCATTTCTTATGGTCGTATGCCTGGAGCGGACCCGTCTGGATTGGATCTATAGAAGCAGACCGGTCTGGAACAAACTCGTATGGGTCTGGCCTATCCAGAGCAGACCTGCTTAGAGCAGACCTGCTTGGAACAGATCTGTCTGGGGAAGACCTATCTGACTCAGGCAGAGCGGAGTTTGAAAAAAAATTAAACTGTGACATCACAGCAAGGTCAGGAGTTGATTCATTGGTAAGTATTACTGCTTAGGGACTGAGTCTAAACAACTGGAAGATAAAAAATCATTGGCACAAATTTTCCACTCTTTGGATCATCGGAGACCAGATGTATGACTAAGGTGCCCATCGAGATCCTGCAGAAATCCTGACATGCAAACCTTGGTGGGAGTTACCCAGGAAATTTCAACTTTTGATTGGCAATTCCCTTGAACTCCAGGACCTTCTGCAAATGTCTCCGACTTTGAGTTAGAGTGGGAGACTTTGGATAGTTCTGGTGTACTTACCTGAATAGTTCCTCAGGAAATGTTAGACAAATTAAAGCATGGCCTAACTCCTGAGTAACAACAGAACAGAGCCCCCAATCAACCCCCTTGACTCCCCACTACCCCCTGACCTGACCATATCCCTGACCTGACTACCCACGCTGACGACTCTACAATCCCTCCAGAGCTGACTACCACCTCACCTGCCTGCCACCCTACACACCTGCCATTTCACCCACCCACCAGGTCACCTAGCTACCACCTCACCCAGCTACTACGTCACCCACCTGCCACATCACCCACCTGCCATGTCACCCACCAATCACCTCACCCGCCTTCCACCCCACCCACCTTCCAACCTACCCATCTACCACCTTGCCCACCTACCTCCTCACTCAACTATCACCTCACCCACCTGCCACTTCAGGTCTTGCAACTGCCACTTCATCACCTACCACCTCACTCATCTGCCACCCTATCCACCTACCACCTCACCCATCTGCCATCTCACCCACCTTCAACCTCACTGACCTACCACCTCTCCCATCCTACCAACCTCACCTATCTGACACCTCACCACCCTACCCACTTTTTATTCAGCCACAGGTTGTGGGCTCCACTGGCTGGGCCAGCATTTACTGCCCCTCCCTAGTCGTCCTTGAGAAGGTGGGGGTGAGCTTCCTTCTTGAATTGCTGCAGTCCATGTGGTGTTGGTACACCCACAGTGCTGTTAGGAAGGGAGTTCCAGGAGTTTGACCTAGCGACAGTGAAGGAATGGCGATATAATTCCAAGTCAGGATGTTGACTGACTTGGAGGGGAACTTCCGGGTGGTGCTGTTCCCATCTATCTGCTGTTCTTGCCTTCTAGATGGTGGTCATGGGTTTGGAAGGTGCTGTTGAATTCCTGCAGTGCGTCTTGTAGATGGTACACACTGCTGCTACTGTGCATTGGTGGTTGAGGGAGTGAATGTTTGTGGATGTGGTGCCAATCCAGTGGGCTGCTTTGTCCAGGATGTTGTCAAGCTTCTGGGTGTTGTGGGAGCTGCACTCATCCAGGCAAGTGGGGAGTATTCCATCACACTCCTGACTTGTGCCTTGTAGATGGTAGACAGGCTTTGGGGAGCCAGGAGGTGAGTTACTCGTCACACGATTCCTAGTCTCTGACCAGCTATTGAAGCCACAGTATTTATATGGCTAGTCCAGTTCAGTTTCTGGTCAATGGTAGCCCCCAGGATGTTGATAATGGGGGATTCAGTGATGGTAATGCCATTGAACATCAACTTACTCACTTATTTCACCCATCCTATCCACCTACTCATTCACTTATTCAACCAATCACCTATCCATTCACCCATTCCCTAACATTCAAACTGGACATTTAAACTTACCATAAACCAGCTAATGCCATAAGAAGGGGCATTTCCTGTTTGCCCCAACTTTACTCCACTGTGATGGAGTTCTCAGAGGGACTCTGTGCATTGCATTTCTGGGAAAGCCAGGCTCAGAAGGTCCCAGAAGAAACGCAAGCAGTGTTGAGTCAGGGGAATGTTCAAGTGGAGTGGCAACCTGATGATCATTGCCACTCCTCGTAAGATCAGGGCCATTAAAAATATTAAATATTAATAACAAGTAAGACATGAGTCTCATCTTTATTTTATGTAAGGCCTATTACTACTAGTAAAGTATATTAAGTAGTAGGGTTTATCAGCATGAGTAAGGCTTATTAATATTGGTATGGTTTACCAATATTAATAAGGTTTATTAGTATTGGTAAATGTTTATTAGCAGTAATAAGGCTTATTGCCAGTTGCAAGGTTGTTAACTGATAGATAGAGGAATGGAAGGGTTGCTTCTGACTCTAGAGTGCATATCCTGTGCTATGTGGGAACTCCAGAATTCTTGCTGTGACCTGGATAATCCATTGTGCTGGAAACATCCTCAGTTGCAGCAGCTGGAGCTCTGATTCTCGGAGCTGGAGCAGCAGCTGGCATCACAGCAGTGCACCTATGAGGTTGAGAGCTTCGTGGATAGCATGCAGGGAGAGAGGGAATGGGTGACTACCAGACAGTCAGGAAGAAACAAACAAGTGTGAGGGAGTCCCATGAGTGCATCCCACTCTCCAACCAGTGTTCAGTTCTGAATACTGATGAGAATGATGGTTCATCTGGGGAGTGCAGTCGGAGCTCCGTCTATGGCACCATGGGTAGCTCAACTGTACAGGGGGTTACAAGGAAGACTTGAAGAGCAGTAGTCATAGGTGATTCAATAGTTAGGGGAAAAGACAAACATTTCTGTGACTGACTTGAATCCAGATTATTATCTTGTCTCCCTGGTGCCAGGGTCAAGGATGTCACTGAACGGGAGATGTCGTGGTCCTCATTGGTATGAATGACATGGATAGAAAGAGGCATGTTGTCCTGCAGTCAGAATTTAGGCAGCTAGGTAGGAAATGAGCAAACGGTACCTCAAAAGTAGTAAACTTCAGATTACTCATAGTACCACACATAAGTGAATATAGAAATAGGAGGATAGAGCAGATGAATGTGTGGCTGGAAGGAGAGTGTAGGAAAGAGGGCTTTTGGTTCTTGGGACATTGGGATTGTCTCTCTGGGAAATTAAACCTGTACAGGCCAGACGGTTTGTAACTAAATAGAGCTGGGACCAAGTTCCTTGCGGGGCAGTTTGTTAGTGCCTTTGGGGAGGGTTTAATCTAACTTGGCAGTGGTGTGGGAAGCAGGGGGTAATATCAGAGAGGAATACCAAGGTGTACAAAATACTGGGAGAGATAGGTAGCACTACAGTAGGAAACAGTAAGTTATTTGGTGGGGCCAGAGTAAAGGAAAAAGTAATAAAGTCTACATCAGGATTAATGGGCATGTATTGTTGCAGCCAGTTTAAGAGGGCTGAACAAATTCCTCTATTTGTCCCACTCCTCGGTTGATTATAACAGAGTTTCAATTTAAAAATGAGGTGATATTGCCAATTCAATATAAATATTTAACTGTGTATAGCTCAGTGTAAGAAATAAGCCAGCTGTGTTCCTTCAGTTAAAGTAAAAAGTTAGTTTTAATGCTAAAACTCCTTCAGGTAAAAATGCAGAAATGATTAACAAAAGGCTTAATATATACAAATATGTCCAACTGCCAACTAACACAAAAACAACATACATACGGATCATCCAGATACCTGTTTGCAGCTGAGGGGTCACTTTCCACAGGGGCTGCTGGCACTAGGGTTTCTCACTAGAGCACTAGTTGGTTGATTCCATTTTCTCTTGGAGACAGTGGTGTTGGTTTGGAATTCTCCTTTAAGAACTCTCGGCTTGCAGCAATGACATCTTCTGTTGAGTTTTCAAATCACAAACAGCTCAACTTTGATGAGAAATTTCAGAGAAAGAGGGAGATGGAGTAAGGCTGTTGCCCCAGTGTAGTCTGTTTGACAGTTTTCAATCTGAGCTTATCTTAGCCACTGACAAAATAATATATGTCCAGCCAAAGACATTACAAATTAATTTTCTACATAACACATCTTCATAACAATATGTGAATGTATGAAGTGTGGTAAGTGAGATTATAGGCACAGATTGTGGCAGAGACCTAGCTCGAAGAAGGGCAGGATTGGATGTTAAATATTCCTAGGTACAAGGTGTTCAGGAAAGATAGGAAAGGAAGAAAAAGGGGAGGGCTGCTAGTATTAATAAAGGAGAACATTGCAGTGCTGGAGATAGAGGATGTCTCAGAGGATTTAAGGGCAGAATCTACTTTGCTAGAGCTAAGGAACAAAAATGGTGCAATTACATTGCTTGGTGTAGTCTTAAGCTACCATCTAGTGGGAAGGATGTAGAGGAACAAATTTGCAAGGAAATAACAGGGAAGTGCAAGAAGTATACAGCAATTATAATTGGTGACTCCAATTATCTGAATATAGGCTGGGATAGTAGTAAAGGGCAGAGAGGAGCAAGAGTTCCTTGGATGCATTCAGGGAATTTCCTACAGCGGTATGTTTCCGGGTGGTAAAAAAGAACTAGGGCCAATTCGGGACCAAAAAGGGGATTTGCAACTGGAGGCAGGGGGCACAGCTGAGGCATTAAAATAATACTTTACATCTGTCTTTACCAGGGAAGAAGACACTACTCAGGCCACAGTGAAAGAGAAGGTAATCAATATGCAAGAAGGATTTAAAAATGATTAGGAAGAGATAAATCTGTAATTACAGCCAGGTGTAGAGTATACAGCCCAGCAGCCACCCTCTGGTTTGACATGATGGCGAGGCCAACTGGTGGAAGGTGAATGAATCATGACTGCTGCCAGGTTAACGAGAATTCACCAGCATGATGTGTTGGGCATGGTTGCATATCAATTGCATATTGAGTGAGTGCTACTCATTGTGATTTCAGTGCATGTCAGCATTAAGACACGGCATCTGCAAAGCCATGTGTGTGCAGTCGGTGACACCCTGCACAATTGGGAATTCCATTATCCTGGCAAGGGCACATGCTCGGTTCACTGCTTCTTTCTGATTAAAAGAAAATGAAGTACCCTCTCCTGGTGTATACGGCCTTCTGGACACAGCAATGAACTGCTGTGAGACTTTTGTTATGCTGCTTGTTCCAGCATGGAGGGACCCACTGGTAAAAGAAAAATCAGGGTCACAGTCAATTGTACTTCTACTAGTAGCATGGTCCTTACTTTGCTCTGAAGCAACTGGTCTGGTTCCAGGAGGTGGCAGAGTTCTGTAACGTGGATAAGGCCTGCATCTGAGAGCCTTCCTCCACCTCCCTCTTCTTAGATATCTCTAATCCTTCTCTCTCTGATGCTGCAGACTGTTGTCCCCCTATCCCCCTGCAAACAGTGTCCTCAGTAGCCTTGTAGTAGCAATCAATGCCTTTCTAATGTCCAGCACCACTCAATGCAGAGTTTACCAACTTTTATGAACTCCTGCAAACACTCAGTGCTTCCACAAACTCAAAATGTCAATAAAAATAATATGCAACTAACTGCAATATGAATGATGATGTCTTTAAATAGAAGGACTGGTGGGTTCCCCTTGCTGCTGATGCATGTTCAACTGTGCATGCTTAAGAAGGCATTAGCTAGAGTGGAGAGGTCAAAAGTGGCAGCTGAACATCGAATCAGTGTTAGATGCTGACTGACATCACAGTTTGCCTATGCTGTATGCTTCCAGCATGCCCTCATAACGCCTGGGCTAACACCCACAGCATTATGGAGTTCAACATGAGCCACACTGGAAGTGGATTTTGGTGGCACATGTTATGTATCGTCTTGAATAAAACTAACACATGTTCAACTACAGGCAGCCGTTACTGAACTACCTTAATTTACATCTCCTTAACGGAGAGGGAAGCAAAGAGGGCAGTAGAACAAAATACTCAGTTCTTACAATATACTACATTCCATCCCCACTTTAAAAAGCAATTTATACATTAAAATGGAAATGTAAAATGATACAGGTACATAATTTCTCAGGATGCTGTAAGACTAAACCAACATCAACGCTATCTGAAACTTAACAGGTTGCTTTGCGTATTGGTAGCTTCTGTAATCACAACCAAAATATATATGACCATTACACCCAGAGTAATTTCCATGTAAAAACAATTGTTTTTTCTTAACACCAGCATGTCTTTCAAAACAAAATCACCTTTCGACAAGAAGTAATGGATAATTTCCTTTTTAATCCTCCTTACATGTTTTCAATTAATCTATCTGGCTTCTTTCTCTTTCTGTCTAGGAATCAACTTTCATTTCCATTAGCTTGACTCTACTCTCTTAACACCTCTGACTGTGTCAAACCTGAAATTTGACTTTGACAACCAATTCCACTTAATGGTTGATATTCTGACATTAATTGGTTTGTCTTAATCAAAGACTCTGACTCATTTTCCTCTACCAGTGGATTCTGTGATACCAGCAAGCTTTCAGTTTATTTATGACTTTCACTTTCTTTGTAACTTTCACTTGGGACTGTAGGAGGGGTTTGGACAATAGGAGGTTTAAAATGCTCTCCTTTTGTCAGAATTCCTTTCACAAGCCAATGATTTACATGACACTGACAAGAGTCTTTCTCCAATCTTCACTAGATATGTGAATGCACCTAGTTTCTTTACAACTTCAATTACATACTTTCCCTTATCACCTTGGTGGTTTTTCACCATGACCTTCTTTCTGATCAGCACTGAAGTCTCTGAGTTTCATGCCTCATCTTTTATGACTCATCTTCACTTTGTCTTTCTTTTCTCTTACTTTGCTATTGATGTCAGGCTTAAGCAAACAAAATCTTGTCCTAGCAGTGTGATTAAATATGAACTCATGGTGAGCAACCTATTGTAGACTGCAGAGTTGCTCTGTAAGAGAACAGAAAATTGTTTAGCCTGTGTCCAAGAAAACATGGAAATTACTGCCCAGCTTTTCACCTAGTAATTACTTCTGCAAAGGCCTCTTTACGATCTGTACACTTCTTTCTGCAGCACCATTCAGTGCTTGATGATATGGTGGTATTATAGTGAAGTCCATTTTTATTCAGAAATATTTTAAACTCTCCTGACATAAACTGTGGACCATTATCTGACACCTCTGGCAACCTATAAATTGCAAACCAACTTCTCAAAACCTCAATATTTTTGGCAATTGTGGTATTGGACATTGACTTGACAATTATCCACTTGCCATAGCTATTGACAAAAATAAAGTGCTCTTTCCCTTCCACTTCAAAGAAATCAACAAGTACTTATTCCCACAGGTTTTTCTGTGTTTGACCATGTTCTTTCTAACCTATCCATCCCATAACTTACTGCTTCTAACTGTGCATAAGGCATTGGCCTAGCCTTGCAAAATTTTGTCTGTACATTGTCTTTTATCTTGACTTTATTGTGACAGCTCATTTAATCATCTGGTCCTCCTTGCTCAAAGATCACTTTGTGCTCTCTTAACACATCCTCATTGATAGACATACTCATACTGATTCTTAATGTAATTAACTTGACCCAGTTTAACCCTATCTTCTTAACCAATTTTTTCCCGTTAAGGAGACTTTGTTCCCTCCTACTAAAACCAATGGCAAGTAATAGGATGCAACATTGCATCCCAATTTCACTTCATCTAACATTGAAACATTGTTAACAAAAACAGAATTACCTGGAAAAACTCAACAGGTCTGGCAGCATCGGCGGAGAAGAAAAGAGTTGATGTTTCGAGTCCTCATGACCCTTCAACAGAACTAGGTGAATCCAAGGAGAGGGGTGAAATATAAGTTAGTTTAAGTTTGGGGGGGGGGGGGGTTGGTGGGGGGGGGGTGGGGGTTGGGTGGGGGGAGAGAAGTGGAGGGGGGTGTGGTTGTAGGGACAAGCAAGCAGTGATAGGAGCAGATAATCAAAAGATGTCACAGACAAAAGAACAAAAGAATGCAGAGGTGTTGAAGTTGGTGATATTATCTAAACAAATGTACTAATTAAGAATGGATGGTAGGGCACTCAAGTTATAGCTCTAGTGGGGGTGGGGGGGGCATAAAAGATTTAAAAATAATGGAAATAGGTGGGAAAAGAAAAATCTATATAAATTATCGGAAAAAACAAAAGGAAGGGGGAAGAAACAGAAAGGGGGTGGGGATGGAGGAGGGAGTTCAAGAGCTTAAGTTGTTGAACTCAATATTCAGTCCGGAAGGCTGTAAAGTGCCTAGTCGGAAGATGAGGTGCTGTTCCTCCAGTTTGCGTTGGGCTTCACTGGAACAATGCAGCAAGCCAAGGACAGACATGTGGGCAAGAGAGCAGGGTGGAGTGTTAAAATGGCAAGCGACAGGGAGGTTTGGGTCATTCTTGCGGACAGACCGCAGGTGTTCTGCAAAGCAGTCGCCCAGTTTACGTTTTTACGTTTGGTCTCTCCAATGTAGAGGAGACCGCATTGGGAGCAACGAATGCAGTAGACTAAGTTAGGGGAAATGCAAGTGAAATGCTGCTTCACTTGAAAGGAGTGTTTGGGCCCTTGGACGGTGAGCAGAGAGGAAGTGAAGGGGCAGGTGTTGCATCTTTTGCGTGGGCATGGGGTGGTGCCATAGGAGGGGGTTGAGGAGTAGGGGGTGATGGAGGAGTGGACCAGGGTGTTGCGGAGGGAATGATCCCTACGGAATGCCGCCGGGGGGGTGAAGGGAAGATGTGTTTGGTGGTGGCATCATGCTGGAGTTGGCGGAAATAGCGGAGGATGATCCTTTGAATGCGGAGGCTGGTGGGGTGATAAGTGAGGACAAGGGGGACTCTATCATGTTTCTGGGAAGGAGGAGAAGGCGTGAGGGCGAATGCGCGGGAGATGTGCCGGACACAGTTGAGGGCCCTGTCAACGACCGTGGGTGGAAAACCTCGGTTAAGGAAGAAGGAGGACATGTCAGAGGAACTGTTTTTGAAGGTAGCATCATCAGAACAAATGCGACGCAGGCGAAGGAACTGAGAGAATGGGATGGAGTCCTTACAGGAAGCGGGGTGTGAGGAGCTGTAGTCGAGGTAGCTGTGGGAGTCGGTAGGCTTGCAATGGATATTGGTGGACAGTCTATCACCAGAGATTGAGACAGAGAGGTCAAGGAAGGGAAGGGAAGTGTCAGAGATGGACCACGTGAAAATGATGGAGGGGTGGAGATTGGAAGCAAAATTACCTTCCCCTCTCCGACGCTGAATGTTCAGTGCTCAGCAAAGGACTTAGTTTCATACCCTTATGCCCTCATCTCAATGAATTTCAGGCTCGGCACAATGCTGAACTATTCTTCCGCCGTCTTCATCTCCGGGCTCTCTTCTTTGGGCAGGAGTCCTCTCCCCTTTCAACGGATCCTTTTACCCACCTGCAAATTTCTCCCTCCACCTGGACCCCTCCCTCTGGATTCTTACCTTCTCTTGATCTTTTCATTGAGAACTGTCGGCGCGACATTAGTCATCTCAATTTCTCTGCTCCTCACACCCATTCTAATCTCTCTCTCTCTGAACTTACTACACTCCGTTCTCTCAGGTCCAACCCTGACATTGTCATCAAACCCGCTGACAAGGGTGGTGCTGTTGTTGTCTGGCGCACTGACCTCTACCTCGCGAAGGCTGAGCGTCAACTCGCAGACACTTCCTCCTACCTCTCCCTGGACCATGACCCCACCACTGAACATCAAGCC
The DNA here is from genome assembly GCF_017639515.1 of Carcharodon carcharias. Classification (NCBI taxonomy): domain Eukaryota; kingdom Metazoa; phylum Chordata; class Chondrichthyes; order Lamniformes; family Lamnidae; genus Carcharodon; species Carcharodon carcharias. The sequence goes on along the minus strand of NC_054477.1, from coordinate 88,502,648 downwards.
ATTGTTTCCAGGACTGCCACTGACCTCATCTCCTCTGGGGATCTTTCTCCCACAACTTCCAACCTGATAGTCGCCCAACCTCGGACGGCCCGCTTTTACCTCCTACCCAAAATCCACAAACAGAACTGCCCCAGTAGACCGATCATTTCAGCCTGTTCCTGCTCCATGGAACTCATTTCTCGTTATCTTGACTCCCTTCTCTCTCCCCTTGTCCAGTCACTTCCCACCTACATCCGTGATTCCTCTGACACCTTACATCACATCAACAATTTCCAGTTCCCTGGCCCCAATTGCTTCCTCTTCACCATGGACGTCCAATCTCTCTACACCACCATCCCCCACCAGGATGGTCTGAGGGCCCTTAGCTTCTTCCTCGAACAGAGGCCCGAACAATCCCCATCCACCACTACTCTCCTCCGTCTGGTTGAACTTGTTCTCACACGGAACAATTTCTCCTTCAACTCCTCTCACTTCCTCCAAATAAAAGGTGTGGCTATGGGTACCCGCATGGGCCCCAGCTATGCCTGTCTCTTTATGGGGTATGTGGAACATTCCTTGTTCCAGTCCTACTCCGGTCCCCTTCCACAACTCTTTCTCCAGTACATCGATGATTACTTCGGTGCTGCTTCATGCTCTCGTCGGGACTTGGAAAAATTTATTAATTTTGCTTCCAATCTCCACCCCCCCCCCATCATTTTCACGTGGTCCATCTCGGACACTTCCCTTCCCTTCCTTGACCTCTCTGTCTTAATCTCTGGTGATAGACTGTCCACCAATATCCATTACAAGGCTACCGACTCCCACAGCTACCTCGACTACAGCTCCTCACACCCTGCTTCCTGTAAGGACTCCATCCCATTCTCTCAGTTCCTTCGCCTCCGTCACATCTGTTCTGATGATGCTACCTTCAAAAACAGTTCCTCTGACATGCCCTCCTTCTTCTTTAACCGAGGTTTTCCACCCACGGTCGTTGACAGGGCCCTCAACCGTGTCCGGCCCATCTCCCGCGCATCCGCCCTCACACCTTCTCCTCCTTCCCAGAAACGTGATAGAGTCCCCCTTGTCCTCACTTACCACCCCACCAGCCTCCGCATTCAAAGGATCATCCTCCGCTATTTCCGCCAACTCCAGCATGATGCCACCACCAAACACATCTTCCCTTCACCCCCCCGGCGGCATTCCGTAGGGATCATTCCCTCCGCGACACCCTGGTCCACTCCTCCATCACCCCCTACTCCTCAACCCCCACCTATGACACCTCCCCACGCCCACGCAAAAGATGTAACACCTGCTCCTTCACTTCCTCTCTGCTCACCGTCCAAGGGCCCAAACACTCCTTTCAAGTGAAGCAGCATTTCACTTGCATTTCCCCCAACATAGTCGACTGCATTCATTGCTCCCAATGCGGTCTCCTCTACATTGGAGAGACCAAACGTAAACTGGGCGGCTGCTTTGCAGAACACTTGCGGTCTGTCCACAAGAATAACCCAAACCTCCCTGTTGCTTGCCATTTTAACACTCCCTGCTCTCTTGCCCACATGTCTGTCCTTGGCTTGCTGCATTGTTCCAGTGAAGCCCAACGCAAACTGGAGGAACAGCACCTCATCTTCCGACTAGGCACTTTACAGCCTTCCGGACTGAATATTGAGTTCAACAACTTCAGCTCTTGAACTCCCTCCTCCATCCCCACCCCCTTTCTGTTTCTTCCCCCTTCCTTTTGTTTTTTCCAATATTTTATATAGATTTTTCTTTTCCCACCTATTTCCATTATTTTTAAATCTTTTATGCCCCCCCCACCCCCACTAGAGCTATACCTTGAGTGCCCTACCATCCATTCTTAATTAGCACATTCATTTAGATAATATCACCAACTTCAACACCTCTGTGTTCTTTTGTTCTTTTGTCTGTGACATCTTTTGATTATCTGCTCCTATCACTGCTTGCTTGTCCCTACAACCACACCCCCCTCCACTTCTCTCTCCCCACCCAACGCCACCCCCCCATCCCCACACCTTAAACCAGCTTATATTTCACCCCTCTCCTTGGATTTACCTAGGTCTGTTGAAGGGTCATGAGGACTCGAAACGTCAACTCTTTTCTTCTCCGCCGATGCTGCCAGACCTGCTGAGTTTTTCCAGGTAATTCTGTTTTTGTTTTGGATTTCCAGCATCCGCAGTTTTTTGTTTTTATCATTGAAATGTTGTTATTGGAATAACTAGTCCATTTCACACTAGTTTTGCATAAGGGATTGTGACTTAGGAACTTCTTGTGCTCTCCTTCTGAGATAACAGATACGGCTGCAGTTGTATCAATAATGAAATTGAGCTGTGAATCTCCATTTTCATTTTTACTCTGAGCACTGGAATCTTATTATCAGCCCAATTATTTGGAGCTTCTATGAGCTGTTTTTCTTGCTCTTTAAGTGCAACTTGTGATCCTCTTGCTCGATAACATCAACTTTTGTTTCTACATCTATCATGGGTGTATTCAAGGATTTCTGGACTCCTGAATTAGCTGTAGATCTATCAGGATCTCGAACTGGTGTATGGCTGTGGCATGGAGCTTTATCATGACCTGGAGCATGACTGTTTCCTCTACTCCCACACACTGCCTGGATTTGACTGACTTTCCCAGAGGCATAGCGCTTTGTTTGGAAATGGGGACAATGAAATAGTTGGTGGCTACCATGGCAACAGTAACTTTTAATTTCTGACTCTGAGACTGTAACCTTGGCTTTCATGGCCTGGCACCCACTGAAATATGACGGACCTCCACTGCTGGCTCAGGCAAAGAACTCCCTTGCAATTTGCAGTTACCTCTTTCTGCCATTTCCATGGCAGTGGCCTCATCACAAGCCTCCTTCCACATCAGCATATTGTTTTTGCTCAACAGCTTGGGCTGGATTTTATTGTTCTTTAGGCCTCCTATGAATGTGTCTGTAAGGTTAATTTCTAAGTTCATGTCATATCCACAGTGATGAAAGAGTTTCTTTAATTCGAGAATGTGATCTGCAACAGTCTCACCTGGCAGCTGCTTCCTTTCATGGAATACAACTCTCAATGTAATTTCATTCTTACTAGTCCTCTAATGTGTCCAAAATCTCATTAATTTCAGAATAGTCCATAGTACTGAGGTCTTGCTGGCAACATTGGTTAGATACCACCACAAAAGCATCTGCCTCCATTTTGGTGAAGAAATCATTTACTTTATCTTCACCTATTTTATTCATTTTCAGCCAAATGTGTGACCTTAATTTGTAATCACAACAATTCTCTTTGTTAGGGTTGAATTATGGAGAGTCCCATCCAATATTGTCGCCATTTTTCTGTTGTGTATTGTACTGAGTAAGGCATGCTCAACTGCAGACAGCCATTGTTGAACGAATTTTATTTATATGTCCTCAACAGAAAGGGCAGCAGAGAGAGCCAGTATAACAAAATTTTCAGCTGTTCTAATATACTACCACACAGACACCATTTTTCTCCTGAGCAAATAATTATAGCTCCAAGGCTACCAGTGCAATGGAGTCAATCAGTGACCTTTGTAACCAATCTCTATACATTGAACAACTGAGGCTGATTTTGACTGTTGGATGACCAACCAGCAGAGCTGGTTACCTGTCCTTTAAGATGATGAAAATGGTCCTACCACCTTGAAACCTCAGCCTCATTTAAATTTGGCGGGCAAGCAGCAGGATGACAAACAGGTTTCGCGAAGCAGATCACTAGATCTGACAAGGTTTGCTGCCAGCAAGTTAAGTTGTGGGTGGGTGGTTTGGGGGTTGCAGGGGGAGGTGTGGGGGTGGGGAGCATGGGCTTGCAATCATGCAGGATGGGGATCCCAGGAGGCCACAGCCCAGATTATTTTTAATAGCGTACCTGCTCTTGAAGGCCCAGAAAAATAAATCATCTCTTTGGTCAGCCTTTCCGGTTCCATTGGGTGCAATTTTCCCAAGCCCCCAGTGGCGGATTTAATGGCGGGCCGACAGAGAATTCAGCAGGAGGCCCAAAAATTGGTTTCACGCTGGTGTAGAATGACCATGGAAGGTTGCAATTCCCACCAGAGGCTGGTGGGAATCCGATTTGCATACCACTAATGGGAAGCAGATTAAGGCCTGACTGGAATTGCCCCCTGACCCCACCCGATCGTCCACAGTGCCAGTGGGATATCACGCTGGTCCAGAACATGTCTCGGCCAAAGTGGCATATAAAAGTCGGGACTTACTTTAAGATGGCCTTGAGCAGCTTGTGGAGATCCGAAGAGATGATGGAGGCCTCCAGCAACCAGACCCTGGAACACCACTTGCAGCGTTGGGTGGGTGGAACATCAATACATGGAGTGTCTCTGCGCAGCATCATCCAGGAGGTGGCTGTTCTTGGTGCAACAGCTTTTCCTAGGGATCAGACCATCATCCGGGGACTTCACCCAGGGATCAGACCATCATCCAGGGGCTTAACCCAGGGATCAGACCATCAATCAGGGGCTTAACCCAGGGATCAGACCATCAACCAGGGGTTTTACCCAGGGATCAGACTTTCATCCGGGGATCAGACCGTCATCCAGGGGCTTCACCCAGGGATCAGACAGTCATTTGGGGACTTGACCAGGGATCAGACTGTCATCCGGGGACTTCACCCAGGGATCAGACAGTCATCCAGGGGCTTCGCCCAGGGATCAGATTGTCATCCGGGGACTTCACCCAATGGTCAGACCATCATCCAGGGACTTTACCCAGGGATCAGACCATCATCCGGGGACTTCACCCAGGGATCAGACCATCATCCAGGGACTTCACCCAGGGATCAGACCATCATCCGGGGACTTCACCCAGGGATTAGACCATCATCCGGGGACTTCACCCAGGGATCAGACCATCATCCAGGGACTTCATCCAGGGATCAGACCATCATCCAGGGATCAGACCATCATCCAGGGATCAGACCATCATCCGAGGACTTCACCCAGGGATCAGACCGTCATCCAGGGGCTTCATCCAGGGATCAGACCGTCATCCGGGGACTTCACCCAGGGATCAGCTTGTCATCCGGGGACTTGACCAGGGATCAGACCGTCATCCGGGGACTTCACCCAGGGATCAGACCATCATCCGGGGACTTCACCCAGGGATCAGACCATCATCCAGGCATCAGACCATCATCCGAGGACTTGACCCATGAATCAGACCGTCATCCAGGGACTTCACCCAGGGATCAGACCATCATCCGGGGACTTCACCCAGGGATTAGACCATCATCCGGGGACTTCACCCAGGGATCAGACCATCATCCGGGGACTTCACCCAGGGATCAGACCATCATCCAGGGATCTGGCCATCATCCAGGGACTTCGCCTAGGGATCAGGCCATCATACTAGGACTTCTCCAGGGATCAGATGCTCATACAGGGACTTCTCCAGGGATTGGATTCTCCAGCTCTATTGGACGACAAGTGTCTTTTGTGTCTACAAAGGTAGAAGGGGAATGAAGAGGTGGTGTGGGGGTTAATGCTCTTTGTGGGGGTTCGGGAAGTTGAGGGTGCTGGGGGGAGGGAATCAGAGGATGTCTTTCAATGGGTCAGCCAGAATGGAGCAGGAGGGTGGAAAGGGCCATGGTTGTTGCGGACGGTGGGCTGGGGGTGGTATTTGTGCAGTTCTGAAGGAGCATGGGGGATGTGAGGTGTGAAGCGGTTCACGGGGGGGGGTCAGTGGAGTCAATAATTCACCCCTAGGCTGCGAACTAAGGATAGCTCTGGTAGGAGGGTGTGGTGAGGGTTAAAGGGGACAGCGGGAGCTGCTAGGTTGGGAGGGTGAGGCTGTGATGTTGTTGGGTAAAGGGGCGCTGAGGGCTGCTGTTGGGGATGTGGAGATGGATATGGACTTGGGGGATGACCAGGATGAGGGCTAGCAAGTCAATGGTCACTGGGATGGGATTCTCTGGGAGGAAGGGGATTTTGACATTTATCTGCACTTTTCCAAAGGTGATGTGGGAGGGTCTAAGGGTGACAGTGGGTGAAAGTTATCCCAGGGGGATCATTGGTTATTGTGGATAGGGTGTGGGTGACTGAGGCAGATGTTGGATTGAAGATAGAATGTCACTGCCACCATGGCTGAGCTGGCAGCAGTTATTCAGGGCCTCGCGGTGGAGATCTCGAGATAGGAGTTGGGCTATCGGGTGTGGGCAGAGATGCAGGTCATCTCGACTAGACAACTGCAGGGGAACCCCAGCATATAATCTTCACAATGCTAGGGCCCTGCGACACAGGGAGCAGAATTTTATGTCCCGTAGGCAGGAGCATGCCCCACCCGACTGGGCATAAAACCGCACGCTCACATGATATTTCACTGGGTACGCAAAAGTCGGAAGCATGCCTGCTAACAATTAAGTGGGCAATTAAGCCCATTAATGGTGCAATTGTCCATGATGTTTCATGGCTCATCCAACCTTAAGGTTGGGGGATGGGTGAATCGGCCAGGCGGCCTTTACATTTTTCATGAAATCTCATCCAAGGGTGAGATGAAATCTCTGTTAGGAAATTAAATAAAAAGAAATATATGGGGACAGCATTTTTATGAGGTATGCTTTCAGGTGCTTGATTGTGATGCATGGACATTTTCTTGCAGCTTTTTCCAGCTTTATTTCATAATTTGCAGGTCTCCTTTCAGGGAGCTCTCTCACAGCGCTCACCCATGCCCGCGGTGACATCATCGGCTTCCCTCTTCCTGCCCCCACCCCGGTAGCGCTGAGCTTTTCAGCGCGTGTTTCATGCTGGCTGGCCAATTAACACCAGCCAGCGTAAAATCGCGTTCGGGGACCGACCGCAGCCAGGGGTCCATTCCCCGGCCGCTCCCAGGCCTGGGCCTGCCAATTGCGGGCATCCGAAGACCGAAAAATTCAGGCCATGAGAGTGTGAAGGCCAAACGCTCATCTTGCGCTGGAGAGTGCTTGCTCATGATTTGCAAGGGCCCTGGCATATACCTTTGCCTCCCTGCAGATGCCTCATTCCAGAGGATGGTGTGTCCTCAGGAAGAAGAAGGGGGAGCACTGAGCCTTAAGGACTACAACTGTAACAACATCACAGAATCACACAGAATCATAGTGCAGAAGAGGCCCTTTGGCCCATCGAGTCTGCACCGACATGTGAGAAACACCTGACTTACCTACCTAATCCCATTTACCAGCACTTGGCCCATAGTCTTGAATGTTATGACGTGCCAAATTCTCATCCAGGTACTTTTTAAAGGATGTGAGGCAACCCGCCTCCACTACCCTCCCAGGCTGCACATTCCAGACCGTCACCACCCGATGGGTAAAAGAGTTTTTACTCACATCCCCCCTAAACCTCCTGCCCCTCACCTTGAACTTATGCCCCCTTGTGACTGACCCTTCAACTAAGGGGAACAGCTGCTCCCTATCCACCCTGTCCATGCCCCTCATAATCTTGTACATCTCGATCAGGTCGCCCCTCAGTCTTCTCTGCTCCAATGAAAACAACCCAAGTCTATCCAACCTCTCTTCGTAACTTAAATGTTTCATCCCAGGCAACATAATAGACATTATTAAAGTGAAAGTGAATATTAAGGTTCGGTATTTGTGAATTCAGTAACGCACCCATGCAACCCATTGTGATTTCAGAATGTTTAAATTTTCCTTTCCCTGCCACTTCTTTGAAGTGCTCCCCTTACATCTGCAGCAGGGGTGGGGGCAACCTGCTGCCCAGTTGGCCGAGTTACCTTGGATGACTTTGGCGGGCCCCTGCTTACTATGGCTGTCCTGTTGTGGAGCAGCTGCTCCCTCTGTGGTGACAGAGGATGAGGTTGAAGGAGTCACAAGCAAAAGAGACTTGAAAGGGCCAGACAAGTGGATGTCCCAGGGGTGTCCAGTTACTGCCCCTCTTCCCTCTGGGTGCCAAAGACCCCTGCCTAACTCCTTGAGAGCAAGGGACACCTGGAGAGAGGTTGAGGTGCCCCCTTTCAAGTAGCAACTGCAGAAGCTCCCCCATGGCTACCGTGGTGGAGTGCTGGTCTGCTTGCATCTCTGGCAGAATCTGCTGGACTAGGATCTCCATGGAGTCTTCCATCCTTTCCATGGGGACCTCAGTGCGCACACAGGTCGGCACCACTTCATCAGCCAGCAGGCAGATGGCCTCCGCCCTCGTGCCACCCTGTCGAAGGCCTCCGACATCTTGCCTGATGCTCCCCCCACCTCTTGCTGGCTGTCCAGCATCATTTGGAAGGCCAATTCTAGAGGCCTGTCATCGGACTCAAACCTCGTAGATGCCTCTTCCCCAGCGCTCTTCCAGTGCTGGTGAGCTTGGCTGACCCTGTCTCCCCCTGCTGCAGACGCATGTCCGTGTAGTGACCACCAGAGTGTGGGATCCTTCCCAGACTAGAACTAAGACCCACTGAGGTGTGTGTCTCTGGGCCTGTGGAGGATGCAGGTGTCTGTTGTGACTCCTCTACAGTTGTACTTCGCTCGTCTGTGGTGTCATTGCTCCTCTCCAGGCTTGAGCTTGGGCTTGCGATGTAGCTGGACAGGATTTCATGTGGCTCAGCCTTTGTCCTCTTCCTGGTGGCACCTATAAGTGAGAGAGGAGAGAGTGAGTGACGGCATGAACTGCCTCCAATGTGGAGGCACCCTTGGCCCTGATGTTTCTATGACATGTATGGATCCTTACTGGTTGGAGGCCCAAATCCAGTCTCCCCATCTCCAGTGGCCTGGCCCCATTCCACACCTGCCAGCTGGGCTGTCCTCTCCTCTAACTCTGACACTTTCTTCAAAAATTCTTATAAAATTATGAGAATGAATGACTTTACAACCTTTGATTTCTGAGAACGCTATTTTATTGGATCATTCGTTACAGAGAAATGAAGTAGTTTGCAATTTTATAAAAGCTGAATTTAACCTCATTATAGAGGTGGTCAATGTGATTCTAGGGCAACAGTATAAAATAAGGCCTAATGATTTACCTAACCATGGTGTGCTCCTAGCAGTTAGCACATGACATGTTGGGAGTACAATGAAGCAAGGAGATGAGTTATCTGGTAAACCTGGCTGCACTGAAGAACTGCTTGAGGAGAAAAATTAATTTAAGTGGCCACATGGTGGTAAAAATCCTCCTGATTTGAAAGGCATGTATTTGTAGCCTTTCTAAAGTTTTTTTCTATTCTTTCACAGGATGTAGGCTTTGTTGGCTAGGCCAGCATTTATTCCCCATCTCCAACTGCCTTTGAGAAGGTGGTGGTAAGCTGCCTGAGATGGCACAGAGGTGGCATGAGAGTATGAAAGGCCATGGGTTGGGGGGGTAAAAGGGATGGGAGAGTGAAGGCTGAAGAGCCAACAACATCTAAAATAACAGGGATGAAGTCCTAGAGAACAGAGGCGGGCCTTTTAACCAGTCTGAGTCGGCGATTGCCTGCCCCCCCACAAAGAACCTGCTTCTAGGGCTGATTCTATGTTACCTCTGCCTCCCAAGAGCGGATATTGGGTCCAATGGGACCCTTTAAATCAAAGGCAGATCTGCCGAGTCAAGAAATTTCCCAACTCGAGCTACCCACATTTGTTGCGAAAATTCGGCCCTTAATGTCTATAACTGTGATCATGGGCTGGATTTAACACTCCCCCATGATCAGGTTTGACACTTAAATTGACTTTATATGCCCTTCAAGAGCACTTATGTCTACTCCATCAACTTGTGAGTCCCAAACTGCGGGTTAATGCCCTTGAAACAGCCAAAATGGGATCTCAACTGTTCAAATGGCCCTGCTGAGTTTGGGTTTCCCACCTGTGTGGTTCATTTCCCACTCCACTTACCCCTGCTGACAAAAATTGGATCTGTTGGATTTGGGGTTGCGACTTCCACATCTGGGTCCTGCCTGCCATTTTTAAAGGTCTGTGGAGTCTTCCCGAGTCCATGAAAATCCAGCATTTAGAATCAGTTTTAAGTTTGGTATATGGTAAACCATCATTGACCTTTTTTTGCACATTAGAAATACAGTAGTATGGCAATGCTTAGAAACTGTGAAATGCTATTCAGTGAGAAAGAGATAGAAGTGCATGTTTTTCTGTCCAGAGCAGTGGGAACCTAATTTGATCCATGTGGGAGTAATATTTGAGTTGCATTGCCAGAGCTGTAGTGCCAGCTGGGAGCAAGCTATAAGCATGATAATTGAGAATAGTGCCATTGCAATGTTGCAACCTGCATGCAGGTGTGCTCAACTGGCGTTCTGCTAGCTGACAACTGAGGCAGTTGTCCTTGGTTGTTGGTAGGTAGGCATGTCAAATTCTGCAGACATGCTCTGACCCCAAGCATCCTTTCAACTTGTACATCACAGTCACGAAACACTGCATCTGAGGCACTTTTGAAGCAAACTTAACTCAAAGAATACAGAAAATGCTCCCTCCATCTTTTAAAGTTAAAAATTAAACTGTCAGCATCCATCATGAAAATATTATATTAAAAATGCAAAGGTTTTATGACTTCAATAATCCCTGTACACAGGAGCTCTTTTTACTCCCATTGAATGTGGGTAAAAGAACAAATTATCACAAAATGGTGCTATGTGCTCATTTCCACGAAAGAAACCCTCCTAATGCCTGCTGCTTGGCTTACAAATGTGCAACTCCACAGGCACTTCACTGCCACATCATATCACTCTGGGAGCGTAAAAAGTAAGCCAGTGAACATAGCACAGGTACACAGGATACATTTCTGGTTTCCGACATTAAACATCTGTCAGAGAGCCAATTCTAACTTTGTGAGTCACTAGAACTGTACTCTAAATCTGGAAACACATTTTTAAATTACAGCCTTCATGATAATGGGGAGGTGTTCCATACTGTAGATTCAGGTTTTTTTGTTGAGGGAAATCATTTTTCACTATTAAAAGCTATAAAATGGCCTTTAGTTGAATAACTGCATAGTCATTGCTTGGTCAAAATACACTTGCCCCTTTAATTTCGCCTGTCTCAACCTTTGGAATGCTGGATTCAAAATGGGAGAAATAAGGCAGAAGTACAAAAATGTATTAAAGTACATATATTTAAAGCTCTAATGAGTCATGGAGCTAGAAATGTAAATGAGTTCTGTGACAAATTATTAAAATGCAATGTTTTACAAGCTGTGATCCTGTGGTGGTCATGAGAATCGAGAAGCTGCTACAAAAGTAGTCCCAGTCCTCAGAACTGAATATTTTATGCAAATAAAGTGGCACATAATACATTTGACAGTTTATACACCCACATTTATGGAATTAAATAAACAAACTTTGTTATGTTAATCAAAATCCAAAGTTTCTGACCTAAGCAGTGAGCATGTTCTTTGATATATTCATATTCATTTCTTTTTGTTAAGCAAATTGAAACTGGAAACAGACCCATCCACACCAATGGTACTTGATCGCTAAACTGCTTTTACTTGGACAGCTTATATAAATATATTTCCATCTAAGCAAGTGAACAATACTAAATATCAGCTCAAGTTGTTACTCCAATTTCTCTAAATATGAGAACAATTTTCATGGAGAAGAGGATTTATGCGCTAAATTATAAAAAATTTCAACCTGTTTTCAAACTTATAAATCACAAATGAAATGTCAGCTCTTGGTTATGATCCTTAGATTATGACCATTTCTTTGGATTTAATCTGTCTATCAGTCCATATTCTGTTCAGACCTCATAGCTGTCACCAATCAGCAGCATGTTCGATTAGTTTTTAAATTTTGTTATAGCTTTCACTGGACTTTAGAAGCCATCTGAGATCTATTAAGGCTGAGTTACATGTTAAAAATCTGTTCTTTGCAATGAAGGTAACTTCAAAAGCCTCAAATCCTATTGTATCAGTGCCACTCGGAACCTAATGAAGTCTTTTGCCTTTTTATGGGAATCCTTGAACTGTTTTCTTTCAAATGTAGGCAGTCACTCAAACCATTCAGAGAGTAGCTGACATTTCTTTATAACATTCCTTCATCAGCACCCTACACATTTGAAGTTTCGATTCAATAATTGCACTTCTCTGTTGTGTGATTGATGTTCAACCCACTTTTTGATGATGATGGCCGTTCAGTTTACCATTCAGTTTTTTTGATAGTTAAAGCTAAGATTTGGAAGCTAAGTGTTGCTGAAATCATGCTATAAAGAATTTCATTATAGAATAGTTTATCTTAAGGATGACATTTTTAGGGTTGATAATCCATATCATTTTCACCTCCCTATTCTCTTCATATGTTTCTGTGTCACCCATATCTTTCCTAACTGTGAAGACAGGTTGGATGTTTGCTCCCCATTTTGATATACCATGCTGCAATATAGCCAGCTGCAGGAACTCTGCAACGGCAGTGTAGTGTGACTGGTTTTCTGATTTTCCTTCTCTGTAATGGAGGTAGTGGTACATGCTCAGTGCTGTTCTGCCCACATTATGATTGAGATCACAGGTTACTGCAGAGTTACCAGCTTGAATTCTTTGTCTGTATTACTGTACAATGGAGCTCAATTGCGAAATATCATCATGCAACTCCTATTTTCAATGCAACAACTATGGACCGGATGTTATGTTTTTTTTTGGGGGGGTGGGGTGGTGTGAGGGAGGCTAAATGGAAACTGAGTGCTTCACTTGCTCCCACTGACCACCCCACCCCCACCGTTTCAGCTCATCCAATCAAACATCAGTTGGGCAATTTGTGGTTGTACAGCAGGAAAGAGGCCAACTAGAGCTGCAAAGGGGGACTCCATGACTAATCAGGACTGTAGGCAGGGACATCATGCGGCAGAAAGGAAATGCCACAAACAGTAACACAACTGCAAGTTTAAAAGACCCATGCTCTCTGAATGTCTCTTTATTTTCCATTGAAGGCTCATAAAAGCTCAAAATTGAGTTTATTCCCTAAATTCTGGAAAGGTTCCATCAGACTGGAAAGTAGCAAATAAAACCCCTCTATTCATAGAAACATAGAAAATAGGAGCAGGGATAGGCCATTCGGCCTTTTGAGCCTGCTCCGCCATTCATCATGATTGTAGCTGATCATCCAACTCAATAGCCTGCTCCTCCTTTCTCCCCATATCCTTTGATCCCTTTCGCCCCAAAAGCTATATCTAACTCCCTCCTGAAAACATACAATGTTTTGGCCTCAACCACTTTCTGTGGTAGCGAATTCCATAGGCTCACCACTCTCTGGGTGAAGAAATTTCTCCTCATCACAGTCCTAAATGGTCTACCCCGTATCCTCAGACTGTGACCCCTGTTTCTGGACACTCCCACCATTGGGAACATCCTTCCTGTATCTATCCTGTCTAGTCCTGTTAGAATTTTATAAGTTTCTATGAGATCCCCCCTCATTCTTCTGAACTCCAGCAAATATAATCCTAACCAACTCGATCTCTCCTCATATGTCAGTCCTGCCATCCCAGGAATCAGCCTGGTAAACCTTTGCTGCTCTCCCTCTATAGCAAGAACATCCTTCCTCAGATAAGAAGACCAAAACTGTGCACAATATTCCAGGTGTGATCTCACCAAGGCCCTGTATAATTGCAGCAAGACTTCCTTGCTCCTGTTCTTGAATCCTCTCACTTTGAAGGCCAGCATACCATTTGCCTTCTTTACCGCCTGCTGCAGTCTGCATGCTTACCTTTAGCGACTGGTGGACAAAGACACCCAGGTCCCATTGCACATTCCCCTCTCTCAATTTAGGGCCATTCAGATAATAATCTACCTTCCTGCTTTTGCTACCAAAATAGATAACCTCACATTTATCCACATTATACTGCATTTGCCATGCATTTGCCCACTCACTCAGCTTATCCAAATCACACTGAAGCATCTCTGTATCCTCCTCACAGCTCACCCTCCCACCCAGCTTTGTGTCGTAAAGACAAGAAGACAGGGAGGTAGAAAACAGGAAACTATGGGCTAGTTAATTTGACGTCTCTCGTGGAGAATGTGTTAGAGTCAATCATTAAAGAGGTTATAGCTAAGCACTTAGAAAAGCTCAAGGTAATTGGGAAGCATCAGCAAGGTTTTATGAAAGGGAAATCAAGTTTAACCAATTTATTAGAGTTCTTTGAAGGAGTAACATGTGCGGCGGAAGAAGGAAAGCCTGCAGATGTACTATGCTTGGATTTCCAGAAAGCATTTGATAAGGTGCCACATCAATGGTTATTGAGGGAAATAAAAGCTCATAGTATAGAAGGTAACATATTGGCCCGGATAGAAGATTGGCTGGCTGGCAGAAAACAGAGAGTATGCATAAATGGGTCTTTGTCTGGTTGGCAGAATGTGACAAATCGGGGTCCGGCAGAGGTCTGTGCAGGGGTTTCAACTTTTTCCAATTTACTTAGATGAGAGAAGTGAAGGCATGGTATCTATATTTGCAGATGGCACAAAGATAGGTAGAAAAGTATGTTGTGGAGAAGACATAAGGAGTCTGCAGATGGATCGAGATAAGTTGAGTGAGTGGCTAAAAATCTGGCAGATGGAGTATAATGAGGAAAAATATGAAGTTGTTCACTTTGACAGGAAGAATAAAAAAGCAGGGTATTACTTAAATGAAGAGCGACTGCAGAATTCTGAGGTGCAGAGGGATCTAGGTGTTCTTGCGCATGAATCACAAAAAATTAGTATGCGGGTACAGCATGTAATCAAGAAATGCTATTCATTGTTATGAGAGGAATTGAACATAAAAGTAAGGATGTTATGCTTCAGTTATACAGGGCATTGGTGTGACTGCATCTTGAACAGTGTGTGCAGTTTTGGTCTCCTTACTTAACGAAGGATGTAAATGCATTGGAGATGGTTCAAAGGAGATTTACTAGATCGATACTTGGAATGAGCAGGTTATCTTATGAGGAAAGGTTGGACAGGCTGGGCTTGTTTCCACTAGAGTTTAGAAGAAGGAGGGGTGACTTGATTGGAGTATATAAGATTACTGAATGATCTTGACAAGATGGACGTGGAAAGGATATTTCCTCTGGTGGGTGAGTCCAGAATTGGGGGGCACTGTTTTAAAATTAGGGGTTGCCCTTATAGGACAGAGATTAGGAGAATTTTTTTCTCTCAGAGGGTTGTGTGCCTTTGGAACTCTACCTCAGAAGGCGGTGGAAGCGGGGTGACTGAATATTTTTAAGGCAGAGGTAGATAGATTCTTGTTAGGTAAGGGAATCAAAGGTTATCAGGGGTAAATGAAAATGTGGAACTCAAAACACAAACAGACCAGCCATGATCTTATTGAATGGCTGAGCAAGATTGAGGGACCGAATGCACTACCTCTGCTCCTATTTCCTATGTTCAGATGTTCGTATGAAGATACTGCTAGGTTCAGCTACGGACCCAGTGGCAGACCTTTTCCTCCGCCCTTGTGCTGCCTTGTCATAGCTGCAAGAAAACACTATTTCACAGTTGATGCTTGAAAAATGCAGCAGGCAACAAAAAATTACAGAAGATTGGGTCATTAACAAGCTCAATAGCATGTTAATTGGTAATTTCAAAATGGCAGGCTGGCTGCTGATTTTCACACCCAACCCACCCAATTTGCAGATATAAAATTCAGCCTTAATTTTTGTTTCTCTTTCAACCTTGCTCTTGCCTTGAACCAGATTTAGTTATTCGCTGCTCTGACTCAACCAGAAAGACGCAAATCAACTGCTGTGGGCAAACAAGTCTTTTCACTGTTGTGGTGTACTATAGCAGAAAGCTCCTTACAGTAAAGCATATGTAATCCTGTAGATATAAATCCTGATCCAACACTTTCATTGTTAGCTGTTGTCACATTGAAAATGTGGATAGATACCTTTTTCTCCCTTGAAAGGTCTTACTTAAACTGTATTTCTACTGTACAGGCTAGGTAAGCATCACAGTTCTAGGTTGTATACAACAATTCTTATCATTGTATATGCCACAAATGTTTAACCCATACAGGTTGGAAGTTAGATGGTCAAACAAACTTCATATCAGGATCTAAGCAAGCAAAGTGAGTCCAACATTGAGCTGATATTGAAAGTGGAGATATAATTCAAAACCAAAATACTCTGGATAGTGAAAGTCTGCAAATAAAACAGAAAATACAGGAAATACTCAGCATGTGTGGGCAGCATCTGTGTAGAGAGAAAAAATGTTAGGCCTAATTTTAATTCTCTGCAAGTGGGTGGGTTTGAATGGGGTAAACTTGGGCTCAGGCTACCAATCAGAAGTGACCCCATGGCCGAACCTACAGGGAAGCTGTCAGGTTTTACTGGCAGCCTTCATTAGTAGTGAGCTGCCCAATTGCATACCAGCGGCAGAGGAAAGATGCCCTTAAGTGACCTCAGTTGACCGACCCCACCACTAGTCAAATACCAGCTGAGGCAGGAAGGCAATGGGCACAGCCCCACCACCATCATCCCACCTGATCCCACATGCAGCGGAGAGTGCTGACCTCTCTGGAGGACCCCCACCATAAAGATTAAACCCCCTCCCCCCTGTCTGATTAGCCTTGGTGAGCTCCGGCCTTACATACTTTTACTCCGGGCCTCCTCGATGGTCACTGTTGTGGGGAATTCTTCAGTCCCAGTGGCCGCTGATCCTGGCGGTGCTGCTGGGACTGAAGCCATGACTTCAGGCAACTAATTGGTAGAACCAAGTTAAATAGGCTTCTGGGCAGGTAGAAGTGGACTCAACCACAAGTTTCCAATGAGTGAGTGGGGCCACCACCTCCTTGTTAAATCCTGGCCAATAATTGTACAGCAGTACTATTTTATGATCGTTTGTAATTTGAGTTGCAAGTACTGTCAAACTAAAATTCAAGACTTTGTAAGGATATTTTTGCATCTTTGTAACCAGCTGCTGAACATACACATATATTAAGGGACAAAGGTGCACAATTCCATTCAATAAGTAATATATAATTATTAAATAGGTAAACCTTAGCCACAACTATCCATAAACAGGAGTTGGGAGATCACCTGCAATCCTTATTGCTTTTTATAATGAAATGCCACTCTATAGCCTATTCTTGTAATTGTAGCTAAATGATGTGGCTTATAAGAGACCATTAGTTACAGTCCATAAGAGGCTTTTGTTACTGCTAAATTGTTTCTCTCCTTCACAGTGCCATAAAAAGAATTCAATTTACAAATTCATGAGGTTAACTGATAGAAAATGGCTTGCATGCATTTTTAATAATGAACTCATTCTATTTTATGCTATTATATATCACATTTACCATGGCAAAATCAGATTTTTTAGGCATCACAATGTCAAACCGAATCCTAACTCAATGTAACTTACTAGAAATGTACCTGATTTCAAATAATGTTGAATTATATTGAAACTGAATTTTAGCTGTTTGATTATTAGGATTTAAATGCGATAGCATTTTAAATTGGATACATATTGATCCATTGGCACATGATACCACACCATGATGTCAAATAGGATGCATTTTGTACCATGGGACAGAAATTTCACGTTGGAGTGTGGGAGTGGGCCCCACATGCTTGTGCGTAAAGTGACACGTGGTGACATTGGGTGAGAGTCTTGACATCACCATGCGCCATTGCGATATTTTGTTGGGCGGGCACACGTTAATCTCCGATGCGCGCCTGCCATTAATTAATGAGCCACTTAAGGTCCTTGAGGCGCCAATCAATGACGATGGTCTGGACTCACAACCTTCAGGTCAGCACTCTGCAGTGAGGAATCTTTTTTGGGCCTGCATGTTTCAGGAAACCTTCCCTTAGCCTGGGAATGGGAGCTGAACTCTCCACTGGAGGCACCTCCTCTGAGGAGGAAGGGAGGGCTAGAAGGGGGAGGATGCCAGGAGTGCACATTCAACCTCCAGGGGTGCCACCTTTAGGAGGTCAGGCGCAGGCCAAAGGGGTGCAGGGCCAAGAGGTAGTCCAGGATGGAAGGGGCCGCAGAAGACTCCACTATCCTGCTGCCAGGGTATAAAGGTGGCGAAGCAGCTACCTCAATATGTCTGAGGTTCAGTGCCAAAGGAGGCTCCATCTCTCAAGGGAGACAGTCAACTAAATCTGTCAGATGATTGGGCCTGAGATCTCCCCTAACTGTGTGGGTGGACACCCCATGCCAGTGGCTCTAAAGATCACAGCTGCCCTCACTCTCTATGCCTCTGGCTCCTTCCAGGGGTCAGTGGGTGATCTTTGCGGTGTCTCCCAATCAGCTGTCCACACTTGTGTCAAGCAAATTACAGACGCTCTATTCAACTGTGCATTGAACTTCATCCTCTACCGTTGGGACCAGACAAGCCAGACACAGTGAGCCAGAGGCTTCGTGGCCATTGCTGGCTTCCCTCATGTCCACGTTGCTATAGACTGTACACATGTGTCCATCAAGGCGCCAGTGCCTTCATCAACAGGAAGGGCTTCCACTCCATAAAAGTGCAGATAGTGTGTGATCACAGGATGCAGATTCTACAAGTCTGTGCAAGGTACCCAGGCAGCTCCCACAACGCCTACATCCTCAGACGCTCCCAGATGCCAGAGCTCTTCAGTGCTCTGGCTCGGCTGGATGGATGGCTGCTGGGTGACAAGGGCTATCCCCTCAGAAGGTGGTTCATGACACTTCTCCGCCATCTAAGATCAGAAGCTGAGCAGTGGTACAATAGGAGCCAGGGCTCTACAAGGACGGTGGTGGAGAGAACCATCTGTCTTCTAAAGTTGCACTTCCAATGCCTGGGCCGGTCAGGAGGCGCACTCCAGTACCCCCCAGATCGTGTGGTCTGATAGTGGTTGCATGTTGCGCTCTCCACAATCTGGCGCTGGAAAGGGGGGACGCAGTGGATGGTGAAGATGTTGACGCAGTGGCTGTGGATGCACACGATGAGTCCAGCAGTGAGTCTGAGGATGAGCACACACAGGGAAATGCTGAGGGGGTAGACACTGACCTGGGCATACTCCAGGGAGGCAAGGACAGCCGGGAGGCTTTAATCCAATGAACCTTCAACTAGCACACCACATGTGGATCTCCAGCACAAGCCTGGGTTGTAGCCTCCATATTTGAGACCAAAGTGCAAAATCTGCCTGATTAGGAACATTAACTAACGTCCTTGTTAATAAAGCTGAATGTCCCACAAAGCATACATTACATTATTGGAAACCATCCACCTGCAGAAGAAGAGGCACCCTCAGCCATGGTGACATGTCTGAATTTAATATTACAACCAAAGAAACTTAATGAAACAAAATGAAAAAGGTGTTAAAAATCACACCAACTCAGAAAGACCTCATTGTGGGCCAACACAAATGCACCAGTGATAAACCCGTGGTGCTCCTAAGGTACTCTATGTTTACGTTTTCGGGGGCTACATCTTGGTGCTGACCCCTCGCTGGGAGTGGCATCTGACACATCCTGCTCACTCTGCTGTCCTGTTGGCCTCAATGACCTTGGCAGTTGTCCTCTGGCGCATGGAGCCTGTGCTGGCCCCACCTGGGAGGGAGCTGCCAGTTCCACAGCTGGTATCTCCCCAGTCATCGCAGCTTCACCGGAAGCAACAGTCACTGGCAGAGGGGCGGAGGAGCTGCCACCCTCATCCGGAGCACCCTGAGAGGTGCCTGCAGAGATGACAGGCAGCTGCTGTGCCGATGAGAGGTCGCTTCAGACCTCCCTGCTCAAGGTGGATGGATGGGCACCAAGCTTGGAAACTTGGTGCCCAGACCATCTCCCACACTGGCACTGACCAGGTGAGATCAATGCTGGTGTGAGGGCTTGCAGTTCCAAGCATATCCCCAGGAAGCTCTGATGGGTCACCTGGAGGAGCCTCTGCACGAGAGTTGCCACTCTCTCCATGGAGGATGCATGGTGCTTGGACATGTGGCTCATTGCTTCGGCGAGCGTCCGTGTAGACTCCTCCATCATGGAGACCAAGTCAAGCATAGCCTCATGTATCTCCCCCAGATGCTCCCACACACCCAGCTGCTTTTCCTGCGCCTGCTGCATCACGGATGACTCCAGGGGCACATCATCAAGCACCGACTAATCATGTGCCTGGTCCCCTGCAGTCCTCTGACTGCTGGTGCCATGGGCACTCTCTGTCTCTGGCAGCTCCTCCAGTGACTGTGAAGTGCCTGCACTGCTGTGCCCCGAGACACTAGCTGATGTTCTAATTCCTACCGAGGTGCTAGTATCTGCGTGGGTGCCTGCCTGGCAGAAATGGTGCGACACTGGTGAGACTTCAGGGCCCTCAAGTGTGAGAGGGGGCCTCTGCTGCTCCTCCTCCTGGCCCTGCCCCACTGATGCTGAAAGGAAGAACAAGGACATTATATCGGTTAACGTGGAGACAATGTCAAAGTGCATCCCTGTCCCCCGGATCACTATGCGCTCATCCTTCCATAAGCCATGTTGCAAACTCCAATCACTGAACATTCAGCACAGCCATGGCTGTCGGGATAACAATGGTGACCTCACTGTTGGGCAAACAGAACTGCCCGTGGGCCTGGGCACATGGCACCTCTCCAAATCTAGGGCCTCCTGCCTGAAACAGCTAAGAATCACTAACTGTGCCAGCCCACCGCCAGTCCTCACCCGCTTGGCGGCATTATGTGCATTCTTCTCCTGAAAAGGAGAGAAGAGCATTGATTAGTGTTAATTGTACCTGGACTCTCTTTGCGGACGGCCCACCCCATTAGGACGTTACAGGGCTCCAGTGTCTCCTCACCCTGCTGCTGCCAAAAACTCACACAAAGATGCTGGGCCTGACCCCCCACGTTGGCCAAATGCTGCCTACATCACATTCGGCACCACACGGTCTAACCTTCCATAGCAAGGAGGCGCAAGCACGTGGAGCGCAGAGGACAGCAGATCGATCCGTGCCAAGCCACCTTGAAGCTCCCCTCCCAACATCTCATCACCCTGACTTTGACATGTTCTCGAGTTCCAGCTCTGCGCCTGGGTACAGCTCCTCCAGGTTGCCCCCAAAACAGTGATGTGCGTCTCAGTGTACCACATGCTGCAGGGGCAGAACCCATCTCTTCACCACCCCCTCAGGGTGACTTCGGCATGGGCAATATCTGCTGGCCCACCCAGCGAAGGACATTTGCAGTCATGATTCAATGCAATCACTACACTCAGAGTTGGGGGGAGGGCACCAGGGGGGAAATCCTACCTGCTGGGTTAAGTGACCAATGTCAACATGGTACTCACCCTTCCTGAGGTCGTTGAAGTGCTTGCAACACTGGATCCAGGTGCATCGCACCATGTCGCGGGAGCTCACCACCTCCACCACCTCCTCCTAGGCACATTTGGTCATGTGGGGGGGCCTCCTCCTCCCGTCCTGGGGTACCAGGACCTCCTGCCATGCTGCCAACCCCTCCAGGAGGGCTGCAAGGCAATCATCTGAAAAACGAGGGGCACAGCACCCCCCTGCCCACCCTCCTGCTTGGCCTGCTCAGCAGCAGTGCTCTAGGGAGCTCTTCCACTGGCCATGATTCGCAGCCTTGGAAAGGCTGCAGCAACTTTTTAAAACAGGCCGCCAAGTCGCCATTGGACCCAGCTGTCATTGCAGACCCGCTGCCACCTGCCCAGTCCCACTGTCCTCAGGAGCTGCGATTCACGCTGGGTGGGCCTTAATTGGCCTGCCCACATAAAATGGTGGCACGGAGCTTATCGTGGGCGGTGATCGAGTCTGCACCTGCCTGCGCCTACTCCGCCCCCCTGCCAGCCAGAAAATTCTGCCCATGAAATAGTTAGATGGTGTTTTAATAATTAATAATTATTAGTAATTAATAATTAGATGAAATATTTATTCCTTGTGAATAAGGTTCTCGAAACCATGCCAAGTAGCTGTAGGTTTGTTAATACAGCACTTATAATCATACTAGATGATGTGGAAATCAAATGCATTACAATTCTGAGCTCAATCTCCAGGTGGATCAAACCTCCAAATCCAAATTTTCAACACAATAGGTTGATTTAAATGCCTTAGTTGCTAATAATTTTTGTATCAAAATGTTATTTTATGACATGCTTAGCATAAGTTGATCAAGCCTTGTTCTCGTGCAACTTTACATTTCCAAGCCACAGGGTATTCTGATTTACAGTGATCCAATTGGCATTGGTGAAGATGGTTCAATGTTAAATCATCCTTTTTTCAACTGTCTTAACTTGCCAAAAGTAAACAAGTTTTCCATATCTTTTCTTTTTTGAGGTTGTCGGACTCTTTTTAATTATATTTTAATGCAGTACCATACATAAATGTACGCAGTGTTTAGTTAAGAATGTTTGGTGAGATCTGCCTTTACCTTTACATTTAAGGGATGCAGAATGTTGATTCAAACAGAAAATAATGCTCTGTCTACATCTGTGTGCTGCTTCAATTTTATTTGAAATCAATATTCTAGATTTTAACCATTTGATGAGTCCATTGGTACAAGATCATTTTTACTATCTGGACAGGAATGGAAGATGAACATTTTGGGTTGGTATGTTCAGGAAGGAAAGCATAAGTAAAAGAGGAGAAGTAAACATTGGTAAACAGGGAATGCATACTGTTGGCAGGACTGATGTGCAGAGAGTCAATATGGTTTGAGATCAATGATACAAAGAATAGATTGTTGCATTATACTGCAGACTCCAAAGGTGGAAGCAAAATGGAAGAAAAATTAGTAGACAAATCAGGGAGATGAGTAGGAACAATCAAATTAGTGCAGTAGGAGATTTTAGTTACCCACTCATCAATTGGGTTAGAAAATGAGTAAACAGAAAAAGAGGAATGCAGTTCCTAAAACATGTGCAGGACTTCTTCCTCAAGCAGAAAGTTTATATGCCTTTATATGGTGAAAGGTATTTCTAGATAGATCTTGTTGTAAACAACAAAAAATGTCAGCTAAAATAATTAAATATGGTGAGCACCTGAGGAGTATTACAATATAATGAGATTTAAAGTCAAAATCCAAAAAGAAAAAGTTAGTATAAAAACAAAGGCATCCGATCAGAATAGGGATGATTTGGAGAAAATGTGGAGTGAGCTAGCTGGAGTAAAGTAGAAGGAGGAAGGACTGCAGACCAAGGGTGGAATAATTTATAAAGGAGATTGCAAAGGAGCAGAAAAAAAAGAATGGCTACATGTTTCAGAATTCCTTGGATAAATAAAAGGGCCAGAAACAAACTAAATTTTTCCATGTAATTTTAAGATAATTTGCTTTTTTCTCTCTGATTCTTATCACCTGATAAATTACTGATTGTCTAACGTTCTGATAAGAAACATCAGGCTTTGTTAAGAGAATAGAATAATGTCCTGACTCGGTAAACCACAGGTCTACTGACTTTCCAACAAATAATTGTCTTATCATCCTCCATATCGAGTATCCTTCATGCCTTAACTGTATTTCACTATAGGCTTCAAGAGTACTTACAAAATAGCTTCCTCCAACTATTTTACATGGAATTGCCACTCTCCTTAGTGACCTTAATGTGTTTTTTATCACTAAACCTAAAGCAAGTAGTCCTTTCAGATTCCTTAACCTTCCTAACTACTTAATCCTCACTACTTAGTGAATCAAAGTAAGTGAATTAAGATAACATTTTAAACAAACTGCTCCACGTACTGTCAAAGTGCAAGCAAGGAATTTAATGAGCTTGTTACAAGCACATTTCTCACAGGACTAAAATGCATTGTGATCAGTATAATTTGATTGGATCCTTCATAATCTTTGTTCTCTTCCTCGGAATTCTTTTCATCATGTATCATTTTGGGGAACCTGCCACTCCATTTTGGGCAATTCACTGCATAATGGTACTTTGACTGACACCTGTAGCACCTAGTAACTGTTCCTGGGGCATCCCTGAGATTCATTCACCTATTATTGCTGTCCCAATTCTGTCTTTTGCTGTAATAGCCAGATATGCTAAAGGAGCTTTCATCCTACATCTACCTCTCTTTAACCTTTCCCTTAACACATGTGTTTTGATATCTGGCAATCGAGTCCTCTATTTTTTATGTCACTGCACAATATTCTATTTGTTCCAAAAAAAGCTGAAGGAGATAACTGTTTCCTGAGGATTTTTTTCAAAACAGCAAACATCTGAACCAACAGGGTCTCCTCCTCCAAAAACTGAACGCCAATTAGAACCAGGAACTTTCCATATGAGACATTGTAGCACAACCCAGGAATTTAAAAATGCTAGTACTGATGCAGGGATTTCAAAATGAATTTTGTAAATCTATTATATAATCTGTTAAGGTCCATGATGTATTCCTCCATGGAATGACCAACTGTTTTTTGAAAGCTATTGAATTCTGACCATGCCTCATTGGCATTTAACAGATTAACTTTCATGTAGATTTCATCCAAGAACTTTAATAGAAGGTCCAAACTTTAATTATAATTCAACTGATGGACATCCAGCTCACAAAATACTTTATTTATGATTTTACATCTGGAAGGAAGCAACAATGCCTAGGCCACACACCTTGGTAAGGGCATAACCCATGTCTACGTATCCAATTCATTTGTCCACTGATCATATGGTTTAGACTCCAAGAACATTGGACAGCTATCATACCCCAACATTTTACATTTAATTTCTACTATTTTTCACAATGGCTATCACGATTATAGTTTCCTGTCTGAAGTTTTTTTTCTTAGCTTCCAACTTTCACTTTTAGGCACCATCCTCTCTACCATACTGTATTCCAGATAGCCATTTGGTGAAGGATAGAACTGGGGGTCAATCTTTTTACAATTTTATATTTAATAACAGAGTTGCACATTACAAGCATACAACTCCTAACCCAACAACCACAGTTTTAGTCAGTGTTTAGTTTTAGGGACTCAAGTTGTAACTTTTTCTGGGGGGTATTTAACTTCTAAATCTGTGATTCTGCACACAATCAATATTAATTTATTCTTTTAAGACTTTAACCACTTAGACAATAGGAGACAATCTATTGGTTAGGACACATTTATTAAGCAACAAAAATAATACTTAATAAGCTCAGCAGTAACTTTACTGGCTCAACGTGGTTCTTGCTTCCCAACTCATCCTAGGGCACAAGGACACACATTGTCTTCTCTCTCTCTTCTGGTCATTTCCATGGTCTATGCTCCCAGCTAGAAAGCAGTCTCTTGTCTTTAGTTTTCAAATTCAGTGCACCTGGCAGCTCAAAGCTGGTGTTTTTTTTAATTCTTTCCAAACCACAACCACCAGAGTGAGGGGTGACTTGTTGAAGTATATAAGATACTGAATGGTCTCGACAAGGTGGACATGGAAAGAATGTTTTCTCTTGTGGGTGAGTTCAGAACTAGGGGGCACTGTTTTAAAATTAGGGATTGCCCTTATAGGACAGAGATGCGGAGAATTTTTTTCTCTCAGAGAGTTGTGCAACTTTGGAACTCTCTGCCTCTGAAGGTGTGAAGGCAGGGTCATTGAATATTTTTAAGGCAGAGGTAGATTGATTCCCTTGCCTAACAAGAATCTAAGGTTATCAGGGGTAGGTGGGAATGTGGAATTCAAAACACAAACAGATCAACCATGATCTTCTTGAATGGCAGAGCAGGCTCGAGGGGCTGAATGGCCTACTTCTGCTTCTATTTCGTATGTTTGTATGTATGTTCTTATGAGCACCCCTCAGTCATCTCAGTCTCATCAGATACGACGGTCTCTGGCAGAGGGGTGGAGGAACTGCTGCCATCATCCACATCGGCCCTGAGAGGAGATTACAGATGTGAGCTGCAACTCGTCTGCCAACATGAGGTTGGTTTGAATCTCCCTGCTCACCACTGATGAATGGGCAGCTAGCAGAGAGACTAGGTGCCTCATCTATCTCTCATGCTGGCAGCCACCTGCTGAAGTCACTGCCAGTATGTGGGCTTGCAGGTTGAGCACCGGCCCAGAAAGCCCTGATTCCTGAAGCTGCCTCTCCATGACAGTCTCCACTCTCTCTATGGAGGAGGCTGTGTATTCAGAACTCTGGCTCAATGCAGTGCCCACGCTCCTCCAAGACAGGCACCATGGCATGCAATGCCTCAGGGATCTCTGCCAGATCTTCCTGTGCATCCCGCTGGACATCCAACATCTGCTGCCTGATGGATGACTGTTCTTCATCTGCTTTGGGCTCAGCAGTGTCCTGGTCTCCAGCAATCCTTTGGCTGCTAGCAGCCTCTGGACTTTCTGCCTCTGCCAGCTCCTCAGGTGAGTGTGATGTGCTCTCACTGTTGTGCACCACCATCTAATCTGACAAGCTAATGGCCACTGATGTGCCTGTGTCTGTGCTGGGGCTTGGTGCAGATGGAGGATGTGATGTGGGTGCATCTGGCAGCTGTTCCTCCTCAGGGGTCAAGGGACAGTCCTCAGGGTCTCTCTGGCATCGTGAAGATGGGGTACCTGAGGGAGGAAGAGAATATGTCAGTCACGAACATCATTACGAAGTCACTGTGCATGCACTCTGGTTGCTTCTCACAATGGGCATATACCTCAGAAAAGCGTTCTGAATGGACAAGCAACAGGGACAATTGGTTTTCACATCCCAGTCTAACAGCCACCGTCCTACATCTCTTATACCCTCCCCCAGTCTTTTCATTGTCCACTGGACTCTTACCCTCCGAGACCCCTGCCTCTCCATGACCAGTGGACCTAGCTCTATGCTCGCAGGCCATCTCCAGTGCTTCCTCCTCCACCTGAGTTAAAATAAGGAGGTTTGGCACTCCTGCGCTCATTCGTCCTTGCTCCTGCATGTTATGAATCCTCTTCTCCTGTAATGACAAAAGTGCTATCATGAGTTCTCACTCTACATGTCAGACCATACCAGCCATAACCCCAGGAGACACAGGTTCAGGTGCCCATCACATTGCCCCACCTCACCCTTACATATATGCCAGCCATCCAGTCTAATTATTTTGTCTTTCAAGGCACACGGATATGTGCCATTTTAGACTCGGTATTTCACACCTGTGAGCACCAATAAGTCCTGCCAGCCACAAAGGCACAATTTGAAATGGAGTCTGTACTCACCTGGCAGAGTGCAGAAGGTCATTGAACCTTTTCCTGTACTGGATCCATGTCTGGCGAGCAACATCATGCCCACTGACCTGGGCTGCCACCTCTGTCTAGGCCTTTTTGGTGAGGTGAGGTGGCCTCCTCTTACTGTCTTGTGACAGCAAAATCTCACGGCGGGAACTTGCTGCCTCCAGAAGAACTCACAGGCAGTCATCTAGAAACAGGTGGGGACAAACTGGCTATGGAATTTCCATCCTACCTGGCATGGGCCACAGTTCCAGGTGCCATAATGCTGACAGTAACAGCAGAATTACTTCCTATGCAGTGCAACACACAGAATGTCAATGCAACTCCCTGAGGCACTTGAATACGTATTGCCAGCCTTCAGGGCGCTCCCTAGCAACTTTCAAATGCCCCACCCATGACCTCAATGATCCCAGCACCACCGTCTTCCCGCCCCCACTGGCAATGCTGAGCCTATCTCTGTGTGCGTTTCATGCTGGTCACCAGTCAGTTGGCCAACCAGTGTGAAATCGAGGTCAGGAGCTGAATACAAGCAGGAGTGGATTTCACATCTGCTTTTGGGTACACCGATCGTGCTCCCACACCACACTGAAAATTCACACCTACGTTTCAAGGAGCCTATTAATGGAGAAAGGAAAGGTAGAGAGGCAGAGAGGTTTTTGTAAGGAATTCCAGAACTTAGAGCCCTAACAACAGGCACGGTGGCCAATGGTGGAACAATTAAAATCAGGTGAGCATGTTGAAGGTGGGTTGGAGTCATTTTTTCTATTTTTAAGTGTCCGCCAACACTTTTCCTCCTCCTGTCCATCATGGGGGTGATAATAACCCCTTATGAGAATTAAGGAAATTGGTAAAAAGAAGAATAAGGACAGTAAGAAATGAAAGCAAAATACTACGGATGCTGGAAATCTGAAACAAAAACAAAAATAGCTGGAAAAACTCAGCAAGTCTGACAGCATCTGTGGAGAGGAACACAGTTAACGTTTTGAGTCCATATGACTCTTCATCATTTTTCCAGCTATTTTTGTTTTTGTTTCAGTAAGAGATGAGCTTGAGGAGAGAATTTCAAACAATATCAAAAAGAGCAATAAGGTATTCTACAAATTTATCAGTAGACAGAATTGTTAAATGTGAGATAAGGTCTCTGAGAAGAAAGGATAGTCAGTTAATGGAGGCTAACTGAAAATTAGTGTGTTACTTTACAATGCCTTTGCTCAGTGCCTGCGAAAGAGCAGATATTGGAAAGTGGGTATATTGTGAATTGGTTAGAAGTGAGATGAGGGATGTTGTATTCGATAAAAGGAAAGTACTAGAGGCATCGGGGACATTTGTCTCTGGATACTTCAGGCACTAAAGAGCCCCTGAGGTGGTCAAGGTGGAGTCTTCATCTGCAATACTGGTTAAACGTGCCTTTAGCACAAGATGCCATCTTGGTAAAGGAGCTGAAGCGTGAGCTAGGAATAGCTACCCAGAGGATCATTAAGACTGGGACTGCCAATTAAATTTTCTGCTAGGGCTCATTAAAGAGGCCTCATGCTGCTCGGAGGGCTTGTAACTCTTTCGAGTAGAAACAAGTTTCCATCTGTTCCTATTCAGATGAAGTTACATTGTTTCATAATTTGCCATGGTGAGATTTGAACTCTTGATCTTGGGGTTACAAGCCCAGTACCATAACCACTTGGCTATTTAGGCCAAGCTCTGAGGGCTTGTAACTTTTTCGAGTACAAACACGTTTCCATCTGTTCCTATTCAGATGAAGTTACATTGTTTCATAGTTTGCCATTGTGAGATTTGAACTCTTGATCTTGGGGTTATAAGCCCAGTACCATAACCACTTGGCTTTTTAGGCCAAGCTCTGAGGTCTTGTACTTCAATCCGTAACCTCTACTTATCAACGACTAGCTGAATAGGAGTAATCAAGTCATTGCTGAGGATTTCAAGTGCTACTTAAAGCAATGCTCAGCTTTCACAGTTCACTTGATGCTGGAAATAAAATGCATTAGAAAAGGACACATCGCAAGACTTCCTGGGACACATTGTCAAGACTTCACCAATACTCTATCAGCATTTATTCTGTAGATTCTCTGAGGACTTTACCTACAGTGAGTGAGTGCTGCATTACTGTACCTTATTGGTGAATTTATAAGAGTCACTAGGATAAAGGGATTGCTTGATGTTGGGGATTTGGCTAGGGAAAAAGGCAGCAAATAAAAGGACAAGATTCTCGTAAAGGGTGGAGGAGGGATTTCAGCAGAAGGTTGTAGCTCCCTCGTGCCTGATGCCTTACCACATTGCAGATTCCATTTCTAAACTACCTTCTAAAGTATGCATACTGCAGTATCTGAGCTCTGTGTCCCCCAAGGTCTATCCTTGACACCCCCCAACCTCCCACCCTGCCCCAACCCTATTTCTCATCTACATCTGCTCATTTGTAACATCGGGCTGAATTTTGCCATCAGTGAGAAGGGGGTGGGGCCCGCTAGCCGACATGCAAAATGATGCAGGATGACATCGGGGGGGGGAGCGCCCAACGTCATCCTGCCCCATTTAAACCTTCAGGAAGTGGGGGCACAGCAAAATCAGCTGTCTGCCTGTCAACCTGTCAATGGCCAATTCAGGCCATTGACAGGATAATTAAACCAATTAAAGGCCCTGCCCGTCCAACATTAAGGCTGGCAGGCAGGCCAGGAGCTCCAGCGGGCTTCTGAAAAAACATGAAACTTCATCCACCGGCAGGATGAGGTTTCATGTAGGGTTTAAAAAACTTCAATAAAGTTTTAGTGAACTATATTAACATGTCCCATCTTGTGTGACATTGTCACATGAGGGGGACATGTTAAGGATTTTTTTATTTTTCCAATTTTAATGTTTGAACAACTTTCAGCGATCTCCCTGAGGCAGCACTTAGCCTCAGGGAGATGTGCGCTCTTTTTGTGCATGCGCGAAAGAGCGCACTCTCGCATTTGGGGAATCCCCCCCCCCACCCCATCACCCCCCCCCATCCCCCCCAGCCCGCACAGTAAGCGCAAAGCACTTCCCGCCGGGTGGCACGCTTCTCCGGCAGGGATCGGGAGATTGGGTCGGGCCCGCCTGCCCGATGGGCAGAAAATTCTGCCCTTCGTCTGAAAACACAAAGTTAGTTTTCATATGTATGCTTGTGACACCCAGCTCTATCTCACCACCACCTCTCTCAACTCCTCCACTGTTGCTAACTTTTTATAATACTTATTCGACATCCAGTTCTTGATGGGCAGAAATTTCTTCCAAATATTGAGGAAAAAGAAGCCATTTTGATTTCAGTCCCCATCCAGACTCTGTTATCTAGTTACTGACTCCATCCCTCTCACTGGCAACAGTCTAAGATTAAACCAATCTGATTGAAGCCTTGGTGTCACATTTGACCCTGAGATGAGCTTCCAACCTCATATTTGTACTATCACTAAGGCCAAATATTTTCACTTCCGTAATATCACCTGGCTTCCCCTGTGGCTCAGCTCATCTGCTGCTGAAACACTCACTTGTGTCTTTGTTACATTTAGATTTGATTATTCTATTGATTGCTAGCTGGTCTCGCACATTCTACTGTCCATAAACTTGAGGTCATCCAAAATTTTGCTGCCTGTGTCTTAACTCTCACAAGGTCCCATTAACTTATTATCCCTGACATTCTGATCAAGCAATGGCTTGAATTAAAATTCTCATCCTTTTTTTCAAATCCCTCTATGACCTCACTGTAAGATGTTACCTTCTACCTTGGACAAGTTACACTACGATTAGGGTACAAGAGTTATGAGAAATAATGAGGCAACACTCAAAGCCCAAATTAAACACTCATGCCTTTACTAGTTTTGTTAGGAATACCAGTTAGCAATACAATACAATCTGTGGGAAAGCAGCCTGCTGCTTTTAGTAGGTTTTGTCTTATTTCAAAAAGTAAGTCACAGAGTCACATGAGGGGACATGTTTCATGACATTTTTATTTTCTTCATTTTTTTTTAAGCAGCGCTTCATCTCCCTGGGGCAGCTCTGTACCTCAGGGAGATTGAAGTGCTCTTTCGTGCGCATGCGTGAAGCTTGCGCTAGGCCCGCTCGCCCTCCTCCTCCCACCCGCACAGGCAGTACTGAGCGCTGCTGCTCATGATCCGCACTGGGCGGGCCTTAATTGGCCCGCCCGTGTAAGATCACTGTGCAGTGTTGATTGCAGGCAGCAGTCGGCTTCCCAAACACTCCCACCCACCCCCGCTGAGCATCCCCACCAAGGGCAAAATTCTGCCCAATATTACCGGGACCACCTTGAGATGCACATCATGGTGCAATATCATTCAAGTTGGAACTACATTTAATTAATTTAACTCTCTTTGGTAACTGCACCACATATACTATAGGCTGACTATATCTGCTATGCTGTACAATTGCTTGTACAAGGGTTAATCACATCCAACCTCATATTATTTCATATCATCATCTGGCTCCCCATCTGGCTTACTGGAAACCTTTCACTGAATTGCACCCAGGTGATATTTTTTCGATTCCTATTTGAGAGTATGATTTCTCTGTCTTTATCTTAAGTGCTAAGTGGCTTCCCACCAATTAGCATTCTATCTCATTCATGAGCCCTGGAGAAACTTTATGGTCCAATACAATATTCTCAAACGGTATTTAAAAGAGAATCAAATGTTTTCACTTGATACCAGGCATTAATAAATGTTTGTCCATTCCTTCTTTTAGGCAACCTTTTTTCCAAAATAACCCGTGTGCCTGACATTTTGCATTTCAAAATTACCCCAAATTCAAATGCTTTTGTCAATCTTCAAATTTATTTCTCCCCAAAAGAAATGCTGTTCCTCAGGAACCACCTAGCCTACTTTTCATTAGGTTGTTTTAATGAAAATCTGACTATGGCAGCCCGCCTGCCTTTACACAAATTAAGGTCCTTAAGTGGCTTCAATTTTGAAGCCAATGGGAGGAATTCAGGGGCAAGGAGGAGATCCAGGAGGTCACCCTACGTGGGTCTCAGACAGAAGAGGTGGGGCCTCCATCATTGATTTCCTTTCCAAATCAGGCCCCTCCCAAGGTCTGCGCCCCCCTCCCCACAGACGTTCCCTCCCTGCCTGGCCTTGCCATCAGGAACCTCACAACCCTTACCTCTCCCCCTGGTCCCCCCCACAAATCCCTAATCAGATTGGCCAGTACCCGTCTGAATCTGGACTTCCTCCCAGGTGAGATGCAGAAGCCCCGCCTCCTGCGAATTGACGCTCCACAGAGTGTTAAATGGCTGCAGGGCAGCAGCGATCAGTGGGGACATGTTCCTCACCAACCTTCTTTGGTGGCTGGGCAGGAAACTCCAGCATCTGAAAAATCCTGCCCAATGATGCCCTTCATGGTTTTACATTGTAGACAGAAGCTCTTATAATTATTATCTGCCCTTCTTGAGCTCTTTATCCCTGAAGATAACAATCATCCTAAATAGATTAAAGCCAAGTCTTTGAGAGCCTTTCTTTCAAAATTGTTACCATGATGTGACATTTGGGGCGGAATCTTCCACTCTGAAGTCTAAGTTCAGCGGCAGGCACGGATGTACGAGTGATTCCCGCAGGAGGGCAGGATGCCTGAACACGCGTGACCTTGCACTGTTCAGCTCATTATTCATGCATTTGTGCAGAGCACGGCGAATCTTGTGGCAGCTAGGCAGGTAGTCACCCTCCCTGTCATTACCTCATGGGGTCAAAGATCCAGGTGCCATATTTGAAGGACACCCATACAGCCTCCTTCTCTTCCTCCCCTTAGCTTGCCTCCCATGTCCAGCCTCCGCTCTACTCTTCCACCTTCTAGCCTTCACGCAGTTTGTCCCACCAGCACCCAATATGAGTGAAGTTATGAATGGTCTCTAAGAAGGAGAAAGCAGTCTCTACTGACCTCAAAGTCACAGAAGACGTGAAGCTTGCCAAGTGCATGCCACTTTATACAGTCGTAAAACTGATCATTCTAATTTCCTGCTCGTGGGGAACTTAATTTGGCTGGAGCACTTAATTCCAGCGAGGTGGCCTTTAAATGAGCATGCATGGTTTGCTAATGCATACAAACAAGCTTCCTGGCATTGTTGAACAGGAAGTTCAACCTGCCTTTAACTGACCTTTAAAGTCTCAAAAACAGAATTCCGTCAGTTCATCCCAACATCGGGAAGCTGATTCTTGGCCTCATGCCAAATTTAATAATACAAAGGTTAATGTGTAATGAACTAAAAAAAAAATTGCCAGCAGAAGGTGGAGTGAAACATTCACATTAGAGCTAACAGCATTTTAGATTAAAGTCTAATTGTTTCCAAACATTTTTTTTTTAGCTTTTTTTTAAAAAAAAACCTTCTCAATCCAAGATTTTAGTATAACCATGGTGTCTAAACAACCAGAATCACCTCAAATGTTCCAAATTCCAATTCATACCATTAAACCATTAGGTCAGAGGCTGGGAATTCTGTGAAGAGTACTCACCTCCTGACTCCCCAAAGCCTGTCCACCATCTTCAAGGCACAAGTCAGGAGTGTGATGGAATACTCTCCAGTTGTCTGGATGAGTGCAGCTCCATCAACACTCAAGAAGCTCGACACCATCCAGGACAAAGCAGCCCACTTGATTGGCGCCCCTTCCACAAACATTCACTCCCTCCACCACTGATGCACTCTGACTGCACTGTGTACCATCTACAAGGTGCACTGCAGCAAGTCACTAAAGCTCCTTTGACAGTATCTTCCAAACCTGTGACCTCTACCACCAAGAAGGACAAGGCTAGCAGATGCATGGGAATACCACCACCTGGAAGCTCCCCTCCAAGTCACTTGCCATCCAGACTTGGAAATACACTGCTGTTCCTCCACTGTTGCTGGGTCCAAATCCTGGAACTCCCTTTCTAACAGCACTGTGGTATTCCTACAACACATGGCTCGCAGAGGTTCAAGAGGGCTGCTCACTACCACCTTCTCAAGGGCAATTAGGGATGGGCAATAAATGCTGGCCCAGCCAATGGTGCCCACATCTCATGAACAATTTTTTTTAAAAAATTGATAAAAAATCTAAACTGCCAATTCTTACATGTGTGAATTTTATATCCAAAATAAAAACTCCCACAATGAATTTCAGGCGCTCACGACTTAAGTTAACCTGAGTAATTCAAACTTGATTCAGGCTAACATGCATTAGCTGAAGACAGAACAGGATGGCATGTGCATAAATAAGAAAAGATAAGTTACATGATCTTCCCTGTTGCTCCTTCAGATGCCCTTCCAAATGCCTATATTAAAACCAAAAAATGTTAACTTCAACAACACTGTCCAACATTCTTACATTAAAAAGAGTTAAAGAGGGTGGAGCTCCCATATCTATAGGTTGAAACATTCACAGCACTGTTTAAGAGGCAACGCTGCAACTTTGCAGTTCTTAACAGTTCAAAAACAATTCTCCTTTATTCCACCATAGTCTTATTTACACCAATTTCGAATACCTGATGTGATCTATATTATCTCTTCTGTACTGATTCAAATGCCCAGATCTTTGTTACTGAGGTGGGTAGCTTGAATCAGGTAAGTTCCTGATTCACCAGACACCCCTCAGAAAGAAGACCCCTGAAAGTTGTGATCTTTGTTCCGGGGCTGGTGGGTGCAAGACAGAATCAGCTCTCCAACCCCAGAAATAGAACCTGGGGGACCATGGGGATGGGTGGGTGCCGTCACAGGCTGGTTAGAAGGCCTGCCTTGGTTTTCTGGGACTCTGTGCAGGTTATAAGACTATAGGTTCTCTAGCCCTCATACCCCTACCCACTGTCATCCACTTCCAATGGCCTCTTATATCCTCCATTCCACCATGCCAACTCATGTCCCTAAAGCACTTTATGCTTCCTTGCCAAATCATGCCAGCTCAACCAGTTTCCACCCTGGGCAGACCTCAGGAGCCATGTGGAGATGAAATAAAATAAATTCCTAAATATGTAATACCCTACTCACTATACAGACTTAATCATAAAAACTCACATTCATGAAAATCAATTCAAAGCTTATTTTAAATCTCAGATGCTTAATCACTTATAAAAACAAGCAAACTTCTATTCATATCTAACATCAATGACTGCTAATCCTTCAATTGGTTCTTTAACCTATCAATCAAACTGTGAACTCAGAGCACCCCTGCTGAGAACGTTATAGTTTAAAGAGCCCTTCAGAAAATGTCAATAAACAACTATTGAAATTGCTAGACCAGATGTTACACCAACTGGTTTGTCAATCAAAGCAGTGCAGCAGTTTTCTTTTTAACTCCAACTGTTACCTGCAGCCTGTTTTTTTTTCAGTTTTAAAGGCCTGGGGATTTAAATCCTGATTGTGAAATTTAAATAGGCCTATCCACCCTTCAAGAGTGTTTATGTCTACTTCATAAATTTGTGATTTCCACATTGCAATTTAAGGCCTTTGTAACAGCCAAAATGGGGTCTGTTGAACTCAGCACTGAATTCAAAGGGCCCTGCTGAGTTCAGGTTTCCTTCATATGTAAATCACACCTTTCCCCTTCCCCCTACCAGCAAAAATTGGATCTGTCGCAAATGGGGGCAGAATCTCTGCATTCAGGTCCCTCCCCCCATTTTTGAAGGTCTACAGAATCTACTCAATTCTACAAAAATCTGGCCCAAAATCTAAAATTCAGTAAGTGTCCATTAGTTCTTGAAAAATTCTTAATACTTTTTTCTGATATACGGGAAAGGTATAATGACATGGGGCAGAATTTTTAGCTTGGCGAGCCTGACCTGCTCGAGTGTCAAATAAAGCGCATTGACATCGGCCAAGCATGCCAACATCAACGTGCACTCTTGTGATATCTCTCGGGTGGGCACGTGACGGAGATGGAGTGCGCCCACCATTAATTAAGTGGCCAGTTAAGGCCCTTGAGATACCAATTGTCTCTGACTTTACATAGCCCATGCAATTTTTAGGCCATTGCATGGGCAAAACGAGCAGGCCACAGTTGGCACAACCTCATGCACGGGCAGGATAAGAGGCATCAGTGGCCTTGATAAAGCGATTAGTGAAGAGTGCAGGATATCACTTGCTGCTGGTTGCTTCTATGAACAGGAGAGCTTCACCTCACTTCAGAGCTTCATTCAGAGAATTTCGAGTCTTCAGTTCAGGACTCAGTGTTGTTTTCCAGACCCCCAGAGGATTCACCCCATGAGGGGCCTTCCAGGTATCCGACAGCCTTCCCTTACCCAGGTAATGGGGATTGTGGTCTCTGCTGGAGGCACCTCCTCTGAGGAGGAAGAGAGGGCCAGAAGTGGGAGGAGGCCAGGAGTCTCTATTCAGCTTCCAGGGGAGTGACCTATGGGAGGAGAGGCACAGGCATAAGGGGCACAGGGCCAACAGGAAGTCCAAGGCGGAAGGGGCCACAGAGGCCACCAATATCCTGCTGCCAGGGTTTACAGGCAGCAATGCAGCTACCTCAATATGTTTGAGGTGCAATGCTGAAGGAGACTCCATCTATCAAGGGAATCAGTGATCTGCATCTGTCAGAGAATCGGCCCTGAGATCAGCACTGACTTTGTTGGTAGACCCCCCATGCTAGTGGCATTGAAGGTCACAGTGGCCCTCAACCTCTATGCCTCTGGCTCTTTCCAGGGGTCAGTGGGGGATCTTTGCGGAGTCTCCCAATCAGCTGTCCATCGTTGCTTCAAACTGCTGACGAATGCTCTGTTCAGGCATGCATTGACTTTCATTCATTACCATACGGATGAGGCCAGCTAGGCAGAGCGAGCCAGAAGCTTCACAGTGATTGCTGGGTTCCCCCACTCACGTGGCCATCAAGGCACCAGTGGTTGAGCCGGGGATTCCACTCCATGAACGTACAGATAGTGTTCACAAGATGCGGTTTCTGCAAGTGTGTGCAAGGTACCCTGGAAGCTTCCATGACACTTACATCCTCAGGCACTCCCAGATGCCGAGGCTCTTCAGTGCTCCAGCCCAACTGGATGGATGGCTGCTGGGTGACAAGGGCTATCTCCTCAAAAGGCGGCTCATGACATCTCTCCGCCACCCAAGAACAGAGGCCGAGCAGCGGTACAACAGGAGCCATGTCTCCACAAGGGTGGTGGTAGAGAAAATGCGATTCAAGATGCACTTCCGATGTCTGAACCATTCAGGGACCGCACTTTAATACCCCCAGATTGTGTGTCACTGATAGTAGTTGTATGCTGAGCTCTGCACAATCTGGCACTGGCAAGGGGAGACACAGTGGAGGAAGAAGATCTTGGTGCAGTTACACAGGCAACAGATGATGAGTCCAGTAGTGAGTCCGAGGTTGAACACGGTGAGGAGTACACTGAGGGCATGGACGCTGACATGGGTAACCTCCAGGGAGGAAGAGACACCTGGGATGCTTTGATCCAACGCCAACCAAATAAAAGCCACTACCATAT
Organism: Carcharodon carcharias; assembly: GCF_017639515.1. NCBI lineage: Eukaryota > Metazoa > Chordata > Chondrichthyes > Lamniformes > Lamnidae > Carcharodon > Carcharodon carcharias. The sequence goes on along the minus strand of NC_054477.1, from coordinate 88,465,262 downwards.
GCCAGGGCTGCAGGCTCCATGCTCGATCCCAGACAGGACTATTCCTTAGTCAACAACATATACTCTGTGCCTTTGCAATAAAGTTTCAGAAGATACACGCCCATTATAACATCATGGCCTACTCTGCACCTACAGAACAAATGAAGCATACAGAGGCCAGTTGCACAAAATAACATATCATTTACTTGTGAATGTTAAATATTGGCAGAAATTTATATGAACCGGCAAAATTCTGCCCATTATGAAAAGGGCGAATGGAACATTGAGGCTCAACACTTCAATATCAACTCCAATTCCACATTCTCTCACATTTAAACTTTTCAGTGAACATTTCTCCTTTCCACAGATTTATAAATAAACTTTATTCAGGTTTTCTCCTCTCAATTTTGGGTGAAATAGACATGTTTAATAATCACATTCACTCTTCCATGTTTCTATGCAACCTAGAAATATGGGTTAGATTTTATGTTTTTTGGCAGGGTGAGGGAGGTGGAATAGAAACTGAGCGCTCTGCTCATTCTCCCCCACTGCTCCCAGTGTCTCAGCTTATTTAATCAAGCATCAGATGGCCAATGAGTGGCCATCCAGTGGAAGGAGGTAAATTAGAGGTGCAAAGGTGGGGCTCCACTCCCAATCAGGACTGTAGGCTGGAACATCATGCGGCAAGAGGGCAATGCCATGAACAAGAAGTGGGTCAAGGTTGCAGGTTTAAAGGCCCCATGCTCTCTGAATGTCTCTTTACTTTTTACTGAAAGCTCAAAAAATGCTCAAAGATGAGGTTTTAAATAATGCAGGCACTGCTACCTCGAGCAGCGGAATCCGCTGCTACCCTCAGCCATGGTCTCAGTGGTAGGGCTTTCCTCTGCTCTTGTGCCACTTTGTTATAGCTGCCTTGAAACACTCCCAGAATGTTTCATGGCTGATGGCCAAAAAATGTAGTGTGCAACAAAAAAACTTCAGATGATTGGATCATTGGCAACTTCAATAGCATATTAATTAGTAATTTCAAAATGGCAGGCGGGCTGCCAATTTCCACACCCGCTCACCTTCTGTATTTTAGGAGACTGACGTGATGATGTTGTATTTTCAACCCAATGTTATCATGCCCTATTTTACGTTCATACGGGATTTGCAGATGTAAAATCCAGTCCATAGATCCCTGGAATGAGTTATAAACTCCAAGTGCCAGATATTGTGCTACTCCCCGGTCCTGAGAGTGAGGGAAATTTTGAAGTTTCAACCGAATCAAAATTTCACTAATAATACAAATATGTACGCACATAGAACAAGCAATAAATTTAAAACAGCATCCAAGTTGAGACTAAAAAGGATCAGAAAACTTTAGTTCCATGCAAAGAACTGTGAAGCTGATACACATACAGTTATTGTTTTAACAAATTAAACATTCAAACATAAGAAATGCTCTGCCTTTCACAAATCATACACACATTTACACAATCTGTTAAGATGGTCTTTCATTTGCACATCATAAGAAACATAAAGAATAGGATCAGGAGTAAACCATTCAGCTTCTTGAGCCTGCTCCACCATTCAATAAGATCATAACTGATCTGCTTAAGTTTCGAATTTCACATTCCCATCTACCTCGATAACCTTTGATTCCCTTGCCGAAGGAGAATCCATTTACCTCCGCCTTAAAAATATTCAATGGCCCTGCCTTCACCACCTTCTGGGGCAGAGTGTTACAAAGTCGCACAACTGCCTGAGAGAAAAAAATTCTCCTCATCTCTGTCCTAAAAGGGCGATCCCTAATTTTAAAACAATGCCCTCAAGTTCTAGACTCACCCACAAGAGGAAACATTCTTTCCATGTCTATCTTGTCAAGGCCGTTCAGGATCTTGTATATTTCAACCAAATCACCCCTCACTCTTCTAAACTTCGGTAAGGCCAGTTTGTCCAACCTTTCTTCATAAAACAACCTTTCCATTCGAGGTATAAATCTAGAAAACCTCCTTTGAACTGCCTCCATTGCATTTAGATCCTTCCTTAAATAAGGAGATCAAAACTGCACACAGTGTTCGATGTGTGGTCAGTCTCACCAATACTCTGTGTAGCTGAAGCATAACATCCTTACTTTTATGTTCAATTCCTCTAATCACAAAGGTTAGCATTCCATTAGCCTTCTTAATTACTTGCTGACCATTTGCAGATCAATTGGAAACAAAATGCCTTTTCCTTTTTCCAGCATTTTAATTCTTGCCATGCTTCTCTTTAACATTTTTCTTTCCTTCCTTTTAACTTGCCTCTGGTATGTTATTAATCAGATGGTACCAACTTCTCCCTGAGGGTTTTCAGGATTCCCATCTCCATGTGATGGAGCACCCTCTCCTTGAGTCTGTCCTGGGCATATGGACAGGTTTGCACTTTGTTTTCTGAACCCTGAATCTATACTTTGATTCCTGCTTTTAAATTTTCTTTATATTTCTCAGACACTTCTGGTACTTGTTTTCCCTGGATTTCAACTTCCCTACTCCTATCTGTACAGTGGTCTGAACTCGTGCAGACTGAGAGGTTCTCCATCTTAACAAAAATGGCAATGGGGGCTGGAATCTGGAAGTCTTGCCACCGAAATTGGCCCCCACCATGTCATTGGGGCTGGTGGGAGTGGAAATGGGGGTGGGTTGCACTTCGCACATCACTGATTCACAGAGATAGCTGCACATGTTAAGGTGCCTTCAATCTGATCCAATTTTGGCTAGTGGGATATCCAAAATACGACTTGTGCACATTAGGCCCATCACGAGAAAGTCTAAAGTTAGTGGCGTTTTTTAGAGAGGTTGGGTAGCTTTTTCGATAGGTCCAGGGACACGTTTGGGAGAGGCGGGGTGCCCTTTGGGAGAGTTCAAGTGCCTTTTGGGATTGTTAAAAGTGGACATAAATGTGCTAAAAAAGTAAATAAACTCAGTGGAACTGTCAAGCTCATTGGAACTGTGAACTGGCAGGCACCCCACTAATGATAGATTGTGAAATCAGTAATGCAGCACAAATCCTATAATGTTCATTCCAACTGTCCAAGCTATCAAGAGAGCTGTCAAGCTGTCAAGGGATTTAAATCTCCTGGTCTTTAAATTTTTTTTTAAAAAAAGGTCAGTGCTTGCTATTTCATTGTTTGTTGTCATAAGCCTGAAGGTTATCATTATAGGATTTGTGCTGCATGACTGATTTTACAACCATCATTATCATAATCTGGTGCCTGTCAGTTGACAGTTTGCATGACAGCTCCTATAAAGTATTTGACATGGGGCTGTGAATGCAAATGCTTTTTATAAGTGATTAAGTGGTTGAAGGAATTTAAATGAAGTGAATGGGTTCTTATCAATGAGAGTATTTTTTTTAAATAGTGAATGCTGTAATAGATATTTAGAAATTTATGTTATTTCCTCTCAGTATGTGTCCTGAGGTCTGCCCATGCAAATATTGGGTGAGTTGGTATGAAGGGTGTAAGGGTAAAGGTTGGTAGATGGGGACATGGATTGGCACCAAGTTGGCATGGGACTATAAAGGGCCATGAGAGGTGGATGGGGGTATAGGTTGGCATGACAAGATCATGCTCCTAAACGAGAGGTCACGGAGTTGGGTGGGGGGACATAAATTGACATGGAGGTTATTAGGGGTCATGGGGGCTGGTTGGGGGGGCAGGAGGTAGCATAGGTTGGCATGGTTGATGCAAGGGTAGTGTGTGGTGTGTTAGAGATGTGAGAGGCTGAGGACTGTTTTTTGTTTTATTGTTTCATTTTGCAACTGGAACAAAGTGCCGATCACCCAACATCATCTTTTCGCCCAGCCTGCCATTGTGCTGCCTCCAAACTGTTTCCAAGGACAGTGGGCCTGACTCACATTACACCTCATCCCCACTGGGTGGGCTCTAACGCCATGGTTATCATCAGAAATTAGAACTGTTTTTCAGGAGTCGGGTTCATGGAGTTGGGAATTCTCCCAACTTTGCATTCCCGACCCGGGAGTGAAAATTCAGGCCAGTGGCTCTATAAATATTGTTCTTGAGTGCACCATCTTTCTTTTTCCCTTTCAAACTCTTCTTAATCCCTTTTCCACTCTTTCCATTCTTCCCCCAATTCTTTTAGCAGTCTATTCACTAACACTTGCCTTTGCCTTCAATTGCTTAATTTCTTCCCTAAACCTAACTACCCCTCATATAGGAGCATCATCTTGTCACATATTTGTGACAAAGCAGACACAAAGTCCCTGGATTTAAGCCATACCTACCATCCTTGAGGTGCATATTCTTATCACATCTTTTGTGACTAGCTTGCAAGTGGGCCTCTGCACCCACTGTTCAGCCGTGTAAAAAAAATCACTACAATCTATAATGGCTTGTATCGACATCGAGGGACAACTCCTCTGCGACATATTTAATTCCTATCTCACCATAAATTATCCCTTTGGAATTTGGGTGTGCTATTATTCTCACTCATATCCCATCCCTGTTGCCAATTCTATATGATGCAATCTTCTACCCTGGATAGGTTCAGATACGAGAATTATGAGAACGAATAAGACAACGCTCAAAGCCCAAATTAAACACTTATGTCTTTACTAGGTTTGGTAGGAAAATCAGCTAGCCAAACAGTACACCATAAGCCTGTTAGTTACAAATACATTACATACGTATGATCAGCCAGTAATCGTACTATCCAACAAATGACCAAGTTTCTCGACTGCAATGCTAAATGATTCTTTACAATGATCTTTATACTTTTATGTACAAGGTGGACATGGATGTTCCGTTGTCAGGACCATACTGCCCTATCAAAATCCACCTTAACCTTCAGTTATCCAATGGGGCATCTAATGCTTATATACCTATGGTGTTAGAGCCCGTATGGACATAGTACACCTTTCTTAAATTTTTTCAGTAAATTTCCATCATCCTAGATGCTGCAGAATTTTAAAAAAATCATTATCAGCATACACAACATCAGTATCTTTTCCTGGTCTCATATTCCAGAAACACTGAGATAATTAATCAATCAGAGTTTCTCAAATTAATTTTCTTCAAAGTTGTGCTCAGTATATTAAAATGAATATTATCTGATACTTGGAAGCACAGAAAAACATACATAGCTGAACTTCTTTGCATTTCAAAAGAAAACAAACCCAGATATCATCAATCAAAGTCAGCTTGTGACAGTTTCTTGGAGCTTTCAAGTAAACCTCACACCACTAAATCCAGCTGAACTAGCAATCATTTTCCTCCATGGTTGGGGTTATAAGGCTCTGAAACAGATTTTGGTCTATGAAGCTAACTTTTAAGTCTTCCTTGTTTGAATTCACTGGTTATCATTGATCACAGCTCAAAGTGTTACATCCAGTTTCATTTTTTATCAAACTTAATGAAAGATAAATTTTCACTAAGGTTCTAAACTTGCAATCAGACTATTCATTTTAATTAGGCACGGTTTAGCCAGAAGACTTAACATTGCTTTGAAGCATGGCTGTTTGTCATTTTCATCCCTAATTTTATGACCCCAGGCCTCAGGCTGAACATTCCTTAGCTTTAAAAGTGTGATCTTCTTATCAGACCAGTGGTTTTTGTTTATCTGTGGAAAAGCAACCTGAAGATTATAAAAGTTTTTTACTTCGAAAAGTATTTTTTGGCCTCGCAAAATGGGCCGGTATAACATTTTGTGCAGTTTTTAATTTCGGTCGAATTATTTTAAACATATATTCTTACACTCACCCTTCCCCAGCTCTGTAATCTCCTCCAGCCTCATAACCCTCAGAGATATTTGCACTTACCTGTTTCTGGTGTTTTGATCATTTCTGATTTTAATTACTCCAGCATTGGAGGCTACACCTTCAATTGCCTTTGCTTTAAGTTAAGGAATTTCCTCTCTACACCTCTGTACCTCTCTACATTGCTTCCATCTTTGAGACAACACTTTGATGAAGCTTTTGGTCATCTGACCTAATGGCCGGATTCAATGGCACCCACTGGAGCGGGCATGATGGCAAGGGAGCTGTTAAAATTGGTCAGGAGTGCCCACTTCCAATTCCCAGCATCGGGAAAACTGTCCCTAACTTAGTGGATGGTGGGAAGGACCCAACATGAGAATGCTCTCTGCTGGTGATGGGATGTTAATTAGGTTTATCAACCATAGCATACAGGGCTATGCCGTAGCACACAGGGCTATGGGCCAAGTGCTGGAAAATGGGATTAGAATAGATTGGTGTTTGATGGTCAGCACAAACACAATGGACTGAAGGGCCTGTTTCTGTGCTGTATAACTCTATGACCCTAGGTTCATTAATGAATCACTTATGGGCAATTATCCCTGAGCCCACTGGAATTTAATGGTAGCTTAGGGATTTGACATGATTTGCACAGGTCGCCAGCGCCTCCCAAAAGATTTGCTTATGTCCTTGTAGGAGGGAGTTTCTTATTGTTATGATCCCAGCTGAGGTTACCCCTGGACAAGCCTGATCCCATAGTGGAACCCAGCTTGATAGATCCTAACTTCTAATTTGTTTGTTCAGATACGCAGTGAGTAGCTACTGAACAGAGTCACAGGAGTCAGCTGATGGACTTTTAACAAAAACATAGAACATTTATTCAACAAGAAAAGAAGAACTGTATTACAATACTCCTTCACCCACAATACATTTACAGATATATACAGATTTGTGAGGATAGGACAAGTTACAACAAGTACCTTATACTCTAATGTTCACCGTAAGTACACCGTAAGTAAGGCAACCTGTGGTCAGACACACCATACTCTGAAACCAAGTGACAGATGCCACCTTAACTAGATGCTATGGATCTCTCATCAACTCCCTCCAGACGTTTGTCACACCGTGAGCCAACCAGTCTCACTGAACTCCGTCTTTCACACTCTTGAAGAACTCACTTTGGAATCTTCTCCCAAACCAACGCTTTTTCACAGATGCCTTCCACAAGGGTTCACCTCCAGGGTTTTTAACTCTTCTACCGATGTTTCTCTCCCCTGAGACACCACATGCATTCATGCTGTCTTCCATGCACTTTCTCTCACTGACTCAGCTGTCAACAATACATCACTGCTTCACATGCCCATAGCAAAGAGTTACAGGCTTTCAGCTGTCTCTTTGGATCTTCTCACCTCTTGCAAGCTGTTCCTGCTTTAAATTTGCTTTTTGCAGCTTTTGTGTCTTTCAGTCTGAAGCTTGGAGCCTTTCTCTCTGCCATTCACTCTTAACTTCATTAACAGGACCTTTTCCAGGTTCTGTCCTTCCCTTGACTAGAAGGTCTGCTTGGGACTTTCTCCTGTTCCACTCCCCTAGATTTTGTGGTCTTCTCTTTAGCTGGGGACTGGCTATCTGTCCTTTCTAGGTTGCTTCTGCCTTGCATTTGTCTTCAAAACTGCACTCAAAACTGCTTTATTAATTCTTTCTGAGTGTGTCTATGGGAAGAACCTGCCTCTCTGGATGCCTGTTGCTAGGCAACAGCACTTTTTTTCTACTCTTGTTTGTTTAGCTTAGCTGCAAAAGTTGTAAAACTCTCATTAGAAATGCAAGCACCTTTTAAAGTGAAACCAAAATTCAATTTAACCAATCGTAACGCACAGATACAGAAATACAAATCAAACTTAAACATTAAAGTTAAAACTCTTTCCCACTACCCACAAATACCAATATAATTTACTTAAACCATCTCTATTTCCTAACAATATTCACAAGCATTCAGTGCCCGATCAAGGAACTCGGCATCGGGAAGTGGGCGGGAGGTGCTTAAAGCCAACCCCCTGCACTTACATCTGACCCCACTCACCGTAACCCCCATCCCACCACACTCTACCTGTCTGCAGGGATGCAATGACGATCCCTAGTGAAGGTCTTGGAGTATTACCGGCAACAGACACCTTTGACTGGCCAGCAGCTCTCAGGGAAGGGATTTCTGCCCTCCAGGTACCTTGCTTGTGTGGGAAGCCCGACACTGGCCAGTTAAATGCTTGATTATACTTAAAATGCATTGATGCATGGCTCCCATTAGTTCTGCATCTGGCGGGGGTCCTGGTCACTGAATGAAATTCTGCCCAATATTTCCTTATGTGGCTTGATGACATATTTTGTTTCACATCATTTGAAGCATTTTAGGACATTTTATCACATTAAAGGTGCCATATACAGGCAGTCGTTGACTTCACGACGTTTGAGTAATGGTGTTTATAAATTGACAGCCTGTTTTGACTTTCTCACCTCGGTATCGACTTTATGATGCCATGCCAGTGAACAAATTCAAACGTTCTTATGTTTGATAGGTAGGCGTAATGTACAGTGTACAGTAGTGTACTATATTTCTATATGTATTTTTAGCTTATGTGATTTCTTGTGTCAATATGATCCCTATTTACAACATAAATACGTTAATGTTGCTATAACACTCATCTATAATTGATTAAGTACAAAATTCTGGATTATTTTGATGAAAATAAGATATCAGGCCTTGGTTCAGGGACTAATCCCCCATTTATAACATTGCTTTTATAGGAAAATCGGCTCTGAGTTACAAAGTTTTGATTTATGACGCCGTTTTCAGGAACCAATTGTGTCGTAAGTCAAAGGACTGCCTGTAAAAACCTCTGTTATTGTTGAAAACCTCTTGATAGTCACCTGGCGTTTAGAGAAAAACAGTTGAGGAAAGTAAAGTGCAAGTGCCCATTGATCTTGGCAGGTCAATAATATTCAATGATCTACATTGGTAAGTACTGAAGCATTGATCTAGATAGGTCAGCACTGAAGCATTGATCTCACCATGTTGGTACTTAATCATTGATTGAGACTGGTCAGTACTAAAACATTGATATTGGCAGTTCAATATTGAAGCACTTCGCTAGACCAGTGAATGGTGTCATTTTGATCTGGACTAGTCAGTATTGAAGTATTGTTCAAGATATTTCAGTTCTGAAGTATTGAAATAGATATGACCATATTGCATCAGCGGTCTAGAATGGTCAGTCCTTAAGCATTTGAAGTAGAAGCAATAATCCGAGAGAAAATTAACAGCAACTTAGACAAGCATGGAGTAATAAAGGAATGACAACGTGGATTTAAGAATAAATCATGTTTGATTATCTTGACTGCGTTTTGATGAGAAAACAGGGGGTGGATGAAATTATTGTGGTTGATGTTGTGTATATAGACTTCTGAAAGGTGTTTGATAAAGTACCACAAATTAGACTTGTCAGCAAAATAGAAGCCAATGCAATAAAAGGGGCAGTAGCAGCATGGATACAAAATTGGGAAAGGCATATAAAACAAAGAGTTGTGAGGAGTGGCTGTTTTTCTGATTGGAGGGAGCTATATAGAAATGTTCCCCAAAGTTCAGTACTAAGACCATTACAGTTTTGATGTCCAGGAATACCTTGTTTTAAGTTGTAGAAACATTCCGGAAACCACTACTTAAATCAAAACTACTTATATTGAAGCAAATTTTCCCATTTAAATGTCTGTAATATAGTAGTTATGTTCCCAACCCAAGACTTTTGGCTCTAACATAAATATGAAGTACACCTTGGGCAGGATTTTCCCCTGTTGGGGGCGAAGTTGAAGTGTGGGCACATGGAGGCGGGCCTCCAATCCTCCGATCGGGAGCGCACCACCATTTTACGTGGGCGGGCCAATTAAGGCCCGCCCAGGGTGACATCCGCATGGAAGTGCTATGCACTCCCTGTACAGGCGGGAGGAATCCCTAAACCTGAGAGTGCGCTCTTTCACGCGTGCACACAAAAGAGCACACTCATCTCCCTGAGGATCAGTGCTGCCTCAGGGAGATCAGCTCTACTGTCAAAAATATTAAAAATAGAGAAAAGAAATTCCCTGACATGTCCCCTCGTGATACTGTCACATGAGTTGGGTCTTGTCCATAACATTTTTAAATACTTTAATTAAATTTTTTAAAACCTACATGAAACCTCATCCTGTCCGTGGATGAGGTTTCATGCTTTTTCTAATGCCCGTCAAACTCAAGGTTGGACGAGCAGGTCCATTAATTGCTTTAATGACTCTGTCAATGGCCTCAATTGGTGGTGGATACAGATTCAATAGTGGCCTTCAAACAGGAATTGAATAAATATTTCAAGGAGAAAAAAAATTCAGGGAAATGGGGAATGAGTGGGCTAATTGGAATACACTTCAAACAAGCTAGCACAGACTCAATGGACCGAATGACCTCTTGTATTCTATTACTAAAAGATATAATCTTCTATACAGCGAATACAAGCCTGGCGTATGCAATCTGTCCACATAATTTAATCCGTTTAGCACTGGTATAATCCTGGTAAATCTGCATTCTATCCCCTCCAAGGCCAAAATATCCTTCTTGAGACTGTGTGCCCAGAACTGAATGCATTACTCTAAATGGACCATTATCTGAAGTGGAATACAAAGGAGTGGAAGTTATGTTACAGTTATTTAAATCTTTGGTGAGACCCTGGGCATGTTTCCGCCCTGCAATCTGAAATGTCGGCAGTGAACACATACCCAATAATGCTGGCTGCCCCATAGCCATTTAATGCTCTAAATGGGGGTGGGTGGCAGAATTTTATAGCCCCTACCAGCACATTTGTAGGCGTTGTACATACTTGTAAAATTCTTCAGGTGGCATTTTCACCACCCTCCTGGCCACCTCCCAGCCGTCCGCAATTTTAGAGGGGAAGCAGGTGAGGCCTAGTGCAACCTGCCTACTCACATCAAAAAGCCCCTTAAGTGACCAATTATTATCCACTTAAGGGTCGTTTCCCATCCAGTCACAATGCTTTGGCCAGCGGGAGCAGTTCAGGGTCGGGGGCATGCTTATCAGATCACCCTGCTTGGGCCTCGGGTGAGAAAGGAAGGGGCACCTCCATCACTGTCCTCATTTCCAGATTGGGTATCTTTAGCCAAGATCTGCCTCCTCTCCCCGGCACTCCATCCCCACCTGGCCATGCCGTCATAAACTTCACCCCCTATCCCCTCACTGCCACCAACCCCCACCCACCCCAGCATCTCCTCCTCACTACCAGATCCTGTATCTACCTGTTCCTGTGGGTTCCAGCATTTAGAGCCTGTGGGCTGCTTCTAGTCCCAGCAGTGGTCAACCCTCCCAGTGATGCAGCGGGGGCTACGGAGCTGCTGAACAATCAGATGGCCGGCAGCTCTCTGAGGCAGGACTTCCTCTCATGTGAGAGGTAGATGTCCTTGCTCCATCCAATTAATGCTCCTTAGAGCATTAAATAGCTGTGGGACAGCCGACATCAGTGGAGCTGTGTTTGCTGCCGACATTCCAGGTTGTGGGGTGGCAAACCCTGCCATCCGGAAAATCCTGCCCAGGGTCTCATTAAAGATTTAAATAACCATAACATAACTTCTGCCCTTTTGTATTCCACTTCAGATAGTGGCCAATATTAGCCTTTTATATTATTCTTTATACCTGTCCTGTAGTCTTTAGTAATTTCTATACCTGGATTCATATCTCTTTCTACTGCCTACAGTCCTGGACTTCCCATTATTTAGAAAATACCCTGATCTATGTTTCTTACCTCCATAGGGAATGAAGTCAAAAATTTCTCTAATTGAACTCCATCAGTCACAGTTTTGCCCATTCACTTAATTGATCAATGTCCCTTTACAACTTTCTACTCTCATTTAGAATACTTACTTTACTGCTTAACTTAGTGTTGTCAACAATTCTCACATATGGATCTCTATTCCTTCATCCAAGTCCTTTACAAATATAGTGAACAACTGTGGCCTCAGTCACATCCTGCCAATGTGAATACATATGCATTATCCTTGCTCTCTGTCTACCTCTTAACTAATTATCTATATTTGTCAACAGATAGCCTTCAATTCCATCCAGCCTAATTTTTTTTCCGCTTATGTGGATCTTTATCAAAATACCTTCCAGAAATCCATACAAATAACATCCATAGATAACTCCCTTATCTACCACCCCCTCAAAAAATTAACTAGATTTGTTAGACATGCAAATTTATGTTGGCTGTCTCTGTTCAGGTTTGGACAAGTGATCACTCACTCTCTCTAATAACAGATTCAAAAATTTCCCATAATGGATGTTAGGTTAGTTAGCCTATCATTTTCTAGTTCATCTCTCTCATCTCAACTCTTATGCTACCACCACAGATTGCTATATTATAGCTATAAAGCCATAAATTGAAAAGTTCAGGAAGATGCCTCACCATCACCTTCTCAAGGGCAATTTGGGATAGGCAATAAATACTGGCCTCACCAGGGATCTCCACACACCATGAATAAGTAAAAATGTGAAGCTTTTTTGTTACTTGGTAGAAGTAATGTGTTTTGTATTATAAGATTAGATCCTGTGGAATGTTTCCTGATACATTGGATGATATGTTCTTTTATAACAAGAGAAGCATCATGCCATGAAATGAACAGTGCATGATTCTGTCAGTAAGGTGTAGCTGTGTTTAACTAGCCCTTACCTTTATGGCCAGAGAACCTAATTGCTGTTGCAAGGGAAGATTGTCAGGTTATAAATTCTCAGCACCATGTCAGAAGAAACATAAATGACTTATTTCTTTTGATAAATACTTTTGAAAATTTGAAATGTAACCACTAAAGTGTGATGAGCAGTGATGTGCCATCTTCTAGAGATGTGTATAACTGACTGCAGAAAAGCAAAATAGACTGAAATTGTCTTGTTGAACAGCTTTGTCTTAATATTCCTCCAGCTTTTCCAGTCATATCATTCTTCAAAGTAAACCAATGATACAATGTTATGTATTTTGAAAGAGTATAGGATAATGTTCACTTGGGATAATCACTGTTAAATCCTAAAACCCTTTAAATTTCATGAAATAGAAAGGAGGTGTTAAGTCTATAAGTACTATGAACAGTAAATGTGCAGCTTTAGATACATCCACTGGAATGCTTTTGTTGGAATTTTTTTTTTGTACTTCATTATTTACTAACCAAGGAAACTTATTGCAACACTAAAAAGAATATTGCATTTGTAAAGCGCTTTTCATGACCACTGAACATCTCAAAGCACTTCCCAGCCAATGAAATGTTTGAATTGTAGTATAGGAACATAGGAAATATTTTTTGCAAACCACATTGAAGATAGAAATGTAACTTAAAAGTGGCTACTGATTTGACTGAAACCAAATGAAGCACAGTTAGGACAGAAAGTGAAACATTTCTTGGGAAATACATTTAACTTATTTACCGAGCACATGGGGAACTTAGAGCTAAGGCTTCATTTAAGAACCAGTGTTCGCTTAATGACTTTTTTCAAAAAGTAAAAACATAACTCGATACAATAAGGAGTAAATATTTCATATCAGCAATAACTTACAGTTATTTAATGACTGTAAAGTACAAAAAAAATCACTAACAGCTAATGGAAAGCTAATACCAAGGGAGGAAAATAGAGATATTTTGGACGACTAAAAGCTTGGCCAAAGAGATTGATCTTAAGAGGGGTTTAAACAAAGAGAAAGAAGTGGATAAGTAGAGTGTTTTAGGTATGGAGTTCCAGAGAATGGTACCCATATGGCTGAAGATTTGGCCACAACACGAAGGCAAGGTTACAGATACATAAACTGTACAGAATCAAAAGAGCAAAATATTCAGCAGGAGAAAGTTGGGCTGGAGGCTGTAACAGTGAAAGGGTCACATTAAGTTATCAGAACATTTAAAGATGGAGATAAGGACTTTAAATTTAAGGCATTGGGGAGGGGAAGCCAATATAAATCAGCAAGGATGGGAAGAACGAGCCAACTGGAGTAAATGTGAGAGAGGATTCATGCATAGAGTTTTGAATATTTTGTAGTTTATGAAAGGTGGAGGTTGGGAAGTGAGCAAGAAAAGCTTTAAAACAGTTGAGTCTGGAAATGAAAAAGATACCTTTGAAATTTCAGCATGCAAGGCAGGGAATGTTACAAAGTGGAAGCAATCAGTCTTTATATTGGGGAGATTATGAGATGTGAAACTCAGCTCAGGGTAGAATGAATGTCGAGAACAGCTTAGTTCAGCCTGAGGCAGTGGTTGAGGAGAGATTGGAATCAGTGACAAGGAAACAGTGATTTAACAGTCAAGACACTTACCACTAGAGTTATCATCTTCTTCAAATATCATGACTTTAAAAAGTAGTGACATTTTAGTTTAACTATATCTAATACCGAAAGCTCCATCATTAAAAACTAATATTAACTTTTGCTAGGATTTGATTTTCAGCTTTGAAAATGTATGAAATTCAGATCACTGTGAAACTATTCGGTTATCCCAGTAGTCATAGAACCTTAGAATAGTTACTGCACAGAAGAGGCCATTTGGCCTGTCATGCCCAGGTGAGCTCACTGCAAAAGCAATTTATCTAGTCCCACTCCATCATTGTTTGCCCTGGCCTGCAATTTTTTTTTCCCCTTTTTCCCCTCCAGGTGCTTACCCAATTTCCTTATGAATCAGCTTCCATTTCCTTTTCAGACAGCGTATTCCAGATCGTATCCACTTGCCGTGCAAAAAGGTTTTTCCTCCTGTCGCCTTTGGTTCTTTTGCCAATCACCTTAAACCTGTGTCCTCTGGTTCTCGATCCTACTGCCAATGGAGATAACTTTTCTCTATCCGCACCATGTAGACCCTTCATAATTTTCAAATCTCTTCAATCACTTTGAATTTCCATGGCGGGGGGAGTAGTTCCCTCAACCTATTGCCATACTTTTGGAGGAAAAATCACATTAACCCCTGGTGGAATGATATAAACAGATAAAAATGGCAACTCACACTCTTTTTCCAGAGGTTCCACTGGCCTTCTGCTGAGATTAAGGCAGAACTTCTGAGAACACTGTGGAAATTCAAGGTTTATATGTTTAAGAGTCAAAGGTGAGGTACTACACCTGTTTTTCAGTACTCCTGTAACTGTGATGCATTTCAGACTTGTCTAACTTTTAGATTTATAACTATATTCCAATGGCTAATATTTGTGTACTTATATTTATTTTCTTTGCAATAGGTAGTATATAGTCTGTCTAGTATAAATGTAACTGGTGAATTAAATATGGTAATTTGTGGTGCAAATATAAATGCAGTTTAGAATATTTTATTCATGTGAGAAAACTGTCAGTGAAATTGTCAGTCAATGCAAATAAAGTCACTTCACAAAGAATGATATTTGTTTTAGCAAATTCACTGCAATTTGAATTGTTATTTCTAACACTTACAAAAAAATGGACCTACTTGAATTCATGTAGCTTTGGAAGTGAACTTTTGACATGAACAGAAGTAAATAATTGGTTATACATTACTGGTGACAGGATCAATAAGTGAAGTCACTTAAACTTTGAATAAGATAGCAGCAGCTTTTTTTTATATATATAACCGAGATTAAATGTCGATGCACAGTGACATCCAATGCTTGTCTTGTAGGTAATTATGGAGAAAGTGGCATGGAAGCTTTTAAAGAGATGGCAGCTAAAGAGGGAATCTGCATTGCTCACTCCTACAAAATCTACAGCAATGCTGGGGAGCAGAGCTTTGATAAGCTTTTGAG
Source organism: Carcharodon carcharias (assembly GCF_017639515.1). Taxonomy (NCBI): domain Eukaryota; kingdom Metazoa; phylum Chordata; class Chondrichthyes; order Lamniformes; family Lamnidae; genus Carcharodon; species Carcharodon carcharias. Next base: position 88,449,733 of record NC_054477.1, on the reverse strand, counting down.
GAAGCTGCGCAGTCAACTACCAAAGGCGCGAGTTGTGGCTTGCTTTTGTGAGGGCATGACTATAAGAGGGCTGCTGATGTCTATGAGGCGACTTGGATCTATGGGAGAGTTCCAGCTGATTGGCAGGTAAGTGGAGATCTCAGGCTTTACTGAATTTATATTTACATATTGGTGTGGTTCAAGTCAGGATCCCCGGGGCTTTAGGAGTTTGTAAAAATAATGATGACAGCAGCAGACAAAACAGCTCACCTCAGATAGTTCCAAAACTTTGGATGAGGGAGCCAGCTTTAATTTAAGTGATTGGTCCAGAGTAGATCAATAAAATCAGATTGCTTCCCTCAAATGAAGTGCACTGCTATTTGTCTGCTTTGAGATACACAATATGGTCCCAATGTTATTGTCTTATCAGCTGCCACCATGCTTGTCTGCAACATGCAACACCATTATTTGTATTCTACCACTAATGGATATAAATACATTGAGCTATGGGAGAGGATGGGAAGCGGTATTGTTATTGATTAAATATTACCAAGTAGTAGATGTAAGATAAAGAGGAGAAATTTGCCAACAGTTTAGAGAGGTATCAGAGCAACTGGGGGAATAACATTGGGTTATTTTAAATATCCCAGGATAGATGGGGATAAAGGTAATAGTCTGCAAATTTGGAAGGGATTCTCCCAATCTACTGCTGCAATTTAAGTGGAAGAATGATAAATCCCCAGAGAAGCAGTATAAATGACTATAAATGGCCACTTATGTCATATCACCAGGAATTCTGCTGATCTTCTATGAAAGCTATGGTGAGAGATCAGAAGAACAGGGCAGAAATTTTGAAGGAAGTGGGGAAATATTTTTTCACCCCCCCAGGTCAGTATGTTTTTAGCCCAACAAGGAAGTGCTTGATTTAACTTTAGGAAAAATGTGTGATAAATAACTGAATGAGATATGGAGAACATTAGGTGATACTGACCACAATGTAGGTGCAGTGTGAAAATAAAAAAGAATAATAAATAATCAAAGTGCATTGCTGGACTGGAAAAAAAAAGGCGAAGATAATATATTCCAGGAGAAATAGTGGTGAATTTACATTGCATGCCATTGTCACTGTGCAAATTGACCAACAAGTCTAGGTGCTTAAGAGCTATACTGTGAGTTGCGAATCTGCAGAACTATTGGTCGAATTATGCTACTCCATTGCTTGCTTTATATAAATGATGACTCCTCCTTAGCAACTGTGCTATTTTTAAGAACTTGCAGGGTTTGCACAGTAGATGTCTGTTAAACTTGTCACAGAAAATTAAGGCTCATGACAAGTCCATTTGCAACTTAAAATACTGGACATCGTCAAGTAAATGTAAGGATACAGCAGGTGGAAAAAGGGTTTTTGTGTGATTGAGATTTTTATACCCAGCATGTTAAGCAACAGAGAACTCACTTTATCTCTGGGACTGAATGCTTGCACCTCTTGAGGACGGGGATAGATAGGTTTCTCTGCCACTATGGATACTGGGTAAAGAAATCTCCATTACACAAAAACTGGAAACTGTAATCATTGGGTTGAGAGGTTGGGAATTGGTGGCCCTGAAATTGTTGATGGGAGTGGGTACGGGGAGGGATTGAATCTTGTGGAGGTGGTGGGCTGAAACCATGGGAGGCTGAAAGTGGGGCAGGGACCCACAAGAGCTCAGGGAAGTGGAAAACTGAAGATTTTGGGCTGGGGGTTAAAAAGAGTTTGGGGATTGAGCTGCTGGGGACAGAGCTTATTTTTATATTCATTCTTGGGCTAGGCCAGCATGTGTTGCCCATGCCTAATTGCCTTTGAGAAGGTGTTATGACAGAGACTAGTGTCTCAGGAGAGAGATTGTTGAGAATGGTTTCATTTCTTCATTTGTTCATGAGTAGACTCCTGGAAATGCAGTGGATGTAGTTCTTTTGGATTTTTAAAGAAATTTGATAAAATGTCTTTCAGGAGACTGGTTGCAAAACATTCAGGCTGTAGATTAAGAGGAAATGGAACATCATGGACGCGAAAATAGCTGACTAATAGAAAATAGAGGTTTAGGATAAATCAAAACAGAAAATGCTGGAAGCACACAATGGGCAAGGCAGCAACCATGGAGAGAGAAACAATTAATGTTTCAGGTCAATGACATTCTGTCCCTCTAACCGCTAAAATGGTATTAGAGACTGCAGCTCTATTAACATTGCCAATTACTGAAATTATTTCTCACACATTGTAATGGTTTCGTATTGTAGGTAATTATTTTCTATTGCTCCTAAGCAACAGGAAACAATATACAAATATTGATGAACTGTATAGTTCACACATGCACAACATTGCAATATATAAGGTCTGTCTTATTTCATACATTACCTCTGTGGAAAATCAGACTGGTACTGAGCGTTTTTCAGAAACAAAGCCCAGATGTCTATTTGTGGAGATGTCTGCTGATATCAATGGTGCCAATGACTGGCTCCACTGGATATTGTTAGACAGGTAATCCTCAAGGTCAGTCAGACAACCTGCCACAATAACAGATTACAAATCATGTTTGGAAAAGGAGAAAATAATATTCCATTTTTGAAGTCAGTTACACTATAACTTGCCAATTGTGTCAACATGTCAGTTGTGCTAACAGCAGTAGTTGAAAATGCGGTTTTAATGATATTTCCTTTCATGAGTAAGAGTTGATCTAAATAATTCTCACAACCTTTTTTAAGAGACATGGTTATAATAACAACAATAACTTGCATTTATATCCCACCTTTACTACAGTAAAAATGTCCCAAGGTGCTTCAGACAAATTTTGACATTGTGCTACAGTAACAAAAATAGCTCAAAATTTGACACCTGGCCATATAATAATAAATAATATATAGCTAATTTACACATATACTCTTTTCCATAAAATTGTACTCAATGAACAATTTGTCAAAGAGCTTTAAATGCAATATTTGAATGTTTTGTGCCCTGCAATGTAAAGAGACACATGGTCTGACTATTAATGATATTTCCTTTCTGAACAGCCCTCTCTAGGTTTTCCTGCCTTTTAAAAATAAAACTCAATTTTGTTTTTTTTTTAAATCTCAGCTCCTATTTGGGAGCTACTTATACAACCCTACTATAATTGATAAGTAATCTCCGAGCAGAACTTCATTAAATATTGCTTTATTGTTCTAAAATGTAATACTTAAAAGTGGGGCTGTTTCCAACCATCCACTGTGGCAGTTGTAAGAAATAGGCAATATATCAGTTTAAAATACTTTTACATAAAATTATCATCATTAAGCATCAATATGGGTGTCCTAAAATTATTTTGCAAAAGTAGTCAAGGTTGTAAGTCTAACAGTACAATAAGAAATAATAGCATCAGATATCATCCCAGCAATCAATGTTTTAACTCTATTGTATAAACCTGGTGATCATTGGTACACTAGACTCACTTTCTTCTTCAAAGTAAACGTTCTTACCATACAGATGCAGCTTTGTTGTAGCCCCAGATAAATGCTTATAAACTTACCTTGCCATTGATTTGATGGCAGGTTAACTGCTGACTGAAATCTTTCTTCTTACAGAATACAGTTTTGAATGTCACATACAACTAATAGAATAACAATTGACTGAGTGTGATGAAAATACCCACTTTATCACTACTGGTAGGAGATTAGAGTGCTTCAGAGCTCAGAAAACCCAGTTCTGAATAAAAGCAAAGGGGAAATCCAATCCTAAATATTTTCTCTGTTTGGCGTTTGCCATGTCACTGTGTGAAATGCAATGGTACAGATACAATTTGCTCTCATTGTTTCATGCACCCCTTCCCGCATGTTCCCCAAAGAAACAGGTTCAGTAAGGCCATTTCTCACTTGCGAAGCAGGAGACCAGCAGTTGAAAATCTGCTAGGCTCTTGTACAACACAGTAACTCCCAGTTCTAAGTTGCCCCATTTTAAATCATTCCGCTTTAACGTCAGAATCACAGAGTTTTAATGGTGCAGAAGGAGACCATTCGGCCCATCATGTCCACACTGCCACTCCAAATGAGCACCTAGTTAACGTGGGCCCGTATCCATGTTTTTCACCTGGTGTTTCAGCTTAATGTTGTCTTGCATCAGGTCTGAGGTCTGTGACCCAATCGGCACCACTTTGGAGTGGCCTCTGCCACTCCTTGACAATCTGTCTCACTGCTGACCCACCTGTCCACATCCTTTTCCTCTCCCTGACCCCACCCCCACCCCCACTGCCTCTCCAGTTTACGACTTACCCTTCTGCAAGTTGAAGCTGCTCTTCCTGCCTCTTGCTGCTCAGCCCCAGAGCCTTTGCTCACGCAAGGGTTCAGGTGAGGGAAGCGGCGAGTGCAGAGGCAGCAGGAGTTTCAGCTTGAGGAAGTGTCTGCAGCAACTGGATGGGTCAAGTAGCAGGAGAGGCCACAATCCCAGAAGGTTGGCAGTGAGTGGGAGGATCAGGAAGTGGCAGAAGTTGCAAGCCCAGAGGGTCAGCAGTGAGAAGGAGGGTCAGGGAACAGATGTGTGGAACGGATGTAGCCCTAAACCTAACCCTAACCCTGATACGGTCGGGAAAGCTCCCTTAATTAATCAGGGGACCATCGTCAGGGGAACAGATAGACATTTCTGCAGCCGCAGACGTGACACCAGAATGGTATGTTGCCTCCCTGGTGCCATGGTCAAGAATGTCACTGAGCAGCTGCCGTATATTCTGAAAGTGGAGGGTGAACAGCCAGAGGTCGTGGTCCATATCAGTACCAATGAGGTTCTGACTTACTGCATTTGCTACCTGAAGCGTCTTTCAGCCAGGTGTTCAGCTGAGCATTCGAAACAGGCACAAAGTTGTTTAAATAAGCAAATTAGGATCCTATGCATGTTGTAGTACTCTAATTACAACTTTCAAGAAGAAATGGGTGAAGCATGCTTATCACACTATCTCCGGGCCTTAAGATGCCTGATCGGTAATGTGGTGGAAAGTGCTTCTGAAATTTACTGCTAAATGGCCTAGCTTTGATTTTAAGATTATGTCATCTTGTTCAGGGTTCCCCCCACCAGAAGGAAACAATTTGTCTATATTTACTCAATTGCACCATTTTATTAAACACTTTGATTGGATCACCCCTCAAACTTTTAAACTCAAGGAAATAGAAGCCAAGTTTATGCAACCTTTAACCCTTTAAGCCATGGTACTGTGATGAATCTCTTGTTGTACCCCCTCTGAGGCAATCTTGCCTGAGGTTCAGCGCACATATCTGAATTTGGTCCTGCTAATCGGGTCTGACCAAGGCTCTGTACTACCAAAACATTGTATGAGGTATAAATCAGAATCTGACCTGACAAACCTTGCTCTTACCTAGTGTATTAGGTTAAAAGCGAAGTTTAAATGTCTGGACTTGTTCATGAAGAACAGCTGCTCAGACGAGGTATTAGTGAGCAGCAGTGACTTGCAGAACTAAACTGTAATGGGAGTCAGTGTCTTTAGAAAACCAGAAAATAAAATTTACAACAGCAAAGAAATTCTGCCAATGAATTAGGAAAAGGTTGGGACCAGGACAGGCTGAAAAGGAGATGGCAGTTCATCATCTCAGAATATCAATTCCTTCAAAGCGTTCTTAAATATAAGGGGGAATTTTAACCCCTGGCATATCAACCAGCAGAATTCACAGTTCTGCTGCTTGGGAATTGTTGCATGAGGTCCATCTTAATGGCCAGGTTTCATTAACATAGACTCAGCCAACTGGCCACCTGAAACAGGCTTTTAGAGACAATTCATCACATTCCAGCTGGTGAATATGGGGCCATGGAAGTTGAACTGTTATCTTAAAAAAGTGTTATGATGCGCCAGGCTGACCAAATCCACAAGGGAAACTTGGCCATGCTATCACAATGGTTTTGCATAATATCTTTAAAGATTTTAAAATTAAATTAAAACATTTATTAACAAAATAAAAGAATTCAAACACAGACATAAGATTAATTACTTGATATTATAACAAATCCCCAAATTCCTAATTAACTTGACTCCCAACTACATACCCCTTTTAAGGCAACATTTCAAAATAGATTTTAAATTTAAATAAGCAATTCAACAAGGTTACCACAGCACACACTCAACAATGAGATCGCAAAGGCTTTTAATACAATTTTAGTTACTGGACACAGCAGACTTCTGCATAAGTGGCTACTTTACATGGTGTACCTCTTACGATGTTACCCGGCCACCCTTTTTTATCTATGTTTCTCTCTCTCTACATGTCTTCAGAAATTTACTTTTCCCATAATATAAAAATCTTTCAACTTGTAAATATGGCCTCTTTCCTTTTGGGAAAAATAAACATAATAAGCCAGTCCTATTTATCTTGCTAGTTATAAAATGGTGTTAGTCTCATATGTCTTTGGGTCCCCTGCTGAGACATTTAGCCACTCAGCATCATGTTTAGCACTGGACCGAACAGTGCAATCATCTTAATCAGCAGACAACAATATGCTAGCTTGCTGCCTGCAACATAACAAACAAGCAAAGGTTAATTGCATGCTGAAATCTCCATGCATGTTATCAGTCCTTATATAACTTTTTCCTGTGGAGTTAGTGCCACTTTTTTGGGTGTTCTTATTGCAGATACAGCTCCTAAGAAATGGTATTGATGACTATCCAATATTCTCTACATGGAATCTTTCATAGCAAATAAAGAAAATCAGAAGAAAGTTAAATGTTTTGCTCAACTGCTTGCTTATCATTACACAGTTTCAACCTGTCGAAATTGTATCCATCTACATTAATTCCTACTCACTTCTCATCCTCATCCCAACTGACCTACACCAGCTGCTGTCCCCCAATCCATGGTCTCTTCTTCAAATCTCTCCACAGTCATGTACGACCTCTGCAATTCCTTCAGCCATACATCCCTTCAATATCTTTCAGTTCTTTGTCTCGAACCCCTTGACATTAATGTCAGTCCTCTCTCTGGAACTTCTTCACTAAATCCCACCACCTCTCTATTTCTCTATCCTCTTTCAAAAGCACCTATTTAGTCTAGACTTCAATTACATTTCCTGACCCATCTCCCATGTCTCAGTGTCTATTACTTATGTGATTTCTTTATAATCCACATTGGCATGTCTTGCATATTAAATCCACTGCATAAAAAGAAGTTATTTCAGTCTTGATAGAACCAAAGCTTATCCAGAGTACACTGCAAAGGAGGGAAAATCTAACTGAAAAGTTAAAAACTTGAGCTGAACACAGCATAAAATATGAATTGAACTCACTTTCACTACCCATTGAGACAACTCATGTAGCATTCTCTAATATGATAGAATATGTAGTTAGTACTTAGCAGTTCTTAATTAATTGAATGAAAATTATAAAAGCGGGAAGGGAAAGATTAATGCTACAGTACACCATGAAGTTTGTGTTGCAAATGGAGGTCGCTTGCTAGAAGTGTGAATGCAATAAAGGTCTTTCACTGAACCTGTAGCAATACCGCAATAGCCAATCAAAAGAAGAAAATATGAGTGACATAAATAACATAAGGACTTTAAATCAGTACAGTTCAAAATCAATATTTCTTTTTATTCATAATTTTGTGATTGTGGTCTGTTTTTAATTTTTTCCATATCAAGCCTTTACATAAACTAAGTCTGAATGTGAGTCACAGATTAATATATTTTACATATTAGATTCCTGTGTAGAATCTGCTCCTTATGAAACAGTCTTAAAAACATGTTTTGTTTCATAACAGGCATAGTACATAAAGTGTATATGGCTACATTTTTATATTGATAATTCAGTACTCTACGAGGATAATAAATACTGTGTGTAAATTCATGACAGATTGTGTTCTCTTTAATACTGATGCACCATTCTACAAAGCACTGATTTGTAAACTTCTGATAGATTCAATTTCTCAGTAGATCAATAAAAAAGATAAAGCAGCTGGACCAGCAAATACATTGTTGTTATGATTGAATTTATGGGCTCCAGCAGGAGCAGTTTAATGTCCTGAAATGAAAGTTGAAGGTGGCTGGCAACGTGTTCAAACTACTAAAATGCTGGGCATGTTACCTGACAGCACTTAAAGTACAGTCACATTCAATACAGAGAAAATAGAAAAGCAAAGCCCATCTATACAACTAACAGAATAGTTCTATTATTTGTTCTATAAGTAATAGATTAGCGTGCTGAACTGATGATATTGTCATGCTAGCATGGCAACTACAATTCAAATGTGGCCCAGATGTCTAATTATAATTCTAACACAACTTGTTTGTTTTTAATTTGAATAATCATCTGAAGACAAAAATAAAAATACCTGGAAAAACTCAGCAGGTCTGGCAGCATCTGAAATATAAGCTGCTTTAAGGGGGCGGGGTGGCGTGGGACGGGTAGAGCTGGATAGAGGGCCAGTGATAGGTGGAGATAACCAAAAGATGTCATAGACGAAAGGACAAAGAGGTGTTGAAGGTGGTGATATTATCCAAGGAATGTGCTAATTAAGGGTAGAAAGCAGGACAAGCAAGGTACAGATAGCCCTAGTGGGGGTGGGGTGGGGTGAAAGGAAGGGATCAAAATAGGCTAAAAGGTAGAGACAAAACAATGGATGGAAATACATTTAAAAATAATGGAAATAGGTGGGAAAAGAAAAATCTATATAAATTATTGGGGAAAAAAAGGAGGGGATCGGAAAGGGGGTGGGGATGGAGGAGAGAGTTCATGATCTAAAACCGTCGCTTCTGTTCTGATGATGCCGCTTTCAAAAACAGTTCCTCTTACATGTCTTCCTTCTTCCTTAACCGAGGTTTTCCACCCACGGTGGTTGACAGGGCCCTCAACTGTGTCCGGCCCATCTCCCGCGCATCCACCCTCACACCTTCCTCTCCCTCGCAGAACCATGAAAGGGTCCCCCTTGTCCTCAATTATCACCCCGCCAGCCTCCGCATTCAAAGGATCATCCTCCGCCATTTCCGCCAACTCCAGCATGATGCCACCACCAAACACATCTTCCCTTCACCCCCCCCTAGCGGCATTCCACGGGGATCGTTCCATCCGGGACACCCTTGTCCACTCCTCCATCACCCCCTACACCTCAACCCCCTCCCACTGCACCTTGCCATGCAACCACAGAAGGTGCAACACCTGCCCCTCTACTTCCCTTCTCCTCACCATCCCAGGGCCCAAACACTCCTTTCAACTGAAGCAGCATTTCACTTGCATTTCCCTCAGTTTAGTCTACTGCATTCGTGGCTCCCAATGCAGTTTCCTCTACATTGGAGGGACCAAACGCAGAGTAGGTGACTGCTTTGCAGAACACCTTCGGTCTGTCCGCAAGCATGACCCAGACCTCCCTGTCACTTACCATTTCAACACTCCACCCTGCTCTCATGTCCATTTGTCCGTCCTTGGCCTGCTGCATTGTTCCAGTGAAGCTGAACGCAAACTGGAGGAACAGCACCTCATCTTCCGTCGAGGTACTTTACAGCCTTCCGGACTGAATATTGAGTTCAACAAGTTTAGATCATGGACTCTCTCCTCCATCCCCACCCCTTTTCCGATCCCCTCCTTTTTTTTCCAATAATTTATATATATTTTTCTTTTCCCACCTATTTCCATTATTTTTAAATGTATTTCCATCCATTGTTTTATCTCTACCTTTTAGCCTGTTTCGAGCCCTTCCCTTCCCCCCAACCCACCCCCACTAGAGCTATCTGTACCTTGCTTATCCTGCTTTCTACCCTTAATTAGCACATTCCTTAGATAATATCACCACCTTCAACACCTCTTTGTCCTTTCATCTATGACATCTTTTGGCTATCTCCACCTATCACTGGCCCTCTATCCAGCTCTACCTATCCCAACCCCCTTAAACCAACTTATATTTCACCTCTTTTCTATTTTTACTTAGTTCTGTTGAAGAGTCACATGGACTCGAAACGTTATTGTGTTCCTCTCCGCAGATGCTGCCAGACTTGCTGAGTTTTTCCAGGTATTTTTATTTTTGTTTTCGAGTTCCAGCATCTGCAGTTTTTTGCTTCAATCATCTGAAGAGCTGCCATGAACAGTTAGCTGGCTGCACCCTCAAATTCACAAATCAACAAATGTCAAGACAATTTCTATTTGTGGCGCAGTTAGGGTAGGTTATGGGTTGGGTCTTTGCTGCGCTACGCTTGATGATGACAGCAGGAGGTTTGATGATTTTCATGGATGGGCCTCTTTCACATACAGGAAGTGAATTGCCAGAGTGAATTATCTGCTTATACTCAGCTCACTATTGGGATGGATGGAAATTGGGCAGACCTGCTTTTTATGAAAGTCAGCCTACAACTTTTAAAGGGGAGGTCGAGTTTTCAGTAGTCATGTGTTACTGAAGTAGCAAGCACAATGACAACAACCAGACCACCCTGACTTTCATATGCTGTTGTGGAGGTCATTGTGGAGAAAGTGAGGAATGGAAGGATGTCTTCTTTCCTTCAGATGGGTGATGAGCACCCATTAGTCAATATTAGTTATTAATAAATAATAGTGGAGAGAGCTAGCTGGAAAGGTCAATACCATTAACATAGGTCCTAGCATCTGGGTCCAGTGCAGGAAGCAATTTAACAATCTTCCCAAGATTTCTAAGGTAAGATCCCACTTCAGACATTTTACACAGCCCTTCACCATCAAACTTTAACCCTATCTCAGTTCTAGGACATCGCTGCAGAAGTTCCTCAGGGTAGTGTCCTAGGCCCAACCAACTTCAGCTGCTTCATCAGTGACCTTCCCTCCATCACGAAGTCAGAAATGGGGAGGTTCGCTGCTGAATACATGGTGTTCAGTACCATTCACAACTCCTCAGATAGTGAAGCAGTCCATGATCATAAGCAGCAAGACTTGGATAACATTCAAGCTTGGGTTAATAAGTGGCAAGTAACCATCATGCCACACAGGTGCCAAGCAATGACCATATCCAACAAGAGAGAATCTAGCCACCTCCCCTTGACATTCACCATCATCACTATCACCTTCCAAGGGTGATTAGGGATAAGCAACCAATACTGGCCTTGTCAGTGATGGTCACATCCCTTGAAAGAATAAAGAAAATCACTAGCAATCCTTCAATTCAACTTTATAAACATTCCTTGCAATCACTATAGGACACTTCACTACCTCTTCTTAGAGTTAAACCCACACACTCAACACCTGCTACTTGCTGTTGCCTTCTCGATGAGTTAACCCTATTGCTCACAGTTGCTGCTTTTTCCTCTTACCATACATATTATGCTAAGCTGCCTTACAAATCTTCAAAACCATTCAAAGGGGCATAAGCTAACCCCTTCCCACTGTTTTGCAGAAGAGACTGGTAAGTAATTGGGGAGAAACCTCAAGAATAGGAGAAAGTTCTTCCATGCTAATAACTTTGGAGAATGGAGAATACTGCTATGGATGTCATTGGCAGAAGGAAGATATGCAGTATTATAGATGGAGTTAACACACAGCTGGGCATTTTCCCTTCCTCTTTACACTTTGTTTACTAGCTCATGCACTCTCTCACACACACAATACTTGGTGCTTTACTGCGTTGTTACTCATCTGCTAATCCTTACCATTCTGTGGTTTCCTTTGCCTCTTTACCCTTTCTCTAAGTCAGTTAGAACATTCAAGCCTAGCAGTGCATGGAGAGTGAAGCCAATTCTCTGAAAGATGCATTCTCACTAATTTGTATCTTTCCAAACACCAATATAGAAATTGCCCTCCTGCCCCCTACAATGATATAAATAATGAGTTAGAGGGGTCAAAGAGTAACAGTCAGCAGGAGAAGCTGCAAGTGGACAGGACAACCCAGAAAATGACACATTGGAAGTCAAATTGAGTCTTAGCTCTGCTGAAGCGGAACCCACATTTTAAATGACAAATCCTTTCTGTGCACCGGTAATGCTGAATATATTCATCCTGGTAATTACTGCTCCATGTCGGAGGTGGTAGAGGAATCTGTTGCCAACTTGTGTGGAATTTTGACACATGGCATGACACTCTGAAGTTAACTATGGTGTGTATGCTCAGTGAATGCTGCAGCTGGTGGTTGGTCTCCCATGTCCTGTTCCCTTATCACCGATGTACTCCCTGACCTACATTGGCAAATTGATTTTAAAATTCTCACACTTGTTTTCAAATCCCTCCATGATCTTGCCCCTTCCTATCTCTGTAAACTCCCCCAGATCCACAACCCTCCAAGATATCTGCACTCCTCTAATTTTGGCCACTTGTGCATCCTGATTTGAATCTCTCCATCATTGATACTGTGCCTTCAGTAGCCTAGGCCCCAAGCTCTGAAATTCCCTCTTTACACCTCTCCACCTCACTTAATTCCTTTCAAACACTCCTTAACACCCATCTCTTTGACCAAACTTTTAGTTATGTGACCTAATATCTCCTTATGTGGCTCGGTGTCATACATTGTTTTATAATGCTCTTGTGAAGGGCCTGGAGTGTTTTATTACATTAAAAGTGCTATATATATATATATATATATATATATATATGTTGTTGTTGTAGCATCTCTTCAGGATGCGCATATTGGCATGCTGTGGACTCCACCGCTTCCTGTGCACTGGACAGCCTACGATACCCAAAAGAATCCAGGCTTCAATCACACCTTAGATTTTCTACAATCTGCATATCAATAGGAGTGTTTAACTTTAACTCAATAACAGGGGCAGTCATACAATGGAAATGCTTAGTCTCCTCTGACAACAAATCGGCAGCCTCACTACCCTCTCAATTAGTGTCCATTCTACAGTTAGAAAGCCAAGTTCACCAGACTGAGCTTACAGCCACTGAGTTTTTGCAGTCTACAACTGGATCCTCTCAACCCCAAGCGCCTAATGGTCTTGAACAGTCTCTATCTGAGCAACAGCAACCTTCCATCTACCAGACAGAAGCCACTTTCACAGGAGCAACTAGCTGAAAAATTGGTGTGGCTGGAAAGCAATGTGAAATAGGTATCACAAAGGGAACATCTGACATTATTGACCCGTAGCTCACTAGAAATTGAGATTGGGTCTCACCTGCATGAAATCTGTGAGCTGCAGACCCCAATTCAGCATCTAGATGCAACTTGCTCATTGGGCTGTCAGGAAAATCACCCAGCTCCGATGCTGAGCTAACCTGCAGATAGACCCTGGAGAGTTGGGGGAATATGAACTGGAGGGGTATGAGGTTGGATTAGCAGTAGCCTGCAGAATTGTTGTGGAACCAGGGAAAGCATTGCTTCACATCCTGGCTTAACATGTGTAGAAATAATTTTTAAAAAGTTAGCATATCATTTTGAAATCTTTCAGGGAAGACTTTTAGGTTGGATGCTAAATGGCTGCAATATCAGTGATGTAGCCAATCAATGCAGCAGTTGGGATACCTGGACCACTTCCAATTTATGCCTCATTAATGTTTTCTTGGCAAGCTGCAAATGCCAAATGCGCAGCCCACTGCTGTTTGCTGGCTTCACCAAGAGGAGAGTGGGATGGTTATGGCACACAACTGGTTGTGAGGTGAAAATTACATTGCACGTGCCTTACATAAACCAAGTCAGAAAGAACACAAGTTGTAGCTGATAAAAATAATAACTAACCATGCCACTTCATTAATATTTAATTGTTAACCAGTACGTACTCTGTTTACATTCACAGTTGTGTGGGACTGGCGTGGGCTGGGTCAGATGAACAAGTGGCTGCTGCACTTATGGTTAGATGTAAAGATTCAGAGTTGATGGGGAGCTTCTGACATATTCAGGGTTAGATTGGAAAAGGAAGTGGGAAGGTGCAGAGCTGGTGGAGTATAGATTAATTACCTGGGATGAAGCTTTACTATAAGAGGAATGAGAAACTGTCATAATAGCCTGAAAGAAGGTCGAATTTATTTTCTAATGATCTGAATGGCCTGTGATTGCATATAGTTAACATGAACCAATCAGCAGTACTAGAAACTGACTGAAAATAATCAACATATATCCATAAACACATTGGATTGTTAATAATTTAGATACATTCTCTGCGCCGTTAGATTGGGATCACTCATTTGTTGTTATTTCCAACATTGTTAATATAATCCCTCTAATGTATCCACAAGAGTAATATGATAAAAAAAAATAGGAATTATAAAAATGTTCTTGTATTTTTCCAAATAGTAAAGACACAACAGTTAAAACTGACCGTGGACCATTCTTATGTTAGACTTATTGTGCTGAAAATCACAGAATCACTGGGTGTAAATATTTTTCCTCACATTACTTGTAGTCCTTTTGCCAATTATTTTGAATCCATGCCCTCTAGTTCTTGACGCTCTCTTGAGTGGGAACAGTTTCTCACTAGTTAATCTGTCCATTACCCTCAGGATCTTGAATACCTCTATCAAGTTTCCTTTCAGCCTTCTTTTCTCCAAGGAAAACAGACCCATCTCTCCAATCTATCCTCATAGTTACAGTTCTTTATCCCTGGAATCATTCTTGTGAATCTCCTCTGTACTCTCTCCTAGGCCTTCACATCCTTCCTCAAGTATGGCACCCAGCACTGGACACAGTTCTCCAGATAAGGCCTAACTAGTGTCTTATACAAGTTCAACATGATCTCCTTACTCTTGTACTCAATGCCCCTATTAATTAAGCCAAAGATACTATATGCTTTATTAACTGCTCTCTTAACATGCCCTGCCATCTTCAATGACGTATGTACATATACACCAAGGTCCCTCTGTTCCTGCACTTCCTTTAGAGTTTCTCCCTTTAATCAATATTGTCTCACCATTCTTCCTGCCAAAATGAATCGCCTCACACTTCTCTGCAATGAACTTCATCTGCCATTGTCTGCCCAAGCCACCAACATGTCAATGTCTTTTTGAAGTTCAAGGCCATCCTCATCACAGTGGATTATGTTTCCAATCTTTGTATCATCTACAAATTTTGGAATCATGCCCCGAACACCGTAGTCTAGGACATTAATATCCATCAGGAAGAGCAAGAGTCCCAACACTGATCCCTGGTGCATTCCACTACAATCCTTCCTCCAACCTGAAAAACAACCAGTTATCACTATTCTCTGTTCCCTGTCACTCAGTCAATTTCTTATCCAAGTGCCTACTTTCCTTTTTATTCCATGAGCTCGAATTTTGCTCACAGGTCTGTTGTGTGACATTGTAACAAATGCCTTTTGAAAATCCATATATACCACATCAACAGTGTTACCCTTATCGATCTTCTCTGTTACCTCCTCAAAAAACTCCAAGTTAGTTAAATATGATTTTCCCTTAATGAATCCATACTGGCTTTCCTTATTTATCCTGCACTTGTCTAAGTGACTATTGATTTTGTCCCGAACTATAATTTCCAGAAGTTTCCCTACCACCGAAGTCAAACTGACTGGTCTGTAGTTGCCAGCTTTATCCTGGCACCCCCTTTTGAACAAAGATGTAACAGTCACAATTCTCCAGTCCTCTGGCACCAATCCTGTGCCTAAGGAAGACTGGAAGATTATCACTAGTGCCTCTGCAATTTCTGCTCTCACTTCCCTCAGTACCCTTAGATGCATCTTATTCAGTCCTTGTACTTTATTGTTATGATGTGGTAGGTGATATGTGCCAGGTAGACCAAATCCACAAAGGAATCATGGCCATGCTATCACAACAGTTTTATAATTTATATTTATTATGAGAAGATTTACGCACTGAATTCAGAAGTAGCGAGTCTACTAACACATTTAGCGATTTTAAAAATTAAATTAAAACATTTATTAACAAAAGAAAAGAATTCAAACACATACATGAGATTACAGTTACTTGGTATTATAACAAATCCCAAAATTCCTAATTTACCTGACTCCAAAATACATACCCTCTTTAAGGCAACAGTCAAAAACAGATTTTAAATTTAAATAGACATTCTAGCAAGGTTACCACAGCACCCACTCAACAGTGGAATTCCAAAGGCTTTTAACACAACTTTAGTTAAAGGACACAGCAGACTTCTGCAAAAGTGGCTAGAGGCTTTCCTCTAAGGTTGCTTTACATGGCATATCTTTCAAGATGCTGCACGGCCACACTCACACCCATAAGCCTACAGTAATATTGTGAAAAATGAGTTTCATGACACTTATCTATCTTAAGTTAAGATAGCCTCTCTAACACCTCCTCTTTCTCAATTGTAAATTCTTCCAGTGTATAAATTACCTCCTCTCTCACCTTGATCTGGGTAGCATCTTCTTTCTTTGCAAAGACAGATGCAAAGTACTCTTTTAACACCTCTGCTATTTCTCCTGCCTCCACGTGAAAATCCCCGTTTTTATCCCTAATCGGCCCTACTCTTTCTGCTGATTGTGGCAAAGGTAAGAAAGCACAATGTGATAATAGCGGAACAAGGGTACATGTTGTTCTTTTCAGAATGCTTACCCTTGTTCCGCTATTATCACATTCTATTTTACCTCTACCACTATCAGCACAATTTTCAGCCCTCACCACTACCATTAACATTCCCTTTGTCCTTTTGTTCATGACATCTTTGTCAATCTCTGCTTTGCCCTCACCTATCGCTGGCCTTCTATCCAGCTTCACCTGTCCCACCCACCTTAAACATTATAAATTTCATCACATTTCTGCTTCTCTGTGGCTCTGAAGAAGGGTCATGTGAACTTGAAACGTTAAGTCTGTTTCTCTCTCCACAGATCCTGTCAGACCTGCTGAGTTTTTCCAGCATTTTCTGTTTTTGTTTCAGATTTCCAGCATCCGCAGTATTTTGCTTTGCTCTCATCTCATCGAACTTGGCTTTCCATCAATTAATTATCCCTGCTCTGGATTGTTCCTTGTCTTTTTCCATGGCCTACCTAAACCTTATGATACAATGGTCACTGTCCCCTAAATGCTCTCCCACTGATATCTGACCCACTTGGGCCAATTCATTTTCCAAAACCAGGTCCAACAGTGTCTGAACTCTCATTGGGTCGGAAACATACGGTTGCAGAAAATTATCTTCAACACATTCCAGGAACTCTCGTCCTTCTTGTTGCTTTGCACTATTCCTATCCCAGTCTATATTTAGATAATTTAGGTCCCCCATTATAATTACTTTATAATTCTTGCACCTCTGTAATTTCTTTGCAAATTTGTTTCTCTACATCCCTTCCACTAGTTGGTGGTCTATATACTGCACCGATCAATGTTTTTGTACCCTTTTCAATCCTTACTTCTAGCCAGAGAGATTCCGTTCTTGACCCCTCTGGAACATCCTTTTTCTCCAGTACTGTAATTTTTAATCTTTAATTAATACTGCCACTGCAACCCCCCACACCCACTTTGTTCCTCTCCTGTCCCTCAGAAACACCATGTACCCAGGCATATTTAATACCCAGTCTTGCCCTTCTTTGAGCCAGGTCTCTGTTATAGCAATAATATCATAATCTCATTTGTCAACCTATGTCTGTAGTTCACCAGTCTTATTAACCACACTCTGTGTGTTCACATACATGCACATTGAGCCTGATTTAGGCTTTTATACTTCCAACCTTATTCTGACCCTATCTAATGACTTTTTGTTGCCTACTCTAATTCTATCAAACTCTCCAAGTATTCAAAGGATCATCCTCTGCCATTTCTGCCAACTCCAGCATGATGCCACCACCAAACACATCTTCCTTTCAACCCCCGGCGGCATTCCACAGGGATAGTTCCCTCCGGGACACCCTGGTCCATTCCTCCATCACCCCCTACACCTCAACCCCATCCCACGGCACCTTCCCATGCAACCGCAGAAGGTGCAACACCTGCCCCTCTACTTCCCCGCTCCTCACCGTCCAAAGGCCCAAACACTCCTTTCAAGTGAAGCAACATTTCACTTGCACTTCCCTCAATTTAGTCTACTGCATTTGCTGCTCCCAATGCGGTTTCCTCTACATTGGAGAGACCAAACGCAGACTGGGTGACTGCTTTGCGGAACACCTTCGGTCTGTCCACAAGCATGACCCAGACCTCCCTGTCGCTTGCCATTTCAACATACCACCCTGCTCTCATGCCCACATGTCTGTCCTTGGCCTGCTGCAATGTTCCAGTGAAGCTCAATGCAAACTGGAGGAAGAGCACCTCATCTTCCGAATAGGCACTTTACAGCCTTCCAGACTGAGTATTGAGTTCAACAACTTTAGATCACGAACTCTCTCCTCTATCCCCACCCCCTTTCTGATCCCCCTTTTTTCCAATAATTTATATATATTTTTCTTTTCGCACCTATTTCCATTATTTTTAAATGTATTTCCATCCATTGTTTTGTCTCTATCTTTAAGCCTATTTCGAACACTTCACCCCATCCCACCCCCACTAGGGCTATCTGTACCTTGCTCGTCCTGCTTTCCACCCTTAATGTCACCTATTAGCACATTTCTTAGCCAATATCACCATCATCAACACCTCTTTGTCCTTTTGTCTATGACATCTTTAGGCAATCTCCACCTATTACTGGCCCTCTATCCAGCTCTACCTGTCCCCCCCACCCCCAAACCAGCTTATATTTCACCTCTCTTCTATTTTTCCTTAGTTCTGTTGAATTGTCATACGGACTCGAAACATTAACTGTGTTCCTCTCCACAGATGCTGTCAGACCTGCTGAGTTTTTCCAGGTACTTTTATTTTTGTTTTTGTTTTGGATTTCCAGCATCCGCAGTTTTTTGCTTTTATATCCAAGTATTCTACTTGCCTTGATACTATTCTCTGACATATCCTCCTTATCAGTTAATACTTTTCTACTTCCCGCTGCCAGTTTTTCTCCACTCCAATTTCTGAATTTTCCCCTCAGGTTCCCGTACCTTTGCCAATCTGGTTTAAACCCTCCGCAACAGCACTAGCAAACCTCCCGGCGAGGACATTAGACCCAGTCCTGTTAAGGTTTAATCCATCCTTCTTGTACAGGTCTCACCTGCCCCAGAACAGGTCCCAAAGCCTCAGAAATCTAAAACCCTCCCTCCTACTTCATTTCTCCAGCCACATGTTGAACAGCTCAACCTTCCTATTCTTATGCTTACTAGCACGTGGCACTGGGAGTAACCCTGAGATTACTGCTCTTGACTTCCTGCTTTTTAATTCACTTTCTAACTCTTTGGGCTGAATATTCACCTCAGCTTGTAGACACATGCTCGACACGCACGAACACGAAAAAGCGCGAAATGATGTTGGCTGGGCGTCCCGATGTCATCATGCACTCGCAATATTTTGGTCAGCAGCTGCGTGTGGGAATTGGCAGCACAACAATTAAGAGGGCTGTCAAGCCCATTAATAAATTAACTGAATTTTTCCACTCCAGTCAAACCTTATGATTGGCGGGCAGGAGAAAAGGCAAAGCGACCTTTCGATTTTTGAGGAAACCTCTTTCATGGGCGGGATGAGGATCATGGTCAGGTAGCTCAACACCACCATGAGCAGTGTGTCAGGGAAGCTCAAATTCACTCCAACTGAATGGTTCCCTGTGGTCTCCCAGATTGCCCAGCTTCCCATCTACCACAATACCATTGTGCCTTGTGAAACAGAAAAAATCATGAGCAATACAGACCTTCCTATTCACAAAGACTCCAAAAATCCACCAAGAAAATCACAATGGCCCAACTACAGACCTTCCTATTCACGAAGACTCCAAAAATCCACCAAGAATCACAATGGCCCAACAGCAGCTAATATTTGTACAACTGGCATCAGCCTACTGTCTAGGTGGGTCACATGCAGCATATAGAACCAATATCTCATCAATGACCCAGATTATGAAGCACATCATATCAAGCTGCCCCTTAAGATCCATTGTGAGAGGTGGTTCATTTCCCCACTCAGCATCTTAGCAGGCCATCAAATGGATAGCCAAACTCAAAAATTGTGCAGCAGCAAAGTGCTTATGTTACTGATCTAGAAATCCTGAGACCCCCCCGGACTAATGATCTGGAGACACGAGTCAAAATCCCATAACTTCAGCTAGGAAATTTAAATTCAGTTTTTCAAATAAATCTGATATAAAAATTTGTATCAGTATTGGTGACCAGAAAACTACCAGGTTGTCATAAAAAATCATCTGGCTCCATTATGTTCTTTCGGGAAGGAAATCTGCCTGCTTTACCTGGTCCGGCCTATATGTGACTCTAGATCCACTGCATTGTGGTTGACTCTTAGCTGCCTTCTGAAATGGCCAATCAAACTAAATGTATTGGAAGAGACAGTTTATCACCATCTTCACAAAGGAAATTAGGGATGGACAATAAATGCTGGCCTTGTCAGCACCACCCAAATCCCATGAAGAAATTTTTAAAAATCACATTAAATACTTCTTCTGTAAGTTAAAGTAGTAGATATGTTGTTGAAGCTGTACTCATCCAGGCCAGTGGAGAGTATTTTGCCAAACTGAGTCACTCACTCTTGAATACCTTGCCTTTAAACTACTCTCTAATTGCTCACTATTATGTGGTTGGGCCATTTAAATGGTCTATTAATGGAGACCCCCCCGTCCCCCCCCCCCTCAGGATGTCGATGGTGCAGGATTCAACAATGGTAATTCCTTTAAAGTTCAAGGAGGGGTGGTTAGGCCATGTCTTGTTGGAGATGATCACTGCCTAACATTTGTGTGGCATGGCTGTTAATTGCTGTTTGGCCTGAATGTTGTCCAGGTCTTGATGCACTTAGGCACAGACTGAGGAACTACAACTGACACTGAAGACTGTGTAGTCATCAATGAACATCCCCATTTCTGATCTCTTGATGGGAAGGCTATGGATGGCACAGCTTCAGCCAAGGGCTCTAACCTGAGGAACTCGTACAGCAATATCCAGAGGCTGAGATGATTGACCTCCAACAACCGCAACCATCTTCCTTTATGCTCAGTATGACTCCATTCTTTGGAGAGAATTTCCCTTGGTTCCCAATGACTATAGTCAAATGCTGTCATTCTCACCTCACCCACTGAATTCTGTTCTTTTGCCCATGTTTGGACCAAGGTTATAATAAGGTTTGGAGCTGAGTGGTCATGGCAGAAACTAAACTGAGCATCAGGGAGCTGGTTATTATTAAATGCCACTTAATACCACTATCAACAACACCTCCCATCACTTTACTGATAATTGTGAGTAAGCTGATGGGCATAATTAGCTGGATTGGATTTGTACTCCTTTTTGTGGACAGAAAATATTTGGGCAATCTTTCACATTGTTGGGTAGATGCCAACCTAGTACCCATACTGAAGCAGCTTGGGTAGAAATGCAGCTTGTGTTGGAGCACAAGCCCTCAGCACTACATCTGGGATGTTGTTGAGGCCCAAACTCTTTGCTGCATCCAATACGCTCAGCTGGTTCTTGATATCACATGAAGTGAATCAAATTGGCTGAAGACTGGCATTGTGACTCTAGGGACCTTGGGAGGAGGCTGAGATGGATCATCCACCCAGCACTTCTGACTGATAGTGGTTACAAGTGCTTCAGCCTTATTTTTTGCACTGATGTGCTGGGCTCCCCCGTCATTGAGGGTGGAGATATTTGTGGAGCATCCTCATCTGGTTAGTTGTTTAATTGTCCACCACCATTCATGGCTGGATGTGGCAGGACTGTAGAGCTTTGATCTAATCCGTTGTTGTGGTATCACTAAGCTTTGTTTATAGCATGCTGTTTCCGCTCTTTGCATGCATGTAGTGCTGTGTTCTAACTTCATCAGGTTGGCACCCCATTTTATGTGTGTCTTGTTTTCTCCTGGGATGCTCTTCTACACCCCTCATTGAAAAGGTTCCCCTGGCTTGATGGCATTGCTAGAGTGAGGAATGTGCCGGCCCCTGAGGTTACAGATTGTGGTTGATTACAATTCTAGTATTACTACTGATATTGAGGTTTTATGGTGCAGTGGTTGAGTCCCTGCCTCTGAGCCAGAAGCTTGAGGTTTGGATCCATACCAGGACTTGATGTGTTCATTACCTGGCCAAAGAAGTTGATTGTCAACCTGTAAATCCTTTCAATAAGCCTATGGCAGGTGTAAGAGCAGAAGATCTCTTGGTCAGCCACGCTTGATGCAAAGTGGCAACTCACAAGCTGTAGCCTCTGGTAGCAAGCTGGCAATCTGAACTAGGAAAAGTTAGCCATGGAAACAAACATAAGCATGTGCTTTGTCTGCCTCATGTATCACAATACATGGGAAAGCCTCGAAGTCTAAGTAAGACTACTGATGGCCCAGTATACCTTCTGGATGCCCAATTTTGAGCTGCTAGATCTGCTCTGAATCTGTTCCACTTAGCACAGTGTGAGTGTCATGCAACACGATGTGGCTGTCCTCAATGTGACGATGGAATTTTGCCTCCACAAGCCATCCTTACCTGGACCTTGTAATCGAGAGTTACACTAGGGTTACACTAACATACTTTTAGGTACATTGCAAACCCACAAAACATAAGGGTAGCAAATTTTATTTCCATAGTGCAATTGGAGATGGTTCCAGAGGCTTAGTGCCATTTTGTTGGGATGTGCTGTGCTCGTGACCATTTCCAGTGTAGCCCATGTGCTGTCTTCATAAGGCATCTCCACCTTGCTCCAGAAGGCTGTGAAGGAGTTCTATCCTGACATCATACTGTCCAACCAGCTGTTGCAACACGAGGATATCTAATCTCAACCATGCAGATTCAGCTAACAAATTTGCATGTCATTCTGAAAACAACAAGCTTTAATCTGCAAGAAGGACCCAGCACTAGCATTGCTTAAAAGACCATGCAACTGGCAGGTGGCATAATGATATTGTCATTGGACTGGTAAACCAGAGGCCCAGGGTAATGCTCAGCAGATGGTGGAATTTGAATTCAATAAAAATCTGGAATTAAAAGTCTAACGATGACCATGAAACCATTGTTGATTGTTGTAAAAACCCATCTGGTTCACTAATGTTCTTTAGGAAAGGAAATCTACCACCCTCGCCTGGTCTGGCCTACACATGACTCTAGGTCCACAGTAATGTGGTTGACTCCGAAATCCCTAGCTAGACACTCAGTTGTATCAAACCCCTAAAAGTCAATAAAAAGGAATGAAACCGGATGGACCACCCGTCATCGACCTAGGCACCGGAAATGACAACAGCAAACCCAGCCCTAAGTCCTCCTTACTAACACCTGGGGCTTGTGCCAAAATCAGGACAGCTGCCTCACAGACTAATCAAGCAACAACCTGAAATAGTCATACTCATGGAATAATACCTTACAGATAATGTCCCCGACATTACCATCACCATCCCAGCAGAAGTGGCGACACAGTGGTATACAGTCAGAGGGAGTTGCCCTGGGAGTCCTCAATATTGACACCAGACCCTATGAAGTCTCGTGGCATCAGGTCAAACATGGGCAAGGAAACCTCCTGCTGATTACCATGTACCACATCTATCAGCTGATGAATCAGTACTCCTCCATATTGAACATCACTTGGAGGAACCACTGAAGGTGACAAGGATGCAGAATGTACTCTGCATGGAGGACTTCAATGTCCATCACCAAGTGTGGCTCGGTAGCACCACCACAGGCCAAGCTGGCCGAGTCCTAAAGGAAAAAGAAATAAAGGAATGGGTCTGCGGCAGATGTTGAGAGAACCAACAAGAGGGAAAAACATACTTGACCTCATGCTCACCAACCCTGCCTGCCACAGATGTATCTGTCTATGACAGTATCGGTAGGAGTGAGCATCGCACAGTCCTTGTGGAGATAAAATCCTGTCTTCACTTTGAGGATACCCTCCATCATGTCGTGTAGCATTAACACTGTGCTAATTGGGACATATTTCGAACAGATCTACCAACTCAAGACTGGGCATCAATGAGGCACTGGGACCATCAGCAGCAGCAGAATTGTACTCAACCACGATCTGTAACCTCATGGCCCAGCATATCCTCCACTCTATCATTACCACTAAACTAGGGGATCAATCCTGGTTCAATGAAGAGTACAAGAGGGCATGCCAGGAGCAGCACCAGGCATATGTCAAAATGAGGTTTCAACCTGGTGAAGCTATAACTACTTGTGTGCCAAACAGCATAAGCAGCATGTGTTAGACAGAGCTAAGCAATTCCACAACCAACGGATCAGATCTAAGCTCTGCAGTTCTGCCACATCCAGTTGTGAATGGTGGTGGACAATTAAAGAACTCACTGGAGGAGGAGGCTCCACAAATATCCCCATCCTCAATGATGGAGGAGCCCAGCACAATAGTGCAAAAAATAGGGCTGAAGCATTCACAACAAGCTTCAACCAGAAGTGCTGAGTGGATGATCCATCTCAGACTCCTCCAAATGTCCCCAACATCACAGATGCCAGTCTTCAGCCAATTCGATTCACTCCACATGATATCAACAAGTGGTTGAAGGTGCTGGATATTGCAAAGTCTATAGGTCCTGACAATATTCTGGCAATAGCACTGAATACTTGTGCTCCAGAACTTGTCGCGCCATGCTCTTCCAGTACAACCACAACACTGGCATTTCCCCAGTAAAGTGAAAAATTGCGCAGGCATGTCTTGTCCACACAAAGCAGGACAAATCCAACCTGGCCTGTTACTGCCCCATCAGTTTACTCTCCATCAACAGTGAAGTGATGGAAGGGTCATCAACAATGCTATTAAGTGGCATTTGCTTCACAATAACCTGCTCACTGAAGCTCAGTTTGGGTTCTGCAAGGGTCACTCAGCTTCTGACCTCATTACAGCCTTGGGTTAAACATGGACAAAAGAGCTTAACTCCAGAGGTGAGGTGAGAGTGACTGCCCTTGACATCAAGGCAGCATTTGACTGAGTGTGGCACCAAGAAGCCCTAACAAAACTGGAGTCAATGGATATCAGGAGGAAAACTTTCCATTGGTTGGAGTCATACCTAGCACAAAAGAAGGTGGTTGTGGATGTTGGAGGTCAATCATCTCAGTTCCAGGACATAACTGCAGGAGTTCCTCAGGCTAGTGTCCTCAGCTCAACCACTTCAGCTGCTTCATCTATGACCTTCCTTCTATTTTAAGGTCAGAAGTGGGGATGTTCGCTGATGATTGCACAGTGTTCAGCACCATTCACGACTCTTCAGATACTGAAACAGTCCATATCCAAATGTAGCAAGACCTGGACAATATCCAAGCTTGGGCTGACAAGTGGCAAGTAACATTCGCGCCACACAAGTGCCAGGTAATGAGCATCTCCAACAAGAGAGAATTGAATCATCGTCTGTTGACATTCAATGGCATTACCATCACTAAATCCCTCCAATATCAACATCCTGGGGGTTACCATTGAACAGAAATTGAACTGGAATAGCCATATGAATACAAGAACAGGTCAAAGGCTAGGAATCCTGCGGCGAGTAACTCACCTCCTGACTCCCCAAAGCCTGTTCACCATCTGTAAGGCACAAGTCAGGAGAGTGATGGAATACTCTCCATTTGCCTGGATGCATGCAGCTCCAACAACACTCAGGTAGCTTGACAATATCCAGAACAAAGCAGTCCATTTAATTGGCACCCCTTCCACAAACATTCACTCCCTCCACCACCACGAACAGTGGCAGCAGTGTGTACCATCTGCAAGATGCACTGCAGGAACCCACCAAGGCTCCTTAGGCAGCACCTTCTAAACCCACAATCCCTACCATCTAGAAGGATAAGGGCAGCAGATACATGGAAACACCACCACCTGTAAGTTCCCCTCCAAGTCATTCACCATTCTAACTTGGAAATATGTCACTGTTCCTTCACTGTCGCTGGGTCAAAATCCTGGAACTCCCTAACATCACTGTGGGTGTACCTACACCACATGGACTGCAGCAATTCAAAAAAGCAGCTCACCACCACCTTGTCAAGGGCAATTAGGGATGGGCAATAAACGTTGGCCCAGCCAGCGATGCCCACGTCCCATAAATGAATAAGCAAGGCTTCTGTTATTGAAAGGTATCTGGGGTTGCTTTTTTTGGAGGTGTTGTGATGAGATCCTGGATTGGCCAGAGAGGGTAGCAGCATCCTCACAGACAGTGTAATGGAATAGCTGAACTGACCATGCAAAGACTGCAAATGGTGTGGAGGCAACAGCAGTGCTGCATCTGAGTCTGCATCACAACAGCCTGTGAAGAGGGCAAGCTCTGTGCGATGGCCTCTACCAAGTCGGAGCCAGACTCTTCTGTGCTCCTTGAATGTGACTGGAGGCTTTCTGGAAAACCAGCCAATGCACCCAACATCTCAGTGTGCATGCCCATCAGCGTTCTCCTTGTGTCGCATCATCAAGTCCCTCATCTAGGTCCTCGGCAGCAGAATTCGTCTGTGACCTTGCCCTGGAAAACAATCCATCCTTTCCCGCTGGTCCAGCTGCAGTCCATTCATTCTCAAATGGCTCCCCACAAGCTGTTCCCTACTCTATGCTAGGCTCCTACGGTACACACAGTGCCACTATTTGAGCTGGTGGCTGTGACAGTCAGAACAAATGATGGGGCCTCTTCAATAGTGCTGTGCTGTTGCTCTCTCTGATCCTCCTCAGGTGGCTGGGCAGGTGGCTTGGGTGTCTGAAAGCAGGAAATAAGAAGATTTGTGCGAAGGAAGGAGGTTGGGTGGGAAGCATGAAATTCATAGTCACACCATCAGCAACTTGCTCCTCATGCCAGGTGTGTATGTTCTGGGAGCTGAGGAAGGACATAAGGGAGGAACATACTCTAACCTCAATGTTTTCATTGACGTCTGATGTCACGGGCCCTGTCGAATCTGGCACTATGCTGCAGACAGCCATTTTCTCTGTAGGGCTCAGGATGTGTTGACATCCTTGTTTGCTGTCATGGTGTTCTGCTCCCTTTTACTGTGTGTTACCTTGTTCTGCAGGAGAGAGGACAGAATGTCAGTGAGTGCGGACGTAGCACTGTGTTTGGGTAGTGTGCCTTTCTTTGCTGGATAGCTAGTATGTGAGGGTATCGAGAACTGAGTATTGTTAGAATCATATCTCTCAAGACTGAATTTTTCTTTTACAAAGTGGAAGGACATGGCATGATCTGGACATTTGAATGTTAACTTGAGATATTTTTTAAAAATAAGGTCATAAGTTCACCTTGGAACTATCTGAAAACAGGCCTCTTCCAAGAAATCACCTGACCTTTATGGTACTTGAGAGAGATCTGGTTATTTGTTTTGAACTGCAATCACTTTAATTGATGTAAAAAAAACTCACAAGGAAGGTTGGTAACTTGCTGAGAATTACATGAGTAAGAGGGAAAAAAACTCAAGTTGTGAACCTGCTTGTTTTGAAGACAGTCTTGTTGGGGAACAAGCTGAGGAAGGAAGGCTTCCCTAACTGGCTCCCTCTCTCAACCTTCCCTAAAATTTTGTGTGGCTATCAACCTGTTGCCAGAGAACCCTCACCTGAGTGTAACCAGTCTGCATTTGGACTTGCAAAGCCAAGACCAGTTGGTGAGACCTTCCAGACGTCCACTGGGACCAGTGCCCATCTTCACATGAGGGAGCTCCAAGTCGACAACGAGACCCTGCGGACTTTATCCTTTATATTATAACACCCATCCTTTAAAGTCCATTTCTGCACAGAGACTCTGTCTGTTTATCCTTTGTGTGTTTTTGTGTGCTGGGGGAATTCTTTAGGAAGGGACATTTATTATATTTCCTGATTACAATTGTGTGTTAACCAGTACTTGCAACTTGTTAAAAATAAGTTTTGTTTTATCATAAACAATGAGTTTATTGAAAGAAACCTGGTTAAAGACTCTTACTCTGGGCACCAGTAGAGGAAATAGGTGATTGGCTATTTTGGTGACAAAATTAAACTTTTAAATTAATGGTATGGCCTGCAAAGTAGTGGGGTTGGTCATACGCGCACTCCTCCCATCCTGTTCGTAACAGTATGAGGCTGGCAGAAGTGTTGTAGGTGTGTGAGGGTGAAGTAGAGTAGCTGGATGTTAGGCATGAGTCCTGAGTGCCAGAGATTACTGATGGGTGAGTGATGAGAGTGTGATACATTTCGCAGCGTGAGAGGTTGATGGTTTGCTGGGTAGAAAATATCAAAAGATGCATGCAATGACCTTGACCATCTGACGAATGTTATTATGACTTCTTATGACATTGCCACCACGCCACTGGGTCCAGGAGTCTCTGGCAGTGACCTCCCTGGTCACATGCTCCCACTCCCTTCTGAGGGCCTCTGGTGGAAACATGGCATCTCCCTTCCTGTCCACCTCCACCACTAAGGCCTCTAGCATTGCATCCATCATCTTAGAATCCTCATTTGGCTCTGGTGTTAACTTTTCCAGGTTTAAAGTTCCAGCAAGATTATTCAGTGCAACTTCCCTTTGAATGGGGCAAACTGCCTTCAGATAGAGTAGGCTGGCTGCATTATGTGTTCTCATTACAATGCTGATCATCCCCCTGCTCTACACAAAGGCAGCCAGCAGTGCGGAGAGGCAACCAGGAACAAGACGGACATTTGGCCCTAAGCCGGTATTATGATAATAAGGTGGGAGCTTGCAGGCTGCCTACCTTTAATGGAATCAGCAGGGGCAGATCATGAATTCCAAGCCCCAGATACAAAAATCAAGGCAGATGAATCTTTTTTAGTCCAAGATAGTCATGCTGCTTATAGGAATAACCAGCATCATTGCATCCAAGTGTAAATCTAAAGCAAGATGTAAGTTGTAACAATAGGATAATTTCTGAGCGTTCATTAATGGTAGGGAACTTTGCCATTGAGAGCACATCGAGGGAAATTGCAGACCTGTGATTTTCTGATTTTTGCTGTCATCGCCAAGGTTCCCTGCTGCCATTATTTATTTGGAAAATTGCCTCAATACTGTTATGCATCTCAACAACAAGCAGTTACAGGTGTCAATAGTGTCAAACATAACAAACTGGGAAACAGGAAAAAGGCAGACGTGATTGGATTTCCTCCTTTACCACAGGAGCAGTCACTTTCTAAGCATTCTTGAAAAATAGTTTTAGCATAAAGATGTAACAAATTCATGAAAAAGTTGGGAAATAATAGGCAGGCTCTACTGAAAATGTTGCATTTCATAGTTAACATTTGTTATTTGATAACCTGATCCCGGTCAAGCAGCCTGCTTTTTTTATTTTAAAAAATCTATTTTTTATTGACTCGCTCTCACTTTAACATTGCCAACACCACCAATTTAGAATCAGATCTTAAACTTACACAATATACAAATTGTTGCTTTCACAAGACAAATTGTCAGGATTAACAAATTTCTGAAAAATAGATTTGTCTTTGAATAGAAGTTCAAAGTAAGCACATCAGTGAGAATGCTTTAAATGGTGTCATGATGATGTGACTTGTGCAAGAGTGGTATTAATCTTTAATTTCATCGCCTGATCAAACATATATTGAACTGTTTGAAAAGGACTTTTAAAAAGCAAGCAAGGACACTGACTTAAGGTGGCTGCCACAAGTTACTTGATGCCTGGTATTACTAGTTTACCAGTTTTCTGGAATACAATTAAGACACCATCATGGAGTTTCACACCTGTTGATGTCAAGAACTACTTTAAAAAATTTACTAGACCTCACATTTTCATCTCTATAAGGCTGCCTCTCAGGCAGAGACAGAAAGTCCACCAGGACAATATCTACATGGAAAGGTATTATTCCTATCTCATCAACATGGATAATGAATCATTCAGAAGCTTATGGCTGGGACATTATAGTCCAGGAGATAATAGCCACAGTCTGTTCAGACATCAGCTAAGCAAATACCTTCTGAAATCATTATGGGGAGAGAGATCATGTGACTTTGTAACCATTTTCTGAATGTCTTTTATTACAGCATACAAGCTGCTAAGCAGCTTAAGGGGGAATAATACACCCCCTCTCCCCCTTCTCTCCCAAGTAAAGACCCTATCTCTGTTACAGTTTTAAAATCCTCTGGTGTTTTAACTTTTCCTCTGGTATTAACTTTTCCAGATTTAAAGTTCCATCAAGATTGTTCAGTGCAGCTTCCTTTGAATGGGACAAACTGCCTTCAGGTAGAGTAGGCTGGCTGCATCATGTGTTCTCATTACAATGCTGATCATCCCCCTGCTGTACACAGAGGCAGCCAGCAGCGCGGAGAGGCAACCAGGAACAAGACAGACATTTGGCCCTATGCCAGTATCATGATAATAAGGTAGGAGCACCAAGCTTGCAGGCTGCCCACCTTTAATGGAATTGGCAGTGGCAAATCATGAATTCCAAGCCCCAGATCCCAAAATCAAGGCAGATGAATTTTATTAGTCCAAGATAGGCTGCTTATAGGGGTAGCCAGCATCACTGTATCCAAGAGTAAATTTAAAACAAGATAGAGATAGCGAATTTCCATCAAAAAGAAATTCAAGTGCAAAAATTATCGACTTCTGGAGAATGATTACGTTTTCAAAAGATTGTCCCCAGCAATTTCAGTTTATATGGACTTCAACTCCTGGAATTTCAAGATCACCGTAGAGAAAAATATGCCGCAGGCACAGATACAGTAAAAGACTCGTTAAAGATGCCACCACCAAACACATCTTCCCTTCACCCCCCCACTGTTGGCATTCTGTAGGGACAATTCCCTCCGGGACACCCTGGTCCACTCCTCCATCACCCCCAACACCTCAACTCCCTCCACGGCACTTTTCCATGCAACCGCAGAAGGTGCAACACCTGCCCCTTAACTTGCCCCCTCCTCACCGTCCAAAGGCCCAAACACTCATTTCAACTTGTACTTTCCTCAATTTGGTCTACTGCATTCGCTGATCCCAATGCGGTCTCCTCTGCATTGGAGAGACCAAACGCAGACTGGGTGACTGCTTTGCGGAACACCTTCGGTTTGTCCGCAAGCATGATCCAGACCTTCCTGTCATTTGCCATTTCAACATACCACCCTGTTCTCATGCCCACATGTCCATCCTTGGCCTGCTGCAATGTTCTAGTGAAGCTCAACGCAAACTGGAGGAACAGCATCTCATTTTCCGATGAGGCACTTTACAGCCTTCTGGACTTAACATTGAGTTCGACAACTTCAGACCGTGAAAGCATGCTTTCAGTGACTGATGCACAAGGACATGTACATCAAACATTTCCCAATCTTTCACCATTTAAATAATACTCTGCCATTCTGTTTTTCCTGCCAACGTGGATAACTTCCTACCAATCCTCAGGCTTGCTACTTTTTTCTAGCAACTTTATATGACTCCTCTTTGGATCTAATACTTGTTACACTGCATCTGTCATGTATTTGCCCATTCACTCAACTTGTATAAATCATCTTGAAGCCTCTTAACATCCTCCTCACCGCTCGCATTCCTACCTAGTTTTGTATCGTCAGCAAATTTGGAAATATTGCATTAGGTTCCCTCATCCAAATCATTGATATACATTGTGAATATCTGGGACCCAAGCACTGATCCCTGCGGTACCCCACTAGTCACCACCTGGCACTCCGCTTATTCCTACTCTCTGATTCTTGTCTGTTAACCAATTCTCAATCCATGCCACTATGTTACCCCCAATCCCATGTGCTCAATTTTGCATACTAACCTCTTATGCTCTTAAGCTCTTAACCTCTTAAGTTTAACCTTTTAAGCTTTCTGAAAATCCAAACACACCACATCCACTGGGTTTTCTCTTATCTATTCTGCTAGTTACACCCTCAAAAAACTCCTGTAGGTTGGTCAAATATGATTTCTCTTTCATAAATCCATGTTGACTTTCTCTAATCCCATTGATATTTTCTAAGTGTCCTGTTATCTCATCCTTTATGACAGACTCTAGCTTTTTCCCTATTACTGATGTTAGGCTAACCGGTCTGTAATTCCCTGTTTTCTCCCTCTTCTTTTAAATAGTGGGGTCACATTTGCCATCCTCCAATCTGCTGGAACTGTTCCAGAATCTACAGAATTTTGGAAGATGACAACCAATGCATCCACTACTTCCATGGCCACCTCCTTTAGTACCCTGGGACGTAGATTATCAGGCCCTGAGAATTTTTTGGCTTTCAGTCCCATTAATTTCTCCAAGACTATTTTTTTAGTAACACTAATTTCCTTCAATTCCTCCTTCTCATTAGACCCTTGATTCCCTAGCATTTCTGGGAAGTTATTTGTGTCTTCCTCAGTGAAGTAGTTGTTTAATTGCTCTACCGTTTCCTTGTTTTCTATTATAAATTCTCCCATTTTGGAATGTAAAGGACACAGATTTGTCTTCTGTAACCTTTTTCTTTTTACATACCTATTGAAGTTTTTACAGTCAACTTTTATGTTCCTTGGAAGTTTACTCTCATACACTATTTTTCCCCCTTTAATCAATCTCTTTGTCCACTTTTGCTGAATTCTAAACTGCTCCCAATCCTCAGGCTTGCTACTTTTTTCTAGCAACTTTATATGACTCCTCTTTGGATCTAATACTATCCTTAATTTCTTTTGTTAGCCATGGTTGGCCCTTTTTCTGTTGTGTTTTTGCACCAGAAGGGAATGTATAACTGTTGCAATTCGTGCATTCATTCCTTAAATATTAGCTATTGCCTATCCACTGTTATGCTTTTTAATGAAGTTCCCCAATCTTTCATAGCCAATGCACGCCTCATACCTTTGTAGTTTCCTTTGTTTAGATTTAGGAGCCTAGTTTTGTATTGGACTACTTCACTTTCCATCCTAATGAAGATTTCTATCATGTTATGGTTACTGATCCCTAAAGGGCCCTGTACAACAAGGTTATTAATTAACATCTCATTGCACAATACCAAATCTAGGATAGCCTGTTCCCTGGTTGGTTCCTCAATGTACTGGTCTAAAAAAAATCTCATACACACTCCAGGAATTCATCCATCAAAGTATTATTGCTAACTTGGTTTGCCCAGTCTATATGCAAATTAAAGTCACCCATGGTTACTGAGACACCTCTGTTATGTGCATCTCTAATTTCCTATTTAATGCTGTCCCCTACCTTACCACTACTGCTCGGAGCCCTATATAGAACTCCCACTAATGTTTCCCCCCACTTGTTGCTCTTAGCTCTACCTAGACAGATTCTACATATAGATTTTATGAGTCAATATCCTTTATTGAATCCTCTATTGAACTGATTTCATGCTTAACTAACAACGCCATTCAATCTCCTTTTCCTTTTTGCCTGTTATTCCTAGGTATCGAGTACCCTTGGATATTCAGTTCCCAGCCTTGGTCGCCCTGCAGCCATGTCTCCATAATCACAACCGTATCATACCCATTAACAACTATTTATGCTGTTAATTCATCTGCCTTATTGCAAATACTCTGTGCGTTCAGATACAGTGCCTTTAGACTTATCTTTTTAACATTTTTATACATTTTTTTTGAACTATGGTCCTATTTGCTGCTAGCTCTTGTTTCCTCTGCCTTCAACTTTTTCTTTCTACTTTTCTGTCTTTAACTTTTATCTTTGTTTCCCTCTCCTGTGTCTCCCCGATCAGGTTCCCATCCCCATGCCACTCTAGGTTAAACGTTCTCCACAGTACTAGCAAATACCCTTGTGAGGATATTGGTCCTGCTCCTGCTGGGATGCAACCCATCCAGCTTGTACAGGTCCCATCTTCCCCAGAATCGGTTGCAATGCCTCAGGAATCTAAACCCCCTCCCCCAAAGCATCTCTCCAGCCTCATGTTCATCTGGTCTATTACCCTGTTCTTGATCTCTTAATCTCCCAGCTTGTGGCACTGAGAGTAATCCTGACATTACTACCTTTGGGATTGTGCTTTTTAATTTATTTCTTGATTCCCTATATTCTGCTTTCATCCTTCTTTGCACCTATGTCATTGGGACCCATACGGAACATGACCGCTGGCTGTTCACTCTCTCCCTTCAGAATGTTCTATATCCTTGACCCTGGCACCAAGAAGGCAACATACCATCCTGGTGTCATGTCTACGGTCGTAGAAATGTCTATCTGTTCCCTTTATGACAGAATCCCATATTACTATTGCTCTCCCACTCTTTTTTCTCCCCCATTGTGTAGCTGAGCCACTCGTGATGCCATGGACTTGGCTCTTGCTGTGCTCCCCTGAGAAACCATCTCCACCAACAGTATCCAAAATGGAGAATTGGTTAGAAAGGGAGATGGAGCCAGGGGACTCCTGCACTACCTGCCTAGTGTTTTTACTCTGGCAATCATCCATTCCCTTTCTGCCTGTGAACTTCTTACCTGTGGTGTGACCACCTCACTGTACGTGCTATTCGCAAAGATCTCAGCCTTGCGGAAACTCCACAGAGACTCCAGCTGCAGTTCCAGCTCTGAAACGCTGATTTTGAGCAGCTGCAGTTAGAGACACTACCTGCACATGTGGTTGTCCTGGACACTGGAAGTGCCCTGATTTCCCACATTGCACAGGAAGAGCACTCCATGTGGCTGAGCTGCTCCACCATGACTTACCCTTAAATTACTCCCTTTACTTTTACTTCCTCTAGTTTAAGGAATATTAAGGACACTTAAATACTCATCAGGTCCTATTTACCAAGACCGCCACCACTTCTCTTGCACTGGCTCCCAGTCCCACTCTGGTTTCGGGCCTGGTTCCCCTTGATCTTCAAGGCTGCAACTCCTCTCGTGTTATCAAATGCCAAAAGCAAAAGCAAGGAGCACCTCTTTCACTTCCTCCCCTAACTCCCTTACTCACCCAACTCCCAGCACTCTATTCTAAGTCGCACTCAAGTGCTAAGTTGCACTAAGTTGGCTGGCTTTATATGCTCCTAAGACAAACCCTAACTGATCCAGTTACAGAGGAACAAGTTTCAGCTGATTCTTTAATTAGCTAAGCCCGACTGCTCATCCAGTGGAGACCTTGTTAAAACCCTGCTTAATGGAAACTTTAGAATTTATACTGTAGATTTCAGTTAAATGCTAACTACAAAAAACTAGATTTTCACAAAAAGATTTTTAAAAAAAATTAAGACTCCTTATTCACCATCCACCAGCATCCAGTCCTATACTTATGCCTATACATACAACCATCAACTTATGGGACTCTTATGACATCACTTTAAGATTTTATCTGTAAATTCCAAGCTCTCTGTCTCTGAAGTCCCACTGCTTTATGGGCTTCCCCTGTAGCAAAGTAAAAGCCAGCTATTGGAGGCTGATGAAAGATAGAAAATGAAAGCATTACCTCCTTCCCTCTTCACTGAACTCCCTCACTCACCAAACTGTAACCTAAGCAATCTAATACAGCCCAAAGCAATATTCCAGTGCAGACTGATGGTATAAAATGCACAATATCAATTCAGTCACTTATTATGCATCTCTCCCAATTCTTCTTGACTTTAAAGAAAATTAAAATCAGAGAGCTAGATGATGGCCAACAGAATCAATACTGCCTGTTTTATACTGTCAAGAAAAAACACCCCCTTCACCCCCATCCTTCAATCCCATCTGGTCCTTTCAACTAGAAACAGGTGCAAATGTAATTGCAGCTGCAAACTTTCATTTGCACATCAGGTCCAGGGTGGCTTCCGGGACAGCGGTATGGGAGTTGGGGAGTCATTCAATTACAAAAATAAACTTGAGTACCTGTCTTTGGCCTGTTCACATGGACTTCAGTCACTAGTGGGTCAGAAGCAGTTCCAGCAAATACAGTTTTGGACCCAGTTAAATTTTATTTTGTCAGAAAATAGTTGCCACAGTTATTAAATTCTTAATATAACACATTTCCTGCTTGTCTTTCAAAGAATTGCAACAATTTTATCGTTGAAGACACCCCAAATGAGAAACTGTTCTATGCTTCATGAATTGTGCAGCTGATGCTTCCAAATCATTTAACTAGCATAGATGCCACATTTAGTGCTGATTAATGTACTCACACAGGCAGAGTATTTTAACAATGATCAGATAGAAGAGGTAAATGCTATGTGCTATTGTGGGAGATAGCATTTGTTTAGTACTATTGGTCAGGATGATGAATCTTCCAGTGGTTTACAGAGATTGATAGCCAATGAACCTTTAAAGGATAATTAAAAAGATTACCTTTCAGTGTTTATGTATAATCAAAGGATTTTAGTTTACAGGTTAGTGTGTTAACGTTTGTGTTATGGACAGGAGGGGGTTTAATTTAAACAGCCCTGATTTCTTCTCTCACCACCCATCTGTAAACAGAAAGGTGTTTCGATTTAATTAACCCCTTTATATGGGGTGGCGTATTTCCCAACCCCTCAGTTTTGGTGTGATCCAATTTCTATTGATAACCCCACAGCAAACTTGAGATAGGATGAAATCAGAGGGTTCATTTATTCACACACACTCAAAACACAGGAGGGAGTGTTGCTACGTAGACCCCAATGCATTCATACAATAAATGAGGGATAGAGAAAGCAAGATTCACAGGGCAAAGACCACAGGACAAAGAATTATTGTTTCATGTGAGTCTAGAGTCCAGAGTCAAAGTCCAATGGTGCATTCCTTCATAGAGGTTGACAGGCTGAAAACTGAGGCCAGATAATTCACTTTTCCAGTAGACATGACTTCCATGATGAGATAGGCATGCAAGGATGAATTAGTCTTGCGGACGATGGTTTAGAAGTTGAGAAGTTCCAGTAGAAACATTGTGGATGGGGGACATGCATTCAAACCTGGGCATGATCCCTTTTCTGAGCTGCTGTTTGGTAGATGGAAGATGGCAGACTGATTTGCAGCACAGCAAGACAACATAACTGGTTCTCCAAGCTAGGGGAGGTTATGTCACATGAATCCTACCTCTCTACTTTGGCTTTGACAAAGAGTGTACATTCCTTTGCTGGGTGCCTGGGTTTGTTAATGTTCCAACCATTAAGAATTTGGAAGGAAGGTTGCAGGGTCCTTTGTCCTAGCAGATGACTTGGCTCCGGTTGACCAGGCTTTGCTTTTGAAATGGAGATGGCCTTTGCTTAATTGCCTTTGAATTTGGTCTGTGCGGTCCACAGGGGTCGTTGGCGTCTCTTCAGAGATAATGAGGGCAAGTCTCTACGATATTGCCCTGGCAGGTCTTTTATTTAGG
Source organism: Carcharodon carcharias (assembly GCF_017639515.1). NCBI lineage: Eukaryota > Metazoa > Chordata > Chondrichthyes > Lamniformes > Lamnidae > Carcharodon > Carcharodon carcharias. The sequence continues at coordinate 88,412,756 of NC_054477.1, read as the reverse complement.
GCCACAGACAGACATGGCTTCAGTCACTTTAAAAGGTCATTGGCCCGTTTTAAAATTATAGGAATTCATCATGATGATATACATAATACATATATTTCATAAAAATATATGTTGGAATTTTCCGAGCCCGCTGGTGGTGGGCGTAATGTGTGGCATGCGCGGAAAATACGGCAGGACCCCCTTCATGACGGCGTAAAGGCAGGTCACGATCTTCTGATCAGCCCGCCAACGGCGGGCTGTGTTTCCCGCCATCAGTCAGCAGGGAACTAATTGTGATACATTAGCATATAATTAAAAGGCCATCCTGCCAGGCTCTTGGAACCCCGCAATATTGTCCATCCATGTCGGAGGGACAGCACGGCGACGTGTTTCACAACAGCACACAGGCAACATGCACTTGGTGGCCTTCACTTTGGGGAACTGAGGTGAGTGAGTAGCAGTGTTCTCCACGGCTTGGCATTTCCTTACAGGCCTCAGGGACGCGGGTGGGGGGGAAACTGATGGCTGGCCCCATAGGTGATTGCTGAGGGGTGGGGGTGTCGGGGGGCAAGTGCTGGCTAGCCTCGGAGGCGACTGCTGAGGTGGTAGGGGAGTCAAGTGCTGCCCTGGCACTGCATCCTGTGCAAAGATGGGGGGCAGGGTAAGTGAGGGAAGTGGCCATGCATTAGGGACACCTGTATAAACTGACCATGCCTCTGTAACTGAGACTAATCAGGCGTAGCCACAGTCATATGATTGGGGTCAGGCTCCTAGCCTGCCTGCCCATGCAAGCAACGCAGAGGCACCAAAGGGTCACCAAGCGTTCTATACCTTACCACTGCTGCCCCACCCCCACCGCACCTCACTACTCCCGTCACAGGCTTCAAGTCTGCCACCACTTTATTGAGCAGTGGAGCAGTTGGACTGCACACATTGTACAATCTCCTTGCCAATGCTGGCTATGGAGCAGGTAGTGCTGGAGGCGTTCCCAGCCCCTTGTAATCTCAGCATCCTGGTTTGGACCAGTGTTCCCCCATGTCGCAGGGCAACCGTGAAGCGCCCTCATCTCTGGCCATCGGAGGGGTGACCAGCCAGGAAGCATTAAGGGTGGTCACACAGGGCCAGGAAAGGTGCTAAGTACAGCCATGATAACCATGTTTCTCTCTCTTTCATGCTGCAGGAGGACCATGTCAAGATCATGGATCCTGGTGACCTAGCTGTATGCCTGATGGTCTACAGAGACCGTAGAAGACAGAGGAGAGAGTGACTGAGGCTCCTCGCTGCGCAAAAACAGGAGCAGCAACCTCATGAAGGGCAGCAAGGGCTCCTGCACACGCTGCCCAGGAGTGACAGTGAGACGTGGCTGGTCGGCACCTAGAGACACCCAGGTCTATAGATGCCACCTGCCATTCCTGCCGATGACTGGGAACCAGTGTCGCCGACGACTGCGTGTGTTAGGGACCTGGTGGCTCACATCTGCCAATTACTGCAGGACTTGGTGCCAAGGGGACATGGAGGGCATCCACGGCTAGTGGTGATGACGACGTGGATGAAGCTTTCACACTGGCTTGGCGAGGCAGGCATACTCAGGAGGCCCTTATAACTGCCAGATTTGTGGATGGTGATGACAACATACAGTGAGGTGTCGCCGCAGATCCTCCCATAGCAGTTGTGAACGTTTGACTCCAGTCTGGCTTATTGCACCGCCAATACTCTCTGAGATAATGCTCCTGTCATGGAGATGCAATGAAGGCCATAATGGTCGCTCAATCTCAGGAGGATGATGACAACAGGCAGTGAGGACACTCCATAAATCTTCACATAGCCTCTTAGAATGTCTGGCCGAAGACAGCTTCCTTACGCTCCATGATCAGGGCCATCTCAGAGACACAGCCATGAAACTTTAGACGCATCTGTGTCAGCCTTTAGGACTTCAGGCCTTCAGGAGCTAGTGAACAGCATCACTGATCACAGATGCCGGTGTGTTGGGGGCCAACCCCACCTTAAAGATGCTGAGAGAACACAGAGAGTATGAGAGAACTCTGTGGCGCCTGCCCACTACATTCTGGCTGCAATGACCAGCACTGCTGAGGTGCAGGCATCAGTGATGTCTCCAGGGAATGTGAGGCTGGATCATCGCTGTGGTCTGAAGGCTGCACAGAACACAGGGCAGAGGCCCTGGACGGAGACACCTGCCTTTTGTCTTGTGCAGAAAGGTTTCACATCTGAATGACAAGGTTCCTGCTCATCAGAATAAGGAGCCATAGGCAGGGAGACATTCTTGGGAGTTTATTGACAATGGTAAACATTATGTACAAGTGATTAACACCTGTGCCCAGGCTGTGCAACTCATTCTCCTTAACTTTGCTAACCCTGCCACTACGTCTTAGTGCTTCCCAAACATCCACAGCAGAGGTGGAGCCTGCCTGCTGACTGTCACGCCCTGTCTGTGATGACTTTGGCGTGTTTCCTCTGGAGTACTGAGACTTGGAGGGCCCCGGCCTGCTCTCGGGGTCCTGCTGTGTGGCAGTGGCACCATCCTCGGCCTGTGAAGCTGGGAGGTCACAGGAAGAGGGGAGTCGGATGGGCTGGACACTCCCAGAGTCACCTGGGTGGATGGCTCCGGAATGTGCACCTGCTGATCCTCCTCCCTCTGGGTGCCCAAGGGCCCCTGGCTGACTCCGTGAGCGGAAGGGGTGGCTGGACTGAGATCGAGCTGCCCAGCACCCCTCTTGCGTACACACTGTTGGAGGCCAACCATAGCATCAGTGAGAGAGTTAAGCCCACACAGAAGTGTAGGAGTGATGTCCAAAGTCTCCATGGCAACTGCCATCCTGCCAGTGTTGATCTCGGTGCATTGCAATGCCGGGGCTATCACCTCAGCCTGAAGACGGACAGGCTCCTCTATCGTGCCTTGTAATCTGAGGAGTGCAGCAGACATCCCTTCCTGATGTTCCCTAGCTTGCCTTTGCAGCTCCAGCAACTGTGACATGACTGAATCCAGAGGCTCGTCATCTGACTTGGACTCAGCAATATTATAGCCTCCAACAGTCCTCTGAGTGCCGGGGACCTGTGAAGTCCCTGCCTCTGCCTGCTGTGGATCAGAAATTGCGATGTGCTCACCAGATTGTGATCCCGAGGCTACTCGAAAGCTAGGTCCCACCGAGGTGTGTGTCTGCTGGTGGAGGGTGTGGGTGAGCGCTGTAATGAGTCTTCGGGGAGGATGCCTTCAGCTTCCTCTTCAGACGTTTCTTCTGGGCTTGATTGAAGGCCCTGGGTCATGGACTCTGTCGGCTGTTTGGCAGATGTGCCTGTGAAAGCAAGGGGAGATAATTAGTACATGGCAGTAGCCTGTGAAAGAGGATACATCACTCACAGCATGTTTGTCTGATGGATGTTGCACTGCTGGATTCTCACTTGGTAGAGCAGCGCTGACCTCACTGTCAGCACAGGACCGGTCCTCGTCATCGCCAGCCAGCTGGATGGCTCTGTTTTTGAATTCAGTCAGAACTTACCTGTCTGCTACCTTTCCCTCCCGCTGTGAGCCAGTTTGTCCTACATGGATAGAGATGGGGAGAGTGTATCAGGACGCCTGTCAGGCCAGCTGTTAAGTATGCCTCACCTGTGTGGGTGGTGAATGGTCCCGTGGACGGGATGAGGACAATGATGGTGTGTGTGAAAGAGTGAGTCCTTGCACTGGCAGTGAGTGAGGGCCCTGTGCATGTGTGATGGGTTTGTGAGTTGGGATTGATGAAAAGAGTGACTTACCCTGGTGGAATGGAGGAGATCATTCATCCTTTTGTGGCACTGGGTGGCTGTCCTCCTCTGCAGGTTGTTCGCACTGACCACTGCTGCCACCACCTCCCAAGCCGGGTTAGTGACATTGCTACCCATCCTGCGGCCAGAGCGGGGGTAGAATATATCCTGGTGGGCCTCCATGGCATCCAGCAGTCGCTCGAGGGAACTGTTGTTGAAGTGAGGGGCTGCAGTCTTTTTGCCTTTGCAGGCCATGTCTCCCGGGTAGCAGTGGTGAGCTGGTGGCGATGAGCGCTTTGCTGGCGGCTGCCTTTTAAAGATGGTGGCTGGCGTGATGCAACAGCAAATAAGCGCCTGCCCGCCATGGAAATGGCATGTTTTGAGGGAGTGAATATATAATGAGACAGGCTTGGGAAGATACAGCATGAAAACCCGCCATTTTCATCGGTGGGTAAGACTCCATTTTACCCACCTGCTACTGCACTTATTGCAATTCTGGGAAAATTCCGCCAATAGTGTGAGGCTTTAGCCCCATTACAGTCCTTAAGGCCTCGGAGAAAAAAATGAACTCGAGTTCTTGGTCTTATGAAGGAAGAATAGGAAGTAAAGGAATATACATGCATTTTCTCATTCACACTGGCATGTCAGACACACATCTAGCAGGGGCATTGGCAGTTCCCTGCTGCATTTTTGTTTCTGAGATTGAAACCTTCGTACATCAGCGAGGACATTGTCCTTTCCTAAGATGTGGAAGGTTTACTAACTTGGGAGGATTTGAACCTGTGCTTATGTTAAGTCTATTCAGGGCTAGAATTCTGAATTTCCTCTATTGGGGATCAGGCCTAAGTAAAGACATTGATTTCAGAGACCTGCCTATCAAACTTGCGACCAACTGTCCTCTAAAGGGTCTCTGGAGGTTTTACAGGGTGGTTAGCCTGCAGGAGATGAGTGGTGGTAAAGCTTTTCTGAACTATCCACTAGGGAATGCTGGGTATCTCACTCTGAGAGTGCCAGGTCTTCTGATCACAGGGCTGAGCTACTCTTATCCAGCTTAGCTCCTGCCTGTCCACTTTGGTAACCTGTGAGTTTGGCTGTTCAAAACCATGGACTGTGGTTAGGCTGAGGGTCATGAGATTGGAGTGATTTAGAGGGACTTTGTCTTTTGGGGATTCCAGTTCAGAGTCAGGCTTGGCTTTTGTTGATAGGTGCTCTGGGTTGGCACAGCAACAGGTGGGCAGTTAGCTCTAGAACTTGGGCCAGCCTTTCTGGGCCTGGATAATAGGACAATGGCCTTTGGGAAGGAGCCTCTCCTACATCCATAGCAGTTAGGGTTACCATGCTGTAGCCTGGTAGATTATGGATCATTTCAACTGCAGGGGGCAACCCTATCAGATCATCTTGCAATTTTACATTAAGGTGGGTGAGTATGAGGTCCAATCCATTTGGGATCCCTCTGCTGGTCAGTTGGGTGGTAGGCTCCATGTCTTTGGGAAAACTACTGCCCTCTGGTGAATGGTCAGCTCTTGCTGTTCCTCCTCTGGTGGCTTTTCAACCAAGTGAGGCATCACTCTCTCTCTCTCTCTTTCCTGGCCAATTAGGGATCTTTCCTGGTCCCCATTTAAATTCTCCAGAAAGTTATTGGCTAAACCAATCATTGACTTCCTTGCTGGGCCCTTTGCCTTTGGAGGGGGCACTCTGCTAACCTGTTCCATGTCCCCTGGAACACCACTGCCCTCAAGTGGAGGTGCAACTTCAGCTGCACCTGCTGTGTAGCTTATCAACTGGGGAAGACATTTTACTCATGATCTGCTCATCGGTTTAGGAACTCCATTTGTCTCTATTTAATATCAGCAAGGCTTCTGCTAGTCATAATTCTGGCAATTCCTTAACCTTTTCCTTTCCTGGTTTAAGAGACTGCCTTTCTTCAGGCCCCAACTATGTGGGTCATCTCCCTCACTATCTCTTTCCCTGCTTTAGAACTTCTCTGGTCCCTATTTAATTCTGGGATACTCTCTGAATCTATTTAGATTTTCATGGCCTTTCCTGGACATCTTTTAACTTTGCTGGTCTGGCTTCAGCCTTGCTACATTTGAGCAGCCCTCGCTCAATGTTTATTGGTGCTATTTTACCCTTTCGGGCCTCTGGACCTGCCCCAGCTTTTTGCTCACCTGCAGATTCTGCTGGTTGATGTTGGCCTCTTTTCTTCTGCTGGCTAATACCTTTCTGCCAGCCAAATTGTTCTCAAGCAGGAAATCAATTCCCACTACTGGTAATTCAGGGACAATTGCTACTGTAACAGGGCCTGAAACAAGGTCACACTCTAGATGGACCTTATGGAGGGGTGAAAACACAGATCCTCCTCCCACTCCAATGGTCAGTGTGTTGGCGTTCAGGGAGGACTTGAGGATAGGTTTTGTTTTCCCTGCAACATTAAGGACTGAGTGGCAATGTATCCCAGAGCAGTACAATGGACTTGCTCACACTTTGGGATGGGTAGGGAGCATTCTTCCTGAAAGGGCAAACCTCTGGAAGCTCTCTGGGAGTTTGTCTGGCTCAGACACACATAGTGTCATGCCTTACAAAGGGTAAGCTTCTGTAGCAAGAGCCTCTGCCTGCTGTGCTGTACTACCCATTGGGGCATCCTTCTGGGGACAATTCATGTGTAGCCCTATTAGACCAATGTAGCCGGCCAAAGAAGACCTGGCAAAATACATTTAAGGAGTGCCTTTAAGACTGGGAGACTACCTGCGTGGGAGCGAAAGAGATAGTAATGAATCAGGGGCAGTGGTGAAGTCTTGTTGTCTGTTGCCCTGCATGGAACATAGGGATATAGGAGCAGGAGTAGGCCATTCATCCCAACAAGCCTGTTCCCTGCTCCGCCGTTCAATATAATCATGGCTGATCATCCACTTCAATGTCTTTTTCCTACACTATCCCCATATCCCTTTACATCATTGGCATTTAGAAATCTGTCAATCTCTACTTTAATCATACTCAATGTTTGACTTTCCACATGACCTCTGGAGTAGAGAATTGCAAAGATTCACTACCCTCTGAGTAAAAAATAATCTCCTCATCACAGTTTTAAGTGGCTTCCCCCTTATTTTGAAATTGTGTCCCCTGTTTCTAGACTTCCCAACAAGGGGAAACATGTTACCTGCATCTACCTTGTATATCTCTTTTAAGAATTTTGTAGGTTTCAATGAGATCACCTCTCATTCTTCGAATTGCTAGAGAATACATGCCAGTTTCTCTCTTCATAGGACAGTTCTGCCATCCCCGGAACAAGTCTGGTGGGCCTTTGTTGCACTCCCTCTATGGCAATAATTCCTAAGGTAAGGGGACCAAAACTGCACACAGTACTCCAGCTGCAGTCTAACTAAGGTTCCATATAATTGAAGCAAGACTTCGCTACTACTGTATTCAAACCCTCTTGCAACAAAGGTCAACATGCCATTAACCTTCCTAAACAAAAACAGAATTACCTGGAAAAACTCAGCAGGTCTGGCAGCATCGGCGGAGAAGAAAAGAGCTGATGTTTCGAGTCCTCATGACCCTTCAACAGAACTGACCCTTCAACATTAACATTCCTAATTACCTGCTGCATCTGCATGTTAGCCTTCAGTGGCTTATTGATGAAGACCTCCAGGTCCTTTTGTACATCTACACTATCTAATCTCTCACTATTTGAGAAATACTCTGCGCATCTGTTCCTCCTACCAAAGTGGGTAACCTCACATTTTTCCACATTGTATTCCATCTGCCATGTTCTTGCCCACTCATTAAGTCTGTCCAAATCCTCTTGAAGCCGCTTTGCATCTTCCTCACAACAAACATTCCCACCAAACTTTGTGTCATCCGCGAACTTGGAAATATTACATTTAGTCCCCACATTCAAATCTCTGATATATATTGTGAACAGCTGGGGCTCAGTAGTGATCCCTGCAGTACCCCACTAGTCACAGCCTGCCAACACGAGAATGACTATTTATTCCTACTCTCTGTTTTCTGCCTGCTAACCAATCCTTAATCAATGCCAGTATATTACTTCCTATCCCATGTGCTTTAATTTTGCTAACCAACCTCCTGTGGGGGCCTTTATCCAAAAGGCTTCTAAAAATTCAAGTATACTACATACACTGACTCCCCTTTATCAATTCTGTTAGTAACATCCTCAAAAAACTCCAAAAGGTTAGTCGAACTTGATTTCCCATTCATAAATCCACGCTGACTATGCCAAATCATTTCGTTATTATCCAAGTGTCCATTCATCACATTCTTTAAAATAGATTCTAGCACTTTCCCTACTACTGATGTAAAGTTAACAGGTCTGTAGTTCCCTTTTCTCTCTCCCTCCCTTCTTAAATAGTGGGGTGAGATCTGCTACCTCCCAATCTCAGATACTATTTCTGAATCTATATAATTTTGGAAGGTGAGCACCAACGCATCCATTATCTCCATAGCAACCACTTTCAATATTCTGGGATGTAGATTATCAACTTCCAGTCTCATTAATTTCTCCAATACAACCTTCTTACTATTACAAATTTCCTTCAATTTTTCTCATTCTCCCTAGTCCCTTGAATTTCTAATTCTGACAGACTTCTTGCATCTTCCTCAGTGAAGACAGTCACAAAGTAATAATTTAGCTTCTCTGCCATTTCTTTATGCCCCATTATAAATTCCCCTGACTCTGTCTGTAATGGATCCATATTTGCTTAGCCAAATGTTTCCTTTTTACATACCTATAGAAGCTTTTACAGTCCGTTTTTATGTTTTTTGCTAGTTCACATTCATATTCTATTTTCCCTTTATCGGTTTATTGGTCCTCATTTGCCATATTCTAAAATCCTTCCAATTCCTCAGGTTTACTTTTGGCAGTTACCTTTTGGCAACTTTTTTTAATCTTATACAATCCTTAACTTCCTTTATTTGCCAGGGTTGACTGACTTTTCCTTTAATGGTTTTGTGCCTTGAAGGAATATTTGGTGCTGTAAACTATGTAATAATTCTTATTGTCTATGTACCATCATACATTTTAATGTATTTCCCAATCCACCTCAGCCAATTTGCTCCTCATACCTTCATAATTTCCTTTGTTTAAATTTAACACCCTGGCTTCAGATTGAACTAACTCACTTTCAAACATAAAATTCTATCATATTATGGTCACTTACCCTAAAGGTTCTTTTACAATAAGATTATTAATTAGCCCCTTTTCATTACATAATACTAGATTTAAAATAGCCTGTTCTCTAGTCAGCTCCTCAACATACTGCTTTAGAAAACCATCCCTAACACACTCCAGATACTCATCTTCCACAGCATTAGTACTCATTAGGTTTACCCAGTCTATATGCAGATTGAAGTCAGCCATGATTACTGTATTACCCATGCTACATGCTTCTCTAATCTCCTGATTAATACCATGCCCCACACTACCACCGCTGTTTGGTGACATTTAAACAACTCCTACTAATGTTTGCTGCCAGAGGAACTAAGTCTAAGTAAGTAAATCTGGCTGGCAGACCCCTGCAAGGGAGGAGAGGCATTGGGGGACAGGTTTGAGAGGCCAGGAGGGGAGGGTTAAAGGGGGCTATGATATTGGGGGAGGCACCACCGTTAGACACAGAGGACCCCACAAAGGAGATATGCCCCACCTCCTTCCTGATTGACAGCAGCGCGCACATTGAACGCTGCCACACCAGCCGCTTTGCCGCCACCTTCCTGTGTCACACGTGAAATAGTGGCAGATGTGGAATAAGCTTAAGGTGGACGGGCTGCCTGACACCTTCCCTGCCCACTGTAATATAGGAGACAGGTCAGGGGTGGGCAGGAAGACAGTGAGAAGTCTACCAGCTTTATTTTACAAGTCCTCCCACTTTCAAATATGCCAGTGGGGGTTGGGAGGCACAAAACTCAGCACATGGTGTAAGCATTTAATTAAATTTTTTAAAGATTTTTTTTTAGACTTTTCTTCTTGCACTCTCCAGTTCAAAAAATTTTGCACTCAAAGTTGCTGGAAATATGTGGTGATAACAAAGTGGTGAGAGTAACAGGAACATAAATGATTGTGCGGACCCACAATTTCTCTTAATGAGACTTAGGGACTGAGAAATGAAGGGCAGTGCAGAGAAGGAGCATGAATTAGAATCAAATCAGGTATTGAAAGAGAAATGAAGATTGGGAAAGACTGACCTGATTAAGAGACAGTGGAAACGATAGGTATAAATTAAAAGTAATAAAATAAAATTAAAAATTAAAAATTTGGCATTTTGAAATCTCCAGCAACAATTAACTGCCTTCAGTATTGAGATTTCACAGGTTAAATTATTCATTTTCTCAAACACTGTTTGATTAGCAGTCAGTAACAATTATCATGTTGTTAAAAAGATGACTGCTATTAATTACTAGGTTTAGCTTCCTATGACAAGTTTGATCCATATCGTGCAAATCCGACATGTTCTAAAATATAATGGAGGGACTAAGGGTGGAGTAAATGGCAGAGCACCATAAATTTACCAACAAACTGTAGAGATTTGAAACTCACAGCCTATCTCTTAATCTTTGATGGATTAAACTTGCTGGCCAATTTGCACAATAATATTGCCATACATTGTTCAAATGCCACTTATATTTCAGCAAGTTTTGGCCCAAAATGTTTTGTTAAGCTGATTGACAGCAGCCCGCACATTGAAAGCTGCCACATCAGCCGCTTTGCTGCTGCCTTCCTGTGTCACACTTAAAATAGTGGCAGATGTGGAATAGGCTTAAGGCGGACGGGTTATTAATTTTACTTCATAGAAAAGAAGTGCAAATACTAATTCTTAAAGTAGTATTCTATCTGTTAGTGAATTGTACTCATCTGCCAAAAGTACTTAAGCAGTTAAAAGATGGAACAGATGTGATATTTTTGCACAAACAGAGGCCAGTTGGCATTTTCAATGTTTTGCACTGGGATTAAAATTAGAGATTTTGCAATAATACTTTTGTTTGCTTCTAAATGTGAAATTTGCGAAAGAAGACTCATTTAGAAGGTCACAGATGAGAAATGGTCCAAAAACATAATTATTGCCAACACTGTGGTGAATGTACTTATGCTCCACATCCATGATAGAGGCCACCATTGATGCGTAAGAACTTTTAGCGGAAACCCCGAATTAATTAAAGAATCATAGCAAACTTACAGCACCAAAGTAGGTCATTTAGCCTGTCATGTCCATGTTGGCTTTCTGCAAGAGTAACTCAACAAATCCCACTCTCCTGCCTTTTCCCGTAGTCCTGCATTTTTTCTTCTCTTCAGATAATTATCCAATTCCCTTTTGAAAGCTACATTTGAATCTGTTATCACCACTGCATTCCAGATTCAAAGCACTTGTTTTATAAAAAAGATTTTCCTCATATCACCTTTGGTTCTTTTGCCATTCACCTTACATTGCTGTCCTCTAGTTCTTGACCCTTCTGCCTATAGGATCAGTTTCTCCCTATCTATACAGTCCAGGCACATCATGATTTTGAACACTACTTTTGAATTTCCTTTCAACCTTCTTTCTCTATAGAAAACATCCCCAGCTTCTCCAATCTATCCATATAACTGAAATCCCTCTTCCCTGGAACCATGCTTGTTAATCTTTTCTGCATCCTCTCTAATGCCTTCACACCCTACCTAAAGTGCAATGCCCAGAATTGGACACAATACTCCAGTTGAGGCCAAACCAGTGTTGTTATAAAGGTTCATCATAACTTCCTTGCTTTTGTACTTTATACCTCTATTTATGGACAAGATCCCTAATTCTTTATTAGCTGCTTTCCCAATCTGCCCTAACACCTTCAACAATCTATGCACATATACCTCCATGTCTCTCTGCTCCTGCATCCCTTTTAGAATTGTATCCTTTATTTTATATTGCCTCTCCTCGTTCTTTCTATCAAAATGTATCACTTCACACTTCTCTGCATTAAATTTTATCTGTGATGTCCACACATTCCGACATCTTGTCTGTGTTACTTGAGATAATAATTCCCCTTTCTGATTCTAAAATTAAACTGAATAAATTACAGATCTAAAGAGGCCTATTAATGCCAACTGTGAAAGATTACAGATTTCTTTTTTCTTTCATTGTTGGTTTTTAACGCTATCTACTTTCTTCAAGGTGTTGACTGTTACAATTCCATGTGTTTGTTCCTCCCCCTGAAACATTATTCCTCATGGCCAGAATTTTTAGCTCGGCATGTGGGTGCACGCCCGAGCGTGAAATAAAACGCATTGAGATCGGCAGAGGATGCCGACACCAACGCTCACTCTCAGTAGGTGGGCACACGATGGAGACAGAGGCGTGCCAGCCATTAATTAAGTGGCCAGCTAAGGCCCTTGAGACACCAATTGTCTCAGAATTTATGTAGCCCGTGCAATTTTCAGCCTGTTGCACTGGCTAAACAGACAGGCAGGCAGGCCACAATTTCAAAAACCACATCCATGGATAGAATAAGAGGGCTCAGTGGGCTGGTAAATGCAAGGAGTTTGTAGTTTAGGATATAACTTGCTGCTGGTTGGTTGGGTGAACAGGACACCTTCATTTTGCTTCAGAGCTGCATTGACAGAAATAAGAGCTTCAGTTCAGAACTGAGTGTTGTTTTCCAGGGCCCTGGAGAATTCATACCACTTGGGGCCTTCCAGGTATTAGATAGCCTTCCCTTACCCTGATAATGGGGATTGTGGTCTCCACTGGAGGCACCTCCTCTGAAGGCAGAGAGGGCCAGAAGGGGGAGGAGACCAGGTGTCCCTATTCAGCCTCCAGGGGAGCAACCTATGGGAGGAGAGGCGCAAGCACAAGGGGCGCAAGGCCAACAGGAAATCCAAGGCAGAAGGGGCCCGCAGAAGACACCAATATCTAACTGCCAGGATTTACAGGCAGTGATGCAGCTACCTCAATATGGCTGAGGTGCAATGCAGAAGGAGGCTCTGTCTCTCAAGGGAGACAGTGACCTCCATTTGTCAGAGGATCGGCCCTGAGATCAGCTCTGTGTGGGTGCTCACCCCATGCCAGTGGCGCTGACAGTCACGGTGGCCTTCAACTTCTATGCCTCCAGCTCCTTCCAGAGTTCAGTGGGGTATCTGTGTGGAATCTCCCAATCAGCTGTCCACAGTTTTGTCAAGCTGCTGACAAAGCTCTGTTCAGGCACGCATCAACTTTCATTCATTGCTATACAGATGAGGCCAGCCAGGCAGAGCGAGCCAGAGGCTTTGCAGCGATTGCTGCATTTCCCCCGTGTCCAGGGTGCTTTTGACTGCACACATGCGGCCATCAAGGTGCCAGCAGGTGAGCCCAGTGCCTGTGTCAACAGAAAGGGATTCCACTCCATGATAGTGCAGATAGTATGTGATCATAGGATGCTGATTCTGTAAGTGTGTGCAAGGTACCCAGACAGCTCCCATGACACTTAAATCCTGAGTCACTCCCAGGTGCTGAGGCTCTTCAGTGCTCCAGCCCGACTGGATGGATGGCTGCTAGGTGACAAGGGCTATCTCTTCAAAAGGCGGCTCATGATGCATCTCCGCCACCCAAGAATAGAGGCCGAGCAGCGGTACAACAGCAGCCATGCTTCCACAAGGGCAATGGTATAGAGAACCATAGATCTTCTCAAGATGCATTTCCAATGCCTGGGGGTATCAGGGGTGCACTGCAATGTCCCCCCAGATGGTGTGTCACTGATAGTGGTCGCACGCTGCGCTCTCCACAATCTGGCACTGGAAAGGGGGACGCACTGGAGGAAGAGATCTTGACGCAGCTGCACAGGCAATAGACGATGAGTCCAGTAGTGGGTCCGAGGATGAACATGGTCAGGAGAATGCTGAAGGCATAGGCGCTGACCTCAGCAACCTCCAGGGAGTCGGGACATCCAGGATGCTTTGATCCAATGCTCCTTCAGCTAGCCTACCAAATAAGAGCCACCACCACATGCCAGGGCTGCAGGCTCCATACTTGATCCTTGACAGGACCAGTTCCTTGGTCAACAACATAAACTTTATTAAAATGGCACATAGTGTAAGGAGAAACACATCCATCATAACATCATGATTTACCCTGTACCTGCAGGACAAATGAAGCATCCAGAGACCAGTTGCTCAAAAACACATTTAATTAACTGGTGTCTGGCAAACATTCCACAAATTAACATTGAAGGTGTTTTCCATCACACCAGTAAACACTGAATGGAAAAATAGGGGAAACAAATATCACATGGCATCACAACCGATCTCAATGCTGATGTCTGTATTAGTGCATAGTGTACTTTAATGCACATGAAGACTTTTCCACTTTCACAATTCTGGTCAATCTAATGGTCACTTACCTTGTAAGAACAAAGCCCTATCATTGCATTAAAAACATATTTAACTTATCATACAGCATCCCATCCACAGGTATGATGTTGGCAACACCTTTTGAACTTATTTGTCAAAAGATCTCCTTATTTAAAAAAAGATGTAAATGAATTGGGATAAGTGCTGAGGCCTCAACTCTTTACAATTTCTGTAAATGACTTGGATGAAGGGACCGAAGGTATGGTGCTAAATTTGCTGATGACACAAAGATAAGAAGGAAAGTAAGCTGTGAAGAGGGCATAATGAGGCTACAAAATGATAAAGATAGGTTTGGTGAGTGGGCAAAAATCCGGCAAATGGAGTATTGTTATGATCCCAGCTGCAGTTACCCATGGACAAGCCTGATCCCAAAGTGGAACCCAGGTTGATAGATCCTAACTTTTATTTGTTTGTTTAGATATGTGGAGAGGGGCTACTGTACAGAGTCATCAGAGTTGGCTAATGAACTCTTAACAAAAGAATAAAACATTTATTCAACAAGAAAAGATGAAGTATATTATAATACTACTTCACCCGCAACTATACCTTTACAGATATATGTGGATTTGTAAGGATAACACAAGTTACAAAAGTTACCTTATACTTTAATGTTCACAGTAAACCAATGTAAGCCCATGTAAACCAATAGGCAACCTGTGGTCACACGCACCACACTCTGAAACCAAGTGACAGGTGCCACCTCAATCAGATACTATGGATCTCTCCTCAATTCCCCCAAACGCTTGTCACGCCATGAGCCAACCAGTCTCACTGAACTCTGTCTTTCATATGAGGATTTCCAATCTCCACTCTCCAAGAACACGCTTTGGCATATTCTCCCAAACCGATGCTTTCCCTCAGATGCCTTCCACAAGGGTTCACCTCCAGGGTTTCGAACTCTCCTTCTGATGTTCCTCTTCCCTGGATCATCACATGCATTCAAGCTGTCTTCCATACACACTCTCTCACCGACTCAGCCAACAACAGTACTACTGCTTCACATGCCGATAGCAAAGAATTACAGACCTTCAGCCATCTCTTTGGACCTTCCTGCCTCTTGCAAGCTGTTTTCACTTTAAATCTGCTTTATGCAGCTTGAAGCTTTAAACCTGAAGCTTGTAGCCTTTCTCTCTGCCCCTCACTCTTAACTTCACTTAACAGTACCATTTCTCTATATGTCTCCTTTGCTCCAGTCACTCCTGGCAGCTACTTTCAAAGCCAATTGAACTCGAACGGCTTCCAAAATCAAACTGCTGTTTCTTTTCTGTGTGTGTGTCTGAGAGGGACCTGCCTCTCTGGATCCCTGTTGCTAGACAAGAGCACTTTTTTTCTACTCTTGTTTGCTTAATTTAGTTTAGAGTCATAAATCTCTCATTAGAAATGCAAGCACCTTTTAAAATGAAACTAAACCTCAATTTGACCTTTCTTAACACACAAATACAGAAATACAAATCAAACTTAAACATTAAAGCTAAAACTCATTCCCAATATCCACAAATACCAATATAACTTACTTAAACTATCTCTATTTCCTAACAGTATAATGTGGGAAAATGTGAGGTTGTCCAGTTTGGCAGGATGAATAAAAAAGAAGCATATTACCTGAATGGTGACACATTACAGAGATTTGAGATGCAGAGAAATCTGGGTGTCCTAGCGCATGAATCACAGAAAAGGTTAGCATGCTGGCACAGCAAGTAATTAGGAAAGCTAATAAAATGTTATTGTTTTTTGTGAGGGGAATTGAATGCAAGAGTAGGGAGATTATGCTTCAGTTATACAGGGCTTTGGTGAGATCACATCTTGAGTACTGTGTACAATGTTGGTCTCCTTATTTAAGGAAAGATGTAAATGCATTGGAAGCAGTTCAGAGTAGGTTTACTAGATTAATACCTGGAATGGGCAGATAGTCTTATGAGGGAAGGCGGGGCAAGCAAGGCTTGTATCTGCTGGAGGTTAGAAGTGTAACAGGTGACTTGATTGAAACATATAAGATGCTGGGGGTACTTGACAGGGTGGATGTGGAAAGGATGTTTCCTCTTATGGGAAAATCTAGAACTAGGGGCCACTGTTTAGAAATAAGGGGTCACCCATTTAAGACAGAGATAAGGAAAATTCTTTTCTCTCAGAGGGTTGAGAGACTTTGGAATTCTCTTCCTCAAAAGCTGGTTGAGGCAGAGTCTTTGAATATCTTTAAGGCAAATGTAGATAGATTCTTGAATAGCAAGCCGGTGAAAGTTAACAAGGCTAGGCAGGAATGTGAAATTAAGGTTAAAGTTAGTTCAGCCATGATCTTATTGAATGGCGGAGCAGGATTGGGGGGGCGAGTGGCTTATTCCTGCTCCTATTTGTTTGTTTGTATGTTCAGAACAGGGATCCCCCATGGTTCATGACACCTTTTGATTTGATGTGAACCATATCGCCTTCAGAAGCTGACCTGACTCCATGTAAGTTGCAGTGGGTCTGAAATGACTACTCTCACAATAGAGCCAGCAACGTCAGGATAGCTGGATGTAGGCTTGCAACCTGTAGCCTTATCCACACCCTTCAAAATTACCAATGATGGAAATGAGGGTGGAAATCCCGGACTAGAGTCCTTCCCAACATTCCTAAAGCCTGTCCCAATGCATTTTGGCACTACATTGGGAAGGGAAATCCAGCCCCTTGTGTCCTCCTCACAACTTGCTTCCCCATCCATTTTTGTATCATCAGAAAACTCGGCTACAATACACACCATCCTGTCATCAAAGTAATTAATGGAGATTGTAAATAGTCAGGGCTTGGCACTGAACTCTGTAGCACCCCACTAGTTAAGTTTGCCAACCTGAAAATGACTCATTTCTTCCAATTCTCTGTTTCTTGTTAGTTAGCCTCTCTCCATGCTAATATATTACCCACAAAACCTTGAGCTCTTATCTTATGTAGTGACCTTTTATGTGGCACCTTATCGAATGTCCTTTGGAAATCCAAGTACACCACTTCCACTGGTTCCCCTTTATCCACCCTGCTTATCAAAGAACTCTAATAAATTTGTCAAATGTGATTTCCCTTTCAGTTCCTTGAAATGGATTGCATTATTTTCCCAATGACAGATGGATAGATGTCAATAACCTGGTGTTACCATTGACCAGAAACTGAACTTGACCAGCCATATAAATACTGTAACTGCAAGATCAGGTTAGAGGCTGGGAATTCTGCATGAGTAATTCACCTCCTGACTCCCCAAAGCCTGTCCACCATCTACAAAGCACAAGTCAGGAGTTTGATAGGATACTCCCCACTTGCCTGGATGAGTGCAGCTCCAACAACACTCAAGAAGCTTGACACGATCCAAGACAAAGCAGCCTTCTTGATTGGAACCCCATCCACCACCTTAAACATTCACTCCCTCCATCGCTGACAGACAGTGGCAACAGAGTGTACAAGGTACTGTTAGGAAGGGAGTTCCAGGATTTTGACCCAGCGACAGTGAAGGAACAGCAATATAGTTCCAAATCAGGAGAGTGTGTGGCTTGGAGGGGGACTTGCAGGCGGTGGGGTTCCCTTGTATCTGCTGTCCTTCGAGGTGGAGAGGTCGCAAATGTGCTTCCATATTCTAATTTCTCCTTCTTTATTTTTTCCTTTCATCAACTTTTGCTGGTTTCTAAAAAATTCAATATCTCCTGGTCTACCACTAATCTCCACAGCATATACAAGATGCACAGCAGCATCTCACCAAGCCTCCTTCAACAGCACCTTCCAAATGTGCAACCTCTCCACCTTGAAAGACAGCAGATACAAAGGAACACCACCACCTGCAAGTTTCCCTCCAAGCCACACACTCTCCTGATTTGGAACTATAACGCCATTCCTTCACTGTTGCTGGGTCAATATCCTGGAACTCCCCTTCCTAACAGCATTATAGGTGTACGTACACCACATGGACTATAGCGGTTTGGGAAGGCAGCTCACCACCGCCTTCTCAAGGGCAATTAGGAATGGGCAATAAATGCTGGCCTAGCCAGCAACACCCACATCCCATGAAAGAATGCATTTTTAAAAAGGCTAACTGGCCTATAGTTTCCTGCTTTCTTGGAAAGGGCCACTGCATTTGCAGTTTTCTAATCTACTGGGACTGCTTCAAAATCTAGGGAATTTTGACAGCCTTTGCAGCCACTATCTTTGCAGCCACTTATATTAGGACTGTAGAGTGCAGGCCATCAAGTTCAGGTGACTTGCCAGTTTTTAGTCCCATTTTATTCCCTAGCTTTCCTAATACTTTTTCCCTAGTAATAGTGATTGTTTTCATTTCCTTCTCCCTTTCGCTCTGATTTTCTAATATACTTGGGCTGCTTTTAGGGTCTTCAATAATGAAGACAGATAAAAAATACTTATTCAAATCCTCTGCAATTTTCCTGTGTCCCAGTATTAATACCTCAGTCTCATGCTCTAAAGGACCAATGATGATTTTACCTGCTTTCTTCCTTTTCATATACTTTTAGAAGCTCTTATTGTCCAATTTACATTTGTTGCAAGTTTACTCCCATCCTCTAATTTCTCCTTCTTTATTTTTTCTTTCATTGGCCTTTGCTGGTTTCTAAAAAATTCTCTACCTTCTGGTGTACCACTAATCTCCATGGCATTGTACACTTTTTCCTTCAATTTGATACCATCCTCATTTCCTTAGTTGGCATGAATCATTCATCCTTTTCATGGGGTCTTTCTTTCCCCATGGAATAAGTCTTTGTTGAGTGTTACAAAATAGCTCCTTAAATGTTTGCCACTGCTTTTCTACCATCTTACCTTTTAACCTATTTCTCAGTCTACTTTTAGCAAACATTGTCTTCATGGCTTTGTAATTCCCTTCATATAAGATTAATACACTAGTTTCAGACCCAAGTTTCTCACCCTCATACTGAATGTGAAATTCTATCATGCTTTGATTACTCTTCCCCAGAGGAACGTTTACTATGAGATTAATTAATCCTGTCTCATTACAAATTGCCAGGTCTAAAAGGGCCTATTTGTTGGTTGGTCCCACGATATTTTGTTTTAACAAACTGTCCCAAATATAATCAATGAACTCATCCTCAAGCCTACCTTTGCCAACGTGATTTGTCCAAATAGCTCGTGGTTATTGCACAAGGTCTTTCTTACAAGCTCCCATTATTTCTTGATTTATACTCAATCCTACATTGTAGCTACTGTTATAAATTACTCTCACTGGTGACTTATTTTCCTTGCTATATTTTATCCCTACCGGCATCACATAAAGCAGGTAGAAGCATTCCATCTTCACTGTCTGAAATCTATAAGTAACATCAGGTAGCAGGAAAAAAATCCATTGAGGTTCTTGCAAGGTGCTGTATACCTGTTATCGAGAGCATGCTCATCAGAGCTTAGCTTCACTGGGGCAGTCATGTAATTCACATGGAGGATTCCCACATAACAAAGGCAGTACTCTACAGCCAACTGAGCATGGGAACCCGCACTACAGGGTGTCCCAAACTTAGACATAAAGACAATATGAAAGCCAACCTCAGATCTTGCAAGCTGGATCCCAAAATATGGGAAAAAACAGCTTCAGACAGACCCAAATGGAGGCATCTCTGCTATCAAGTGATTTTGACATTTAAGGAGAACAGATTCAAGTGTCTTCAGGACAAGTGAGTGTGGTGCAAAGCTAAAGCCTCCATTCATCTCTCCAACACTGACTTCATATGCAGTATTTGCAATGGGTATGCAAATCGAGACTTGGCCGAACATCACCCATGAGATGACATCAACCTAGGCTGTAAACCAGTCGTTTTTGCTGAACACTCACTTGTTGAAGTGACGGGTTTTTCCATTAATTAAATAATTAATCTTATCTCTAAACTAATTCAAGATCAAGAACATCTTGATCTTCCAAGCCAAAATCATTTCTCACCACTGTACTGATCTCACCCTTTATTAACAGAACTACTTCACCTCCTTTTTGTTTCTTTCTATGCTTTCAAAATGTCCCTTGAATATTGATTTCAGTTCCCAGCTATTCTGACCTGTCTTTGTCATAGTTATCAGGTCATACCAATTTATTTCTATTTGTGCCATCAATGTATCTAGCTTCTTACAAATGCTGCCTGCAATCAGATTTAAAAAAACCTTTAATTCTGTCTTTTTACATTTTTCCCTATCCGACCCTAATTGCGAGTGCACTCTTATGTTTTTTTACATTCTGGCCCTCCTGTCACACTCTGGTTATCATCACCCATATCACTAGCTTGCACGCCCTTTCTCTCTAACTTTCTAAACTTCTCCTCGCCTGAACTTCCCCCCGCTCCCCATTATTTAGCTTAAAGCCCTCTCCACAGCACTATTTACTCGATTTGCAATGACACCAGCCTGGTTCAAATGGAGCCCATAACAATGATATAGCTCCCTCTTTTCCCAGTACTGATGCCAGTGCCCCATGAATTAAAACCAATTTTTCCCACACCAATCTTTGAGCCATGGATTAAAATCTTTGATGTTATTTACCCTATGCCAATTTGCTTGTGGCTCAGGTAGTAATCCAAATTATAGCGGTGGGAAAGGTAACAAACATGCTGCCCGCTGGGAGCTCAAATGAGTCACTTAGGTGCCCAATTAAGGGTCACTTCCCACCTTCATGGGAATTTTTCCCACATTAGGTGGACCATTGTGTGACTGCGGATAAACTCTGGCGGCCTCTTATTGGGCTGCAGAGGGGTGGCTCTCCGACTTGGACACTCCATGCCCCTGAAGGGGTCTCCTGGTGACAATCGCTGCCCACATGGCAAAGGTGCTGCCTGCCCTCAGAAAACACCCCCTACCCACCTCACCGGGGCCTGCCTTACAGACTCAGGCACCCTCAGATCCACTTGTCTATCTTCCAGAGCACACAACCAATTCTTGCACACTTATCCTCTGATGCAGCCCCTGCAATGATTTGGCCAGCAGCTCTTAGGGGTGGGTTGCTATCCTTTATAGGCATGGCAGCCTTGGCAGCAGCAATTTAATTGCCAGCTGCTAGCAAAATGTGCCACGCATGCCAATGGCCGCCTATGCTAGGTTGCTTCCCTCTTTTAGCCCAGGTGGCGGGTCTTCTGTCAGTCTGCAAAACTTTGCCCAACGTTCATCCAAACTCTGATGAAAGGTTATTGACCTGAAGCCTTAACTCAGTTTGTCTCTCCATAGATGCTTCCTGATCTGCTGAGTTTTCCAGCATTTTCTGTTTTGACTTCAGAGTTCTAGCATCCACGGTATTTTGTTTGAGGATTTCTTATTATTAACTGTTTTCTGTGTAAAATTTAATACCTAGAAAATTCATTTCAACATGGTTCACAAAGTTTCCTTCCCGAATTCAGCATAGTTTTGTCTAAAATGAAATGACGTAGGTTGATATTTTCAGTAAAAATATCTAGAAGTTTGAAAAGAAGTTTACATATGCAGATGGAAAGTTGCCATTGATGGAAATTCCAATCAACAGCTCCATTAACAAACAGTAATATACACTCTAATTAAGATATTTCAGTGTTGCTATAGGATGTTCGCTAAGATAAAAGATGGAAAATAATAATAAATGAAAGAAATGACATTTAAGTAATCGTGAGTGGTGAAATAACTATTGGAAGATTCGTGGATCTCCATGGAAACCGTACTGGAGCTTTTATTGTTTGTGTGAGATGAAGAGATATGCCAATATCATGAAACCAAGTAGGCCTGAAGATTTTATTCTTCACATTCACTCCTATACCTGTAATATAGCTACTTATGAATTATGGGCCCACATTTTCTGATCGAAGTCGGAACTCCTGGCTGTGTGGTCAGGAGAGAGTCAAGTGGGGGTGGCAGGGTTGGGAGGGCAGAGGGGGTTAGCTGGGTGATGAGGTTGGGGCAGGTTGGGTTGTGGGGGAGTCCGTGGCAGATGGTGGGGGGTGTTGTATAGTTATCCAGTTAGGCTAGGATTTTTCTGTCTAACATTTCCTTTCCAGGTAAGTAAGTCAAAACCCTCTGAAGTCTCTGACTCTAACTTAAAGTTGGAGACTTTTTTTGGAGGGTCTCAAGGAGCAAGGGAATTGCCTATTGGAACTTCAAATTTCCTGGGTAATTCCCATGGAGTCATTGAGTTGGAACTTCCAAGAGGTCCCGTAGTCCTTCTTTTGAGGTACTATCTGGAGACCAGAAGATCTGGGCCATGATATTGAAAGGTTTCTTCATATAACCAATAAAGGTGGTGTCGCTCATGTATTTTTAAAACTGTTATATAAATTCTCAAAGTTTTCCCCCAAACTCATTTTACACAACAGATGTATGGGCTTTATACCTGGTAAAAATGAAAACAGTTATACAATCAAATCCAATCAAAATGCCGAAAGAAACCTTTGCCTTTATTTGATTTATGAGGTTAAGTTTTTATTGCAGGATTATTTATTCAAACACATATTCAAATATAATTTTAAAATTTCATATTTATTTAAATATAATCTGTTGATTTTAGGTATGTTCATATACCAAAATAAACAAATTAGAGCTTCACTAAGTGGAGTGAAACAATAGGATATCATCAATATAATTGTTGCTTTCAAAGTATTAACCAAAGTGTTGTCAAATAGCATCAGCAATATATCATCTGCTCACAAGGAAACTGTTTAATTTTTGTGAGGTGGGATTATAAAGGAGCATGTGCTTTCAACTGTAATCATTCCGAAACTGACCTGCCTATTATCGGAAATAATTCAATTTGCAAAAACAAGGCATTCAATTTCCCAGTGAGTGTTTCTTTAAGATATGTTGGTTGGTCTTATAAAGAGAATTGAACAATTGTTTTGCTTTTATGCAATGATATATCCCTTCGGCCTTCCATTTTTATCTTCCCAATAGCACAGAAATCTGTTATTGTTGAATCTGCCCTGCAGTATAAACAAAGTAGATTCAACACCAAGGGCAGAATTTTCCCGTTGTCATGTGGGGACGTGCCCCGCATAAAATTACGCGCAGTGATGTTGGGCGAGTGTCCTGACGTCATCACGCGCCATCACCATATTTTGCTGGGCGGGCGTGCAATGATGTCTGACGCATGCCTGCCATTAATTAATGGCCCTTGAGTGTTCAACTGACGCTGAATTTTCGGCGCCAGTGCACAGGCGCAATGGGCAGGCAGGTAGGACACATTTGTATTAACCTCACCCACAGGCGGGATAAGAGGGCTCACTGGGGTCGCAAGTGTGCACAGTCAAGTATTTATTTCAGAAAGTTTTTGAAACTTGCCTGTGTAATCTGCAGTACTTCAAAACGTGTACCAGCTGCTTTTTCTGGACTCTTAACCTTCAGGTCAGCACTCTGCAGTGAGTAATCTTTTCTGGGCCGACAGGTTTCAGTAAGCCTTCCCTTAGCTTGGGAATGGGGGCTGAACTCTCCACTGGAGGCAGCTGCTCTGAGGAGGAAGGGAGGGCTAGAAGTGGGAGGAGGCCAGGAGTGCACATTCAGCCTCCAGGGAAGCCACCTTTGGAAGGACAGTCGCAGGCACAAGGTTGCAGGGCCATTAGGAAGTCCAAGGCGGAAGGGGTCACAGAGGACGCCACTATCCTGCTGCCAGGGTATACAGGCAGCAAAGCAGCTACCTCAGTATGTCTGAGGTGCAGTGACGAAGTAGGCTCCAACTCTCAAGGGAGACCAGTCAACTTATATCTGTCAGATGATTGGGCCTGAGATCTCCGCTAACTGTGTGGGTGGACACCCCATGCCTGTGGCTCTAAAGGTCACAGCTGCCCTCAACTTCTCTGCCTCTGGCTCCTTCCAGGGGTCAGGGGGTGATCTTTGCGGTGTCTCCCAATCAGCTGTCTACACTTGTATCAAGCAGGTTACAGACACTCTGTTCAGGCGTGCATTGACATTCATCCACTACCGTTGGGACCAGGCAAGCCAAACACAGTGAGCCAGAGGCTTCATGGCTATTGCTGGCTTCCCCCATGTCCAGGCTGCAATAGACTGTACACATGTGGCCATCAAGGTGCCAGCAGGTGAGCCCGGTGCCTTCGTCAACAGGAAGGGCTTCCACTCCATGAACGTGCAGATAGTGTGTGATCACAGGATGCAGATTCTACAAGTCTGTGCAAGGTACCCAGGCAGCTCCCACAACACCTACATCCTCAGACACTCCCAGGTGCCGGGGCTCTTCAGTGCTCTGGCTCGGCTGGATTGATGGCTGCTGGGTGACAAGGGCTATCCCCTCAGAAGGTGGCTCATGACACCTCTCCGCCATCCAAGAACAGAAGCTGAGCAGTGGTACAATAGGAGCCAGGGCTCCACAAGGGCTGTGGCAGAGAGAACCATCAGCCTTCTCAAGGTGTGCTTCCAATGCCTGGACCGTTCAGGGGACGCACTCCAATATCCCCCAGATCGTGTCTTGGTGATAGTGGTTGCATGCTGCGCTCTCCACAATCTGGCGCTGGAAAGGGGGGACGCAGTGGATGATGAAGATGTTGACGCAGTGGCTGCGGATGCACACGATGAGTCCAGCAGTGAGTCTGAGGATGAGCACACACAGGGAAATGCTGAGGGGGTAGACGCTGAGCCGGTCATACTCCAGGGAGGCAGGGACACTCGGGAGGTTTTGATCCAACAAACATTCAGCTAGCACACCACAGATGGACCTCCAGGACAAGCCTGGGCTGTAGGCTTGATACTTGACACCTAAGTGCAAAATCTGCCAGGTTAGCAACAGTAGCTAAGAGCCTTGTTAATAAAGCTGAATGTCCAACAAAGCACTCATTACAGTTTTGAAAACCATACACATGCAGAAGAAAAGAGGCACCCTCAGCCATGGTGACATATCTGAATTTAATGTGTCAAGCAAAGCAAATTATTACAAAAAAAAGACAATGTTACAAATCAGATAATATCAGAAGAGCCTCATCTCGGGCCAACACAAAAGCATCAGTGAAAAACCCTTGGTGTGCCTAAGGTGCCTTATGCATTTGTTTCCAGGAGCTAAGTCTTGGTGCTGCCCCATTGCTCGGACTGGCATCTGAGACAGCCTGCTCACTCTGCCGTCCTGCTGGCCTTGATGACCTTGGCGGTCGTCCTCTGGCCCATGGAGCCTGTGCTGGGCCCGCCTGGGAGGGAGCTGCCAGTACCACAGCTGGCACTTCCCCAGTCATCGCAGCCTCACCGGATGATACTGTCACAGGGAGAGGGCAGACGAGTTGCCACCCTCATTCGGAACGCCCTGAGAGGAGCTCGCAAAGACGACAGGCAAATGCTGTGCCAGTATAAGGTCGTGTCTGACCTCAATGGTCACTGTGGATGGATAAGTACCAAGCTGGGAAACTTGATGCCCACACCATCTCCCACACTGGCACTGAACATCTGAGGTCAATACCAATGTGAGGGCTTGCTGGTCAGAGTGCATACCCAGGAAGCCCTGATGGGTCTCCTGGAGTAGGCTCTCCATGAGAGTTGCCACTCTTGTTATGGAGGGCACATGGCGCTCAGACATGTGGCTCATTGCTTCGACGAGCATCCGTGTAGACTCCTCCAGCATGGAGACCAAGCCAAGCATAGTCTCACGTATCTCCCCCAGATGTTCCCGCATACTCGGCCGCATTTCCTGCACCTGCTGTGTCGTGGACGACTCCAGGGGCAAATCATCAGCACTGACTGAGCATGTGCCTGGTCCCCTGCAGTCCTCCAAATGCTGGTGCCATGGGCACTCTCTGTCTCTGCCAGCTCCTCCAGCAAATTTGAAGTGCCCTCACTGCTGTGCCCCGGAACACTAGCCATTGTTTTGCCTCACAGAAATGGTGTGACGCTGGTAAGACTTCAGGGTCTTCAGGTGTGAAAGGGGGCCTCTGCTGCTTCCCCTCCCGGCCCTGCTCCGATGATGCTGAAATGAAGAACAAGGACAGTGGAACAAGGACAGTGTATCACTTAGCATGGAGACAATGACAAAATCCATCCCTGTCACCTGGATTGTGATGCACTCATCCTTCTATAATCATTGGTCAAGCCATGTTGAAAAATTAAATCAATTAACATTCAGCACTGCCATGGCTGTTGGGAGAACAATGCTGATCTCACTGCTGGGCATAAATACCTGGCTGTGACACCCCAGCCTCACCAACACCAGTGGACCTGGGCACATGACGCCTCTCCAGATCCAGGCCCCCTGCGCAAAGTGGCTTAGAAAGGCAATCTGCGCCTGGCCGCCGCCAGTCCTCACACACTCTGCCGCATTATGAGCATTCTCCAGCTGACAATGAGAGAAGAGCATTGATTAGTGCAAATTGCACATGGACTCTGTTTACGCATGGCCCACCCCAACCAGAGTGGGACAACCAGGGCTCCAGTGCCTCCTCACCCCGCTGCTGCCGAACACTCACACAAAGATGCTAGGCCTGCTCCCCACGCCCCCCAACCCCCATGGACAAATGCTGCCTACATCACATTAGGCACCACACAGTATATCCTTCCATAGCAAGGAGGCGCAAACATGTGGAGGGCAGTGTGCAGCAGATAGTTCGTTGCCACGCCACCTTGAAGCTCCCCTCCCACCATCTCATCACCCTGACTAGGACATGTCGTGGAGTTCTAACACAGGGCCTAGGCGCAGCTCCTTCAGGTTACCCCAAACCAGTCATATGGGACTCAATGTAACACGCACCGCAGGGGCAAAACACATCCCCTCACTACCCTCTCAGGGTGACCTCGGCATGGGCATTATCTGCTGGCCCACCCAGCGAAGGACACATGCCGTCAATGATTCAATGCAGTCACGACATTCGGACTTGGGGTTGGGGGGATGAGCGAGGGTGGCGGGGGCTGCAGCAGTTGGGTAAGACGGCCTGCTGGGTTAAGTGCCCAATGCCAACATTGTACTCACCCTGCCAGAGCGCAACAAGTCATTGAAGCGCTTGCGACACTGGATCCAGGCACACTGCACCACATCACAGGAGCTCACCACCTCCGCCACCTCCTCCCAGGCACGTTTCGTCATGTGGCGGGGCTTCCTCCTCCCATCCTGAGGGACCAGCACTTCCCGCCGTGCTGCCACCTCCTCAAGGAGGGCAGCAAGGCAGTCATCCAAAAAACAAGGGGCACACTGGCACCCTGCCCTACCCTCCGGCCTGGCCTTTCCCGCTTCCCTATCCTCCGGACAGGCCTGCTCACCAGAAGCCCTCTGCTGTGGCCTTGCACTTGCCATTGTAAGCAGCCCAGAAAAGGCTGCCAGGCCTTCATTAAAACAGGCTGCCAGGTCGCCATTGGACCTGGCAGTCTGTGTATGCCCGCTGTCCTGCTATCCTTGGGAGCCGAGAAATTGGCTTAATTGGCCCACCCGTGTAAAATGGTGGCGCAGACCCAATCACGGGCGGTGATCAGGTCCACGCCTGCCCATGCCCGCTCCTGCTTTGCACCCCCGCCAACCGGAAAATTCAGGCCCAAGAAAACTATCACGGTATATTCTAAATATAGGATGCAATTATAGTAGGGTGAGAAAAATTGGAAAAAAAGAAGGGATCTAGTGATGTAAAAGCTAAACAAATAATACTGCTAGGCATCAAAGAATTGCACTTCAAGAGAGAGATCAAAGCTACTTTCACGATCAATAAGTTAGTGCAGATGGAGCAGATCTTTCAACACATCAAACTTATCTTTCTTTAGGGACTCACAGAATTCATCTTGAGCAATTTTAGACTCTTCACTTCCACCATATCCAGAAGGCCCAACTTTCTTCAGCAGCTTCATCAATGACCTTTATTTTAACATAAGGTCAGAAATGGGGCTGTTTACTAATTATCGCACATTGTTCCGCTTCATTCACAATTCCTCAAACAATAAAGCAGTCTGTGTTGCATGTAGCAAGACCTGGACCACGTCTAAGATTGAGTTGATAAGTGCCAAGTAACATCTGCACCACACATGTGCAATGAAATAGCCAACCAGAAAGAGCCTAAGCACCTTTCCCTTGATATTCAACAGTATGACCATCATCAAATCCCCCACCAAGTATATCCTTGTAGCCGTAGTATTTATGTGGTTGATCCAGATCAGCTAGCCAGAATATGATGGACTATCCTTCTGGATGCAACTATAACAAAACTCAAGAAGCTTGACACCATGAAGAAGAAAGCACCTCATCCATCAGCTTAACATCTCTCCTTCCACAGCCAGTGTACTGTAGCAGTAGTGTATATTATCTCAAGAAAGCATTGCAGTAAATTGTCATGGCTTCTTCAGCAGCATCTTCCAAATTGTCAAGCTCTACCATCTGGGAGGAAAAGAGCAGTAAGTGAATGGAAACACTATATACATTAACTTTCCCTCCACGTCACCTATCAGCCTGACTTGTATATATATCGCTGTCCCTTCATCATTGCTGGGTCAAAATCTTGGAAATCTAGGGTGCACCTTTCATAGAATTATATAGAATATACAGCAGAGAAATAGGCTTGAGGAACAGCAGCTCATTTTTTTTTCAATGAAGGTTGAAAGTTGAAAAAAATTTCAACATTCCTGACTCAAAATTGAGTTGAACAGTTTCAGATTATAACCATAACTTCATTTTTTTCAGGCAGCAGCTGATGACAATGATTTTGCTAATGCCATATACAGCTCTTCTGGATCTATCTTTTGTTTCTTTACTTGTCTCATTACCATCCCCTCTTGCCTTGCGCCATCATTCCTTTTGTCATTTAAACTCTCCTGTCTTCCACTTTATCACATTTTGTTCTTTCCTCCCCCACTCATTGGTCCTTGTCCTCCCTTGATAAAATCTGTAATGTCTCTAACTCTTTCCAATTCTAATGACAGGCCACTGACCTGAAACATTAACTTTATTTCTCTTTCCACAGGTACTGCCAGACTTGTTGAGTATTTCAAGCATTTTCTGTTTTGGCCAGAAACAGTCCATTTGGCCCAACCATTCCATGTTTATGCTCCACTTGAGCCAACTCCAATCCTCCTGCATCTAACTGTAGCAGCATAATTCTATATTCCGCTCTTATGTGTATCTAAAGTCTCCTCAAATATATATCTATACTTACTGTTCACTTGAACCACTCCCAGTGATAGCAAGCTCCACATTCTCACCACTTCTCTGGGTAAAGAAGTTCCTTCTGAATCCCTGATCTCATTTCTTGGTGACTATTATTTTACACTGAATGTCTTTAATTTTGCTCTTTTCCAAAGTGGAAGCACTCTCTCTGTATCTAGTCTATCATAATTTTCATAATTTTAAAGGGAGGTCACCCTCAGACTTGTTAAAGAGAAAAGAGATCCAGCCAGTTTATACTTTCTTACATCCTTTTCAATTATCACCTGAAAGTGTATTATATTATGGTGACTATTACCAAGATGGTTCCTAGCTTTACTTCTCTTGTCTGCTCTGTTTGATTTCCTTGTTATTAAATCCGGTAGCAAATCGTGCCTTGTTGGACTTCTTACATACTGGGTTAGAAAGCAGTCCTGTATTCATTGCAGGAACTCTATTCCCTTATTGCCTTGAGCTACGTCTTCTGGTCAATTAATTTTGGAGTAGTTGAGATCCCCTATGATTATTATTCTATGCTTTTTACTCATTTCCCTAATTTGTTTGTGTATTTCTTGCACCAGCTCGTCTGATATCTCCCCTTATTAGTGTGATTGATCTTTATTGTATTTATCTCTATCCCACGTCGATTTTCCTTGTCCTAACATTATCAAATAAGTACTGTATACTCCACCTACCCTTTTTCCCAGTCTATCCTTTCTAACTATGTTATATCCTGCAATTCTTAATTTCCAGCCCTGATTTTTCTGTAGTCATGTCTCAGTAATTCCTAAAACATAAGACAAGCCCTACCACCTTCTCAATGGCTACAGAGCATTGTCAATAAATACTGGCTTTGCCAATGACACTCATATCACGAGCTACTTCCTGATGTCAGTCCTGAAATTGCCTTTTAGCAGTTTAAATCTATAGATTAACTTGAAATAGTGCTGAGAAATAGCCTTTGTATTCCGCTTATATCATGCATACCTCTGTTCACCTTGTTTAAATATCTGAAGAACAAAGTTTTTCTGGCATGAAGATCAGTTTTGAACAAAGAACAAAAAACAAAGAAAAGTACAGCACAAGAACAGGCCCTTTGGCTCTCCAAGCCTGCGCCGATCATATTGCCTGTCAACTAAACATTTTGCACTTCCGGGGTCCGTATCCCTCTATTCCCATCCTATTCATGTATTTGTCAAGCTGCCTCTTAAACACCACTATCGTACCTGCTTCCACCACCTCCTCTGGCAGCAAATTCCAGACACTCACTATCCTCTGCGTAAAAAACCTGCCCCACACATCTCCTCTATAGTTTTCTCCTCTCACCTTAATCTATATTCCCTAGTAATTGACTCTTCCACCCTGAGAAAAAGTTCCGACTATCTACTCTGTCCATGCCACTCATAATTTTGTAAACTTCTATCAAGTTGACCCTCAATCTCCGTCGCTCTAATGAGAATCCGAGTTTCTCCAACCTCTCCTCATAGCTAATAACCTCCAGACCAGGCAGCATTCTGGTAAACCTGCTCTGCACCCTCTCCAATGCCTCCATATCCTTCTGGTAATGTGGAGACCAGAATTGCATGCAATATTCCAACTGTGGCCTAACCAAGGTTCTATACAGCTGCAGCATGACTTCCCAGCTTTTGTACTCAATACCCCTGCCGATGAAGGCAAGCATGCCATATGCCTTCCTGACTACCTTATCTACCTGCATTGCCACTTTCAGTGACTGTGGACCTGTACATCCAGATCCCTCTGCTCGTCGATGCACTTAAGGGTTCTGCCATTTACTGTATAATTCCTGCCTGTATTAGACCTTGCAAAATGCATTACCTTGCATTTGTCCAGATTAAACTCCATCTGCCATTTCTCTGCCCAAGTCTCCAACCGATCTATATTCCGTTGTATCCTTTGACAATCCTCTTCACTATCTGCAACTCCTCCAACCTTAGTGTCGTCTGCAAACTTAATAATTAGCCCAGTTACATTTTCCTCCAAATCATTTATGTATACTACAAACAGCAAAGGTCCCAGCACTGATCCCTGCGGAACACCACTAGTCACAGCTCTCCATTCAGAAAAGCACTCTTCCAATGCTACCCTCTGTCCTCTATGACCAAGCCAATTCTGTATCCATCTTGCCAGCTCACCTCTGATCCCATGCCACTTTACCTTCTGTACCAGTCTGCCAATGAGGGACCTTGTCAAAGGCCTTACTGAAATCCATGTAGATAACATGCACTGCCCTTCCATCGTCGATCATCTTTGTCACTTCCTTGAAAAACTCGATCAAGTTAGTGACCTCCCCTTCACAAAACCATGCTGCCTCTCACTAATACGCCCATTTACTTCTAAATGGTAGAGAATCCTGTCACGAAGAATCTTCTCCAATAATTTCCCTACCACTGACATAAGGCTTACTGGTCTATAATTTCCTGGATTATCCCTGCTACCCTTCTTAAACAATGGATCAACATTGGCCATTCTCCAGTCCACTGGGACCTCACCCATAGCCAGTGAGGATACAAAGATTTCTGTCAAGGCTCCAGCAATCTCCTCCCTTGCCTCCCTCAGTACTCTGGGGTAGATCCCATCTGGCCCTGGGGACTTATCCACCTTAATATTCTTCAAGACACCTAACACCTCCTCTTTTTTGATCTCAACATGATCCAGGCTATCTACACACTCCTCCCTAGACAAATTGACTGCTAAGTCCTTCTCTTTGGTGAATACTGATGAGAAGTATTCATTTAGTATCTCTCCCATTTATTCTGGCTCCACACACAGATTCCCACCTCTGGCCCTGAGTGGGCCTACCCTTTCCTTGGCTACCCTCTTGCTTTTTACATATGTATAAAAGGCCTTGGGATTTTCCTTAATCCTGGTTGCCAGTGACTTTTCATGACCCCTTTTAGGCCTCCTGACTCCTTGCTTAAGTTTCTTCCTACTTTCTTGATATTCTCCAAAGGGTTCATCTGTTCCCAGCGTTCTAGCCCTTACAAATGCTTCCCTTTTCTTTTTGACTAATCTCACAATATCCTTCATTATCCAAGGTTCCTAAAACTTGCCGTATTTATCCTTCAAAACAAAAACAGAATTACCTGGAAAAACTCAGCAGGTCTGGCAGCATCGGCGGAGAAGAAAAGAGTTGACGTTTCGAGTCCTCATGACCCTTCGACAGAACTTGAGTTCGAGTCCAGGAAAGAGCTGAAATATAAGCTGGTTTAAGGTGTGTGTGTGGGGGGCGGAGAGATAGAGAGACAGAGAGGTGGAGGGGGTTGGTGTGGTTGTAGCGACAAACAAGCAGTGATAGAAGCAGATCATCAAAAGATGTCAACAACAATAGTACAATAGAACACATAGGTGTTAAAGTTAAAGTTGGTGATATTATCTAAACGAATGTGCTAATTAAGAATGGATGGTAGGGCACTCAAGGTATAGCTCTAGTGGGTTTTTTTTTTTATTTTATATAATGGAAATAGGTGGGAAAAGGAAAATCTTTATAATTTATTGGGAAAAAAAAGAAGGGGGAAACAGAAAGGGGGTGGGGATGGGGGAGGGGACTCACGACCTAAAGTTGTTGAATTCAATATTCAGTCCGGAAGGCTGTAAAGTCCCTAGTCGGAAGATGAGGTGTTGTTCCTCCAGTTTGCGTTGGGCTTCACTGGAACAATGCAGCAAGCCAAGGACAGACATGTGGGCAAGAGAGCAGGGTGGAGTGTTAAAATGGCAAGCGACAGGGAGGTTTGGGTCATTCTTGCGGACAGACCGCAGGTGTTCTGCAAAGCGGTCACCCAGTTTACGTTTGGTCTCTCCAATGTAGAGGAGACCACATTGGGAGCAACGAATGCAGTAGACTAAGTTGGGGGAAATGCAAGTGAAATGCTGCTTCACTTGAAAGGAGTGTTTGGGTCCTTGGACGGTGAGGAGAGAGGAAGTGAAGGGGCAGGTGTTGCATCTTTTGCGTGGGCAAGGGGTTGTGCCATAGGAGGGGGTTGAGGAGTAGGGGGTGATGGAGGAGTGGACCAGGGTGTCCCGGAGGGAGCGATCCCTACGGAATGCCGATAAGGGGGGTGAAGGGAAGATGTGTTTGGTAGTGGCATCATGCTGGAGTTGGCGGAAATGGCGGAGGATGATCCTTTGAATGCGGAGGCTGGTGGGGTGATAAGTGAGGACAAGGGGGACCCTATCATGTTTCTGGGAGGGAGGAGAAGGAGTGAGGGCGGATGCGCGGGAGATGGGCCGGACACGGTTGAGGGCCCTGTCAACGACCGTGGGTGGAAAACCTCGGTTAAGGAAGAAGGAGGACATGTCAGAGGAACTGTTTTTGAATGTAGCATCATCGGAACAGATGCGACGGAGGCGAAGGAACTGAGAGAATGGGATGGAGTCCTTACAGGAAGTGGGGTGTGAGGAGCTGTAGTCGAGATAGCTGTGGGTGTCGGTGGGTTTGTAATGGATATTGGTGGACAGTCTATCACCAGAGATTGAGACAGAGAGGTCAAGGAAGGGAAGGGAAGTGTCAGAGATGGACCACGTGAAAATG
This sequence comes from Carcharodon carcharias, assembly GCF_017639515.1. Taxonomy (NCBI): domain Eukaryota; kingdom Metazoa; phylum Chordata; class Chondrichthyes; order Lamniformes; family Lamnidae; genus Carcharodon; species Carcharodon carcharias. Next base: position 88,379,099 of record NC_054477.1, on the reverse strand, counting down.
ATGGAGGGGTGGAGATTGGAAGCAAAATTAATAAATTTTTCCAAGTCCTGACGAGAGCATGAAGCAGCACCAAAGTAATCATCGATGTACCGGAGAAAGAGTTGTGGAAGGGGGCCGGAGTAGGACTGCAACAAGGAATGTTCCACATACCCCATAAAGAGACAGGCATGTTGCAGTCCTACTCCGGCCCCCTTCCACAACTCTTTCTCCGGTACATCGATGATTACTTTGGTGCTGCTTCATGCTCTCGTCAGGACTTGGAAAAATTTATTAATTTTGCTTCCAATCTCCACCCCTCCATCATTTTCACGTGGTCCATCTCTGACACTTCCCTTCCCTTCCTTGACCTCTCTGTCTCAATCTCTGGTGATAGACTGTCCACCAATATCCATTACAAACCCACCGACACCCACAGCTATCTCGACTACAGCTCCTCACACCCCACTTCCTGTAAGGACTCCATCCCATTCTCTCAGTTCCTTCGCCTCCGTCGCATCTGTTCCGATGATGCTACATTCAAAAACAGTTCCTCTGACATGTCCTCCTTCTTCCTTAACCGAGGTTTTCCACCCACGGTCGTTGACAGGGCCCTCAACCGTGTCCGGCCCATCTCCCGCGCATCCGCCCTCACTCCTTCTCCTCCCTCCCAGAAACATGATAGGGTCCCCCTTGTCCTCACTTATCACCCCACCAGCCTCCGCATTCAAAGGATCATCCTCCGCCATTTCCGCCAACTCCAGCATGATGCCACTACCAAACACATCTTCCCTTCACCCCCCTTATCGGCATTCCGTAGGGATCGCTCCCTCCGGGACACCCTGGTCCACTCCTCCATCACCCCCTACTCCTCAACCTCCTCCTATGGCACAACCCCTTGCCCACGCAAAAGATGCAACACCTGCCCCTTCACTTCCTCTCTCCTCACCGTCCAAGGACCCAAACACTCCTTTCAAGTGAAGCAGCATTTCACTTGCATTTCCCCCAACTTAGTCTACTGCATTCGTTGCTCCCAATGTGGTCTCCTCTACATTGGAGAGACCAAACGTAAACTGGGCGACCGCTTTGCAGAACACCTGCGGTCTGTCCGCAAGAATGACCCAAACCTCCCTGTCGCTTGCCATTTTAACACTCCACCCTGCTCTCTTGCCCACATGTCTGTCCTTGGCTTGCTGCATTGTTCCAGTGAAGCCCAACGCAAACTGGAGGAACAACACCTCATCTTCCGACTAGGGACTTTACAGCCTTCCGGACTGAATATTGAATTCAACAACTTTAGGTCGTGAGTCCCCTCCCCCATCCCCACCCCCTTTCTGTTTCCCCCTTCTTTTTTTTCCCAATAAATTATAAAGATTTTCCTTTTCCCACCTATTTCCATTATATAAAATAAAAAAAAAACCCCACTAGAGCTATACCTTGAGTGCCCTACCATCCATTCTTAATTAGCACATTCGTTTAGATAATATCACCAACTTTAACTTTAACACCTATGTGTTCTATTGTACTATTGTTGTTGACATCTTTTGATGATCTGCTTCTATCACTGCTTGTTTGTCGCTACAACCACACCAACCCCCTCCACCTCTCTGTCTCTCTATCTCTCCGCCCCCCACACACACACCTTAAACCAGCTTATATTTCAGCTCTTTCCTGGACTCGAACTCAAGTTCTGTCGAAGGGTCATGAGGACTCGAAACGTCAACTCTTTTCTTCTCCGCCGATGCTGCCAGACCTGCTGAGTTTTTCCAGGTAATTCTGTTTTTGTTTTGGATTTCCAGCATCCGCAGTTTTTTTGTTTTTATCTCTGTATTTCTCCTTCATCCTAGCAGGAACATGCTGGTCCTGAATTCTTATCAACTGACGTTTGAAAGCCCTCCACATGTCAGTTTCTAGCCATTCTTTGTATCACTTCCAGGGTTTATATATTTCCCTTGTTACACAGTGACCAGAAACAAATATAGTATTCAAGAAATGGCATAACCAGTGCTTTATGCTGTTTATATATTGCATATTTAGTAAAAAACTCAGAATTCTAAACACTTTGTTGATTACTGTTCTGCAGTGACTGGGATGATCTGTGTTGAGTGTATTGTCACTCCTAGATCTTCTTTCAGATTCTCCCCTAGTTAATTTAGCACTATTCAATAAGCAAGTATGTCCCCAGCTTTCCAATGTGTAAGGCATATATACATTGAATTTCATTTGTCATTGCAAAGATTGTCTGGGTCCTGCCATTTGTGAAATGTCAGATGGGAAAAGTCTAGCAAATATAAACAAAATGTATGGGAATAGGAAACTAAGGGGTTTAATATCACAAGCAGACCTTAGGTAGGAAGGTGTGAATGGCAATTTGCCATGGAATTTAGGAGCAAAACAAATTACTTATTCACAAATGCATGCAAATGACATCTATATTAGAACGAATAGTGAGTAACTATTTAAATAATCACAAGTTTAAAGCTGGGCATTTTACCCTATGACTAGCTTACCTGTTACTTTTGCAAAACACTGGCCTGAATTTTACAGTCAGTGGGCTTGAAGAGAGCAGGAGGGGGCAGTCGCAGAGCCAATCGCCGCCTGTATTGACTCTGTGCTGTCATTTTATCTGGGTGGGCCAATTAAGGCCCGCCCAGCATAAGACGCCAGTCGTAGTGCTCAACGCTACCTGTGTGGGCGGGGCGTGGACAAAAATTTAGGACCAGCGCTCTTTCTCAAGCTGGATCAAAAATTTATTTAAACATGTCCCTTCATGTAACTGTGTCACATGAGATGGGACATATTTTTATATTTCATAAAATTTTGGGATGAGGTTTCCTAAAAAACGTGAAGGCTGCTTGGCCTTTTCGCCTGTCCACCAATTTTAAGGTTGGACGGGCAGCGTCAACAATGACCTTAATTGCTTCCTTAATGGCCTGAATATGCCGTTTAAATATCAGCGGGTGCACAGCTGACTCCTGCGCGTGCCCGCCGAATGAAACATCATGAGACACTATGATGACATCGGGACGCACGCCCGACATCATCGTGCGTCATTTTATGCATTGGCGTGTCTGGCCCGCCCCTGCACACCGACTGAAAAATTCAGGCCACTGTCTTCAGTATCAAGAGATTTCTGTGGCATCTGGATCTGAATTTGCTTGGCAACAGTAGAGTAGTATAAAGCCAGTACATATCTAAGTACAAAATTACATGGCTGATGCACATCTTGCTCTTTGCACACTACTGTTTTCTAAGTGCCTATTTGAACACAGTAAGCAACTTTTAGAACTATTGGGATTAATTGAATTTGTTCAGGAACATCTGCTTGGAGGTCAATACATTGAATTTTGTTGCGGCATTCACAGCTGAAAGCGCTATATTCATGACAATGGCACTTAATAAGAACCAACTGACCGAATAACATGAAGGAGTAGTTTGCCTTACAAATATACCAAACTGTGCATGAAAGTACATAAAAATGTGATAATCCCTCAACCTGGGTGAAGGATAAAAATTAGAATGCCATAGAAAACAAAATGTAGCATAAAAAATCTTTCCAGTCATCTGGTACCTTTGACAACCATGAACGTTTTTGTAACATACCAAGCATTTATCGCTAACTGAATAAATCTTACAATATCAGTAACTCTTATCTGTTTAGAATAATGAACTGTCATTGTACCATTGCCATAGTTGAGGCAAAATGTTTTCCGACTGATCCTATCAACAGAGTGCATGAGAAAACCTCAGATATGATGCTGCATATATTACAAGCTGTTAGGATTCTAGAGAGACAGCCATGATTTTATGCTCATTGTCCATCAAAGTTTGACCTTTACAAAAAAATTAGCCCGAATTTTCACAAGAGATGGAAGGGCTCTGCACTTCAGTCAAAATGGTGCCACAGCCTTGAATTAGGAAGTCCCAAGCCTGTATCTGATACCACATGTTTTTGTTACGGGGGTAAACCGGCAGGACATATTCCACATATCTGTGGTTTATGGAGGTAGCAGCATATTTAAAGGTGCAGCTGCCTTCTCTCAGAAACAATTTTCATCATCCAGGTTTCTGAAACATGACTGATGAGCTTTATGAATTTGAAGAAAATATCAAAACCTACCGGAGTTTTCTGGAGAGGTCAGGTAGGGTTTTTTTGGATTGTTAAGTGGCATAAATGTGTGTAAAAGGTGGACAAGGTCTGTGGAATTGTTATAAAATAATTTAAATCCCCTGCTCTTTAAATTTTGAAAGAAACAGTCTGCTGTGTCTCTTGAGTTGAAAAAATTGTGCTTTCAATTTCACTGATGTTTGCTGACAGAAGCCTGAGGTTATCATTATAGTATTAGTGCTGCTTGACTGCTTCCACAGCCTTTCATTATCACAGTTAGGGGCCTATAAGTTCACAGGTTGATTGACAGTTCCAAGCGGTTCTTAAGGGATCAGCTGTCTTTGATGTGGGGCTAAAAATACAAATGTTTGTTTTTATAAGAGATTAAGTACCTGAATAGATTTAAATGTATTGAATGGGCCTTTATCAATCAGAGTTTATTTTAAATAGCGAATTCAGCAATAGGTGCTTAGAACTTTAGAACTTGATTTTACTTCATCTCAGTATGGCTCCTGAAGTCAGCTTTGGTGGGTGAGTTGGCATGGAGGGTATAAGGAAAAAGGGTGGTGGGTAGGGGCATGTGTTTTCATGAGTTGGCACTAAGTTGGCAGAGAGGCTACAAAGAACTATGGGCATGAGTGGGGGAATGATGGGTTAGCATGGAAGGTATGAGAGGCACAGGTTGGCACAGAGAATAAAAGAGGCCATGGAAGTGGGTAGAGGGGCATTGGGTTGACACAAGGGTAAGAGGGCCATAGGATCAGTGGGGTGGTCATGGGTTGGCATGAAGGTATGAGGGACTATGGGTTTGGGTGTGGGGCATGAGGTGGTAAGAGTTGGCAAGGTTGGTGCACTGGTGGGTATGAGGGGGTGTAAGGGGTGAGGGCTAGAGGGCCTTACTATTTTTATTATAGCTGGCATGAAGTCCCAGAGCACTGAGGCGGGCTTCTAAGCAGTTTGCCTCAGCACTTGGCAGCCACTATAGCTGCCTCCTCACTGATACCAGGGGTGGAGGGACCAACTCCAGTTAGCACCCGCCCCCTCTGAAAGAAAATCCAGCCATTCAGGGAAGTTTGAGAGAGCTCAGAAATTTCCCGACTCTGCCTACCAATTCAAGCCAAAGATTGTGTTTTGATAGTAGCTGGTTTTAATTTGAGTTTTTTAAAACTATAAAGTAGCAGGCATTGGGAGTACATATTAAGAATGTCAATTTGCAGGAGGTTAGTGTTTGCAGTTGGTGGCCAGTGCACCCACACTATTTTTCATCATTTATGAACAGAAAGTCATTTGAGTGCACCAGCCTCTGCATCCAAAAATTTGAAGTGGAAATCTGCCATGGGAGTGCTAATTAGTAAATTCCATCACTAGATATGGTACTTACACAGTATGTTACATTTAACACTATTTGGAGCTAACGAAAAATAATCTTTAATAAAGCAGTGATTTAAGATGTTATCACACAGTTTTTGATATTATATTGGGGGAAAATGCTCTGCAAATGAAACACTAATACAAAACTAAAATACTACAGATGCTGGAAATCTGAAATAAAAAACAGAAAATTTTGAGAACATTCAGCAGATTAGGCAGCAGCTGTGGAGAGAGAAACAGAGTTAATGGGCGAAATCTTCTTGAGTAGTCAAAGGTCACACCTGCTGGCTGGAGAGCTGGTGAGAGATCCGCGCTGCCTCTTTTCAGGAAGGCCCACCTAACCAAAGGCTAATCACGCAGTGGCGAGGCCAACGAGGGATCCTTCTCTTGGAATCAAGACCGGAGGGGGGTGGGGGGTGGTGTTGGAAGTCTCGCCTACATAGAGCCATCAGCTAGTCAGAAGCCAGCAGCTCTTGTGTTCAGCAGTAATACTGAGGAGGGCATGGCTGCTGCTGGAAGGCCAGGCACCAGAGTCCCAGGATTGCGGAGTGATCTAGGCCACAGGTAAGTACTGTTTTGGATGGAGGGGGTGGAGTTGATTTTTCAGGGTGAGGTTTTATTACCTTGATAAGGAACACATAAAGAAAAGGGACAAAGGAACACAGTCAGGTTTTATACAAGAAATGGTGTGAGACCCAAAGGTGGATTAGTGTTTGCAGCTTAAGATGCTTAGAAAGCTGATGCCAAAAAAAAGAGTTCACCAAAGGGACAGGAAAAGTAGTTTATTATATTTTCTACTACTTTTTGCTGAGAAATTAAGGCCAGTTTACTTTAACTGCTAATCTATATGTTCAGTCGCTGCGGTGCAATAAAATAATTTAATAATTCCTATTTGGTCTTTTCTCCCCAAGTGTTTCATTCTGCCTTCAAAAGCATTAGCAAAGTACATGTGATGACATATAATAATTGAAATGGGGGTGAATTTCCTCATCATTATCAGAATATTTCCAGTATGTATTTTTTGTGGTTTAAAAATTGTGCTGTAGTTGTTAACCACTGCTTTTCTGTAATAAAATCATTCCCTTTGAGTTCCCTCATACTTTTTGGCCCTTCCTGTGACATGCCAGCAGACTCCCTCATTTACTTATATTATGGTAAGGACAATGGTGCAGCAATTCTACATTTCTTGCTTTTACACTGAAAATACTTAGGATATAAGACTGAGAAGGACACAGTCCAGTTGCTGTCAGGGTCAATGGAGACAAGAGAAAGGAGCTTCGTGAAGAATCAGATATCTACAGCTAGGAAACATTTCTTCCCAGATTACATTTTTAACCATTATACACACCTGGACTTGCTTCTATTGTTTCTGTCAGGGAGAAATCACTGGCAGATCTTCCCACCCTGCTCCCTACCCATAGTGAAGGCTTCTCAAGAGCAGATAATGCCATTCTCTATGGACATATCCTTGTATACCATTATCAGGGCAGGATGAAGCAAAGAACAATCACAAAGGATTTGAAGAGGATGCAGTGCATCAAGTGTGACTGTTCACCATGGGCTACATGGCAGCACAGGTTATGGAAACCTTATTAAAGAGATGTGTGTAAGAAAAGTGCACTTTACCAAAGAGACACAAAAGCTCCTGTGTTACCTGCTACAGGAGTGCCTCCTACCACAGTCATATATCAGAACAACTCTCTCTGTTATGATTATGGTTCCAGCTCGTTTCAGCTTCTTGCAATGATCATTGTAAGATCAGCTAGAAATGGTGAAACATCAGGTGATTGACACACCTTACAGGAGAGTTAGCAAATCATCATCTTTGTCATTCCAGCATGGCAGCAGTGAAATAGGACCATCAGTTTTATGAAGTTCTTGGATTCTCAAGGTCCAGGTTACAATTGATGGCACCCAGGTTGCTTTACAAGTTCCCACAACTCAACCTTGAACTATCTCAGCAAGAAAGGTTTCCACTCCCTCAAGTTACAGATTTTGTGTGAGAACAAACAGGTGAGTGATAGAACAAGACACATATCTGTACAAAACAGGCCATCTAGACGACCTTTGTGGTCTCAATGGGACACGATTTCAGCCTAGGCAGGTCAGGAGGCAACATGCCCCAGATCATATTTCACACATAGTTGTAACCTGCTGAGCCATGCACAACTTTACCATACATAAAGGTCTAGACTTTGGCATTCCTGAGGAGGTGACCTTTGCTTTGATGCAGTCAGAAGTATATGGAAGAGAGCATCACAATGGCCTGCACTGAGAGGATTCCTCAATGATTACTGCAAGGAGCAACAGAGCATCTCACTGCCCTCTTCTTTGTGTAACACTGTCATCACCTCACCTCCTCTCCTTTCCAATAAAAGAATATTCTTTCAATCCACTGCCATCCTACAACATGCCAATATATCAGAATTCTTTGCCACTATAGGAACATGCCAATAATTATCATCCAAATGCACCATTTCCTGTATGACTCTAATTTTCATGAAAAAGAAAGCTCAATGGACATTTAAAGTGACCAGGAGCCAACCTACTCTTCCTGGCATTGTATTTCTTCGGGTGGCTACACCTAATCACAGGTTCTCCTAGTTGCAACCTTAATACCAGTACGATAAGAGGTGGTTGACCATAAATTTCCTACAAGGGACTCATTGGACTGAGGTGGCTCTTCCTGTCATGGAAGTTTGTTCATGGTAAGGCACCGCTGCTGGTATTTGTTTCTGGGCAGCATGGTGTTGCCTCTCACATTCCACTGGTTTGGTATTCTGAGAGCAAAGACCAGTGGCCTGGCATGTGCTGCTGTTCCAAGAGTAAGCAATATCAAGCAGGTTGATTCCAATTGTCAGCATTTTACTGATCCCTGAGTTTGTGTCCCCACTGGTCAACAAGATGATTGGTCCAATGGCAGTTATAATTCCTGAAAACTCTAAGAGACAGTAGCATGCTTCATGGCTATTGCATACTGGCACACTGCTGTCTTTGTTCCCTATTGCCCCTGTCACCAGTTGTCCCTGTCCCTGACCAGAAATGCAGTCTGTGCTCCTATGGCGAAGGCCAATCACTTGTTCAGTCACATTTACCCACTCAGTTATCCAATTGGGGGGACAGGCACCTAATGTAGATACCTCCTTTCCAGCTTCCTCTTGCCCCGGGATCACCTTATTGCTCATCTTTTCTAAGAATGTCTCCTTCATTTAGTGGGCACAAGGGTCTATCTAATCAGGCCCAGGAATGTCTATGTGAAGGCTTATACCTGAAGGTTATCCTTCTCATTCCATGATTCCCAATTGTCCTGTACCTGATTGTTTTTCAGAAATTTCCTCACTGTCTCCTCTACCAACTGATGATAATAGGTGGAATTTAATTCCACCAGTGGCAAGGCTGAGGGGTGGGAGGGGTGCATAGGGCATATAATTGGCCAGGAAGGCTCAGAGTGAAGAGCCTGTTGTGGTCCCTACTGCCCCCAATTAAGTCCAGGGAAGGTTAAGATCGCCTTCTCGTCCCTACGCCATTAGAGGCCCTTAAGTGGCCAATTAAGGCTACTTAAAGGCTTTTTCCTACCACCGGTGGTATTCTATCAGTATCAGGGGAGGAGGCCCATGCCACATGGGGAAGCCATCCAGTAAAAGCTGGCAGCTTGCCTACGGGCTAGGGGGACACTCCTGATCAGGCATCCTGTACCCAATGGAGAGCCCTGCCGACTGCAAGGGATGTCCCAAAGGGAAGACCCCAACCTCCTGCTTACCAGCCCCACTTACCTGGGTTCTGGGGCAACCATGGCACTCCTCATCCTAGGTCTCCGGCAGTACCAACACCGTCCTAGTGGTGCTGCAGGTATTAAGAGCTGCTGGCCTCTTATTGGCTTTTGGAGGTGGAATATCCATCCTGAAGGTCCAAGTAACCCCAAAGGCAAGGAGGCAAATGCCTGATTAGACTTAAAATCACATCATTGCTCCCGGAAATGGCAGTGGCAGTGTTGCAACCAGTTCTATGGGTGGTGGATGAGGCCACCAACTTGGCCATTAAGTTCAGCCCAATATGTTTCGAACCCTGTCAATTATAAACCTTTAGAGAGGGGATGGAAAAACAACTCTTTCTTACATCTATTATATTAAAACTGACGCTTTCTTATAGCCTACACATGAACATCATGTTCTTCAATCATCCTGTTTAAGTGAATGCTCATGAGTTGTGGTTCACAAAGTAGCAAGCCTCAGCCTCTGCTGGAAAGGGGTACTTAATCAGCCACTTCCCAGTCCTCTAGTTCCCATCTGCTACCTAGTGTCACATCCTTACCAACACAGTTTAATTCCCTTTGGGTGAAAGTATCTAAACTGGCTCAAGGGAATGAAGAAGCAAGAGTGCAAGGGGTGAGTTAGAGCGGGTATATGGAGGGACTCATGGGCAGGCTCAAGTGCAACGTTATATCTCTCTTCATCATCATTCTCTTTATTTTCCTCCACATCATTATGATAGTGCATAAGGATGTAGTTTTGTCTCTATTGTTTTTCTTCATCCTCCTGTGTTTCTTGTTGCTGTGACTGGTATACAGAAAATGCAGTGGAAGCCAAGAATGGATCAGCATTGCCTCCTTAAGATTCATGGAACAGAGAAGGAAGTGGAAGCTTGTGCCTGTTTGATGCTTCACAGGAATGCCAGGGCAATGGTGTGGCTGTTCAGTCACTAACAAAATTCCGACAATATGCTTCTTCCATGCCAATTCCTACGTCTAGAACAGAGTGTCCCCTGATGAGATCCCTTTCTCCCCAAGGGCATGAAATATTTGATGGTTGAGTTCCCCTTCCAATGGCTTACCTCTCATGTGTGGTAGTATGTCACAATTTACTCAGGACCTCCAAGTTGCTCTGGCAATATATACTTTAACATGCATATTGTAGGCTGGAGCTATGAATAATGATGGTTGAGGCTCCAATGCTCTTTTCATCTTGTGGCTAACCAGGAATTTCTCACACTCTTATCGCCTGTCATTGGCATGTGTTGGAAGGACTTACAGGCTGACTAGCCAAAGTACAAGACTTTAAATTAAAAGCCTCTTTAACCAAAGTACACTGTGAATGATTAGTTGCAGATCTTCCTTTTAGAAGGTGAAATGTGTGCCCTTGCCCTGGCTTGTCACCGTGCATAAGGGATGTGTTACCTTGCATGACCTGATGAGGTAATTTAACTTCATGTGGTCTAGACTACACTCCTGTGGGTGAGAAAGTTGGCATTCAGTGCCAGTAACAGCTTTCTCTTGGTGCCATGACTGATTCCTGGAGGGTTTGGTTCCACAGGCACTCAGCAGTCTGTGCTCCCGATCTTTATTTCCTTGAGAAGGTCTTCCAGGTCAGAATCTGTGAAATTCTTCCATGCATGTGTGCCATATCCTGTTGTCTTGTTTAGCTGTATGTACTAGCTGCTTATATAGTAAATGTTCTTGAAAAGTGGCAGAAAAAGATTGATGAAACATGCTGTGAAGTTAGCTGAGAGTCAATTGAGTGAGCCAAGAACTGCTCCTTATTTACCTGCTGCTCCCCAGTCTGCTGCTGTAACCTTCAGCCAGAACTGTCTTTTTAAAGGCTGCACATTAATTTCCAAGCACTCTCTCAGTTTACTCCCACTTCACATAGAATTTTTGTCAATCACTCCTCTGATGGATAAGTAAATGAGCTGTGCCAGGGAACCCTTGTGTAAATACCTCTCCAGACCAGCAGTGGGCATAAATCTTTTGTTCCAGTGGTGTCAAAGTGGTGCAATTCACTGTGTCGAAATTCACAAATTCAGAACACAAGCAGGGCCTGTCTGATAATTAAATATAGGGAGGTATGGGTACATCCTGGACATAAGACACTCAGACTAACTATGAGAATAGCAGCACACTATATAAGAAAGACTATCTAAATGGCCCTAAATCTGTAATGTAGGCATCGTCATAACATTTCTGTTCCCTTTTCCTTCTGACGACCTCATAACAGCTCCCTTGGAGTTTTTCAAGAAAACTCTGGCATCATATTTTAAATCACAAGATCTTAAGATAAATTTTAATGAAGAAAACCATTCAGCAATTCCAATGCATCCTTTCAGAAGACACCCCTCCCTCACTCATCATGATTGCAGGATCTTTGCTTCCACAAATGCTACCCAGAAGTTCATTTTATCGGTGAATCACTCCTCTCACGAAGAAGAATTTTCTCATACATCAGTTCAAAATTTGCCTTTGCTAGTTTAAACCAGTGTCTCCTTGTCTCACTGTTACAAATTAGTTTAAATTTATTTTCAGTCTTAATATTTATAGGCTGTTTATTGTTTTATTTACCTCTGAGATATTTTTCAGTCACCTTCTTTCAAACTGAATGCTGAGTTAGAAGGTTGTGCCTCTGAGTCAGATGGTTGTTAGTCCATGCCCCATGGTAAACCGGAGAACATAATCTAGGCTGACAATTCAGTGCAGTATAGAGGGAGTGTTTTATTGCCAGATGTGCTGTTACTGGATAAGATGTTAAATTTAAGGTCCTGTGTGCTTGCTCAGTAAAAGATCCCATGGCAATGTTTGAAGAACAACTGGAAGTTCTCCTGGTATTATGGCCAACATTCCTTCCTCAGTCAAAATAAATTAGCTGGACATTCATTTGCTGTTTTAAGAATCTTGCTTTATGCAAATTGACTGTTGTGTTTCCTTATATAACAGTAGTGACTGCAATTCAAAAATTTGTGGTGTTCTAGGCCATCCTGAGGATGCAGTAAGGCACCATGTACATTTAGTTTCTTCTTCCTTCTTTCAAGCCACCCTACTTCAACCTGAAATAATAGCATTTTATGCAGAATTCTATGAAAAAGATTCTAAAAAATTCTAGGTATGTGATTTAGGATTTTTCACAATGAACTTAAAACTTTACATCTTTAAAAACATTAAGAAGGTTGCATGTGGAGTATTTTGCCTTTGCTAATTTAAACCAGTGTCTCCTTGTCTCATTGTTACAAATTAGTTTAAATTTATTTTCAGGCTTTACATTTATAGGCTATTTATTGTTTTATTTACCTCTGAGATATTTTTCAGTCACCTTCTTTCAAACTGAATGCTGAGTTAGAAGGTTGTGCCTCTGAGTCAGATGGTTGTTAGTTCATGCCCCATGGTAAACCGGAGAACATAATCTAGATTGACAATTCATTCTGAATTAATGCTGACATATATTTACTAGATTATCATACAGATAATTATTAACTGCTAATAATTGATTTTATTTTTATTTTACTTGGTATTGATGTGAAAGCAATGGATCTGTAGTTACTCAAGCCTTTTGTCAATCAACATTCTTTTACATTAGGCTTTTTACAGTTATATACTCCTTGTGTGAATCTCTCCAGTTTTCTTCACTCTACTCACAACCCTAATACAGCTCTAATCATGTTGTGAATAAATTCCTCGGTGACTCTGACTATGGTGCTTTATTCATTCTTATCCTTCTGAACTTCTACACGCTATCCTCCTCAAATGCCTTTCACCATTGGTGAGCTCTATGGGGCTACCCTCACATGGTTCTACTCAAATCTATCAGTAGCCAGAGCATCTCTGATAATACCATAACTTCAGACTCCTGCATTATTACGTTCAGAGTCACCCAAGGATTTATCTTTGGCCATCTTTCACAGACATAATGCCTTGATAACAGCACCCACTGATATGGAATTAGCATCTATAAATATGCCACTTAACACCTAGCACTATCTCTCAACTGTACCGGTTCCCTGTCCCGTACATGCCAAAAGTTTAAAATCCTTATCCTCATCTTTAAATCCCTTCATTGTCTCACTCCATCTTAAAATCAATAATCTTCTCCTTCTGAAATCAACTACCATCCCTACACCATGTTTCTTTGATTTCAGCCTCATATAAATCCCTATCTCCTTTTGCTCCACCATTGACAATAGAGTCTTCAGTGGCATGGATCCTACTTTCAGGAACTGCATCCCTAATTGCTTTATCTTTCCTCTGCTCTTATTCTCTCTTTAAAATCTCCTTAAAAACCACTTCTTTGACTTCTGATTAGCTTTCCTAATATTTACTTCACTAGCTTGATAAGTGTTACCCATGAAGCTCAATGAGATGTCCTTTACAAATGCACTGTGCCAATACAAGTCACATCTGTAACTGGTATTGCTAGACAGCAGATCATGTTCAACTTGTTAATCCTAAGATTGTTACTGTCCAAAAGTCCCACAACTTTCATAACTTTATAATGAAAGCAAAAGACTACAGATGCTGAAAATCTGAAATAAAAACAGAAAGTATTGGGAAAAGCTCAGCAGGTCTGGCAGCATCTGTGGAGAGAGCAAGAGTTAATGTTTCAAATCCAGAATTGAAGAAGAGTCAAATGGGACTCAAAACAGTAATACTGTTTATCGCTCCAAAGATGCTGCCAGACCTGGAGTTTTTCCAGCACTTTCTGTCCATGATCTGTATGTTATATGTGTTGCTCAGCGTGACCAAGTCAAGGTCCGTATTGCCTCTGAGCACATGTCATGATGCAGTCATGCATTATGTTTATCATGCTATTAATCCAAGTCTGTTGGCTGATATCCCCTGTCATGAAAGCCTTTTCATTTTTAAACGTGCTTCTTATCACCTAGAGTGAATTGTTTTCCTTCTTATTCTGACCTGATGGCTTTGTACCATACACCAAGGGTAAATTTTAGAAAATTAGAAAATTTATCCTCCTTTGTTAGCTTTACCCTTTGCACATTAAAACAAATCATTCACAGTAAGTTTGTCCTGTAGCATTTTATCTCCCAAAGGATCCTCTTCTTTAACCTCTTTAATTGGGAAAATAGTACATCAGATCAAAAAATGTTACACAGTAAGGTGATGAAAGTGCGAGTTGATGCAAGGGTGCAGCAAGGGAAACAGGATATTTGGCACCTAATGAAACAAGTGTGGCAAACAAAAAAGCATCTTCTTAGCCAATGAGATTTAAGGATTGGGAAATAAACTGTGGAAGGATAGAGGAGAGTGATTAAAGGGGATGAACTTGATGTTAAATAAGGTATAGAAAGAGAAATAAAAATAAGGGAAAGATTATATTAAGAGAGAGGAAAAGAAAAAGGAAAAATAAAAATGAAATTCAATATTTTTTAAATCTCTCTAAAAAAAATTCGAAGTCTAAAAGACACTCTCCATACTTGTAATAGTTAATTTTCAGTGCCAGAGGTTGATTAGCAATAAATAATTATCACTTTGTTAAATTATCATTTTCTTAAATGGTACTTACACTGGCCCTTTGGGTTTAGTTCATAGCTACCACACAAATACAGCAATTTCATGACATTTAATGGATGGCAATGGTGAGGCAGAGAGAAAAATGCGATTTTTGTGAAACAGTGGAGTAGTATAACTCAGACAGCAACTTCTGGATATTCACACGTAACCGCACATTTGCTTCTCGCCTGAAGTTACTGTATCACTTATGCATAAATGCATTAACCTCGCTGTTACTTTGACAGCAAATTCTTCCCCATTCATATTATTGTTTGTTTAGTATAGAATGAATGTTTGAGCTATGCATTGCAGATAAGATTTCAAGTATGCTCTAGGTTATGTATATATTCTGATTAGTATTACCAACTTTCACAGATATCGAAAAATTCTGAGTTCAGGACCTGCTTGAGTGAGGTTATGTAACAGTAATTCACCCAACAGATTGACTTATCTTGTTTATTTTTAGAAAGAACTAAGTGCTAACTTGTGAGTACACTGCACGGATATGTTTCAGTCGCCTCAACTAAGGCATTATTTACATACAGGTGATTGCTATTCTGTATTGTCACTCTTTAGGCGCTCTTAGCTTATTTCATTTGCAATAAAAACACAGAAGAGATGTTTTGGTTTTAGGGGCATTTTAACTGTCCTCTTCTAGTCTTAAGGAGAATTGTTTTGGTGCCAAAAACCACTGTAATTTCACCCAATATGTTGATTTCCTTTTGATGGAAGATAATGTCAGGAAATATAGAAGACAAATCTCTGTATTTTATTAAAAATCTTACCTGTTTATTCACTTCCTGTCTATTCCATTTGAACACACATTTGTTATACTGTTAATGTCATTTTTTTCCCATTATAAATTGCTGTGTTTACTTTTATAATTGGTTTTCCTGTGCAAACTTGTCACAATTTTTTACATAATCAGGGAGCTATGGAACAGATTTGTGAGTATTTTCTCACAGCTTTATTCCTATTTTGATTTTTTTCTCAGCAATTCTTCCCTTTGGAGAGGCATTTTTCATTTTTTTTCCTCTCATTGATTTTTTCACCTCCCCTGGAAGATAATATGGATTTTGGACAGGTGGGGAGTTTATGTATTGTGATGCATGGGACATCAGAACTGTGTAGGACAGGCTGCATGGACCAGTAGGTCTTTTCCACTCTGTCATTTTTGGATGTTCATGTGATGCATCTTGTTAATTAGAGCATCATACCTAGAATGCAAATATAAAGAATAAACACTTTTATCATAGGCAAAGAGATTTGAAATAAACACAGATTGTGAACTTTTGGCACTGACATTTTTTCCTTTTTAAGAAGTAACATAACAGGGAAACCATCGAAGCAAGGTTAGTGTGTGGTGTAATTTTTCTCCAACCCAGCCCAAGATTTATTTACAACTGAAGCGGGTTTAAGATGAGTTATACATTTCATCCCCTGGGCCTTGAAATTTCTTTCAAGCGGGGATTGAAGAGAATAGGCCTTCCCTTCTCCCAGCCCGGAAATTCCTCTGACCCAGACTAGGAATTCCCTCTCCGTGGTCGAGGGCCAAATGATACTTTCCTTCCCATCCCAGTCATACAGTATTTATCAGAATGGGACAGAGTGTCATATTGTGCTTCATACTCCCTTCCTCCTGACTTTCAAGCCCAAGGATTTCTCTCATTGTAGGATGTGAGGAGAGGATTTTTTTCCCCCATCAGCCGGATATTTATCCGTCTGAGTCGGTTGAAAGTGTTGCTTTGAAATCTCGATCACTGGGGAAGTGACGAGAAATTAGGGTTATTTTAACTTGCTGAAATCTACGCTAACAGGCCTGAGAATGAAACTGGATACAGCTTTTTCCCGCTGCCGCTTTTACAATGAGCGGCTGCTGCTGGACCCGCCTGTTGTTGGTCCATTTCCACATGCAAATTGGGATCCGGTGACATGCGTAAGAACCGGCCGGAGTCTCCCGACCCGCCTCCAGCGGCGGATAAATCCCGCGGGAAACATGGAAGTCGGTTTCCCGACGGCGGGAATCGGACAACGGGAACGTGTGGTCCCCGACCATCGGGAAACATTTACTGACAGGATCCAAATGCAGCTCTGGCTGGAACTGCAGCCCCGGCCCCGAAGGCGCCCGCTTGCTGGGACTTACCCGGGGGTAAGACCGGGGACAGCTCCCGGGCGCCGGGAGGACACTGCAGCCGCTGCTTTCCTGACCATCCGCCAGGCTGGCCAGAGTCGCCAGCAGCATCAGTCAGGTGGACTACAGGCGGGTGGCAGCCTGAGGGTGTGCGTCGCGGGTGGGGGCAAGAAGATGGGGAGGAGAGAAGAAGAGGCTGGGGGTGGGGGGGGGGGGCGGTGGACAACATTTGGAGGTAGAAGTGTGGGAAAGAATGAAAAGCTGGGGGGGGGAGGGGGTCAGAGATGGTGGGGGGGGGAGGGGGTCTGGGATGGTGGGGGGGGAGGGCGTCTGGGATGGTGGGGGGGGAGGGGGTCTGGGATGGTGGGGGGCGAGGGGGTCTGGGATTGGGGGGGCGAGGGGGTCTGGGATTGGGGGGGGAGAGGGGGTCTGGGATGGGGGGGTGTTTATGGAGCGGGAGTGTGGGAATGGCGGTGGAGTACAGGCATGGAGGGTTTGGTGTGCAGTTGTCAGTGGGATGGGATGGGGGGGGGGGGGGGTGTTGTGTGGGTGTGAACAGGCTTTGTGGGTGGGGAAAAGGTTCAGAGTGAGGGGTCTGTGCTGTCTGCTGCTGATTCCTTGGGGGAAAACTGTGGGAATTGGTGATTTGAAAGGATGGCGAAGGTTAAAGTAGGTATGGAATCCTGTAGGGAGGAAGAGTGAGAGTCCTGCAGATGAAGGAGCGCTGAGGTTTGTTGGATGGCAGATGAAAAAAATGTAGATCCTGGACGTCGGCAGGATGAGAGGGGTGGGCTCCTCGGGTTGGGGGGTGGGTGGGGGATTGGGGGTGGGGGGTTGGTGGGGGGGGGGGGGGTTGGAGGGGATGATAACATTAACCTGCACTGGTCGAATGGTGATGGGGGTGAGGGGGCTGCGATTCTAGGATGACTATGGGGAGGTCAAAGGTAACGCCAGAAGGGTCAGTGGTTATGAGCGGGGTGTGGGGGGCTGGGGGGCGGGGGGGGGGGGGGGGGGGGGGGGGTGTGCGCAGGGTGAAAGGTATAGAACTGCTCCTCAAAAGTCACTCATACCACAGCTGCTCACAGTTATCCAGTGCCTCATGGTGGAGATGTCGAGATGCTGGATGGGAGTTGGGTAATCAAGTGGGTGGAGGTGCAAGTCAGCACAACTGGACAACTGATGGGTAGCTTCAGCATGTAGTTTTGCGAAGCAAAGGCTTGGGAATCGAGGAGTGTATAAATGGCAAAGGAGCAGCATGTGCGGGAGGCTTCTCGCACATGGATGGCAAGGGCCATGGCAAAGATCAATGCCTCCCTGCACACGCATGCTTCCAGGCAACATTGGCCCAGCCTGGGTTGTCCCCCTGAATACAGGGAGTGAGCACAGGCTTAACCACATAATGCAGTGAAAAGACATCAGATCTTCTAAAAGTGCAAATGATCATATATTAACAAAAGTGTCTCA
The DNA here is from genome assembly GCF_017639515.1 of Carcharodon carcharias. Classification (NCBI taxonomy): domain Eukaryota; kingdom Metazoa; phylum Chordata; class Chondrichthyes; order Lamniformes; family Lamnidae; genus Carcharodon; species Carcharodon carcharias. Next base: position 88,360,781 of record NC_054477.1, on the reverse strand, counting down.
ACATTGAAAAATAATAGTGAACCTGTGCAACCACATGTGACATCAGAACTGCTTAATTTTACTTTGCCTGCCCCTGTACCTAGGTGCAGCCCCAACATCCACAGCAGGGGTGGAGGCAGCCTGCTGACCACTATGCCTTCTTGTCCTGATGACTTCGGCAGACGTCCTCTGTGTCCTCAAGGTCTGGAGGGCCCCAGCTTACTTTGGTTCTTCTGCTTTGGTGCAGCAGTGCCCTCTGCGATCAGAAAGGCCGAAGCTGATGGGGCCACAGGCAAAGGTGAATCTAAAGGGCCGCAATTCCTCCTAGAGTCCCGAGTGGAGGTCCCAGATGTGTCCGCCTGCCACTCCTCTACCCTTTGGGTGCCCGAGGGCCCCTCCCAACTCCAAGGGGAAGGCGTACCTGGTTGGAGATGGTACCCTGTCCCACTGTGAAACCTCGCCCATGGAAACTGCAATGGAGTGCAGGCCTGACCACTTCCCTATCAGAACCAGGATGTTCTGTTAGACAAGGGTCTGCATGGCATCTGCCACCCTCCCCATAGAGACCTCAATGCACATACATGTCAGTACAATTTTATCAGACAGCAGGCGGCCAGACTCTGTTGAATGTCTCCGACATCTCTGCCTGCTGTTCCCTGCCTCGCTGTATCTCACGCATCTTGTCTAGGACCACTGTCAGAAGCTCATCATCTGACTTGGACTTTACAGGGGCCTCTTACCCAGCAGTCCTTTGAGTGCCAGTGAGCTTGGTCACCCCTGACTCTTCTGCTGCAGAAATGTGTCCATGCAGTGACCACCAGAATGTGAGATCCTGCCTGAATTAGTTCTCGTACCCACCAAAGTCAGTGTCTCTGGGCTGGTGGAGGGTGCAGGTGATGCTGTGACGTCTCTACAGGTGCAATCTCTTCGTCGCCTTCATCATCCTCGCTCCCCTGCAAGCTGGAACTGATGGTGGAGTCGGGTTCTGGGCCCGGCCTTCAATTAAGAGGAGAAAGTGAGTGACTCCAACATGGCACCATACATGATTCTTAGGTTTCTAGGTAGAGACATTAAGCATTGTCCCTTAATGGATGGAGGCCAGATGCCTAACTTGCCGTCTCCACATGATCAGTCCCGATCCTCTCCTTCCAGCTCGGCTCATATGGTGTGAGCTGCCTTAGTTGAGCCATGCCCCCTCCCATCCTCTCCCCCTTGTGCTTGTTGTGCACCAACTTGTCCTGCACAAGGAATGAAGATGGTTTCAGAGCACTTGGGGTGCAGGTGGCATATATATATGCTGCCAGTCGACGGAAGCAACCCACTGGCTACAGTATGCCATGTGAAAGATGCACTGCACTTAGTCCACTAGGGTTCTGTGGCAGCACCCTCCAGAATGGTGCGCTCAGGCAGACTAAAGGATAAGGTATGGATGGCTTTGGCTGTGCTTGCTGGTGGCTTCTACGCCAGGCACCCCACCCCCACTTCCACAATATGAGCTCTCTGTCTGGCAGGGTCAAGGACCCGCAGTCGCCTCTCTCCCTGCAGGCTACCTGGACTGCAGTATGGCTATGAGGCATCAATGCATCATTTTGAGAAGCCCTTTATGCATGGGCAGCACAGATGGTGGCCTGGCCTCTAAGGCCCATGTTCCAGTTTGCACTCTTGTGAGGTGAATTTGCGTAGTAGAGGGTTCACTTACCCTGGCAGTGCAGATGAGGTCATTCATCCTTTTCCTATACTGCAGGGAGGTCCTCTGGTGTGTATAGTTTGCACTCACCACCCTGGCTACTGCCTCCCATCCAGAATGAAAAACAGTAAAAACCAGGAAATAAGAATACTGGTCCGAACTGCCTTGTATTACTTTAAAGTGCAACACCAGTAAAAACTGGGAAATAAGAGTACTGGTCCGAACTGTTTTTTACTTCTGGGCATGCAGGGTTGGTGAGTTCGGTGGGCCTCCTTCCATCCCTGGGGTAGAGGACATCCCTCCTGTCCTCCACTGATTCAGCAGTACTTCAGGAATGTACTGCTAAATCTTGGCGTCAGTGCAGCCTTGGGCCTTCATGCCATTTTCCTGGTCCACAGTTCAGAGTTGGATAACACTGCAGCTGTCAGGGCGCCTTTTAAATATGGTGCCTGGATATGACAGTGGTGTACGTGACTTCCTTTCCAACCCCTGCTCACAAGATCAGGAAACCCACAGCTGCATAATTAATGAGCCCAGCGCAATTCAGCGTGATTTCCTGCTGGGCTCCATGGAGGGAAATATTCCCGTTTCCTGCTCCCGCTATGGAGCTTAGGCCTGGGGTGGAAAACCCTGGCTGTTATTTTAGGATTGAGCTGGTAAAAGTGTACGCTGTGCACAGGCATAATCCTTCGGACCTGACAAAAATACTATGGTTCACTAACTCCCCAGACTGTTCCCCCAGTAGGATTGCAACCTCTTTGCCTTTAGCATTCAATTTCAATGAAGCTCAACTCAAAGATCTTTCCAACAGATATAATGCAGCCCTCTGCGTTTAATATCAACTTTAATAGCTTAAAATTGGCCCAGATATTAGTATTAAAATGTTCTTATTCACAGGGTGGAAAACATCAGATATGCCTAAATGTGTTAAATATTAATACAGGTTTATTGAATTTCTGCCCTGTTTTAATGTCAACCATTCACTGATATTATCTTCTGATACTAGTTCACAAAACATCCCGAAAGTTACTTTTTCCACCATACTTCATATTTTGTATCAATACAAGTGCAAAATAGTGAATACTTCCCCCCAGTTAATAGGAAGCAGAACAACATGCTGAAACAATCAACACATCAATCCAGTTATATTGTTGTGTTATATCATTGATTTTCAAACTACCTTACAACAATTACATGCAAATTTATTACAATTAAATCAGTATTTAATTAGCAAAGGGCATATTTTTACTCATGCTTCATCATCTCCATGGAAACAGTTACAGTGAAACTTGTGAACTTATGCTTAAAAAATTGAAATAGAACTAAAAATATTGGATGCCGCAACATCATAGGATGTGTTTACCCAGAGTTAGGGACTAATTCCTGTAGTGTTTTTGGATTCATCATGTTTCCACTACACTTTTCTAGCCAACTGTAACACCGTGCACCGTGAGAAGTGTCTGCCAGGGTATCCACTTTAGTGTGATGTTTCTGGTAGAAATATTGAACTAAAAGTGGGTGAGTCAAGCTAGATTTTCCAAGAAAATTAAGGAGCTCTTGGAGCCAAAATTTGAAACGTGATTTTTTTTTAAAAGAAATACTGCGTTTTGAATGTGTTTGCAGTTGTGCATTCAAAAACCACCAGAGGCAACAGTGCTAATCCCTACTTCACCCCTCATCCATCCAGCTCCACTGACATCCCAGTTTACTGAGTCCTATTCAGGTGGCTGTTCCCGGTCACATCAGCTTCCACTTTAATGACCTACCTGAAAACTGCTTCCCTCTTCACCATCCACATGTTCCAGATCCTACTTGAGTGAAGCCTGATACTCAGGGCTGGATATTAGGAGGAGGGTCATATTGCTGGACTTCCCCGGAACCCCCATTAGAAAATTTGATCATGAACCGACCAACTTTTAAAAAAGGCCACTCCACAGCTGGAGGCAAAGCAATCAGCGAGTGGGGACGTCTGCCCTTTAGTGGGAGGAAGTCCCACCCTTAAGAGCTGCTGGCCAATCTGATTTTGGAGGCCAGGTGGGGAGGCAAAAATTGGGATGCCCTAATGGGCACAAGACCCCCCCCCAAACCCCAGCCAAAAGATGTACCCTTCTTTCTTCCCACTTTTTCACCTCAGATGGTGAAAATGCAGAATTCCTACTCTCACCCACCTTCCCATGTCAATCCCATCATGTCAAGGGCAGTGTAATATTCCGGTCAACTGGCTCATTAACAAGCTCAATTGTCCATAAATGATCTTTTTTTAAATTTCTGGTGGGCTGCCAATTTTGCCAACAGCCTGCCTACCTACTGTCCTTCCCCAGTTTTTATTCCTCTCTCCATTCCCCAGTTTGTATTTCCCTCTCCTTCCCCAGTGTGTTTCTATTCCCCTCCTCCACTTTGTGTTTCTTACTCCCTTTCTAGTGTGTGTAGCTGTCATTCTTTCCTTCCCCCAGTTGCTACAAGGAATCACGGAGTTTCCGGCTGATTTCAGACAGTCCCGATGACATCGTCCTCACAACTGCTAATAATTTGTGTGTTCTGAATAATGGAGGGAGGGGACTAGCAGGAACACAGACAATGCAGTTTGCAAGCTATAGCAGTATTTTGGCAAACTATGCTGACGTCGGGTTCACAACCTGCTGTCATCATGCTGGACATGTGGGATGGAAGCAGTCCCAATTGTCAAATGTAAAATCCCTGGGTGCACTTTGGAAGCGTTCACTGTGCCTAGTTGGCAAAGGTATTTCTAGAGCCAAGTCTTTTAGATTGCTGTTCTTAAAAGTGTTGTCATGGAAATGTTTTGAGTGGAAGCAGGACATTTCCCCTAAGGAGGGAACCCTGTAGGTTGACTTTGCTTTCTCCTTGAAGTCAGTTTCAGATTGTCATTAACTCTGGTTGCCCACTCTGAGTTGACATATTTCTGGAGATTTGATCTTGTGAACATTTGGCTACATGGCATTTGATCACATGACATTTCCCAGTACTTGCAAATGTTATTGTGTTTATCTTAGTTGAGGATCTTGCTATCACCAAGTCCCGAATAAAATATTTGATTTTTTGTTTTATTGTGAGATTAAAAAAAATTAAATCAAAAAATAATTCACAAGATCAGAAAGATTTAAGGATAAGTATTATTTAAGTACAGACTACTTCTGTATTGTTTCTATATCACGTACAATGAGCAGCACCAAGTAAATACCACTGATTCAACAAACAACATTGAAATAATTAACTTCTAACTAAAGTTTTCTTACTATTTTGTTAGTTCTACAATTTGCAGTAAATTATAAAAATAATAAATAAAACCAAAACCGAATACAATTCACTGATTCCCAAACCGAATTTTGAAAACCCAACTTCTGGGAGATGAGGTTCAGTCCTCAGGGAGAAACACCAATGCAACCTGACCCACAGAACAAATATAACAGCATACAGGAAAGGCTGACATGAATTCTCCCTCCTTCCAGTTTGTGTTCCTCCATCCATTCCCCAGTTTGTGTTCCTCCATATCTTCCCCAGTTTGTGTTCCTCTCTCCATTCCCCAGTTTCCTGTCCTTCCCCAGTTTTTGTTCCTCCCTCTATTCCTCAGTTTGTATTCCCCTCCCCATTTCCCAGTATGTTTCTATTCCCCTCCTCCACTTTGTGTTTCTTACTCCCTTTCTAGTGTGTGTAGCTGTGGTTCTATCCCTCCCCGTTGCTACAAGGAATCACGGAGTTTCCAGCTGATTTCAGACAGTCCCGATGACATTGTCCTCACAACTGCTAATAATGTAGTGTGTTCTGAATAATGGAGGGAGGGGTCCAGCAGGAACATAGATAATACAGTTTGCAAGCTATGGAAGCTGGGGTACTGCACATGTGTGAACTATAGAGACAAAGGCCTTTTCTCTTGAGTCACCAGCAGCACTCAAAAGACCAATAGCTGTTCCAGTAAATTCCTGCCCAAAAGAGAAGGGGTGATATTTCAGTTGTGCTGATGATTAAAAGTTTAGCTTTTATTGTTATTATTATTATCCTATGAAACTGACAGCAACTTCTGGCATCAGATGGCTGGCAGCTCTCTGTTCCCAGAAGTGCCATCAGGAGTGGTGACCACTGCTCGGAATGCAGGCAGTCCTCAGTGATGATCATCAGTGGAGCCAGATTAGAACATAAATTGAGATCTTAGGGTGGGACCAGTCAATCAGGCCCCGGTGAAGGGGGTAGATGACTAGGTTCAGAGGGCGGTGGTGCATACTATGGAGAAGGTGCCTCTACAGTTGTAATCTCTACAACAATTTTCCCAAGGCGCTTGAGCAAGAGGTTCACCTTAGCCCCCAAAAATGCCACCAATTTCCACCTGGCAGGCTCACTACATGGCATGGATACCACCCACTGCAGCACCAGCTGGAGACGACCCTTAAGCGGTCATTAATTAAAAAACAGCAGAGGCGGGTAGGTGACAGGCTGTCACCTGCTGATCTGGCACCTGAGTTTATGCCCCTAGTCCTCACCTGTCAGCGCCCTCTTGGGAGTGACCATATAATTTCACCAATAATCACTTTTGAACAACCTCTCTGGCTATGTAAAACTAATTTTATGTTTGTACAAGCTCACATTTCTCCGTTCTGTAATAAAAACTCCCAATAATTTTTAAAATAAAAACAATTTAAAAAGAATGTTATTGCTATTGCAGCTTTCACCTTAATCCCAGTTTTATGCCTCAAATTTTATTTCCCTTTCTACAAAATTCTAATAAGTGAACAATAAAATCTGCTTATTACTTCTTGGTTTGCTGTTCCTGTGATTGGCTGCTTAGCCTATTTGATGATGTCACTGGTACTGGATGCCAAAGTTCCCCTGCAACTGGCGGCAGAATGAAATTAACTTCAGGAAAAGTGAAATCCACAGCGTGGATCACAGTAAATCTTTGTGGACAACTTCCTTTGAGGCCAGCAGTGAGTTCTTTCACTTTGCAGTTATCCACAATATCCAGCCCATTGTTTGTCTAATCCTTCCTATTTGGTGATAATATTCAATGCGTGAAAAAGGAGTGGAGGGGGAGGGGGTGGAAATGAGCCAAAAAAAGGACCCTCACCCACAAATGCAGAAACATCAATAACAATCAAAGAGGACCTAGCATCCATTGCTCATTTATTTTAGAGTGAACCCTCATTACTTGCATATTTATAACATGAGCAATGTATCAAAACAAACCAAGCAGCCTTTGCTAAAGAAAGTGAGATTCAGCTAACATTGTTAGATTTTTGTCAAATACAGATATTAAGGGATATGGGGCAGAGGTGGGTGTAAGGAGGTAAGTCGCGGAGCAGCCATGACCTCATTAGAATGCGAACAGGCTTGAGGATCTAAATGGGCTACTTCTGTTCCTATTTGGATAAATGAGAAGAGTAGCAGAAAATAATTGACAAAATATGATAAATAAGTGGAAATGGTTTTACGTCAATAATGCAGAATAAAACATATCATTGTGAAGAGTCAAGGCTTCAGTTCATTTTGTCCTCCACACCATTTTCTGTTCTGCAGAAGTAATTGGTGAAATCACTTTGATTGCAATAGATTCCCAGGTTTGTATGTGCAGTGGAGCACATACAAAAACTATTCAGTGTAATCCCTACAACAAATTTCCCAATTCATGGGACAAATAGATATCACTAATATTTTTTTCTCCAAAGACAGAACAAATTTATCTTAGAGCACCCGTTAATTCGGAAACTTAGCTGCAACTCACAGATCTGTTAATTTGAATGCAAAGGTTTTGAATCCTGACTAAACATCACCATTTTACAAAATCTTACCCTCTGAGTAAAATTCAGCTTTGATTTCCATAAATATGTTTTCCACGGTCTCATCGTTCTTGACTGACTATTGAATGCTCAAGTGCAGTCGATATTCTCTCATGGGCCCAAGAGATTCATAATATTACTGAGTCTATATCCAACAGACATCAGAAAATAATTCAATCTGCTGATCAGCAGCAGAAGTTCAATTGCACCATTCCAAATTTGTACATCAATCGATCAAAAAAACTTGAATTATCCAAATTCAACAGATAATTATTAAATATAGAGAAATTTACCACACTGTAAAAAAAAAACAGCATATTTTGTCTAGATTTTAGAAATGAAAATACAAAGGCCCTTTGAAATAGTTCTGCCTTAGATTTCAAAAAGATTGGTTATCCTTCTGAAAATTCATTTAGTGACAGACATTATATTATTGTAAATTAAAACGTAATGGTATTGATTTTTCATTTTTTTAAGCAATTTGGAAGTTTCAGGAGTGGAACGTTCCAATGTCTAAGCAACATCACGATTAATAATAATGCTCATGCCCCTTTATCAAGTTTTTTGGCAGGTACTTAGCCAGTTCGCTCTTGAATTTACTGATATAATGGGCAGAACTTTCCTGGCCCCGTGATGGTAGGCTGGGAGAATTGAGGGAAGCCAGATCGGTTCTGCTTCCCGATGTACTTACATTACCAGGACCTTTCCACAGGTGAGCAGAGTCCCAGATCAGCGAAATCTCGAGGCTGATATAGCACAGGCGGATATAAAGGGCAGTGGTTTGCCTGGACACAATGAAATGTTGGAAAATTGTCTGAGCGCAGGCAGAGAAAAAAACTCAGCCATGGCAGTTGCTTTACATTCTCCAACCCAAAAATTCAAATTTTCACTGTGCGCGGGAAATTCGGGGCAATCCCAATATCAGACCTATAACTAGCTTTCCTCAAATCTGCTTCAGTTCTGTTTTAGTATGTGCCTTTACTTCAAGCTCTGAGTAATATCTCAAATGACATCAATATAAATATCTTTATTGCGCAACAGTTGTCTTAAGGTGTTTGTTATTTCATGAAACTTATGAATTATCTGTAGTTTTACTTTACTAGGACTGAGTTGAAATAGCTTAAACTTACATATAGTCACTAAGAAGCCTTTATTTACCTCTCTTGCCACTCATTTTCAGGGGTATTCAAATAGAATAGCATTCTATAAGATTCTCGTCCAATATTCCACTGGCACACAGGAGTGCCCTCCCAAAATTGGTGGGAATTATATGCCATAGTACCTAAACATCCATCTCCTCTGCCACTGGCATGGCATGGCCACAGTGTGTAACATTACCAGGATGCAGTGCAGCAAATCACCTTCCAAACCTCTCACCTCCATCACCAAAAAAGAGAACAGCTACAAATGCATGGGAACCTCATCACATCCAAGTTGCCCCTGAGTTATACGCCATCCTGATGAGCATACATTGCCATTTCTCCTTTGTCGCTGGGCCTAAATTCTGGAACTGCCTACCTAAAAGCACTGTGGAGGTCAACATGAACTGCAATAGTTCAAGGTGATTTCTCTAAATAAAGGCTGTGCGAGTGATGCCCTGTGAATGAATTAAAACTAATGTACACCCCTGCCCGTCCCTCTGACTCCATCCAGTCTTCCAATCCCAGCCCCAGCCGTGTATTCACCATACCTCCTGACCTTCCCCTCTCTGATGCTGAACATTCAGTGCTCAGCAAAGGACTCAGTTTCATACCCTTACACCCTCACCTCAATAAATTTTGGGCTCAGCATGATGCTGAACTCTTCTTCGCTGCCTTTGTCTCCATGCTCACTTCTTTGGGCAGGAGTCCTCTCCCCATTCAACGGATCCTTTCACCCGCCTCCAATATTCTCCCTCCACCTGGACCCCTCCCTATGGATTCTTACCTGCTGTTGATCTTTTCATTGAGAACTGTCGGTGTGACATCAGTTGTCTCAATTTCTCTACTCCTCTCACCCACTCTCTTTCTGAACTTGCCGCACTCCATTCTCTCAGGTCCAACCCTGACTTTGTCATCAAACCCGCTGACAAGGGTGGTGCTGTTGTTGTCTGGCGCACTGACCTCTACATCGTAGAGCTGAGCATCAACTCACAGACACTTTCTCCTACCTCCCCCTGGGCCGTGACACCACCACTGAACATCAAGCCATTGTTTCCAGCACTGTCACTGACCTTATCTCTTCTGGAGATCTTCCCTCCACAGCTTCCAACTTCATGGTCTCCCAACCTCAGACGGCCCGCTTCTACCTCCAACCCAAAATCCACATACAGGACTGTCCCGGCAGACTGATCGTGTCAGCCTGTTCCTGCCCTACGGAACTCATTTCTTGCTATATTGACTCCATTGTCTCTCCCCTTGCTAAGTCTCTTCTCACCTGCATCCGCGATTCCTCTGACGCCCTACATTATGTCAACAATTTCCAGTTCCCTGGCCCCAACTGCCTCCTCTTCACCATGGACGTCCAATCCATCTACACCTCCATCCCACACCGGGATGATCTGAGGGCTCTCCGCTTCTTCCTCAAACAGAGGCCCGAACAATCCCCATCCACCACAACTCTCCTCCATCTGGCTGAACTTGTTCTCTCGCTGAACAGTTTCTCCTTAAACTCGTCTCATTTCCTCCAAATAAAAGGTGTGGCCATGGGTACCCACATGGGCCCCAGTTATACCTGTCTCTTTATGGGGTATGTGGAATATTCCTTGTTCCAGTCCTAGTTAGGCCCCCTCCCACAACTCTTTCTCCGGTACATCAATGACTGCTTCGGTGCCGCTTCATGCTCTTGTCTGGACCTGGAAAAATTTATTAATTTTCCTTCCAATTTCCACCCCTCCATCATTTTCACATGGTCCATCATTGACCCTTCCCTTCCCTTCCTTGACCTCTTTGTCTCAATTTCTGATGATAGACTGTCCACCAATATTTATTACAAGCCTACCGACTCCCACAGCTACCTCAACAACAGCTCCTCACACCCTGCTTCCTGTAAGGACTCCATCCCATTCTCTCAGTTCCTTTGCCTCCGTCGCATCTGTTCCGATGATGCCAATTTCCAAAACAGTTCCTCTGACATGTCTTCCATCTTCCTTATTTGAGGTTTTCCAGCCACGGCAGTTGACAGGGCCCTCAACCATGTTCGGCCCATCTCCCGTGCATCCACCCTCTCACCTTCCTCTCCCTCCCAGAGACACGATAAGGTCCCCCTTGTCCTCACTTGTCACCCCACCAGCCTCTGCATTCAAAGGATCATCCTCCGCCATTTCCACCAACTCCAGCATGATGCCACCACCTTTACCCCCCTGTTGGCATTCTGTAGGGACCGTTCCCTTCGAGACATCCTGGTCCACTCCTCCATCACCCCCTACACCTCAACCCCCTCCCACAGCACCTTCCCATGCAACACCTGCCCTTTACTTCCCCCCTCCTCACTATCCAAGGACCAATCACTCCTTCCCTCAATTTAGTCTACTGCATTCGCTGCTCCCAATGTGGCTCCTCTACATTGGAGAGACCAAGCGCAGATTGGATGACCACTTTGCAGAACACCTTTGGTCTGTCCGCAAGCACAACCCAGACCTCCCTGTGGCTTGCCATTTCAACACACCACCCTGTTCTCATGCCCACATGTCTGTCCTTGGCCTGCTGCAATGTTCCAGTGAAGCTCAACACAAACTGGAGGAACAGCACCTCATCTTCTGATTAGGCACTTTGCAGCCTTCCAGACTTAACATTGAGTTCAACAACTTCAGAGCATGAACTCTCTCCTCCACCCCACCCCCTTTCTGATCCCCCTTTTTCCAATAATTTATATATTTTTAATATATATATATTTTTATATATATTTTTCTTTTCCCACCTATTTTTATTATTTTTAAATGTATTTCCATTCATTGTTTTATCTCCACCTTTTAGCCCATTTCAAATCCTTCCCCCCACCACCCCCCCTGCCCCCCCCCACTAGGGCTATCTGTCACTTGATCATCCTGCTTTCTACCCTTAATTCACCATTAGCACATTCTATAGCTAATATCACCACCATCAACACCGCTTTTTCTTTTGTTTATGACATCTTTGGCAATCTCTTCTTTGCCTCCACCTATCACTGGCCCTCTATCCAGCTCTACCTGTCCCACTCCCCTCAACCAGCTTATATTTCATCTCATTTCTATTTTATCTTTGTTCTGATGAAGAGTCATATGGAATCGAAACGTTAACTGTGTTCCTCTTTGCAGATGCTGTCAGACCTGCTGAGTTTTTGTTTCCGATTTCCAGCATCCACAGCATTTTGCTTTATCTTAGTATTCCATTCTCCTTCATTACCGTCTCGCTTACATTCATCATTTGACAGGGATATGATCATTGGTTGAGATACTCAACTAGTGACCCAGAAATCATGAGTTCTAAATCCAGAATGAGGAACTGTAAAACCAAATTCAATAAATCTGGTCATATGTTATAGAAATGCATCCTTTATGGTTCACATGAGACTCCAGTCCTGTATTATGTGGTTATCTCTTAATGTCCTCAGGGCAACTAGGATGGGTTATAATTATGAAAACATAAGAACATAATAAATAGGAGCAGGTGTAAATTATATGCCCTATGAACCTGCTACGTCGTTTAGTACAATCATTGCTGATGATTTGTCTTAATTCCTGCTCCCCATATCCCTTCATTCACTGAGAGATCAAAAATCTATCTATCCCAGTCTTGAATATACTCCACGATGGAGCATCCACCACCCTCTGAGATAGATAATTTCCAAATATTCACAACCCCCTGAGGGAAGAAATTTCTCCCTGTCTCAGTCCTAAACAATTGACTGTGGCTGTGCCCCTATGTTCTGCATACCTCAGCCAGGGGAAACAACCTCTCAACATTCCCCTGTCAGAATCATGAGATCACATGTCATTCTTCCAAACACCAGAGAGCATAAGCCCAATATACTCAGCCTCTCATCATAGGGCAACCTCTCATCCCAGAACCAAACCAGTGAACCTTCACTGAATCATCTCCAAGGTAAATATATCCTTCCTTAGATATGGACTGGATCTTACGGCCCTCTGCCAGTGTGTTTGAAGGTGGCGGTGGCAGTCTTGTAAAATGCAGTGCATGGTGTGCCCGCCATCTTTCTGTCCACTAATAACTTGTCTCCCATTTTACTAGGGGAGGGTCAGTGGCGGTGTTGGGTGGCCTGCTTACCCTTGGGCCTAATGAGACCCTTAAGTGACCAATTAATGGCCACTAAAGTGCCTCATCCTGCTCCCCCCCTGCAATTTTACGGCAGGGGGAGACCCAGCCTAAGTGGGTAGCCCAGCAGTTTTTAATGGGTGAGCTGCTGTCAGGCAGGAAATGAGTGGACATCCTTTGGGGGCCCCCTCTGACTATTGAAAGCATCACCCTGAGGTATAAACTCTGACTTTAATCCTTCCCTCCGCCTCTCAAATCCAGTCACCACCCCCATTGCACCCCACGCAACCCCCCCTATCTCCATGAACCCCCTCACCAGTCAGGCTCCACCAATATCCTGGAATAATGAAAGATAGAGTCCAATAAAATAAAGTTAACAGGATATACAGTTAAGAGTCCTTTGTTCTTGAGGCGTAGATTTTTAAACATTGTGGCCAATTTGGATTAGCTGGTTTCATGGATGCAGTCAGATGTAGAAGATTTTGCAATTATTACAAGATCTTCATTCACTGGTAAATTTCTAGTAACATAGGCTTCAAAACTGGGTAATACACTTGTTCCAAAAGAGACAGAGAACAGAGAGAGAGAGAGAGACAGCCCAGCTTTCAACCTGTTTCCTCTGCTGAAAACCTCCTTGAAATCTCTCTACTGTGACTGCAGCCTGACCTGAAATACTTCACCTATTGTGTATTTCCAAGGGGTTTAGGGTGGGTCTGTTTGTGGCAGCCATTGTTTCAATATCCAGCGCTGTGCATTTTAATGTCTGTTCCTTAGATAGTGACAAGTTTTGATGGGTGTCTGAATTATAGGAAATGTCTCTCTCTTTACACTCGCCTGAAGGTGATTTGTTTGTTTCTCACTTCCATCTTGGAATGTGGCCTTGCATTTTTCAGCAGTTTGCTTTGTCTCAGTTGAAATTACAGAATTTGAATTATAGGTCCATATCAGAACATTCCAGAAGCTGATTACATCAGATGACCTGTGGCAGACATCTTTAGTCATTGTCTTTTCTTGATTTTTTAAACAATTATTTATATATTTGGCGGTGAAATTGCAGATTGATCTTACTTATGCACAAGTCACATCATCAAGACAACTTGTAGCTAGTCATCCTTATTCTTGTACTCCAGTTCCCTTGCAAAAAAGACCAACATGCTATTTGTCTCCCTAATTGTTTGCTGCAACTGCATGCTAACTTTGTGTCCCTTATATGAGTAAACTCTAGTTTCTCTGAACATCAACATTTAAAAGTTTCAAGACTTTTTAAAATATCCCGCTTTTCTATTTTTATTACCAAAGTGCATAACCTCATGCTCCCCCACATTATACTCCATCTGCCACCTTCTTGCCCATTCGCTTTACCTGTTTCTCTTTGAAGCCTCTTCACAGCTCACGTTTCCAATGAGTTTTGTGACATTAAAAAGCCATTACTCTCGATCTCTTTATCTAAATCAGTGATATAGATTGTGAATAGTTGAGGCCCCAGCACCGATCCTTAATGGCAGTCCACTAGTTACAGCCTGCCAACTTGCAAATGTCCCTACTCTCTGTTTCATGTCTGTTTAGCATACTTTTATCCATGTTCATACATTACCCCAGCTTCATAATCCCTTATCTTGCATTTAACCTTTTGTGTGGCACCTTATCAAATGCCTTATGGAAATCCAATTAATCTGTTGGCACCCCTTTATCTACCCTGCTAGTTACATCCTCAAAAGACTAATACAATTGTCAAATACAATATCCTTTTTGTAACACTATGTTGACTCTGTCTGATCATTCAATTATTTTCTCAGTGCATTGTTAACAATTCCTTAATAATAGATTCCAGGATTTTCTTGATGACTGATGTCAGGCTAACTGGCCTGTAGTTCCCTGTTGTCCTTCTTCCTCCTTTCTTGAGCAGTGGTGTTGTGCTTTCTTACAAATATGAAGTTGGTAAAATTGTTTTGTTTTGAGACTGTCTCTTTAATATAGGGTAAAATGGAGGAATGAAGAGGGTCATGTGCCCTGCTCTGAATGTTGCCTGATTTAAGCTTTGGTACCTTGGTTGCTAAGGGTTAAAGGGGGGCCAGGTTGTCATACTGGGAAGAATGTGCACAATATCTATACCTGTAAACAATGACCAGGGTAGCTATGCTGCATTGGATAGTGTGTTAGTCTCCAAGTCACAGGGAGGTGCTAGAAATGCCACATTTTATAAATGGTTCTTCTTTAAAGTGTCTCTTTAATTCCAAAATAACATGGGGTTAGGGTCTAGGAATTGGTTAATTAGAATGTCCAGCTGGATGCAAGACCAATGTGATTCACGTTGCCATGGAGATGGGGCTTGAGAGGTGAAGAGTCCAAAGTCAGTCTTTCTTAGATATCCCTGAATCTCAAAGACACATCAGTCTAGGATAATCATAGAGAGGGAGAGAGAGCAAAGTGATAGAGGCAGCCTGTCTCTATTGTTCACTGCACCGAATGTGGGTGGGAGCTCATGCTCGGATTGAAGAGATGAAGCTTGTGAGGATTTAAACAAGGCTGTAAAATTTGCCTAGCTTTGGCTATATGAAGAAATCTCCAGGATATCCCCCACCATGAAAGTCAGTTTGGAGATTAGAAGCTATCAGCTGGAAAATAAAAAAAAATCAAACCATTGGGAGCTGAGAGTAGCTTTTGACTGGTTCCTAGAGAATGAAGTGTCCAATTAAGGGACAGAGTAGAGTATAACCATGGAGGGGAATTTTCTGTCATCTTAAAAGTTAAATGTAAGTGTTTTTGTTGCCAACTGAATTATGTTTAGACACTTTTGCTTTTAGTTTGTTTATTACAGTAAAAGTCTTATAATTTGAAATCTTATCATGTGATCCTATCTGTTAGTCACTAGAATTATTCTTAAATTTTCTAAAAATGTTTTAACATATTGTAAAACTTTTAAAATTCTTTTAAAAATGTATCAGTCTCTATGGAGATCATAACAAATTGAGGGCTCTTGCGGAATTTTGAATCCACAGGCTGAGATGAGTGCACTGGGGTTTGTCAGAGTTTAAACAAATAAAATGTTGCAGTACTTCTGCCGTATTCATTGTAAGGTTAACATGGCTACATCGACTGTGGAAATGCTCCTTGAACAAGATGACCTGTCTTTGAGTGCCTTGCAACAGTTAACAAAGATTAATTTGAAAGCAATAGCAGAAAACTTGAAATCGATTGAAACATAGACGCTAAGAAGGCAAAAATAGTTGAAGTATTGGCTCAACACTTGAACCTTATACAAAAATAAGGTTAATCCAAATAAAACACAGGTTGAGTTAGGCAGGATTCCCAAAAGAGAGGAAATTGCAAAAGAAAGAGAAATGCAAAAAACTTAAACTGAATTCCAAAGAGCAACAGAACAAGAAAAAGTTACATTTCAAAGAGAAAGAGAAAAAGGAAAAAATGGAAAAGGAAAGCATTGATTTGCAAAGAGAGAAGGCAGAAAATTTGAACTGGACAGAAATAGACTTTGATTATATGAACAGGGAATAGCAGGACGGCTTCAGTTAGCTTTAACTACTGGTTTTGAATTGGCAAGGAACCAACTTAGTGAGGAAGGAATTGAAATTTATTTTGTCTCGTTTGAGAAAATTGCTAAAAAGTTAGAGAAATTTGATGATTTTATTAGAGTGTTTGGTAGGGAGTGTGTTTACTCAACCCTTTCAGAAGAACAACCTGCAGATTATAATACAGTTAAGATTGCTGTACTTAATGCATATGAGTTAGTTCCAGATGCTTACAGACAAAATTTTAGAAATCTAAGGAAGACTTAGAATCAGAATTTTGTGGAATTTGCTAGAAGAAAATAAATGGTATTTGATTGATGGTATAGAGCTATGAAACTTGGGCAAAATTTTGAAAACCTTACTGAAGTGCAGTTGGTAGAAGAAGTTAAAAGCAGTATCCCTTTAGGAATAAGGTCCCACCTAGAACTCTGTAAAGTTTCTAAAATAAGCGAAACATGGGTAACGGTTACAAAATATCCCACAAACACATAAGTGGAAGCCAATCTTTGTTTGCAAACCCACACCTTCCCTCCATCATAAGGTCAGAAGTGGAGATGTTCACTGATGATTGCACAATGTTTAGCACTATTCATGACTTCTCAGGTACTGAAGCAGTTCATGTCCAAATGCAGCAAGACTGGACAATATCCAGGCTTGGGCTGATAAGTGGTAAGTAACATTTGCCCCACAAGTGCCAGGCAATGACCATCTCCAACAAGAGAGAATCTAACCATCACCCCTTGACATTCAATGATATTACTATCGCTGAATCCCCCACTATCAACGTCCTGGGGGTTACCATTGACCTGAAACTGAACTGGATTAGCCATATAAATACTGTGGCTACAAGAGCAGGTCAGAGGCTAGGAATCCACAAACATTCATTCCCTCCACCACTGATGCGCAGTAGCAGCAGTGTGTACCATCTACAAGATGCACTGCAGAAACTCACCCAAGACTCCTTAGACAGCACCTTCAAACCCATGACTGCCTACGATCTAGAAGGACAAGGGCAGCAGACACATTTGAACATCGCCACCTGGAAGTTCCCCTCCAAGCCACTCATCATCCTGACTTGGGAATATATCGCCATTCCTTCAATGTCGCTGGGTCAAAATCTTGAAAGTCCCTCCCTAACAGCACCGTGGGTGTGCCTACACCACATGGACTGCAGCAGTTTAAGAAGGCAGCTCACCATCACCTTCTCAAGCGCAATTAGAGATGGGCAATAAATGTTTGCCTCGCCAGTGATGCCCACATCCTATGAATGAATAAAAAACACAGGAACTAGAGAAGAGAAGTGGTCATGGACATGACATTAGTTACACTAAGGGATAACGGAAATGAGAAGACAGATGATCCTTATAATAGTAAAAATGACAGTGTGTGAGATAAGTATAATTTGAGGGGACCAACGTTACTTTTGCCATAAGATGGGGCATGTAAAAGCAGATTGTTGGAAATTAAGAGTTAAGCAGGTGGTGTAGTCTAGTGCTTTTACAGAAAACGATAAATCAGTGAGTGAAGATACCAAACCGATACCAACTAGTGTGTTTATAGTGGGATTAAATCAGGTTATAAAAGATTATGTAAGTTTTATATTTGAGGGGGAAGTAACTCTATTTTTGCCTGATAAAGGGAGCAAAAAGAATGTGATTCTTAGAGATATGGTGTCATCACAAAATGGGGTCCATTTTTTTTGTTTTTGTTTATTTCTTCTTGCTGTCTACTTCTGTGTTGTGGGACTTCCATCCATGCAGGATGGGAGACAGGATACAATGGTTTCCTAAATGGGGATTTCCTCTCTACCTTTTCTTCCTGGAAGAGGAAGAGGAGCAACGAAGGGATCCTGTATCAGGGGCACATGCCATTTCGCCATCAGTAATCCCATCCAGAGGATGCAAGCAAGTGTGTACATCTACTTGTGCTTATTTGGTGAATACTGCAGCTGCCTGAAGGGGATGTGGAGGATTACCTATTTCTGGCTGAAAGGCATATCAGTGTTCTGCTGATTGAGGAGATCTTATGTTGTGCACTATAACTGGCCACTTCATGAACTGAACTGTGTTCTTGCGGGAACTATCCCCAGTTGCCAGTTCAATGTGTTTTTGGGGGGGTGGGTGGTGGGTGGTGGGTGGGGGATGGGGGCTGGAGTGGGATTGGGGAACATGGATATGATGGATTAAAACAAAAAAACTGCAGATGCTGGAAATCCAAAACAAAAACAGAATTACCTGGAAAAACTCAGCAGGTCTGGCAGCATCGGCGGAGAAGAAAAGAGTTGACGTTTCGAGTCCTCATGACCCTTCAACAGAACTGAGTGAATATTAGGAGAGGGGTGAAATATAAGCTGCTTTAAGGTGGGGGTGGGGGGAGAGAAGTGGGGGGGGGGGGGTGCATGCGCGGTGTGGTTGTAGGGACAAGCCAGCAGTGATAGGAGCAGATAATCAAAAGATGTCACAGACAAAGGAACAAAGCGGTGTTGAAGGTGGTGATATTATCTAACTGAATGTGCAGGGCATTCAAGGTACAGCTTTAGCGGGGGTGGGGTGGAAAGACTACCAGGGCATACAAGATTTAAAAATAATGGAAATAGGTGGGAAAAGAAAAATCTATATAAATTATTGGAAAAAACAAAAGGAAGGGGGAAGAGACGGAAAGGGGGTGGGGGGATGGAGGAGGGAGTTCAAGATCTAAAGTTGTTGAATTCAATATTCAGTCCAGAAGACTGTAAAGTGCCTAGTTGGAAGATGAGGTGCTGTTCCTCCAGTTTGTGTTGGGCTTCGCTGGAACAATGCAGCAAGCCAAGGCCAAGGGCAAGAGAGCAGGGTGGAGTGTTAAAATGGCAGGCGACAGGGAGGTTTGGGTCTTTCTTGCGGACAGACCAAAGGTGTTCTGCAAGGCGGTCGCCCAGTTTGTGCTTGACCTCTCCAATGTAGAGGAGACCACATTGGGAACAACGAATGCAATAGACTAAGTTCGGGGAAATGCAAGTGAAATGCTGCTTCACTTGAAAGGAGTGTTTGGGCCCTTGGACAGTGAGGAGAGAGGAAATGAAGGGGCAGGTGTTGCATCTTTTGCGTAGGCATGGGGAGGTGCCATAGGTAGGGGTTGAGTGGGGGTGATGGAGGAGTGGACAAGGGTATCCCGGAGGGAACGATCCCTACGGAATGCCGCCGGGGGGTTGAAGGGAAGATGTGTTTGGTGGTGGCATCATGCTGGAGTTGGTGGAAATGACGGAGGTGGGAAACCCTGGGTAAGAGTGTTGAGAAGTTTCCTTCTGGGCATCAAGGTGGCATTCCATTTCACCTATTGTTCCTAGCAAGGCTGGTTCTGAGAGATGATCATGCTACTGCACATTAACCTGGTGTGAACAGACTCTAACTTTTGCATTTTGCTGAGGTCCTCCCCTGCCTGTGTGGGCATGTTGAAACATTTATTTTAATACCTTTCACACCCCTCTCTCTTCAGGTACAGAGATCAAATTGAACCTTAGGTACTTTTTTCATTTCAGTATCCGAAAGAAAGTTTTAGTGTGTTTAATTATATCAGTGTAGGTGGTCAAGTGGATGCCAGAAAAATCGACAAACTCATTAGGGTGGATTTTATGTTCCCTTGCTGATGGGTTTCAAGGTGAGGTTCTTTTTATATCCAGCAGGCAGACTGCTGCTGCCTATCTGTCCACCCTTGCCCCACTGCGATTATACCAGTGGCTGGGGTGGGGCAGGAGTAGCCAATTAGGACCCTTAGGTGAGCAATTAAGGGCCTCACCCTGTCACTGCTGGGATTTAAACAGCCCTTGCTAAATGGCCAGGCTGGCAGGTTTCCCAATGAGGGCTGGTGGTGGGCTGGGGGGAAAGGTACCCCACTTAACAGGCCCCTGTGCCTACAAAGCATCCCACCCCAAAAGGTTTTACCAGCCCAGGTTTCCCTTCCCCCATGGCCTCTTAAACCACAGCTCCCCATCATTCCCCCCGCTCTTGTCAGGGCAAGCCAGCTTGGCACCCTGGTCCAGTGCTGCATGCCTCTGTCCAAAGTGCTGGAGAGTTGCCGGCTTCTGATTTTCCAGCAGCTCTCTGAGGCAGGACTTCCTGACCCAGAAGGGCAGAAATCCCACCTCTAGACTAAGTAGCTGTGGCATAACCAGTGTTCCCCTCGGCAGGTTCTGAGGTTGTTTGGGAGTTGGGGGGGTTTGTGGAGAATCCAGCGCCTCATATAGCTCAGCCTATTGTGACAAATACAACTAGAGACCTGCTAGCAATATATTAAAAACCTTATGGTTCAGTGCAGTTCCTATCAATGTTTTCTATTACATGTTTTTATATTCTTATTTATAATGGAAACTGCCTGTGTAAACTTGTCGCACTGTACCTACACCCACCCACCCGTGACGGTGCATCAATAACGGCTTACATCTCCAAGCTCATCAGGCTGTACTACAGTGGAACTCCTATGCCCCAACTAATTCTGCTTTTCTGCTCAGCACATTGCCATAAGTTTTGTTATTTTCCTATAAACATTATTATAAAATCAAAATATTATTTAAAAAATTGGCAAAAATAATGGTGAGTTCACAGCATTCACCATTATTAGTGCAATATAAAACTCAGCAATTTGAGGTGAGGAACAGATGTACCATGATGGACAATTAGCCATTATTGCCAGAATTCCCCCATGCCTCCGCTGGCAAGATCACTGGAGGGGGGAAGGGGGTGGAATTCAGCAGGAGGCCCAAAAATCACTTTCATGCCTGTGTGAATTATCACTGGGATCTGTCAATGGTGCCTGCCATGGTGGATTAGGAATTCCTCTAGAGGCCGGTGTAAAGCCGATTTGCTTTCCGCTAATGGCGTGAAAATGAAGGCTCAATCAGAATCCCTGCACCCCCTCCACACCATATTCTCCGCTCTGTCAGCAGGAAATCACACTGATCCAGAACATGCCTGGACAAGTGAGACGTGTGGAAATTGGGACTTAGCTTTAGGGCCTTGTGCAGTTCACAGACATCCAAGGAGAAGAAGTTGCTGGAGGCCTATAGCTACTGGACCCTGGAGGAACAAGCGGCATCACATGTTGGGTGGATTCTCATGCACATGGCTCCACCATGAAGCAGCTCCAAGCAGCTGAGGCTTCGGAACTTCATGGACTTCGCTGATGCTTCGGCCCTGCTTTGGAACTTCAAGGACTTTGCCATGGGCTGGTAAGGATGCAGCGAGTGATGCGGTGGTGGTGGGGGTGTGTGGAGGGGGGTGGGGTGTGGTGGGTGCGGAAGAGGAAGGTGTGAGGGGGGTGAAGATGAGAGGGGTACAGCGAAGGTGTTGGACAGGTGAAGATGGTGGGTGAAAGTGTTGGGGGGATGAAGATGGGGCAGAGGCTCTAACGGGAGAATGGTGCAAGTGGGGAGGTAATTGTAAGGGGAAAGGAAAGTTTAAGGGAGGGATTGTGAAGGAGGAAAGGTGTTCAGTGGGAAGAGGGAGTATGGGAAAGGAAGGAGTTTGGAGGGTGAAGCTGTTCGGAGTGGGGTAGGTGCCTGGGAGGAAGGAGAGATTACGGGGGAAGGAAGGAGTTTGGAGGCAGGAAGGTGTCCTTGGGGAGGAGGGAGTATGAAGGGGAGGAAGGTATTCACTGGGGGAAAGGTGTCCGGGGCGAGGAGGGAGTACAGGGGGAGGAAGGAGTTCAGAGCCGGAAAGGTGTCCGTGGGGAGAAGGGGGTACAGGTCAGGAAGGAGTTCTGGGGGGGAAGATATCTGGAGGGACAAGGGAGTTTGGAGGGAGGAAGGACTAAGGGTGGAAGAAGGAGTAAGGAAGGAGGAGGGTGTAAGGGGTGGAGGTGGAATGTCCAGGTGAACATGCAAGGGAGGGGTTTGTGAAGTCAATGACTGCTTCCTGGGGAGCAAACTTAGGGTGGGTGTGGTAGAAGGGGATGGTTAGAGTGATGGGGCAGAGGGAGCCAGTAGCGATAGAAGGGTTGGCGAGGGTGGTTGGTGGGGACACAGAGGCAGACACAGACCCTGGGATGGGAAGGAGGAGGTTGGGGGGGTTGGTGGGTAGGGTTCTCTGGAAGGTAAGGAATGTGCACGTTCACCTGGATATCCTGGAATGAGAAGTGTTTGGGGCTGGAAGGTGATGGTGAGGAGGTTGAACGTTATGCCAGGGGGGTCTATTTTTATGGGGTACAGGACATGGGTGATTGGGGGAGGGGAAATGGTGGGGAACGCACCAGAAATCTGACCCCTGTGATGCCTCTACAGGTGTGGAGCTCACCTCTGCTGCTCCCTCCTGGCATATCTCTGGGCTGGGGCTGGGACTGATGCCAGATAGGAAGTCCTCCTTCTCCTCTTCGAGCCTTGTTCTCTTCCTGGAGGCACCCGTAAGTGAGATAGAAGAGTGCAAGTGACATCATCAGCTGCCTCCAACATGGAGGCACATTCGACCCTCATGTTTGTGTTGAATGGATGAATCCTTACCAGGTGTTCACCCAAGGCCGAGCTCTCCGTCCCCAATGTTCTGTCCTGCTCCACTCCAGCGAGCTCAGATGCCCTCTCCTTGAATTCCGTCAGAAACCTGTCAAATGGTTGCCCCCTCCAGTCTTCTCACATTCTCTGTGATTATGATGAAGCTTCTCCTGCTCAAAAAATAGAACATGTTTGAATGTAGTTGCATGTTGCATGCACTGGAGCAGTGTAAATTGGTTAATTTGTCATACCTCCCCTCGTAAGTTAGCCCACTTTTGTATCATGTCATGATTGGTGCAAATTGGACAGAAGCGTTGTGGATCAGCTCCCTTCAGAGCACTGAGCAAATCCATATGCAAGGTGAAGGCTCAGATGGGTATGTAATTTGTGGTGGTTGCTGGTTCCCTCTGTGCTTAAGCCGGTTCCCCCCAATACCCCCACCCTTTCCTATGCAGAGTTCCATGTCTGCTGAAGGGTGAAGGAGGCATAGTGGACACTCCACCACAGTGAGGATGGGGCTGTGAGGCAGAACATGTCATTGCCACTGAGCATTGGAGTCTTTGTGATTTATGCAACCATCTGATGAGACTTACCATGGTGGAGCGAATCTTCTTCCAGCACTGTGTTGCTGACCACATGTCCACCCCCTGGGAGCTGACAGCATCGGCCACCTGTGCCCATGCAGCATTGGTATCCCTGCCTGGCTTCCTCCTCCCATCAGGGAGGCACTGTTCATTCCTGCACACATTGGCATGGCCCAGGAGGATGCACAGGGAGACAACACTAAATTTCAGAGCTGGGCTGGAGGACCTTACAGACATCACTTTGTTTTAGGTCTGACATTGTGGATGTCTGGGTGCCTTTTAAATATGATGCCTGGATATGACAGTGGGGTGCATGCCATCAAGCCCACCCCACAATGGAAGATGGCGCAAAACCCCCAGACACATAATTAATTATGTTGGGGCCGGAAGGTATGGTGTGATTTCCTGTCGGCTTCTGCAGTGGGAGACAACCCCTGCCCCCAACGTCACCATGGAGTTTAGTCCCACATGGGAGAATTCTGCCCTATGTTATATGACCTATTAACCTAGGTGAAAACTGAAAAAAATTGCCATTTTGCTGTGAGCTTTCCTATTGAAATAAATTGTATATCATGAAATTGCTGTACTTATACTATTACTAGGAATTAATCATACTGCAGCCATTTAAGGCTGGTAATTCATGTCACATAGACCCTGTTAATGATTTGATTTGAAGTTCTGCTTTGACACTCAACCTTGGAGACCCAGAAAGGGGACATTTGATACTATGGGAGTGTCACTCTAGCAGTTGTAAATAGTTGCTAGAAGATTTTCAATAATTAAAAGAAATGCATTTCCTGTCTCCTTTTTCTCTCTCCCTTTATACACTCTTTCTTCTCTCTCTTTACTGCTCTTTCTGTATCTAATCTGACTGTAATCCACCCTGTTTCTTTCTCCATCATTTGCTCTGCTTCTTTCTCTATCTTTAAATTGCATTGGTTAAGGAGATGGACTATTGGACCCCATGTTCATGAGGTCCCAGATGCACTGTTAATGTTACACTTCACACTTCACTTCGCACTTCCAGCAATTTGCAGTGTAAAAGTAAGACTGTAAGATGAGATTTTTAAAAATCCAACTTCCGGCATCCATGGCTCCATTTTGACTTAAATATATGTGTATTGCTGTGATCAGCATTTACATCCACGTGTTGGTTTCATTTTGTTTGACATTGAGATTACAATTTCTATTTCTAGAGTGCAATAAAAATCGATTTTCACATTTTTCACAATATAGATGTTAACAAAAAATACATTTTTTATAATCTTCATATTACTTGTTCTGCTGACTGAAAAATTCAAAAGCATTAAATGAGTTAAAATAACCTTGCAGGAATTATATGGATAAATATCATGGGACAGTGACTAAATATGGGTCAAGGAAATTATATCACACTGATATTTTACTAACATGGTGTCTACATACAGAAGAGAGTAATTTAATGTTACCTTGTAAATATAAGATGGCTGTAAATGGTTCACTAACATTCCTTCGTTATTTCAATTGACAAAATAGGCTATGGATAAAAAGACTAATGTGATCTCAACCTATAGACATCACACTCCTTCAATGTCCTTGTGGACATCAGTCAGTAGTAATGAAGCACTCAGTTCCTGTTCCTTTCTATCTATCAACTCATATATGTTGGAAACTTCTGCTTAGGGCTACATTTTGTTAAGTTTCCACAAACAGACAGCAAAGGCTCAGGCACATCTCTGTTTATTTACAACTGTCTTCAATCGACATTCAGAATCAGCTTTGAGCTTTTTCTTCAGAGTTCATTGTTTCCACAGCAACATCAATTTATTAAAATAGACTTACAATGGATGTGGACATTTGGATTAGTCACCATACAAATGCTTTTGGATTGTGCCCACAATTGAAGTAGGCACATAAAGCATCAGAGCACTTGCTGTGTGTAAAATGACTGCCACATTTCCCTATATGACAGTAATTTATTGGACGAGAAGTACTTTGGGATGTTCTGGAAAATACATTATGAAGCTATATAATTGGAAGTTTCTTCTTCTAACAAATCACATATATCATCACCAGTTAACCCTTTGAATACTAAATGTCTTTTAATACCTTCTAGGACAGATTTTCTGAACTTACAGGTTAGAATTCTAGGTAGAAATGGAGCAACTGGACATTTATTAATTCAAAGTGGGAATGATGAAGTGGTACTGGATCAGTGGCAACATGGCTATTGTTCTTTGCGCAATCCACACACCAAAGATGCTTTGAGCTAGTTTCAGACTGCATTGTGAGTTTAACTCATTAACATAATGGCCTGGATCTTCTGAGGATCAGCAGTCATCATTGGATTGCCACTGTGTCCAGAAATGTTCCCAACCGGACAAGGCTCCGCATTTCTACCATGGGTTTTCTGAACCGACTGTCCCAGAAATGCAAGTGGAGCCTCTCTCGGAGTATTGCATCGGATCATAATAGAATTGGGGGAAGATAATTCACGCCCCTCTTTGCAGCACCAGCTGCCATATGGTAAATATAAATATCCAGTCTGAATGTCATTGAATAAACATTAGTGAATGCATGTTAGTGAATGAATGAGTGAGTGAATGGGTAGGTGGAAGAGGTGGGTAAGTGGGTAGAGGTAGGTAGGTGAGGTGAATAGGTGTGTGAGGCATGTAGGTGGGAAGTGTGTGAAGTGGGTAGGTGGGTGAGGTGGTTAAGTGGGTAGAGGATAGCTGGGTTAGGTGGGTAAGTGAGTAGGAGGTAGCTGGGTGAGGTGGATAGGTGGGTGAGGTGGTAAGTTAGTAAGAGGTAGGTGGGTGAGGAGGATAAATCATTAAGTGTTAGGAGGTAGGTGGGTGAGGTGGGTACATAAGGGATAGGTGGGTGAGTGGGTAATCGCATCAGGGGGTATTCAGGTTAGGGGTTGGAGGGTAGTTAGGTGGTTGGGGATAGTGGGGGTTGGGAAGGTAGTTTGGTGGTCGGAGAGGTTGGCAGGTGGTCGGGGAGTCAGGTGGGTATTCGGGGGTGGGTTTCGGGGGAGGCAGTTAGGGGGTGTGTTTGAGGGGTTAGTTGCATAGTTACCCAGGATTTAGACTAGGTTTTAATCTGCCTAACATTTTCTGGGTAACTATTCAAGAAAGTACATCTTAACTGCCCCAAATCTCTGACCTTAACTCAGAGTCAAAGATTCCGGGCAGCAGGGTAGTTGCCCTTTGTAAGCTGAAGCTTCCTGGGCAATTCCCATCGAGATCTGCATGTCAGGACTTCTGCAGGGTCTCGATGCACATCTTCGTCGTAGGTCCAGTCTCTGATGATCCAGAGACTGGAAGATTTGGCCCAATATAATGATGCTCCTGCTGCACATTGCATGGTGCACTGGACGTCAGCCAATGTTAAGGCTTTAGTGATCTGGTGAGATCAGCTTATCTCCCTTAGGATGTTCTCCTTCTGAGGAGAGGAAATGGCTAAAGCAAGTTTATAAAACTGAATAATTCCATTCCAGAAAGTAGGTTTGGAGATCCTACAGGAAAGGAATTCATTTTGGATCAGAGAGGTATTGTTCAGTGAAGAGCAATATCAGACCAGGATGGACATGGGTGGTTGAACATGTCAATAGTCTAGAAATTTGTTATGACCCATTTTTGGCCAAATAACTGATTGCATACTTGCAGCATGCCCAAACAAGGAAGCCTGAAGCCTGAAGCATGATAGAAACTGGACGTTGTCGTAATATTACCAGGAAGCTGCATGAGTCTTTCAGTCCTCCAGAGGCAATGGCACCAATATGGCTGACTATCTCTCAGTTCTCAGGTAACTCCTGGGAGAAAGAGAGAGGGGAATGAGCTCAAGCCAGCAATAGCCTGCAGTAGTAGAAATTAAGCATTGTAATATAAACTTTTCCTTCCTTTCTGTTGGCAGCCTCCAGCAGTCCCTTGATGATATAAAAGCAAAATACTGTGGATGCTGGGAAATCGGAAATAAAAAAGAAAATTCTGGGAAAACTCAGCAGGTCTGACAGCACCTGTGCAGAGAGAAACAGAGTTAACATTTCACATCTGTATGACTTCTTCAGAGCTAAAGAGAAGTAGAAATGTGATGGAAATTAAGTGGGGAGGAGGTGAAGCAGGTAAAGCAGGCTAGAAGGTCAGTAATAGGTGGGAGCTAAGGAAATTGACAAAGATGTCATGGACATAAGACAAAGGGAATGTTAATGTTATTGGTGAAGACTAAAAAAGGTCCTTGATGAACACTGGTTGGACCACTGTAGAATTGCAAAAACTAGTCAAAGCATGCACAGCATGTATGTTCTGCCTAATTTCTCACAAATATTAGCTCCATGATATGTATATGCAAGGGACTTAATGATTGTTTCAAGTGAGGACCATAGATCCTTGGGAGGCTGCTATTATAATCAGCAATAACATGAGTTAGGAGAGTGACACCGTGCACCAAAATTAGACCTCATTGCCTCCATTTTACATCCAGAAAATGGACAATGCACCCTCTCCCCCACCATTGCTGTCTCACTGGGGTACAGCTGAAGAATAAATTTTCTAGTCCCTGGGTATCTGAAAGAATCCATGAACTAGGGAACCAATGGATAACCTTACCAGCCCTGGAAAGTAAGGAATCTCCTATTCCAGGAAAGTAATGTTTAGAGGATTTGACAAATATCTATTGCTGTTTCTTAGGATGACCTTGGTGGCATGAAGATTTATGGTAGCACCAAGGTGCACAAATAGCTTCTGCTATGTTTTCACTGATCCCCCTCATCTTCTTCTTCCTGAGGTTGTAGATGGGGATGACCAATGGGTTATCCATGTAAGCTCAGTCCAACTTCAGTTCCCTTGGCAACTTATATATAAGAGTTCAGGTGGAGCTTTAAGAAAGTGAAACCAAAAAACATACAGTGAGAATAAAAACAAGAAAACCTGGAAAAGCGGAGAGGAACACAGTTAACGTTTCAAGTCCGTATGACTCTTCATCAGAACTAAGGAAAAATAGAAAAGAGGTGAAATATAAGCTGGTTTAAGGGGGGTGGGGGAGAAGTAGAGATGGATAGAGGGCCAGTGATAGGTGGAGATAACCAAAAGATGTCATAGACAAAAGGGCAAAGAGGTGTTGAAGGTGGTGATATTATCTAAGGAATGTGATAATAAAGATACAGATAGCCCTAGTGGGGGTGGGGTGGGGGGAAGGGATCGAAATAAGCTAAAAGGCAAAGATAAAACAATGGATGGAAATACATTTAAAAATAATGGAAATAGGTGGGAAAAGAAAAATCTATATAAATTATTGGAGAAAAGGGGATCGGAAAGGGGGTGGGGATGGAGAAGAGATTTCATGATCTAAAATTGTTGAACTCAATATTCAATCCGGAAGGCTGTAAAGTGCCTAATCGGAAGCTGAATGCTGTTCCTTCAGTTTGCATTAGCTTCACTGGAACAATGCAGCAGCCAAGGATGGACATGTGGGCATGAGAGCAGGGTGGAGTGTTGAAATGGCAAGCTTTGCTTTTAAACATACAGTGAAGAAGCATATAAATCACTGGGTCAATGCAGTTACCTGCTACAACCAGCAGCTACCAAGTAATGTTAATTGGATATTAACTGTGTAGATTTGTATGCAGGTGGTGGGCATTAACTGGGTTTTTACTAGAGTCCCTATAAATAGGCACAGACTGAAACTGTGGTTGTTGAATAAGGGTACACATCATTGTAATGTGTACAAGAACACAAGAAGTAAAAGCAGGAATAGACCATGTGGCCAATCAAGCCTGCTCCACCATTCAATAAAATCATGGCTGAGCTTGACTTCAACTCTACCTTTCCACCCACACCCCCCCATATCCCTAGATGCCCTAAGAGACCAGAAATCTGTCTATCCCAGCCTTAAATGTAAACAACAATGGAGCATTCATAACCCTCTGGGTTAGAAAATTCCAAAGATACACAACCCTTTGAATGAAGTAATTTTTCTTCATCTCAGTCCTAAATGATCAGCTCCTTACCCTGAGACTGTGCCCCCGTGTTTTTGATTCCCGACCAGCAGAAACAATCTATCAGCATTTACCCTATCAAACCACTTCAGAACCTTCTATGTTTCAATGAGATTGCCTCTTATGCTTCTAAACTTTAGAGAACATAGGCCCAATTTACTCTATAACTGTGTAAATAAATATAAAAGTATGCACAAGATTGGCTCCAGTTCTATCCTTCACCACCTGGCTTCTTGGAGTAGAACAATTAAAGCCTGCTTTAAGAAGGAGGACCCAGTATGGCTGACTTCATGGTTGACCATTCAGTGACTGTTTAACATGAGTGCTGAGCAACTGCAATATTCAGCCATTGACATCACATTATGGATCATCACCTCATTAAAATATTATTGAATGGCTTAATGAGCCTTGCACACACCCAGTCCTTTTGGATAAATACCTTTATACACTATAGCTTGTCATAATCAGGTGACCTCTGAGGTCATTTTATGTAAATAATGGTTTTGGGAGTAGTCATTTTATACACCATATGGAACATTGTATCAGAAGTGTGTAGCTGGTACTGAGTAAATCTTTATAGCTATAAGAGAGCTGGTAGGTGTGAAAAACAAAACAGTAGGGAATAATTAAAAGTTTAGCCTGCAACTTTGTACAGGACGTTGCCTGTTGGGTGAGTCATTATGGCTTTGAGTATTCCAGTACCGGTTCCTATGGAGATGAAGGGAAATTTGAGAGTGAACTGGAAATTCTTCCAGACTCAATAGCAGAACTATAAAATTGTCACAGAGTTAAACAAGAAAGCTGAGCAAACAAGAATAACAACTGTGTTATCAGTGCTGGGGAAAGAATGCTATAATCTGTATTGCACCATAGACCTCACTGAGGAGCAGAAAAGCCAATCCCATGAAATTTTGGAGGCCTTGAAGACACACTTTTAACCCTCTACAATTGTCAGTTATGAACATTATGTGTTCAAACCAGGACTAATGAAGAGGGGGAGAATATTGATCAGTACATGACTATACTGAAATATCTAGCTGAATCTTCTGTGTTTAGGCAACTGAAGGTTAATCTCATCTGAGATAGGATTGTCTTATGAACAAGGGATCTAGCTGTAAGAGCACGCCTGCTGAGAGAAGAGAAACTTACTGTCAAGAAAACTGTTGACATGTGCCGAAGCTCTGAGGGGGGCAATCATTAGCTGAAGAGTATTGATGGGAGAACTGACGAGATGTTTTGCACTATGCTGAGAAGCCAGTCCAAACTTTCCAAACACAAGTCAATGATTGAAAGGAAGGACAACTTAAAGAAGGGCCAGAAGAAATATCAAGGCCAGAGTACAGGATTTAAATACTGTGAAGGACACCACACAAAAGAAATGAAAACATATCCAGCATGGGGAAAGCAGTGCCCTAACTACAAGAAGCTGAATCACTTTGCAGTGTTTTACCAAAAAGAAGAAAAGCAAGCCTATAAAGATGCTTGCTGGAGAGAAGCCAGATAATAATTCTGAAGAATCACTCTACACCCTACACCATAGGTTGGCACTGTCAAGTCTCAAGGTAAAAAATGGTTTGTGACTGTTGTAATGATGATGAAAGCATCAAGTGGATGTGAAGTGTCAGATAGACACTGGTGCTCCATGCAACGTAATGAGCTTCTTAGACCTGTATGAAGTTGACCTAGAAATGAAGCTGTCGAAGGTAAAGTTGAAGCTATATGATGGAACGATGCTCACTCCAAGATGGCAAACTAATCTGAGAGTCCAATGCAATGGGAAGAAAGAAGATCTGCATTTCCAGAAAGTAGACACTAAGCAAAATCCCCTCGTCTCAGCTCAAACAAGTCAAAGGGCAGAATTTTATGTCCCGCAGGTGGGCGCGTGCCCGACCCAATCAGGCGTAAATTCACATGTGTCTTGTGAGTGTCCCAATGTCATTGCGCGCTCTCACGATATTTCGATTGGCGGGCGCGGGCGTGTGCTGGAGCCTCACTCGCCATTAATTAACAGGCCATTTAATGCCCTTAACAGTCCAATTGACAGGAATTTTTCCTTGCCTGTGCGATTTCACGACTGTCGCACGGTGGCAGATGGCTAGCTGACATTTTAAAAAACTTCATCCACGGGTGGGGTAAAAAGGGCCAGCAGCAGTGCCGGTGTGAGCAATGAGGAGATAACAAGCCCAGAGAACCATGGATGACCAGGGATATTCAGGATACGATGAGAAAGAAAAGAGAGGCTTTTAGCAGGTACAAGGGGAGCAAATCAGCGGAGGCATTAGTGGAGTACAGACAGTGCAGGATGGAGCTTAAGAAAGCAATTAGGAGAGCAAAGAAGGGATATGAGAAAGCTCTGGCTGGTAAAAGTAGGGAAAATCCCAAAATATTCTAAAAGTATATCAATGGGAAGAGGATAACCAGGGAAAGAGTAGGGCCCATTAGGGACCAAGGGAGCAATCTATGGGTGGAGCCAGAGGACATCAGTAAAGTGTTGGATGAATACTTCACATCCGTCTTCACCCAAGAAAATGAGGATGAAGGTATGGAACTCGGGGAGAGAGGCTGCGAGGTTCTTGAGCAAATTGATATAGGGAGTGACAAGGTATTGGAGGTGTTGGCAGGCTTAAAAGTGGACAAATCTCCAGGTCCGGATGATTTGTGTCCCTGACTGCTGAGGTAGGCAAGGGAGGAGATTGCAGGGGTTCTGACCCAATTTTTTAATTCCTCTCTGGCCACAGGGACGGTGCCAGAGGACTGGAGAACAGCTAATGTGGTTCCGCTATTTAAGAAGTGTTGTAGAGATAAGCCAGGGAACTACAGGCCAGTGAGTCTCACATCAGTGGTAGGGAAACTATTGGAGAAAATTCTGAAGGTGAGAATCTATCTCTACTTGGAGAGGCAAGGTTTGATCAGGAATAGTTGGCATAGATTTGTCAGAGGGAGGTCATGCCTAATAAATTTGATTGAATTCTTTGAGGAGGTGACCAGGTGTGTAGATGAGGGTAGTGCAGTTGATGTAGTTTATATGGATTTCAGCAAAGCCTTTGACAAGGTCCCACATGGGAGACTTATAAAGAAGGCAAATGCACATGGGGTACAGGGTAATTTGATAAGGTGGATTCAAAATTGGCTTAGTTGTAGGAGACAGAGGGTGATGACAGAAGGATGCTTTAGTGACTGGAAGCCAATGTCCAGTGGCGTACCACAGGGATAAGTGCTGGGTCCCTTATTATTCGTCATTCGTCATATATAAATGACATAGATGACTATGTGGGGGGTAGGATTAGTAAG
Source organism: Carcharodon carcharias (assembly GCF_017639515.1). Classification (NCBI taxonomy): domain Eukaryota; kingdom Metazoa; phylum Chordata; class Chondrichthyes; order Lamniformes; family Lamnidae; genus Carcharodon; species Carcharodon carcharias. The sequence continues at coordinate 88,328,265 of NC_054477.1, read as the reverse complement.
TTTGTGGATGACACAAAGATTGGTCAGGTGGTTAACAGTGAGGTTGAGTCTCTTGGGCTACAGGTTTATATAGATGGGATGGTCAAATGGGCAGATAAGTGGCAGATGGAATTTAAACCTGGAAAGTGTGAGGTGATGCATTTTGGAAGGAGTAATTTGACAAAGAAGTATTCAATGAATGGCATGACATAGCAAGTTCTGAGGAACAATGGGATTTTGGTGTGTTTGAGATCTCTGAAGATGGAGGGGCATGTTTTTGGGGTGGTGAAAAAGGCATATGGGACACTTGCCTTTATCAATTGAGGCATAGATTACAAAAGTAGGGAGGTCATGTTGGAGTTGTACAGAACCTTGGTGAGGCCACAGCTGGAGTACTGTGTGCAGTTCTGGTCACCACACTGTAGGAAGGATGTGGTTGCATTGGAGGGGGTGCAGAGGAGATTCACCAGGATGTTGCATGGGATGAAACATTTAAGTTATGAAGAGAGATTGGATAGACTTGGGCTGTTTTCGTTGCAGCAGAGAATACTGATACCTGATTGAGGTATACAAGATTATGAGGGGCATGGACAGGGTGGATAGGGAGCAGCTGTTCCCCTTAGTTGAAAGGTCAGTCACAAGGGGACATAAGTTCAAGGTGAGGGGCAGGAGGTTTAGGGGGGATGTGAGGAAAAACTTTTTTACCCAGAGGGTGGTGACAGTCGGAATGTGCTGCCTGGGAGGGTGGTGGAGGCTGCTTGCCTCACATCCTTTAAAAAGGCGCCAGCGGGTCAGCCGCGTGCCTTCATTAACAGGAAGGGATTCTATTCCATGAATGTGTAGGTAGTGTGTGACCACAGGATACAGATTCTGCAAGTCTGTGCAAGGTACCCTGGCAGCTCCCATGATGCTTACATCCTCAGACACTCGCAACTGCCAAGGCTCTTCAGTGCTCCAGCCTGACTGGATGGATGGCTGCTGGGTGACAAAGGGCTATCCACTGAAGAGGTGGCTCATGATGCCTCTCTGCTACCCAAGAACAGAGGCAGAGAAGCATCACCAGTATGAATCATGTCTCCACAAGGGCTATGGTTGAGAGGACCATAGTTCTTCTCAACATGCGCTTTCGATGCCTGGACTGTTCAGGGGGAGCACTACAATACCCCCCTGAGTGGGTGTCATTGATCTTGGTTGCATGCTGTGCTCTCCACAATCTGGCACTGGCAAGGGGGAGCCCACTGGAAGAAGAGGATCCTGACGCAGCTGCACAGGCCACAGATGATGAATCCAGTAGTGACACCAAAGATGAGCATGGTGAGGAGAATGCTGAGAGCGTGGAGCCAGAGCTCAGTAACCTCCAGGGAGGCAGGGACACCAGGTGCGCTTGACCCAACACTCCTTCAGCTAGGCTGCCAAAGATCAGCTTCAAACGCATGCAAGGGCTGCCGCCTCCATCCTGGATGTCTGAAAGGACCCTTTCATTTGAACACAAACACTCAGTGCCTGTGCAATAAAGTTATGACCTACCGACGTCCAGCATTACATGCTGGCATTCCCCACACCAATAAAATAAAAAGGTGAAGCAAACTCATATCATGACGACAAAAACACAATTTATCTGATGATTCAATAATATTTACATAAACGTTCCTGGTCTTCAGCCCCAGACCAGTACACATAAAGTCAACAACAATGAACATAAAATCACCCATGACCTGTCCCTCTTGTGCTCATGGTGCCTTTAACTTATGTTTGCGAGCGCAACATCTTGGTGCACCCCCCTCGCTGGCACCGGTATTGGAGATAGCCTGCTGACTCTGCTGTCTTGTTGGCCTTGATGACCTTGGCAGTCATCCTCTGGCCAGTGGAGCCTGTGCTGCCCCCACCTGGGAAGGAGCAGCCAGTGCCATGGCTGGCATCTCCCCAGTCATCGCAGCCTTATTGGATGCCACAGTCACTGGGAGAGGGGCGGAGGAGCTGCTGCCATCATGCAGAGCACCCTGAGGGGAGCCCACAGAGATGACAGGCAGCTCATGCGCCAACTTGATGTCGCTCTGGACCTCCCTGCTCACTATTGATGGACGAGTGCCTAGCTGGGATACTGGGTGCCTTATCCATCTCCCACATGGACACTGAGCACCTGAGGTTAGTGCCTGTGTGAGGGCTTGCAGATCCGAGTGCAACCCCAGGAACCCTTGATTCTGTTCCTGGAGGCTGCCTCTCCATGAGAGTCGCCACTCTCTCAGTGGAGGAAGCAGTGCGCTCGGCCATGACGGTCAATGCAGTGCTCACGCTCCACATGGACCCCTCTATCATGGAGACCATGGCACACATTCCCTCATGTATCTCCACCAGATCCTCCCGCACACCCTGCTAGACATCCAGCATCTGCTGCCTAATGGATGACTCCAGAGATTCATCATCAGCCTTTGGTTGAGCATCGTCCTGGTTTCCAACAGTCCTTCCACTGCCAACGCCCTGCCCACTCTCTGCCTCTGCTTGCACTTCAAGCGAATGTGAAATGCCCTCACAAATGTTCACCAAGATACTAGCCACCAATCTAATGCCCACCGAAGTGCTGGTATCTGTGCTGGCGCCTGCTTTAGAGCTCAGGTGTGATGCAGGTGCTTCTCCATGGCTCGCTGGTGTCAAGGGTGGCCCTTCGGGTGCAAAGCGAATGCCTGCTGGGAAACCTAAAAGTGAGAACAAAGACATGTCATTAGTTAATGTCATCACTGTCACTGTGTATGCCAGGCACCCTGGTGAGACCGTGGAGATCTATATTACAGTGCCCTCGTCTTCCAAACACCAATGAGGACTCCAGGTTCGAGGCTCACATTAATGAAGAGACAACACTAGAATGGTTGCACAAACCAAAAGACTCACCTTTGTGCCCTGCATTCTTACCTTCGTCAGGCACCCCTGCCTCTCCAAGCCCAATTGCACAGGGCGAGTGCCGGCTATCAAGCTCCAGAGCATCTTGCTCATATCTGGACAGGATTAGGAGGCTAGCCGGGCCTCTGCCAGTCTGCAACCTTTCTATATTGCTGTGGGCCATCTTCTCCTGAAACAACAGAGGAGTATTGATTAGCCTACTCTGTACATGCAGGTCCATTGCAGCCTGGCCAACCCCAGCTGAGGAGTACCTGGCAGGGCACATCCAAGACATGGCCCTTGAACCGCAAGGCGCTTAGTCCAAGCAGGCAGGGCACACCCACTTGGCCGGCTCCAGCATCCCTCCTGTTGTCCATGGAGGGATGGCCACACCTTAACACTTCTGCACACTGACCCATGCCAACATGGTACTCACCCTTCCTGAACGCAGCAGGTCATTAAAGCACTTCCGGCACTGGACCCAGGTGCGCCATACCACATTATGACTGCTCACCAGCACTGCCACCTCCTCCCATACCCTCTTTGTGAGGTGTAGTGGCCACTTCCTCCCATCCCTGGGGACAAGGGTGTCCCTCCTGGCTGCCAGTTCTTCCAGGAGGATGGCGAAAATCCAGGAGCCGAGTGCCCGCCTGACCTGCCCTCTCACCTGCAGTGTTAAGTCGCACTCGAATCCATAGTGAGGGGACAGGAGACGTCCTTCCATGGCAGCCTTCCAAGGGCTGCCGGCCCCTGGAAGGCAGCTGGTTTAAAAATGGCCCAGCTTTTAAACCAGCCTCCGGGTCATCATTGAACCCGGCAGCTGACAGGCTGCCGGTCCCCGGTCAGCCTTTCCTGGCCCGCCCAGCATGAAATCATGATTGAGACCCAATCACGGGTGGTGGATCGTTGCCTGACCGCTCCCGGGCCCACCTGCTATGCCCGCCCGACAACCTTAAAATTCTGACCAAAAGCTTGGAGCAGTAACCCTCCGTGCACCAGAAGAGATTTGCAGTGTTTCGCATGGCACCAAGCCATTGACTGCTGAACAGGTCCTGAAAAATTACAAAGATGTTTTCACATTTCTTGGATGTCTTCCTGGTGAATATCATCTCGAAGTATATGAGAGTGTGAGACCAGCTCAGCATCTTCCAAGGAGAGTTCCAGCTGCACTCAAGTCCAACCTGAAAGACAAGATAGAGGAGCTTGAAAAGATAGGAGAAAGTGACAACTCCTACTACAGACTGGATTAGCAGCACAGCAGCAGTGAAAAAACCTGGAAAGCTGAGAGTGTGCAGATCCAAAAGACTTCGATTAAGCTTTGAAGAGACCTTTGAAATAGTAAGAGGAATGAGTGACAAGATCAAAGTGAAATGACAGGAAGCCAAATTCCAGTTTGACAAAGCTGCCAAATCTTTGCCAGAACTGAGTTGGAGAGCCAATCAAAGTACAAACATTCAATCCACTCAACAAACATCAGCCCATGTGGCAACTTGGGACCTGTGTAGAGAAGTTATCACCACAATCGTACACAGTGAAAGTGAACGACCCGACCTATTTTTGTAAACACAGACATCTACGTGCAACCGGAGAAACTGCTCCTTCGCAGCACTCAGCTATAAGGCAGATTTGAGTTTGCCAACTAAACAAGGAACTGAACAATCAACAGCTCCAGAGTTCAACCGTTTCCCAACAAATGCAAGAATAAGTGAAAACAATTACCACAGCAACAACACTTGCTATGGCAATGACATTTCCTAGAGAAGCAACGTCATCTCAGGAACAAGCAGACACCAGATGTACAGCCAACAACAATTTGCATGTGTACCCTTAGAAGACCAGAACACTTTAAAGTTTATGGACAGAATCTTCCTGTCGGCGTGCGGGGACGGGCCTGACACGCTGACATGTAAAATGACGCACAATGACATCGGGCATGCATCCCAATGTCATCGCGCGCCATCACAATATTTCGTTTGGTGAGCGTGCACCAGAGTCAGCTGTGCGTCGACCAAAACGTTAACAGCCTTTTAAGGCCACTAAGACATTAATTAAAGTATTTAAGAAAGTTGCCCATCCAACCTTAATGTTGGCGGGCAGGCGAAAAGCCCAAGCGGCCTTCACGTTTTTCAGGAAACCTCATCCATGGGCGGGATGACGTTTTCCTGAAGTATTATAAAATAAATAAATAAAATTTCCAACCTTTGCAAACATGTCCCAACTTATGTGACACTGTCACATGACGGGACATGTTTAAATAAATTTTTACATTATTTAGTAAACTGTTTTATTACCTATTCAATCTCCCCAAGGCAGCTCTGTGTCTCAGGGAGATTGCTGCGCCCTTTCGCACGCATGCACTGAGCACCACCGGCTGTGCGATATGCTGGGCGGGCCTTAATTGGCCCACCCGCATAAAATGGCAGCACGCAGCAATGCATTTGCAGGGACACATGAAATTAGAATGGACTAGAACAAACAAACAGCTTTTTGTTCACGTGTGATAGTTTTCTTTATGCACTGGCCAGAATTTTCCCATCGGCAATTTGCCGACAGGAAAATGACACGGGATGACGTCGGGAGGAACCCCCGATGTCATCCCGTTCCCTTTAAATTTTCAGGAAGGCAGGCAGACAACGAAATCAGCTGTCCGCCCGTCGACCTGTCAATGGCTAATTGAGGCCATTGACAGGATAATTAAAGTAATTAAAGGCCCTGCCCATCCAACCTTAAGGCTCACGGGCAGGCCAGGAGACCCAGCTTCTGATAAAACATGAAATCTCATCCACCGGTGTACAAAACCCTGAGACAGCACTTTGTCTCAATGAGCAGTGCACTCTTTTGCGCGCATACGTGAAAGAGCGCACTTTGACAGCTGAGGATTCCCGCATAGCGCTTCCTGTTGTGCAGGCCACCGGATGGGCCTTAATTGGCCTGTCCACTCAAAATGGCGGTGGGCCCCATTTCGGTGGTGGGGGTTGGCTGTCCACCCGCTGCCGAGCTGGTGGGGCCCGCACGCCATCCGAGGGCAAAATTCTGCCCACTTTGTATGCTGAGTAAATTGCAAATGATAGGGTATGCCTTTTTTTTCTTTTTATGAAAAGGGGGATAAATACCTTTGTACACTATAGCTTGTCCTATTCATGGGCCTCTGATGCAATTTTACGTAAATAAAGGTTTTGGGCAGTAGCCATTTTATACACCATATCGGCTGTGTTCCATGAGTCTTCAATGTCACAGGTGCTTCCCAATGACAGTTTTGGTAAACTTTGCACATAGCAAGCCCCAAACCTCAATATCAGATAATATAAGTCACCTTTGCCTCAAGAGCATTAGTGCTTCAAGTGCTTAACACGTTGTCGGTCCCATTATTCTGTAAATGGATCATTTTGCAATGCTTGTCTTCACCCTCAGTGAGTATGGATTGGAAAGTCAGCGTTAATGTTCTATTTTAACCTCCATATCATACTCATGGATTCCCACTGGTCACATGGGATTGTCAAATTACTCTTTAAATCTACCACAACACTAAAGCACTCATAGAATAAACATCAACCTTAAAGTTTTGGTCTTAAAAGACTTCAACAAAATGCTAGTTCCTTCCAATATAACCCAATGCCTGAACTCCTGAGCTATTTTTCTGAAGGATACTGAGAAATGGTGATGACCTTTAAAAGTATATGCAACCATGGTCTTTTCTGGGAAGAAAAAGCCAGTTGCTGCAACACCTAGCACAGAGTTTTGCCTGAGGTTTGAGTCTGTGCTGTTGCCTAGAGCTGACCGAGATTACCCTCAGAAGTTTAAGCTAGTATTGCCCAATCTCCATTCTAAAAAGAGTTAAGCATATCCCAGTGTCTGCAGAGAGATATCAAAAGAAACATGAAACCAACAAATAGAAGACAACATGTTTCTGGAGCTGCAAGCCCTGGAGACTTGGCTCAAGGATGTAACTAGTTGTATGTTCCGTATACACTGAAATTTTTCATGCTTTCTATCATACGCTTCTTATCAATGAACTCTTTCAGATTTATGTATTCTGAAGGAATCAGTAAATGTTACATTCTATGTAATAGTGAAATCGTTTGGAATAGCTTCAGGCTATTTACACTAGTTAGGCTCAGTCGCGGTTAATGGATAATAGAATGACACTTGACATGCTTAGCTGGTATGTATCTGTAAAAATAAAAAATGGTGAAATTAACTGAGAGATAAGAAACCCTTAAAGACTGGAATTTTTAATATCTGGATTAGTCCCTTACATAGGGGGCTAAGAGGATGTTTAATGAAGTTAGGGGCTCAGGGATTGGGCTGGGAAGCATTCTCCACAGTGGCCTGCATGCTTGCATGGATAGGAAGGGATGGATCAGAGATGTGCCTGTGGTGATGAGGAGACTGCTGCCCCCGTGTAACTTAGATGTGCTCCCATTGATCTAGCAGACGTTGCAGGTCAGGCTGGAAGACACCAGCAGGGGCAGTACGAGGTATAATGTTGGGATTGTGGGCCACATATTTTAAGGGACGATTCTCCTAATTGCCTGACATTCTCGCTCTTTCGGTGGAGTTTCCATCAATCTTGTGCTGGAGTTCCAGTGAGACACCACACAAATTCCCTTCCCTTGGTTCCTAAAATTCTTTACAATTAAGAATACACATGAATGAGACAGAATGTACTACATCATTCGTATTGTTTGTAAGTTTCAGAGTTCGTAGCCTTAATCTATTCTGATTTCTACTCATTCAAAGAAGTGCTTCTCCAGTGGGAAGGTGAGGAAATTAACAATTATTTTCATATAATGAGTAACCTACGTCATTACGTTTGTAATTGGTTAGTTTACTCTATCTGTTATGATAACTGCTGACCTCCTCAACTCCCAGTAATGGCAGGAGGATCAGCAGCATAGTCAAGGGCTGACTGATTAGAAGTCTTTTCACAATACTAGTTACGGAATTTTCATGTAGCAGTTTCTATATAAAGATCTAATTTTTTTCTCTTTCACTTGTTCCATTCTCTCCTTTCCAGAAGTCATTGACTTACGCTGACCTGGTGCATCACTGGATAGCAATCGTTAGCGCAAACCTTGGCTGACTTTTCTTTGGTTCCTCTCACCAAGTCTCAATTACAGTTTATCATGAATGAATGAAAGTTCACCTTAATGTCATATACATTCTAAAAAAAAGATGCAGCCTTCAATAACCTAACAACTCAAGAATGGTCCTGATAGGTGGGAGCGGGGGAGGATGAACTTTCCTGCCCAGCAGAAACCAGGGGTGGAGTTGCAAATATAGTGGGGCAGAATACTTACTTCCCGCATTGAACCAGCTGACTGCAATCTTAAGGTGCCAGTTGAACAAGTGTTCGTTGTTCATGCAGTCCTTGTTTAAATATGCAGATTGGGTTGCGATTCCATTATTGGTGTCCCATTTTGACCCCCAACCCAGTACAAGGAAGCCCTGGTGCCTCCACATCAGGCCACACCTGTCAGTAAGTGGATCTTCACTTTCTGAGTCCGGCTTCATGCCACCTGAAATCTTGCTCCCACTCAACAGCGGCGTGGCTCTTCCCACCATGTTCAGGGGCAGGCAAAGACTGCCTCCAATTCTGTTGATGAGGCTGTGAAATTAAAATCTCCACGCTGTGGAAGGCAAGAGAACGTCCTGTTTGCCTCTGTATTGTAGGGTGGCCAATTGTACTACTAGTAATATAGTTGAACTGCGGATGCTTCTTAAAATGGAAACATTAAGTTTGTTTACAATATACTCAGCAGCAACTACACCTGTGCTTTCAACTCCAACTCTATCTCTACACTGTCTGCTGAGGTAGCTTGCACTACTCTCCTGTTGGTTACTACAGATCATGTGATATTTCCTAAAAAGTATTATTCTTAAAGGTACATTACACACTAAATAAAACCATAATTACTACACTCTGACCATAACCACACTGTTCCTGCTCATCTTTAAAATGGCCTCCATTATAATCAGTAATCATATCAAATTTGCAAGGTAGATGTGCATAGTTTTTTTCACCTGTATTAGAGGAAATATCAAAGGCACACATTTTCTGTTTTATTACTAGAAGCAATAGAAATTTGGAACATTTATATTCAAGATAATGCATACTGGCTCATTTTAAGCTTTCACAATGAATAGACTTTTAATTTGGAAGAAACAAAAAAACAAAGTTACATTTGGATTTTCAACCAACAGGTAGGCTGAAATATTACCTCCATAATCCAGTCCTCTCCCCAGTGCCCAGGACACAATGGCACTCTATCACCTCCAGACCTGGTTCACAGAGATGCCACAATCCATCTTGTTCTCTGCCCTTTCACACCTTCTTCTCTAACATCCTCAGTTCACTCTCTTCTGCCTCCCTGATCCTTAAACTTAAACTTAAAATTAAACCTGATGCTCATCTCACGCACCCACCTGATTAATCCACTGTCCTCTGTTTAATATAATGCTCTTCTCTCCTGGCCTAAGTTCATGCTGTCATTCTTTCCCACCATTCACTTCCACTGTTACTTCTGGCACTCCCCTTCACCACTCTTTGTTCCTCATCTCAAAGCACCACTCCTATCTTCTCCCCTCTTTTCCCTCCAAGACACCCACTCCCAGCTTAAGCCTTTGTCCCTCCCTTCATTACTGCCCATTTTGCCTTCTCATCGTTGCCACCTATTTACCCCCGGCAATATAATTCATTTCCTCTTCCTCTGTCCCTTCCCTTCCATTCGCACTCTCCCTCTCCTCACTCCTCTCCCTTCTCTTCTCTTCAAGTGCAATTCTCTCCTATCCCACCATCATGTACTCCTTTCTATTCACTGAAATCATTTTCAATGAGAGTCCCCTTCTATGGTATAGGGAACCCTTTCATTCAGAGGCGACAACCCTAGTTTGTAGCATTGAGAGCAGCAGGATGTTGCTGATGAATTAGCTACTGAACATGGGGTCTAAAGGAAAGGGGAGATAGTAGAACTAGGGGACTGATTTGTTGCGATTATATCAGTAAGATCTAGTAAGATTTTTTTAATAACATTATTGATGATTGCCACTCCTTTACATATTCTCCTGATTGTAACAGCCTCATGTTTTCCAGGAAGCGGGATAGTTTATTGATAAGAAAACAAGGCTGTTCAGTAAATTTAACAATGGTTCCAAATGCTTCCTCTTTTATTACTGGCCAGGTGTAAATAAGTAACTGAAAAAGAGGTGAAATAGGCTGCTTGCACAGTCGGCCTCCTTTCTGACATATCAGTTTATGCTTCAATGCTATTTTATGCCAGGTTGGTGTTTTTTTTTACACTTTATTGAAGCTGAATGCAATTACAGCTGCTTCTGAACTCAGCATGTGTTTATTGCTTCACTTCAGTGTGCTTTTTGGATGCCTCAGGCCCTGAGCTCTTGCCACTCAAGTCCCCTCTTAGTGCTTCAGTGTACATCTGATTGACTGCAGGCATAGCCACCAGTTCACAAGCAATCTGGACCACTCGCTGCTGTCAGTAACAGAAACCTTAATCCAGTTGATAGTACATGAACAAGAATTGAAGAATCAATTTAGATTTTGAAAAAAAATCCCTTTTTAATTGGTTGTAGATTATTTTGGTTAATTAGGTGACTGATGAGCATGGAGGGTTATTAGTATTACTCAGACTAACAAAAGCTACATAAACTGGATTTTTGCCCTGGATTGCATTACCATGCTGCCACTAGTCTCGATCTCATCACTTCTGTACAATCTCTGAAGTCAATAGGGTGAATTTTAATGTGCAAGAATGCATGAGTTTGGGAACAGGTGAAGGGGAGGTGGGGGTGAGGGTGGATGAACTGAGGAAATTGACAGTGCATTAGGAAACTAGCTCCAAACTGCTGACTTTAGCATTTAAATGCAATGTCTTAGGCTGGGTTCAAGCAAATACCTCGATAGACAAAGGTTGTCAATTTCAGAATGTTAATCACTCAATTACAGAGATATTAATATGGATTTTGCAATTTAACTGTGAGTGCACAGGTTTCCTGGGCCTCCAATAAAAGCAAAACAAGAACACAATGGCAATTGAGGAGGCTGAAGACATGATAGGGAAATGTATCAAGACCTGAAAGCTCACCACTGTTTCCCTGCATGATTGCGTGAAAGGCATTGTTCACAGCATCTGTACTGAGAAGTGACTTTAACAACTTCGGAGGTAACTTTCACAAATTTCAAGGTTTTTTCACATCTTTGGACATTACTTTCATAACTATAGAGGTTATTTCACAAGTTTGGAGGTTTGTACATCTGATCTCCTCTTTGGAGCTATGACCTATCCAATCAATATGAGTGCCGCTAATGCAGTTTAAAATTGGACCTTTGATGAGGATTAAAATGACCAGCAGCACCAACAGCACCAACAGCAGGAAGAACACCAAAAGCAGGAGTAAAATTACCAATACCAGCATGAACATGAATGATAGGAACAGCAACAGTAGGAACAGCACCAACAAGAGTATGAACAGCTGGAACAGGAACAGCAGGAGCAGCACCAAAAAGAGCAGGAACAGCTGGAGCAGCACCAGCTGGAGCAGGAACGGCTGGAGCAGCAATGGCAGGAGCAGCACCAACAAGAGCAGGAACAGCTGGAGCAGCAACGGCAGGAGCAGCACCAGCAAGAGCAGGAACAGCTGGAGCAACAACAGCAGGAGCAGCACCAGCAAGAGCAGGAACAGCTGGACCAACAACAGCAGGAGCAGCACCAACAAGGGCATGAACAGCTGGAGCAGCACCAGCAAGAGCAGAAACAGCTGGAGCAGCAACAGCAGGAGCAGTTGGAGCAGCATCAACAAGAACATGAACAGTCAAAGCATGAACAGCAGGAGCATGAACAGCTGGAGCAGCAACAGCAGGAGCAGCATCAACAAGAACATGAACAGTTGGAGCAGCACTAACAAGAGCATGAACAGCTGGAAAAGTAAAAGCAGGAGCATGAACAGTTGGAGAAGCAACAGTAGGAACAGCACCAGCAAGAGCATGAGCAACAGGGACAGCAGCATCTGGAATATGAACAGCTGGAGCAGCAACACCCTGCTCCTCAAAGGTCTGCTGCTCCACAGGAAATGGGGGATGAGCAGAGAGGTGGAGCTTGCAGTAGATAATACCCCCAACGCATTGTATAGACAGAGAATCAGCTTCCTGAACATATCAGAACATCAGTGTCTCTGGAAGCTCAGGGTCTTCTGTCAGGTGGTGACATAATTACAACCTGCTGAAACAAGACCTGCTGCCAACTGGACCTGGTGGCCATGCTTTACTAATGGCTGTTGAAGTCACCACCACCCTCAACTTCTTTTTCTCTGGCTCTTTCCAGGTCTCTGCCAGAGACATTTGCAGGATTTCTCAGTCTGAAGCCCACAAATGTGTAAGAGCAGAGACTAATGGCTTTTTTGCTTGGACACTTAAGAAAATTTTGTCAATTTTGCCACTGAGGGTGCCAGTCAGAGTGAGCAGGTGTTTGAGGCACCCAGATCACGCAGAAGTATTTGTGAACCTCAAGGGTTTCTACTTCATCGATGCACAGTTTATGTGCAACCGCAAAAAGATGTTGATGCTGGTGTGCACAAGATTCCCAGGCAGCTGCCATGACACTTTCAATATGGGGCAGTTCACCATCTCTGATCACTTTGCTCTTGGAGGGAGATACGGTGGCTGATTGCTTGGAGGCAAGGCACACCCAACTAAAAATGAGGGACCCAACAAACAAGGCCTAGGATTTATACAATTGTACAATGTGTCATTGAACACACCATTGACATGCAGAAGATGTGCTTCAGGTGCCTTCATTATATACCAGCCAGGATCTACAGAATAATCGTGATATGCTGCACTCTGCCCAACATTACACAGCAGCAAGGTCTGGACCTGCATGAGGAACAAGATATAGTAATGCAAAGCCTCTTCGGATAATTCTAAGGAGAAGGAGGCAGAACCAGTGGTGGTGCACATTGTTGCTTGAGATGTCCTCATTATTGCGAAATTCACTTTGGTTCCACCAGGCAACTCATCTGACAGCCACATTCAAAAGCCACTTCCTCCCAACCTTTCCCTGGTACAAAGCAGTAAGACACGCGTGTGTACCCTTGTGCAATTGCAAATCTTTAATCTTCCTCTTCTTAATGCTTCTACATAGTGCAATCCCTGTAATTTCAACAGAGATGGAGACAGACTGCTCAGATCCCTGTTTTGCCTGCTCAGATTCTCTTGGCTGATGTCCTCTGGACATTGAAGCCTATGAGGGCCCCAACAAAGATGACTCCACTTGCATATGTCCAGGGGCAGATTCAGCCGTCAGGACATGAAGCAGCATATGGAGTATTGATTGAAGGTGGGGTAATAGGTGAAAAGAAACCCAATTTGAGCAGAATGCCCATTTCCATGTTCCCTTTCAACACTGTCCCTCACTTCCCTGCTAGCAATAAGTTGGAGAGCACTTTGTAGCAGATCAGCGGGGTGAAGATAGCCAAGGTTAGGGATTTTTGCATCCTATTTAAAATGGAATTTATAATATGCATAGCATTTTTGCAAGGCTGCATTCACTAGTTTGACTGTCACTTTTAATGCTCTGTGCATGTGGCCACTCTTCTGTAGAAGAAGACATCCATCACAATGACCTGTGACATCATGCGACTCACTTGAAATGGATTCTCCAATCTCTCTGTAAGTGGACACAATGTGGCTTGAAAGGCTGCTAGTACATCGCACATTGGAAGAATTCTGTTCATCAACAACTCTCTCCCCCACCTGCATACCTTCCCACAGAGGTTCAGCACCTGGTGAGCAGAGCTTGGCATGTCTTGCAGCCTCTAACATGGATTTTTCACTGCTGTTCTTATCTCCACCATTTGCCCATATTCTCTTGTGTTCTGTGAGTCATCAGGTGAAAATCCAATTATCTTTCTTACCAGTCTGACCAAAGTATCGGTATCTGAGCTGGTGCATAGTCTGAGTCCTGTGACAGTGCATACTTAGAGTGTGTGATCTCCGCGGAGGAGTCATTACCATCTTCCTATATCACTATCTGTGTGACACTTGAAGCCCTGTGGGAGATTAAAGGCATGATTTGCAGTTGTGAAGGTAAGAATGTCTTAAGTGATGTTATGGGTGGGGGGTTGGTGGAGGTGGTGGTGGGTTAACTTAAACAGCCCTGATTTCTTCTTTCATTACCTGTCCATAAACAGAAAAATGTTTTTGATTTCTGGTTTCCATCTTTATAAGTGATGGTATGTTTTCCCCAACCCTTCAGTTTGGAGTGATCCAATCCTCTATTAATAACCCTCTATTAATAACCCCACAGCAAACTCGAGATAAGGTCTAGATAAGAGGGTTAATTTATTTTACACACAAACAAAATGCGGGAAAGGGGTTTTGCAATGTCCAACCCTTTTTGCACACATAGAATAAAAGAGGGATAAGGGAAAGAAAGGGATACAGGGAAAGACCACATTAAAAATAAGAGTTATGGTTTCACTTGAGCCCAGAATCAGAAGTCGAGTGGCATATTCTTTCAGAGGTTAGCAGGCTGAAACTGTTGCAGGGTGATACAACTTTCTAGAAGCAAGGACATCCATGATGGAAGAAGACAGGTAAAGATTTTGAGTCTTATAGGCACCAATACAGGACTTCCAATATTCCAGTAGTACACTGTGTCGATGAGGGCCAGGCAATTTACCTGGACAGAGCTCTTTCTGTTGCTACCTGTTGTATGGTAAAATATTAGACTGCTTAGGTTCAGTTCTACAAGGCAATATTACAGGTTCTAACATCTTGGGGGAGGTCATGTGACATACCCCTCACTTCTTTTCCTGGGTGTTGGACATTAGATGTATTTTCCCAGGTCTGGAATCTTGAGGTGTTTAATACAGGAGTCAGAGTCCCTTTTGTCCTTGCAGACATGCTGTCTCCATTGGCCAGCACTGCCTGAGAAATGTAAAGGGTCTTGGTGCATTTCTTTGGAATTTGATTTTCCGCAGTCCCAGGCAGCATTGGCGGCTCTTTAAAAATAATGAGGTCCCTGCTGGTTTCTGAAGGTTAGAAATTCCTCTGGTATGAGTCATGGCTAGTCAGGGAGAAGCCTTTGTCCATTTAAAAAAAAATATTATTATTTTATAGAGAAGCCAGGTTGACGTGGATATATTCCTTCCTGTCTTCTGAACTAGACAGTGATCATTATGCATATGATCATAATTTCACTCACTGTTGACATCAACTTAATATTAGTGAGGGTTATATGTCATGTGGCTGTCTGATAATTAATTCTGTCACAATTTTCCCATCTCTGACAGCCAAGCATTCCAAGACTCCACTGATGTCTAGTGCGTCTTCCTCTGTAGCTCTCAGTTGTGAGATAGTTGGAGGATCACCTCCTGTTCCCTGCATCTCCTTCACGTTGTGTGTACTCTTCTCCTGCAAGAAGGCAAAGAGATTTAATGGTGAGAGTAATGGCATCTGCTGGATAGATTCCTTGATGGATGGGTGGCTGGGTGGACGGCTGGATGGACGGATGGGTGAGTGGATAGACAGATGGATGGACGGACGGACGACGGGTGGGTGGGTGGATGGATGGAGAGCATTTGTTGAGATGACTTTGAGGGAGAGGCATGATACTGCATAAAGATGAGAATGAGTGTCAGTGGCGGATGGTCAGTCTGGGATGAGAGCTAATACATAGACAAAGGACAATGGGTGCACCAGCAAGGTAAATTAGTGTGAGGATTCATATGCAGTTCAGAAGGCAGAGTGAGGAGGTTGGGGTGACACTCTTCAGGATTGTAGATTGCAGCACTGCACTCACCTCGCCTGCCCTGCTTATGTCATTAAATCATTTTCAGCTTTGAATTTTGGTGACTGGCACCTCATTGCCTGCCATGCCTTTTAAAAAAGTCTCCCTTTGCCTCTCTGATCAAAGTTTGAATTTGCTTCTATATTTCCTTATTAGTCCCTGTAAGCACCTTCTGTTCCTGCCCTACAAATTTTGTATGGGCTCCTATCCATCAATATCTCACTTTCAGTTTGGGTTTTCATCCATTCAGTGTCACATTTGTTCAGTCTGATTTTATTGGATTTGTTAGATTTAGGATTGATGTCAGGAGCACAAACAGTGACTAAACATACAGACTGGACTGCCAGGTAGTAGTGGAAGTGAAAACTTGGAATCATTTAAGAAACAAATGGATGCTGCAATGGAAAGATGTCAGTGAACACATGACAGTATATGTCCAAGTCAGAATAGTATGTGACTTGGATGGGAACTTGGAGGTGGTGGTATTGCCATATAGCTGATGCCCTTATCCTTCGAGGTGATAGAGGTCGCAGGTTTGGGAAGTGCTGTTGAAGAAGCCTTGGTGAGTTGTTGCAGTGTGTCTTGTAAATTGTACACACTGCTTCCATAATGCACTGGTGCCAATCAAGCGGGCTGCTTCTTTATGGATAGTGTCAAACTTCTTGCATATTATTAGAGCTGAAATTGTCCAACTAACTGTAGTGTATTGCATCACACTACTGACTTTTGCCATGTAGGTGGTGGACTGGCTTTGGGAATCAGTAGATGAGTTACTTCCCACAGAATTCCCAGCCTCTGATCTACTTTTGTAGTCACAATACTTATGTGGCTGGTCCAGTTAAGTTTCTGGTCAATGGTGACCCCTCCAGGATGTTGATGGTAGGGGATTCAGCAAAGGCAATTCTGTTGAAGTAGCAAAGACAGGTGGCTAGACTCTCACTTGTTGGAGATGGTCATTGCTTGACATTTATATAATCCAAATGTTACTTTCCACTTCTCAGCACCAGCATGTGGGGCATGGACTGCATCAGTAACTGAGGAAGTGGAAGTGGAACTGAAAACTGTATAATCATCAGCAAGCATTCCCACTTCACTCTTATATTGGAGGGAAGGTCATTGATAATGGTTGAAGATGGTGTGGCTTAGGACACTATCCTTTGTAACTCCTCCTGTGATGTCCTGCAGCTGGGATGACTGACCTCCAACAAATCATCTTCCTTTGCAGTAGGTATGGCTTCAACCAGTTGAAAATTTTCCCAGGATTCCTGGTTAACTTCAATTTTGCTAGGACTCCTTGATGCCACACTCAGTCAAATACTGCCTTGATGTCAAGAGCAGTCACTGTCATCTCGCTCTGGAATTCAACTCATTTGTCCATGTTTGGACAAGGCTGTCATGAGGCCTGGAGCTAAGTGGCCCTGGCAGAACCAAAACTGAGCACCGAGAGCAGGTTATTGTTGAATAACTGCAAATGTCACTTGATGGCACTGAAAATGACACCTTCCATCACTTTGCTAATGATTGAGAATAGACTGATGGGGCAGTAATTGGTCAGATTGAATTTGTTCTGCTTTTTATGGACAAGGCAAATTAGTTTCCATTTAGAACAGGTTGCCAGTGTTGGGTAGGCTGCCAGTGTTATAGCTATACTGGAACAGCCTGGTTAAGGGCATGGCTAGTTCTGGAGCACAAGCTTCAGCATTAGAGTCAGGATGTTGTTGGGACCCATTGCTTTACATGTAATCCAGTGCAATCAGTCATTTCTTGATATCATGTGAAATGAATCTACCTGGCTGAAGACTGGCATCTGTGAAGTTGCGAACCTTAGGAAGAAGCTGAGATGAATCATCCACTCTGCATTTCTGGCTAAAGATGGTTGTAAAAGCATCAGCCTTGACTTTTGCATTAGCATGCTGGGCTCTACCATAATTGAGGATAGAAATGTTTTGGAGCTTCCTCTTCTTGTTAACTTTTTAATCGTCCTTCACAATTCACAATGTGGCAGGACTACAGCACTTTGATGCTTTCCATTGGTTGTGAGGTCACCTATCTCTGTCTATAGCATGCTGCTCAGAATGCATGTAGTCCTATAGCTCTATCAGATTGGCACCTTTTTTAAAGTACTCCTGGTTTGCTCCTGGCATGTTCTCCTACACTCATCGTTTTAGCAGGATTGGTCCTTGACTTGATGGGGTGAGAGTCTGGTGAGGGATATGCTAGGTCTTGATGTCATAGATTGTGGTTGAATACTATTCTGCTGCTATTAATGGCCCACAATTCCTCATGGATACCCAGTTTTGAGCTGCTAGATCTGTCCTGAATCTATCCCATTTAGCATGGTGGTAGTGCCACACAGCATAATAGAGGGTATCCTCATTGTGAAGATGGGACTTTATTTCCAAAAGGCCAAAAGGACTATATGGTGATGACTCTTACCAAAACTCTCATGAAGAGATGCATCTGTAACAGGTCAGTTGGTGAGTTTGCTGTGTAAAGGAAATGTCATTTTTTCCTAATATTACTGTGGGATATTGAAGTAGGCTTAGGGGTGGCTGTGTGTGCGTGTGCGTGTGTGTGTTTGTGTGTGTGTGTTTGTGTGTGTGTATCTGTGTGTGTGACTAATTAATCTGAAGACAGTCAGACCGTAAGGATTAAATCATTAAAGGGTTAGGTGTAAAAGCAATCATTTTGAAATGGAAATGGATGAGCTAACATTTGCATTTGTAGATAAATTGAGAGGTTTTTTGAATTTCAAAGGGGAATTAGAAGATGACAAGGAAAATGTTTGCCTCTTGCAGGAGTTCATAGGTAACCAAGGAGTGGGGGTATCATGTTTTATTGTCCCAAAAGCAAAGTCAAGATGTAAACATGTAATATCTTATATTTGGAAGAGTTTGAGTTTCACAGAAAGTTTAAAACAATGGATTTAAAGATAAAAGAGGAAAAAATATATTTAAGGAAAGGTTGAAAGCTGTATGAGGGAGTGGCCATGTGAGATCTTTAAAGGTGAGATGTGCAACGACAGACTTGTGAAAAAGCAGCCTGTAGCCACCCCAAAGAAGTACTTGCTTATTCCAGATAGCAAGGTTTTGTACAAAGCCTTGGAATTCCATTGTTGAGTGAGAGGAAGTGAGAAGCTGTGAAATACCTCCCTTATAGCAACAGTGGGTACCTTGGGGTAATATTACTGGATGTTTTATAGATTAAGAAACTATTTGGACTGTTGCCTGGAAGAGATTGTTTATTTGGGAGTCTAGCTAAATAGAAATCTTTTGGGAAATGCCAAAAGACTAAATTTAACTATGTAACTGTAATCTTGTATGTTTAAGTTTTCTTTTCTTTTATTAATAAATGTTTTAATTTAATATTTAAAATCTCCAAAAGTGGTAGTGGACTCTTTACTTCTGACTGCATTGCACAAAAATTTTTGTGACTAAAGTAAAAATTGCAAATCATTGTGATAGCTTGGCCAAGTTTCTCTTTGGGATTTGGTCTGCCAGGCAGTTACCACCTGCCATATCATAACAAAATGTGGGGCTCTTTGTGGGATTTAAAAAAATTCCTTGGTGAATCTGAAGGCTAGGAGTATGAGAAGAACATTGAACGCAGGAGTTGGTGTTGAGGGATTTTAAAGTGGTTAGATTGCAAAAATGGCTTCAGCAATTGCTAAAACTTTTCTGGGAGTAGAAGATGTAACCCTGATTGGTTTACAAGAAGTAACTAAGGCTCAGTTAACAGAATTGGCAGATAAGTTACAGTTAGAAATAGCTGCAGGGGGTGAAGAAAGCAGACATAATTGAAATAGTAGCACAGCATTTGAAATTGTTGGGAATACTAGAGGGGCCATGTTCTCCAAGGGGTGAGTCAGTTGAATTGGCTAAGGTTCAGTTGCAAATGAAAAAAAACTTGAACTGGAGGCTAAAGAAAAAGAAAGAGAATGAGCATTTCAAAGGAAGCAAGCAGAAAGACAGGAGAGAGAAAAAAGACAGGAAAGGGAATTGGAAATGGAGAAGTTAGCAATGGAGGAAAGAGAAGAGGACAGGGAAAAAATACCAGCTTAAAAAGCTGGGATTTAAAAAAGAGACCTCAGATGCTGAGGAAGGATCTGATGGTGAAATGACCACCTCAAACCCAAAACTCAGTGGAGAGATATTTAAATTTGTACAGGCTCTTCCAAAATTTGAGGAAAGGGATGTAGAGGTATTCTTTATTGCATTTGAGAAGATAGCTAAGCAAATGAGATGGCCATAATAAATCTGGACATTGCTTTTACAGTCAAGGTTGGTAGGTAGAGCTCAAAGTATATGCATTGCTGTCAGAAGAAGTATCTGTGGAATATGATGCAGTAAAAAAGGCTATTCGTATGATTTGGTTCCTAAGGCAGAAATTTAGGAATGTAAGGAAGCAGACTGGGCACACTTATATTAAGTTTGACAGAGTAAAACAAAGTAATTTTGACCATTGGACATGGACATTAAAGGGAAAGACAACACATGTAGCTCTTGGAGAGGTCATTCTTTTGGAAGGATTTAAAGATTCACTTCTTTCAGTAGTTAAAACTCATGTGGAAGAAGAGGGTTAAAACGGCTAGGCAAACAGCAGACGATTATGAACTAGTACATAGATCAAAACCTTTAAATCTGAGAACGATAGAAAGTGGGAAAGTGAAAGGAAGGCAGGGGTTCAATTTTAGCTGGGTCACAGATGTTGGCGATGACTACTGTAGTTAAGCAGCCTGTGGAGACGTAATCAACAAAGATGTTGCAGAAAGAGCATCCTGAATTGTTTCCAGATTGTGTGGTAATGAGATCACCGACTCTCAGGTTGAAACAGGAAGAAGAATTAACCTAAAATACAGGGGAAAGATGCTGATATCCAGTTAGCTGGATCTGTCTTTGAAAAGATTGTTCAAGAAGAGAAGGTTAGAGCAGAAAGATCCATGAATAAAGCAGTTATACCAGAAAGTTTATTCAGAAACAGAATGTATTCCAGAGTGTTATTACTTTAAAAATAATGTGTTAATGAGAAAATGGAGACCATATCATATTCCAGCAAATGAAAAGTAGGTGGTAGCACATCAAATAATTAGACCATCTGGATAAGAAATGAAATATTAAGAGTGGCTCATGAAATTCCAATAGTTGAACATTTAGGAATTAGGGAAACTCAGGCTAAAATAGAAAAACATTTCCATTGGCCTAGACTACATAAAGATGTCATCAAATTCTGTAGAACATGTCATACATGTCAGGTGACAGGAAAACCTCATTCCAATTCCAGCATTTGAGGAACCTTTTACCAGGTTCCTGACTGATTGTATAGGGTCCCTTCCTAAGACCAAACATGGAAATCAGTACTTGCTGACAATCATTGATGTGTCGACAAGATTTCCGGAAGCAATACCTTTACAAGATGTTACAGCAATTGTAGAGAAGTTGACCAATTTCTTTACAAGATATGGATTACCAAAAAAAAATGCAGTCAGATCAGGGTTCGGATTTTGTGTCATAGCTGTTTAAGGAAGTAATGAATAGCCTAGAAATAAAGCAGTTTAAGACATCAGCTTATCACCATGAATCACATGGTTCTTTAGAGAGACGGCAACAAACTTTAAAACTATGATGAAAGCTTATAGTAAAGACTGCCCACAGGACTGGGATCAAGGGATTCAATTCTTGTTGTTTGCTGTTAAGGACTCCCCTAATGAATCAACAAGGTTTAGTGCTTTTGAATTACCCTGTGGTTATGAACTAAGGGGACCACTTAAGTTGATTCAAGAGAAACTAGTAGGTCAAAGTTCAGAAACTACTGTCCTGGATTATGTGACAAATTTCAGAGAAGGATTGAACGCACCATGTGAGTTAGCTAAGGAATATTTAAAGATATCATAGCAATTAAATGAAGGCAATTGCAGATACAAGAGCAAAAGCTTGTGGTTTTGTTGCTGGAGAGAAGGCATTAGTCTTGTTGCCAGTGTCAGGCAAACCTTTAAAGACAAGGTTTAGTGGGTGTTACTGGATTGAAAAGAGACTGAATGAAGTAAATTATTTGATAAATACTCTGGGTAGAAGAAAGGACCAGAGAGTATGTCATGTAAATATGCTTAAAAAGTATATTGACAGGGAATATAACCAAAGGGAGGTATTAGTAGTGGTAGATAAGGAAAAGGAGGTAGAAATGAAGGATCCTGAAATTGATTTTCCTCTAGTTAAATTGGACAATGAATGAACACTTGAAAATTTAAATGTGATACTGAGTTACATTCCAGACAAGTGTTAAAGTGATTTGGAAAAGGTATTGCAGTCACACAAAGCTATTTGTGGGAATAAGCTGGGGAAAACAAATTTGGCTACACATGATGTAAGTGTGGGAGATTCAGTTTCAATAAGGCAACATCCTTATGGATTAAATTCAGTAAAATTAGCTGAAGTGCAAAAATAAATTAAATTCATGCTTCAGAATGACATCATAGAGTCAATTTGCAGTAACTGGAGTTCAGCCATTGTGATGTTGTCGAAACTGGATGTTACGCAAAGACTGTGTGTGGATTATCAAAAAGTGATAGCAGTTCAAAAATGGTGCTACCAAGACACTAGTGGTGATGGACATTGAAGCCCCCACCCAGAGTATATTCAGTATCCATGCTGCCCTCAGTGCTTCTTCCAAATGATCTCCAATATAGAGGATTACTGATGCATCAGCTAAGGGAGGGCAAAGGTTTCCTTACCCATGTGTGACCAGATGCCATGCAACTTCATGGGGTCCAGAGTCAAGGTTGAAGACTCCCAAGACCATTCTCTCTGGTAGGTCTGTGCTCCCATTGGGGCAGGATATACCCAGAGGTGATGATGGAGGAGTCTGGGTGATTGGCTGAAAGCTGCGGTTCTGTCAGTATAATTATTTCAGGCTGTTTCTTGGCTTTCCTGTGCAACAGCTCTCCTAATTTTGGCACAAGTCCCCAATTGTTAGTAAGAAGCACTTTGCAGGATCAGCAGGGCTGGGTGTGTCTTTTTTTATTGTGTCCAGTCGATGATAGGTGATCATTTTGGTTTTATTCTTATTAGGCTTTTCATAGCAGCTTGACTAACTAACTAGGCCTTTTCAGTGGGCAGTTAAGAGTGAACCACGTTTATGTAAGTCTGGAGTTACATATAAATCAGACCAGGTAAGGAGGGCAGATTTCCTTTTCGTAAGGACATCAGTGAACCAGGTGACTTTTTATGACAATCCAATAGCTTCATGGGCTGAATTTTACACTCGCCCACCGGCGGGTTTGCAGGTGGCGGGGGGGGGGGCGCGTGGAGAAGGGTGTGGTGTGATGTAAAATTCCTCGGATGGGTTTCCTGGTGGGTTCCCTCCTACCCCAACATCTCTGCAATTTTACACAGGGGAGGGCAAGACCTCGGCCAGCCCATTCACCGTTGCCCAAATTAAGGCCCTTTAGTGGCCAATTATTGACCACTTAAGGGCTGTTTCTCGCCCAAACATAATTTTCAGGTGGGGGAGGAAGCCCGAAGATAAAGGCCTCTGTTGGGAAGGTGGGGGGAGCCTCCATCAGCAGCCCTCTTTTAACCCTGGGTGCCCCTCTCTCCCCCCTTAAGGTCCAGCAACTGCAGGACTTCACTGCCCCTCCACCCCTCTGGCCTCTCCACCGACACCCCAATGCCCCCCGTCCACCCCCGCAGGTCTCCCCTACCTTCCCTGTCCTAAGACCCCCAAAACTTGCTTGTTTCTGGAATGCCGGGTCTTAAGCTTTGGGGACTG
The DNA here is from genome assembly GCF_017639515.1 of Carcharodon carcharias. Classification (NCBI taxonomy): domain Eukaryota; kingdom Metazoa; phylum Chordata; class Chondrichthyes; order Lamniformes; family Lamnidae; genus Carcharodon; species Carcharodon carcharias. The sequence goes on along the minus strand of NC_054477.1, from coordinate 88,304,842 downwards.
CTTTCAGTTCCAGTCCTGACTACTGCAGCTTCTGGTGCTGCACAGACTAGAGAGCTGCTAACCAATCAGATTGACCGGCAGGTCTCTAAGGTGGGACTTCCTCTCGAGTGAGGGGCAAAAGTCCTATCTCCAGCCAACTCTTCAGGTGGCGGGAAAGAAAACGTCGTCATCCTAAAAATCCAGGCTATGGTAACCGTTACTGATGCTAGCTTTTAATTCCAGTTTTATTCAATGAACTGAATTTAAATCTCTCAACTACCATGGTGGAAGTTGAACTCTTATCTATGGGTCACTTGTCCAGGCCTCTGGATTACTAATCCAGTAACACAGGACTAGATTTTATGGGGCATCACATTCCTATCCCTGCAGCCAAAATGTCAGAAGGGAGCCCACCACAATCCCAATGGATTCCCCCACAGCAATATAACACAGGAAGCAGTGTTATTGGCTTTAAGGCAAGACCTCCACCTCTATCTTGGATGGAAGTCCTGCCTTTGAGAGCTGCTGGTTAGTTAGATGGCAGCAGCTCTGTACTCCCAGCTGCACCAGTCAGAAATAGCGGACATTGCTGGGACTACAGGCAGTCCCACCATGCCAAGGAGCCCATGTTCACAATGAGCATACCCTCTATTGTGTTGTGTGGCATTACAACTATGCTAAATGGGACAGATTCAGAACAGATCTAGCAGCTCAAAACTGGGTATCTGTGAGGAATTGTGGGCCATTATCAATAGCAGAATTGCACTCCTCCAAGGCCCAACATATCCCTCACTCGAGGTAATACTGGGGCTGGGGATCTCAGAGAGGGGTGGTGGACCAGGCTCAAGAGGCAGCGGAGAAAGTTAAAGTGGTGGGTGGGGAAATGACCTTTCAGGGGGGTGGGGCGTGCCTCCAATGAGCCCATAGGACTCTCAAAGGAAATCCTCCCCCATTTTCCCAAGACCAGTCTGCTCAACTAAAGCTCCCGGGATTCCAGCATGCTATGGGCCTCCCCCCACCCTGGGTAAAATACCAGCAGCAATGGGATGAAGCCTTTAAGTGGCCATTTATAAAATTTCATGCAAGTCGGGGGGTGGGTAGGTAGGTGGTGGGAAGGCCACCTGCTGGATTTTATGTTCCCCCTGCTTTCAAGCCCACCAGTAGGGGAGCGTAAAATCCAGCCCATAATCACTGTGCTACTGTACCCATTTATGATTCATGATGAGCTGAACTGTATTCCTCATCTGTAATTATCTTGCGTTCTTGAGAACCCAAAAAATTGTGGAGATCTGTCTGTGGCTTCTACGAGATAGTGGGGTAAAAGTCTTTGGTCATGGAAGTAAATACATTGTACAGCATGGAGATGTTTCTGGGGGCCCTTTTGGAGAATGTAGGAGGCTTTCCCTAGCAATGAGCTTGTTCCCAAGTCTATTTTAGAAAACTCTGGAGAAAATATTGGATCTGGATGTAATATTTGATGAGGTGAAATTTGTAGGATGGCTGGTAGAGGTGTACAGTTTGCTTCTGTGGAAGAATTGTCCTATTCTGGTGATCATTTTTTCATGCCAGGCTCTATTTACTGGAGGCAAGTGCTTACGGGACTTTCCTATTATTTCAGGTTGGCAATCTGCTACTATAGTTGTGGATCTTAAATGTGGTAGTCTGGACTTACAGGCAATGCTGGACACAAGGTTGGTGGTAAACTGTACCTTTTATTAAAATAGTATTATGTGCAATACAGACAAGGTATGAGGCTCCTCATAGATCTATCTCACTCCATGCTCTGTTATCATATGATTTCATACACTGATGATGTAGACTATATATTTACATATTTAACATGAACCCTTTTATACTACATCTCCATACAAGTCTCTGATTCTTATAAAAACTATTTACACTATCCTACATCTACCCCTGAAGTCCCTGCCCTCATCCCATTCGAAGATATTCTCACGGTCTAGATGGAAATAAAGGCACCATCTGCGGTTCTTTTTGCTCTTGGCAATGGTTGTAGTTGTTGGTGTGATTTGAACGATACTCATGCTTTTCATTCTCCAGATTGCATTGGAGTTCAAGAATTTCATTGCTCTTTTCACAACAAAGTTGCAACAGTTGATCAGTCTTGGTTTTTAATTCAGCGTTCAGCCAACTATTCTAATTTGTCAGCAATTCCTTTTCCTGTTCAAAGCATTTTCACCATACTTAACAGAGTTATGATAACTGAAGTTCATCAAGTTTTAATTTAAGATCTGCCCTTGTTGAATTTGTTTCTACAAGTTTATCATTTAGATATTTCAAGCCCTCATTCAAGTGTTCTACTTCCTGTGACTGACACAGCAGTGCTCTCAGCAGTTCTTATTTTTCATTAGCAAACTCTTCTTTCATGCATGAAAGTTGGTTCCCTACACTAGTCAGTTTTTCCTTAGCAGAGTCTAACTCCTCATGCAGCCTTTGACATTTGTGTATTTCTGATGCTAACTTTTCTTGGTCCTGAATTATTGCTTAATTTTTTCTGGTTGCTTCACCTGCAGTTCTAGGGAAATCTTCTGTCTAGTTTCCTCAAGGTTTTCCAATTCATCACCTTTGTAGATAAGTTGTAGATCTGTGCAAGCTTCTCGGCTGAACAGTGAGCATTCTTGGCTATGAATCATGTACAAATTTTCAGTGATTTCTTTTCCTTTGTACTGGACTTTAGCAGTCAACTGTCCCTTGACTTTCAGTTGAGTGCCTCCTGCACCATGGAGTCTTCTGGTCGATGGCTGGAGGAAGTCTGGCTTTAACCACTTTTCCATATCTGAAAGAATTGAAACTTCTGCTCCACTGTCTAATTTAAAGTTTGTTTTATGTCTGTTGACCATAATATCTGCACTCCAATAGTTCCCATTTGATCTTGTAATTTCTCCCAAGAATGCTACTTCTGTTTCTTTTTCTTCATCAACTTCTTGAACAGCTTCAACTTCTTAAATGGTCCTTGATCTTGGCTGTTTCTCATTTAATTGTTTTGCTAAAAACTTTGCTGTGGAAAGCTGATTTAAAAAAGCCTCTCTTCTTGGACGAATGGCACTCCATGTTTTTGGTAGGGCATCTTTGCACCAATGCAGCTATTTTCAGCCACAAATAGAATATTGAATAATGTTATGGCGTGATCTTACATCCCAGATGATGTAGACTATATATTTACATATTTAACATGAATCTTTTATACTACAGGCAAGAGAGCTGATAGATGCAAAGGGATCTTCATAGTATGAAAACGTCAGAGAGACAGTGGACACTTCTGGATATCAGTTTTTTTCTTATAATGTAAGAAGAATATTCTGTGCAGAGAAGTTGATAGGGAAGATGTAGTCTCATTTCCAAACCATACATTTTGTTATGAGACCAAAAATCATGTCATGTTTCCTAACACCAATGTCTGAAGTTGGTGAGGATTCCTCCTGTTTGTTCTTTTCAGAAATGGAAGCATCTGAGGCATTTTCACAGATTCTCACCTGCCCAATGGAACTAAGAGATCCAGGTTGTGGAAGTATTGGCCCAGCACCTTGATAGGTAGCATTTGAAGCTGATAGAGGAAACTCGTCTTTATTCTGTTCACCCTTTCCACAGATGATGTGGACAAGTTCTAACAATTAGGTGGGTATGCATATTGATGAGAAACTGGGTCAATATTAGCAGTTGATCTCTGAAGATATTTGTATTAGATTGCTGTAAGTTTGTTAATACTTGCAGATATCTCTGAAATTGTACTAATATTTGTAAGAAGATTCTGGATACATGTTCATATTTACAGGGATCCCTAGGATGGCACCAATACCCTGAGTACCTCTGGGACTGTGTTAATATTTACAATAACAATGTGCATTTATGCAGTGTGTTTAATGCAGCAAAATACTCTATGATGCTTCACAGGAGCATAAAATGGGCACTGAACCAAAAAAGAAGATAGAATGGGTGATGAAAAGCTTAGTTAAAGAGATAGATTTTAAGGGTCTTAAAGTAGGAGAGAGAGGTTCAGAGGCAACGATGTTTAGGGATGAAATTCCAAAGCTTAGGGGCTGGACAGTTGAAGGCATGGCCACCAATGGGGGAGTGAAGGAAGTGGGTGGTTCACAAGAGGTCAGAGTTGGAGGAGCGCAGTGTTCTTGGAGGGCTGTAGAAGAATACAGAGATAGGGATTGGATATCTGGGATGTGGAAAATCTCTATTCTGGGAATGCTTTAATATTTATAGGCAAGTATCTGGGAGTTTGCCAAAATCTGTAAGGGATGTTGAAGGATGTGTCAATAATAATAGGGGATCACTTAGAGTGTGCCAATAGTTACAGGAGATCTGCGAGTGTTAATATTTCTGTCGTGCCTCCTGGTGTGTGCAGGGAGTCCTCCACAAATAAGTGTTTGAAAGCTACCATTGTGGGGATTATGCTTCAAAACTATACTTTGTCAACTCCCTTTAGTTAATTGACAGGAAAAGTTAATTTTTCAAGTAATGGCCTGGAGTAAATATTGCATTATTGTAGTTTGGACACTAACTTAATGCTTTATGTAATGCCTGCTCCAGCACTTTGTCACTGTTACAGAGAGGAGGGCTCATAAAAAAAGCCGTCATCACAAATATTCTCTCACCATAAGAGATCATCACTCCCCAACAGTGTTCTATAACTTCAGTAACTCAACAAATTATTCAATGTTAGCATCAACACAAATTGTCAAGAATAATCATCACCCAAGTTTCTGAATGATGATCATTTTCCCCTCCAGCAGTAAAATGTAAAATGCCACATTCCAAAAGAATGTCATCGTTACCATTTTGTGTTTAACTCCACCTGCATCCCACCCCCGACCTCCATCCCTGAAAGTGGGGTAGGATGAGATACTTTCCGATAAGACTGAGAATTTTAGTACCTTTTTGTGTTTAACTTGGTCTCCAGGAATTTGAAAACAAAATTATATTCTACCATTGATGTTCAAATAATGCCTTGATATACAATTTAAAATAGAGGTAGTTCTTAGTGCTGTTGTTTTGAAATATTCCATCTGGTCATCGTGTAACATGGGTTATTAGTTTGTTCACTGGTATCGTAGCTTCACAGGAGAAGTGTGAATACAAGTTTCCTAATATGCATCTCTCTTTCGCTCTCTGTTTCCTGCATGCACAATATGTCAACAATACCAATGTAGAACAAGCTTGTTTGGGCAGGATGGCTTTATCAAATGTTGACATTGGCATCAATCCCAGTGTATAGAAACTTAATTCAAACTTGTCAAATATCAGTCCGTTTGGGTTTCAAGTTTGCAAGCTCTTAATCTGGCTTCTGGTGCAGCTGCACATGCTCCATCATTTGCAACATCTGCATCAGAGTGTGGATAGGATCTCTGAGTAAGGCATTGAGATGGATGCCGCAAGGCAGGGACTGTATGTTTTGTCTGGATGAATGAGAAAAGTAAGGTGAAATGTCCTTCTCTATCTATATTTGTCCTGTAATCTTATGTACCAGAAACTACATCATGATTTAAGATTAATATTGTGATGTGTCATCAAGAAATAACAATTCTGTAGAAAGTTCTTTGACAATTTGGTGTGAATTCATGTAAACAAATCCAAGATATTTTATAGTAACCTTGGGTTTGGCAGGTTTTGAACAGTGAATATTCATAGTCAAGGTTTCCTCATAGAGCAGGTCATGCATTATCTACGTGTCACAACAGGTCTCCATGCAATGTGGAACATTATAATTAGCTGTCGTAGAATTTAATGAAAAACACTTTTGCGTGAATGCTCTTTGACCTGTTGCATTTCCATGGCTTAATCTTGGATATCTGTTCGTGCACAATAAAAAAAAAATTAAAGCAAGATCAGGTGACCCAGGACTCAGTGGCCAAACTGTTGGACTTCAAATTTAGATGTAGTAAAGATTGCATTTAAAATATAAAATACTGAAGTCCTTCAAGCACACCAACGCTTGCACTTTCAGTGCCGTACTCCAAGCTTTTGTGCCCACACTTTCACCGCCCACACACTTCAAATGCTACTCCTTTTTTTTTCATCTCAGTAAACATGCATTATAATTTCCTTGTTCATCACCCAAATGCACAGAATAACATTAAAAAAAAATCCCTTCAAAACAGGCTGTTAACAAAGCTGTTGTTAACCTGTGCATTACCTGCCTGGGAGTTCTTGAGAATAACCCTAGATGCTCCAAATCAAAAATTACACCATTCCATTTTTCTTCACCTTGATGAGTATAAATTTCTTTAACATTAACTTCAATAGATTATTGATAGTAATCCCTCACAACAATTATTTTTTAACCATAAAATTTCCCAGTAATCAATGACAAATTACTTGTTAATGAACTGCCAATGCTTGTGTCTGAATCACTAAGCCTTTACTGTGAATTTCCCTACGTGTTAATGATACCAAATGCACTGGTAGGTAGCACCGATACCTTCAGGTAGTTGCAGTACAGGAATTGAATCAACTAACTCTTTGGGAATTAAATTCAATTGCCCTGATTTCAGTGTAGGTATCACGCCAACTTTGTGCTGCCAGGAATCAAGCCCTAAACACCCGGGCCTGAATCTTCTGCTTCGTGTGCGGGGGCGGGTCCTGCTCGCCGATGTATAAAATGATGCGTGATGACGTCAGGCGTGCGTCCCGATGTCACTGTGTGTCATTCAGATCTTCAGTTCGGCAGGTGCGTATCGGAGTTGGCTGCACGCCTGCCGAATTGTCAAAGGCCTATTAAGGCCATTGAAATACCAGTTAAAAGAATTAACATAGCTGCCTTAATGTTGGTGGGCAGGTGAAGAGCCCAGGCGGCCTTCGCATTTATCATGAAACGGGCGGGATGAGGTTTCATGAAGGCTTTATAAATCAAATGAAAATTTTTATTAAAAATCAATTACATGTCCCAGCTCATGTGACACTGTGACATGAGGGGACATGTCTGAATATATATTTTTTCTTTATTTCAAATAATAATAATCAAACTAATCTCCCTGAGGCAGCTCTGTGCCTCAGGGAGATTTCTGCGCTCTTTCGCATGCACAGGCCCCCAACTCAGCCTCCTCCTCCCATCCGCACAAGTAGAGCTCAGTGCTTCTGGGTGCATGTCATGCTGGGTGGGCCTTAATTGGCCCAACCATGTAAAATGGTGGCACGCAGCCGATCGAGGTGGCAATCACCTGCGTATCCACTCCCGTTCAGCCCCCCTGGTGGGGAGAAAATTCTCCCTCTGGATGCAGTGCTGCAAGAATTTCAATTACCTCACATGAGTGGTTAAGGTCAGTGAATTCATTTTCAGATGCCATATAACGGACTATACCACTATCCTCAGACACTGCTCACTTCATCACAATCCTGTCACCTAGAACCTAGCTGACATTCATATGTTGCAATGACCCTCACACACTTATTACAGCTACAAATCTTATATTCATATCTCGCAGCTTGCATATACTTCCAATTATTCAACCAGGATAGCAACATCTCCCAAAAAGATTGCATCACTGACACATATCCCTCTCTCTTGCAGGGCATGGTGGCACTTATCCTAAAGCAGCAGGAGCTAACTGACATGGGACAAGAGAACATACATGTCCTAACCACCTTGGAAGGGAGGGTGATGGCAATTATTAGAAAAGCCATTGCTGTGGTGGTGGGGCTGAAACCATTGAGATGATGATATCCTTATGCTTAATCCTTCTTCTTATGTCCTACCCTCCTCCCATACTCACTTCTGACTTACAACCATGCACTTCTTGCTTTCCACCAGACCCCACCATAACCTTCCATTTATGCCTTTCCCTTTTCCGATACCCAAAAATTGCAACCTGGCCAAAATGCAGAGAGACACCCCCCCCAACCCCAGCTCACCTCACCTCCTACATCTCCACCAGTGATTTTAAAGTACTTACAGGCTATTGTCGATTGCTTTCTTTTTCTCATTCTGGCTTTGATTCTACAAGAGTTTGATACTTTCTATTGTATATTTTTAATTGTAAAGTTCCTACAAGAAGGGGTGTGACAGGTGCTGAAGAGCTTTTTTGTGTCTTTTACTGTGAAGACAGATACAAAATACTTGTTCAAATTCTCGCCATTTCCTTGCTTCCCATTATTAATTCCCAAGTATCACCCTCTAAGGGACTGATGCTCAATTTAACTATTCCTTTCCTTTTTATATACTTGTAGAGGCTTTTACTGTATGTTTTTGTAGTTATTGTTAGTTTTCTCTCATAGTGATATTTCTACCTCTATTATTTTTTAGTCATCCTTTGCTGGTTTCTAAGATTTTCCCCAATCTTCTGGCCTACCACTAATCTTTGCAGAATTGTACACCTTTTCTTTCAATTTGATACCACCCTTAACCTCTTTAGTTAGCTACAAACGGTGCATCCATTTTGGGGTGTGTCCTTCCTGAAGCTGAACCTATTATGTTCAGCTATGTGCAGTTAAGAGAGGCTGTTGGCGGGAGCATTGCATTCCAAAATAACACTGTTGACGTCAAGTTAGCTTTGCACACTGATTGACATTATGATCTGCCTGCTCTGCATACTTGCAAAGCAGTAATCTAACCTAGAGATTTGGCTGAATGAGGCATTGATTGACCAGATCACATTGGCATGGCTAGGCTTGGGAGTTGTCTAGGCTGTGGCCTGATATACTAAGTCATTTATGCTCTACGAGCAAGATGAGACTGAAGAAATAAATCACCTATTTTGTGTGGAAAGAAATCATCCAGTAACACTCAATACCATTTTCACACCCAGCAACCAGAAAATAATTCAAAAAGTTATTAGATTTTCCCTGGGCAACCTAATATTAATAATAATTAGACCTAACCAGCCAATGAGGCGTCCTCTACTTTTATTTGTCGTTCTGTCAAGAAGACTTAAAAATTGATGAGATATGAGTTGTGCTTAAAAGATTCATGGCAGATTGCACTGCAGAATTAACTTCACTCACTAAGTTTCTCACCATGTCCTATGTGCCTCATATCTATGCTTGTACATCATAATGAGCCTTCGGCTAATTGAAGTAAATGCGAAAAGGAGATATTTTTTATGACTATGCCACTGATGTATTTGAGATGCTTAAGGTTAAGAGTATCCTAAAAGTGAAAGTATTCTTCTTTCAAATTAGTGAGTGAGGCATTGATTCGGTAGGTCTTGTGGTGCAATGGTAGCTCCCTACCTCTATGCAAAAGCTTTGGATTCAAGTCTTCAGGACTTGATGGCCATAGAAGGTGCATTCATAACCTGACAAATAGGTTGATCATCATCCTGTAAATCCTTCCAATACACCTGATGGCAGCAGTAAGAGTGGGTGGGTTTCCTGGCCAGCTATACTGCAGAAGGCAACAGCAAACAACCGCAGTGATTTGCCAAGCATAATCATGGACCAATCCAGTAGAAGTCCATGGTTACCACTACCCTCTTAGGGCATGGTACGAGGAGGAGGTACTGATTGACTGGATCACATCAGCATGGATAGGCTTGGGAGTTGTGGCCGGACATACTAAGCGATTTAAAAGATGATTTTAACCCTAATGCTTGGTAAAACAGGGCAGAAGTTCTGTTAAAATTGTATAGCTTACTCACCCACCCTGGAGCTGCGGGAGTCAATTAACGACATTAACCTGCTTAACAAACCAGATGACAAGGGCACCCACCCAAGCCATTGCATACACTTGTCCTGTCACAATGACATAATTTTAACTGATGGCTTGAATCAATGTGACATTCATGCCAGGTAAGGGTCCTTCGACCACCCCTCATCCTATTTTGACAGGAGGCCTGCTCAAACATGCAGCCTAAATTTTAAAACAGCCACTTTTCTAAAACTACATGAGTAAAAATTTACTCAGATTACTGCATTACCAATGACAGAATCCTATCTTTGCTGCATAACAGCAAAACAAATGTTAATAAATCAATCCATGGTAATCTCATACAACATATTAAGAAAATACAACTCTCATCACTTCATGCAATATTCATTTTGCACTCGTACTTAACAGGAAACAATTACATTTTGCAGGCATCAGCAATTTAGTTTATATTTGACATTAATTCTTTCACACCTCACATGACAACTTGCAAACTACAATTTATTCTTACACATGTTATTGCTACTAATTATAAAAAAATAGAAAACTTATTCCATACCCTTACACTTTTACTTTGCTTGTGGAGCCAGGAGGAGCTCACCTCACAAGGATAGTTTAGGCCTCCACTGTTGTGGGATGCACCACCAACTCAGGGTTTCCAAAGAAATGCTCCCCCGAGATGGCTCCTGTAACCAATCCGGGCCACCACCTCGTGTTGCTAGGGAGCCCAAGACAGTGCAGTTTTCTGCTACTTCCTACTCGGATCGTCTCTGACAGTATTTTCCGTGTTTAAGATTCTAAATGATAGCATCCTGCAATTTTCTTTGTAACTACTGCACACCTACAATGCAATGTAGCAGCTGAGATGTCCAAATATTTGCCCCCAAAAATATGATTTATTCTTGAACTTGGTAACGAGGTTGCTAGAGAAGAAATTCCCTTTGTATTATTTTGAATAGGAATACTGAACAAATAATATCTCTTTTTCTTAACTTTGGTGGAATGCTTGGAAAGAATATGCTTTGTAGTACTTTAGCATTCAGAGCCAACCATGACATTGGATATTAGATAACATGTTTTATCAAAACTAAAAGTGATATGTAATAAATAAAACACATTAAATACATGATTCATTTCTGGCCTAGGGCTGTCAGATTTCTAAAGTCAATTTAAAAATGATATGGCAAATTTATGGCAATAATGTGTGTGCATTAAAAAGGGACTAACTTATTGAGCTTAAAAGCTTTCTCATGTTTCTATGTTCATTTATCATAGCTTTCACCATGTCACTGTTTTACCATTCTTCGGCTGTCTGCAGAACCAGAAAATGATTTAAAAGCCATTACATGGGACTGTCAAGCTTCTTGTTCTTTATTATTCATTTTTATTATTCAATACTCAGTCAGCACTGTTGATGTTTTGGCTGAAAAGGAATGCTGATATTAACCTGAGATGTTTGCAAAGTTCTTTATTTCATACTTTAAAAGAAATACGGCCTAGAAATGAGATTGCGAAGCACCTGTTTCTTGGGTACTGAACAGCCTCCTAAGCTGCCAATATAGAAGGCAGGAAGTGCATGCTTATTATAAACAAGAAATGCACTGCCATCATATTGGTGGAGGCAAAAGAATAGGCATCCAGTGCTTATGCCAGAAACCATTTTTTAAAATCTTGAAATAGTCAAATAAAGGAGCTAATGTCTGTTCATACCTGCCTCAGTAATATCGAATTGCCCTAATCATAGCTGGTACTCAGTTGGCTGTGTTTAGGAAAACCAAGGTCAGAATTTTCATTTTTGAGGTGGGAATTGGGAGTCAGGAGATTTCCCGACATCATAATCTTGTCTCCTACCTGGCAGACCCTGCTGATGCTATCTTCATGGTTGGGAGCTGGGGACAGACTGGAGTCAGACCTGCTTCCAGACAAGAGGGTGATGAGCTAATGTCAAGCTCTCCAGGTTAAAAGGCCTGCCACTGTTCACTGAGACATTAGTCCAGTTCTGGAGATAAGTGTGAAGCCCCCAACCCTCAACTATCCAAGCTCCATCAATCCTTTAGTCCCCACTCTTCCCTCACCTATTCACTCCCCATACTTCTCTCACCCCACCTCTCTCATTTCCCTATTACCCCTCATCCCACATGCTCCATAGTTTCTCCAAATTATTCACCCATTATCCACTATAAACAGAACTCATGAGCCCTATAATAACATTTGGGGCAGAATTTTGTCCTTGGCGCGTGGGCATGGTGGGAGTGAGTGGGGGTGATCGGAAAACCGACTGCCATCCATGATTGGCACCGCATCGCAATTTCACATTAGCAGGCCAGTTAAGGCCCGTCCAGTGTTAGATGTGAACAGCAGAGGTCCGTGCTACCTAGGCGAGTGGGGGAGGAGGGTGAACGGGCCGAGTGCAAACTTAGCGCATGTGCGCGAGTGAGCACTTCGAAATTTCCCTGAGGCACAGAGCTGCTTCAGGGAGATGAAGCACTGTTTAAAAAAAAATAAAGAAAATAAAAATGCCATAAAACATGTCCCCTCATGTAACACTGTCACATGAGCAGGGACATGTTTTTCATTCAAGTTTAACATTTATATATGATTTTTATTTGGTTTAGGAAACCTCATCCCGCCCGTGGATGTGGTTTCCTAAAAAATGCAGAGGTCGCTTGGTCTTTTTGCCTGCTCGCCAACTGTTAGGTTGGACTGGCAGCATACAATTGAATTTAGTTACCTTTTTAGTGGCCTTAACAGGCCTTTTAATTGTTGGCGGGCGCTCTGCTGACTCTGGCGCATGCCTATTGAGCGAAATATCGCAGGACTGCATGATGATGTTGGGACACTCGCCTGACATCATCTCGTGTCATTTTACACTTGGCTGGGTTGGGTGCACACCCACCTGCTGAGCTTAATATTCTGCCCTTGGAAGTCTTTGAAAAGTTCATAAATCAATCAAAAGGAAGAAACATGACTTGATATCCACTTAAAATAAAACAATATCCTCTTAACAGCTCATAAATCTGTCAAAATAAACAAATATTACTTGAATACTCACAAAAAACATTATCCTCTTATATGCTCAAAAATCTGTCAAAATGACAAGGTCACATTTCTCTTGACAGCTGTGTCAACAACCCTGTTAAGCAGAATACATTAGTGGGTTTGGAAGTTAGTCAAGCATTCATATTGAGATTTCACTGCACAACTGTATAAATAACCCTGGATAAACAGAATCAATTAGTGGGTTTGGAAATCAGCCAATAATTCATTTTGAGATTCCACTGAACAACTCTGTCAACAAACCTTGCTGAGTAGAATCCATTAAATCCTTTGAAGATAAACAGAACCTCAGACATCTGTCAAAGCTTCGAAACAGCCAAATAGATAGCTAAGCGGAACCTCAAGGAAAAAATCAAAGCAGTAGAAGCATCTCATATCATCAGGTTTGGATTTAATTATTGTACAATACAGAACAGCACTTCATCCAATGGATAATGCATTGTAATACATCTAAAGACTTTTCTACTTTCACAATGCTGTTCATTCCCTTGCAGAAGTAACAATCTGGCAACCACGTTATTTAATGGTCACTTACCTTTCAAAAACAAAGGCCTACCATCCCTCACTGTAATAAAAACATATATAACATGGGCTACAACATTTCATCATGGCATGTGAAATAGGCAGCACCTTAATACTTACCTTTCAGACAGTTCCCACATCAAAACCATAGTTCCCCCATAGTTCTTGACACCTACCAAAACCCACCAACCTTCACCAAAATTGCAGATATTCTGAAATACCAGTTCTGCAATAGTGCTGGCAGCTTTGGGACATCAGTGTGTGGTGTCCTGACCCGCCCCCTTATCCTGCAGTGGTGAAAATTGCTGGAGCCAGGAACCACAAATTTAGTTCTTGCAAGCCAGTTTTAAAGCCTGCCCAACACACTTCAGCCCTACTTCAGAATGGGAAAATCCAACCAAATTTACGTGCAGTCTATCTTGTGATTCTTAAAGGGATTGAAGTAGGCTGAAACCAATATGTGTTTCAAATATACTTACCTGAATGTGGAGCCAGGAGGAATAGATATATTCCTTCTAACTCCACATCAAGCCATTCAGAGAACTGCAGGCCACTCCATCATGACCTCCACCCACTCTGGAACCTTGATCCTAGCAGTCTTCTGCTACCACCAAACTTCCCCCACCAATCTCAGCCTCTACCCTTCTCTATCCAAACCTTCACCATTACACAGCCCTGTCAATCACTTCCCACCTTTCTAATCACTGCTAAGTGCTATCAACCTTTCTGGTCACTGTTACATACCCTCCCATTAACCCTCTTCCCTCCCAGCCATTGTTAACCTCGTTCCCAGCCACCACTACCACTCCTCCCAATCACACTCATTCCCAATCCCACCCCCCCTCATGCTTTTGCAGTTGCTTTCTATCCTGGTCTGCTTTAAGGACTCACCTGAGAGACTTTTCTGGCATTGCAGCATCATGATCTTTGAGTCTTGTTCTCCGATGGACTTCCTGGTTTGATGATAAATGGGACCTAAAGACAAATATTGGGTGTGCCTAACCATTCAGATGCAGGGTTTGATCCCTGAACCCCCTGAGCAAATTTTTTGGGTGCATTAGAATTTCTGGATTTATACACTTCTGAATACCTATGTTAAACAGACTCAGAAACTAAACATGTCATTTATTATGTCATATCATGTCATTTATTATGACACAATTGCATAATGGTGCCCAGTGAAACATGAGGTAACGATTAGCAAAGTGTCTCAAGTATAAATTGGTGCAAATTTGTAATTGCACCAGCATTTTTTTGCTAAAATGAGCTAATATAACAATTTCAATGGTAATATGCAGCAGTCCTTTAGCTATGTGCTTAATTTTCAATACAAACAGAGAAACAGCAGCGTTGAACTAGTCTACACCAGTACCATGAAACAGGCTTATAGCAATTTGGAAGGCTATTTGACAATGTGCCTGATTTTCTATCACATTAACTTCAATGGAAATATATCAGGCCTCGTTGAAAATGAGTGTTTTGCCTACTGGCATGGGCCAATTTCACTCCCTTTGTATTACCCAAAGGATAATTACCAACTGCCTTTTGATAGCAAGTCTGAAGCATAAACCACAAATCATTTAACATTTTATGGGATTTGAAACACAATCTTATATTAGTATGCATAGGACAGCTGTGAGCTCCAATAAATGTCAGGCATATCATTGAAGAAAACTGCTTTGGGACCTCATAAAAATGTTCATCAACCTCTTGAAAATACATTAGTTTTCCTTTAAAGATGCCTTATGTGTACTGTTATAATTATGGGGGAGAACTTTCTGAATGTCAGGCAGGCTGCTTGGCGCCCGCAATTGGCTCCACACCGCCAATTTACATGGGCGGGCCAATTAAGGCCTACCCAGCATGATGCATGAAAGAGTGCAGAGATCTCCCTGAGGCACAGAGCTGCCTCAGGGAGATTAAATACATGTTGAATTCTTTTAATAAAGAAAGATAACAATTATTTACACATGTACCCTCATGTGACAGTGTCACATGAGCTGGGACATGTTTGTCAATTTAGCAGAATTTATTTATTGTTTTACTAAATCTTCAGGAAACCTATCCTGCCCATGGATGAGGTTTTCTGAAAAATGCAAAGGCCGCTTGGGCTCTTCACCTGTCCACCAACCTTAAGGTTGGACGGGCAGCGTTGATAACTACTTTAATTGTTTTTTTAATGGCCTTAATAGGCCATTGACAGTTCAGTGGCCATGCAACCGCCTCTGGCGCGCGCCCACTGAACGTAACATCTAAATGACGTGTGATGACATCAGCATGCATGCCCGATGTCACCACATGTCATTTTATGCGTCGGCGTGTTGGGCCCACCCCCGCACATTGACATCAAAATTCTGACCATGATATTTATAAGATTGTTATGTTTGGGACTTTGTCTCTAATTTCTGGTAAAATGAAGAGAGTCATGTGAATTGTTCTGAAACCTGTCTGACCTCAAGCCTTGGTGGTTTGATTGTTAGAAATTAAAAGGAGGCCTGATTGTTTTACTAAGAAGAAGGTGATAACTTCTTGGAGATAATGTCAGCAGCCTGTGTGTTAACAGTGGATAGACTGTGCATCTCCAAAGTCCCAGAAAGATGTTAAGAATGTTGGGTTGTAAACAGTTGTGCTTTAAAATGCCTATTTGCTCACAAGATAAAAGAGAGTTGGGAGTTTCAAGGATATCTTATTAGCATTTCTACCCGGATACAAGCCCCATGGGGCAGGATCTTTTGCTCAGCATGCGGGCACGCCCGACATGCCCGAGCATAAAATAGTGCACGATGATATCAGGGGAGCGCCTGACGTCATCGTGCACGCACGCGATATTTCAGTCGGTGGATGCGCACGTGACATTTAAGAAGCCTATTAAGACCATTAATGTATTAATTAACCAGGATTTTTCACTTCCCATCCAACATTATGGTTGACAGGCAGGCAAATTGGCCAGGCGGCCTTTGGATTTTTGAGGAAACCTCACCCAATGAGGTTTCCGATATTAATTTTTTAAAAAAATAAAATGTTTCGCAGAATTTTTATAACCTATGTGTTTAGGTGAATGAGTCTGATAGGTGGACATTTTTTTCACAATTTAAAATCTTTATTTGATGGTTTCAAATTCTTCAGCTCCCTGAGACAGCTCTTTGCTTTCAGAGAGTTTTCATTGCCCGCTCCTCCATGCCTGTAGTGACTTCAGCACTCACCTTCCTCCCGCCCCCCGCCCCATCAGTGCTGAGCCTCTCAGTGCACGTTTCGCGCTGGCTGGCCATTAATTGACCAGCCAGCGTGAAATCACGGTCAGGGGCCTGTTTCTTGGCCACTCCCAGACCTGCCCACTGTGCCCGCCCGATGACCTAAAAGTTCAGTCCATGGAGATGGGCTTTGAGAGGGGAAGTGTTTCTAAGACTCTCACAGATTCTGGCAGTCTGCAAGTATCCAAGAGAGGGGAAGCAGCAATAGGCAGCAAGACAGGAATGTGGATGGAAGCTCACACTTGGATTGAAAAGACCAAATTTATGAGTAATTTAAAATGAGGTTGGACTATTCACCTAGATTGGATGAGAAAAGAATTTCCATGAAAACTGTGAAAATCAGTTCTGAGATTGTAAATTCCCAAGCTGAGAAAGAAAAGTAAAGAAGTAAACCCTTGGGAGCTAAGAATCACCTTGGACTAATTCCAGGAGATTTGAATGTCTGCTTACAGGACAGTGTAAAGCGTAGCTGTGAAGCATTTTTTCAGTTGTGCTAAAAGAAAAAGGGGAATGTTCTGTTTTGTGGTTTAAAGTATAAATTGCCACAAAAGTAGTGTATAGTCATAGTGCTTTTAGTCTGCTTGTTACAGTAAAAATCTTAAAACATGAAATCTGTGTTATTCTTTCAGTTATCAACTGGAATTTTGGATTTTTTTTTAGAGTTATCAGTCTTTACAGGGGTTGTACAAATAAAATATTTGAAGTCAGTGTGTATCTAGGGATAATGTGCAATCCATTCTCTTCAATATTAAACATTGTTAACATCACACTACCTAGACTGTAAAGCATTTTTATAAGTATGGTGCAGGAAAATGTTTCTTTGTATCTCATTTATATGCATATTGAAATGTGGAAAATACAGGTACCAAAATAGTCAATATTCTTCAAAGTGCATCATGTTTCATTCTTCAGCTTACATTCCATTTAAGAATTAATTAATTCTACTGTTCGGTACACTATTGATGTGTAGCCGGGTGCCACAATTGGTGGAATCTGGATGAGCATTTAAGTAGAGGTATTGCTGACAAGTCTTTCTACTCATGCCTCTGTCCCTGTAAAACTGCTATACAAATATAAGATGAATTGAACCTATTTACTAAATTAGTTTCTGATGTTAGAAGATGTATTTTGAAAAGAAAAGTTGCAAACACATTTTCATGATAACACACCTGCTTTAATAACATAATGATACAGAACAATGTAATATTGGAGATAGCTGTACAGAAGGTAGCACTCATATCACAATACT
This sequence comes from Carcharodon carcharias, assembly GCF_017639515.1. Classification (NCBI taxonomy): domain Eukaryota; kingdom Metazoa; phylum Chordata; class Chondrichthyes; order Lamniformes; family Lamnidae; genus Carcharodon; species Carcharodon carcharias. The sequence continues at coordinate 88,287,174 of NC_054477.1, read as the reverse complement.
ATCAATAATCCACTAGCAACTGTGACGTGATGTACCTAGTTAAAAAAAGACAGTATTTATACTCTGAATGGAAGTAGGCTTGGTTCTGTGGAATAAATGAGGATTTAAGGGTACAGGTTCCTGGAACATTAATGGCAGTACTTCAGGATGGTTAGGTGTAAAAATGCTAATGGAATTGTTTTATCACAAGCGGGAAAGAATATAAATGCCACGAGGTAATGATGAGCTCATATAAAATGTTAATAAGACCTCAGTTAGAATACTATGTGCAGTATGTGGCTCCACACTATTGGGAGGTGATTGAGGCTATAGAGAGGCTGCAATGCTGACTCACTGGCATCCTGCTTAGTCTGAGGAAACACAAATATGCTGACATAAAGATTTTTTTTATCAGCAATGCAGATTGGATGTAATATGCTGGGATTATTTAAAAACATGCAAGATTGTTTCCAGGAGCTGTGGATCTAGAATAAGGAGCCATAGATATAAGATTAAATGTAAGAAATCTAGAACAGAGAAATTATGCAGAGAATTGTGAAACTTTGGAATTCACTGCCAGGGTCAGCAGTTGAGGCAGATACCAGTGAAACACTGTAATATTATATGATTTCAATTGGCTGGTAGAACTAAAGGTACTGAGAATCTTCAACTAGTATCAGAGTTCAGAAGAGTAAACTTCATTAAAATGTCAAACAGTTTGGAACAGGTAAATTGGTCAGCCCTACTGGGTGATGATGAGATCAATGTAGAATACAAACTAAAGCTTTTAAGAACAAAGTAATAAATGTGGAAAACATTTACACAAAGTCAATAGAAAGGTAAGAGAAAGCCAAGGTACTTGATTGGTTATATGTAAAGATAAATAGGATGTAAAGATGTTAGTGTAAGTTACAACAAACTAATATTCAAGTAAACAGAGTTGAATATAAGGAACCATTAAAGAAAGCAAAGGCTGCTATAAATAAGCTACAGACTAATAGAAAAGTTGATTGTAGAACATCTTATAAGTAATGAGAAAAATATTTTCAGGTATATGAAGAATCAGGGAACTGTCACAGACTGTATTGATTGGGCCGACGATAGGTGTTCAAGGAAGTTACAACAGACTCAATGGGTATAGTATAAATATCACATGAGTACTTTGCATCGGTCTTCACTCTCAAAAATGATGCTTGATGATTTAAATTGAATGATTTCAATAATGAAACAGGAAGTAGTAAAAAGATGGACATAATGTTTTGGATAAAATTAAGAACGTGGAAATGAATAAGCAGATAGGTCAGATGATATCCACCTGAGGAGCCTCAGGAAATGTGACACATGTTGCCTGTACTGCAGCCCATATTTTTAATAACTCACTTCACTTTTGGATAGTTCCCATAGTTGGGAAATATTTTAATATTGTCTCTATCTTTAAAATGGGTGATAAGATGGACCTGTAGACTGTAACCGTAGATGTAACTGTAGACTCATTAATTTGACATTAGTAATAGGAAAAAATGCTTGGAGAAAATCAGTAGGTTGTAATATATGATTGGTTGGATAAAGAGGGTTATTTTAGGGACACCCAACATGCCTTCATAAAAAGGAAGTAATGTTTTAAAAAACTGATTGTATTTTTTGAAAAAGTCACCAAGGTGGTCGCTGATGGAAGCCCTGTAAACATTGTCTACATCAAGATATTGCACAAGAGACTTTCCTGCAAGTTTGAAGCAATTGGTAATGTATTGAGCTGGATTGAGAACTGGCTGAAAGAACGTATGCAGAAAGTCACAATGGATGAATTTGGATTTGTTTGGAGACCAGTCACCTGTGTTGCCCTGCAGGGAAGAGTGTTGGCACTGTTAATTTTTAAGATTTCAATTATTGATCTGGCTGAAGGTGTTGGGAGCAGGTTCTGCAAATTTGCAGAAGATTCTATGATCTGTGCAACTGTAGATGATGCTGGACAGATGCAGGAAGATTGTTGGGAGGTTGGACTCATGATTGAAAAATTATGCTTAATTTGGAAGAGTGCAACGTCATACATGTGGGACAGGGTGAGTGTTCAACATATATGTACCCTTCAGGGAACAATGGAACAAGAAATAGATCTGGGCATTCTAGTGCATATGTCCCTAAAAGTTCATGAGCAATGCTGCGAGGCAATAGTTAGAGCAAACAGGGTGTTGGGACAATAAGATAAGTCAGACTATTTTATCCATGTACATGAACTTGGTTAGGCCAAACTTGAAATATCAGCCTGAATGTTGTAGTTCCAATTGCGACGAGCACTGAGGGAAGTATCCTGCTAATGAGAGCTGCAACAACACTGCATCTTCCTGGGAGCCCATTTACACTTGAATCTGGAAGTTGCGGTGTGCCTACATAATCTCTGATGTAGCCCACACTCATGGTCCTGTCAGGACCAGTCAGCATAAAAACTTGGGCTGCTTGTCCTGGACTTACTTCAGTGTTCTTGCCGATTTATTTAGGGTTGTACCTAGTGGATGTAGAGCCTGCTCAGAAGCACAGACCTATGTTATAATGGGACCAAGAATACCATAGCTATGTATGTTGGCTGAAGATTAAAGTTAAAAAGTTAAGTTTTCATGAGAAGACACCTCTGGATTAAATATTCAACTTTCCGTCCTGGTATCCCTGCATTCCCAGCTCCACATCCCACGCCCTGGCATGCCCAATTCCACACCAGCTCCATCACCCCCAGTCCCCCTCACCCTCTCACCCCTGCTCAGAGCTTCTGGCTCTGCTGCCTCCCTAGCTCACCCCTGCCTCCAAACCCTCAACACCCCCAGCTTAGCATCCCCTCCTCCACCCCCTGCTCCACCCCGCTGTCCAACACCCTAGCTCAATTGTAACCATGGTATCCTGGGCTCTGCTCCCCTTCACCACCACCCCCGCAGCAACCCCCCCCCCCCCCCCCCCCCCCATCTCCCAAATTCTTGACTCTCCATTCTGCCGATGTCGGAGAAAAGCCAGGTTTGGAGAGCCGAGGAGGGGTGCTGGGACGAGGGGGGGTGGGGGGAGCAGAGCCAGTTGGTGGTGGAGGGGCAGGGTGTGGGATGAGACAGGGCTGTCGGTGGGGGAGGCCAGGTTGGAGGTGTTGCAATTAAAAGTAGATGAAATAAAAAATTCAGAATCATTATAACCACTTATCAGCCATTAAGCTGAAGGTTGTCCTCAAGGAACATGTCTTCAGCTTGTGACATCAGATGATGCATGGCTTTGCTGGGATTGCATCATGTCACTCGGCCTTCCTCCTCACCTCATGGGAGAGCAAGTTCCCACTGCAGGCAACAAAAAAGATGGGCATGTTGTTTTAAACAAAGTCAGCAGCATTCGCCTCTGCTTTATCACTGGCTGCAAGGTCTGAGCTACTGTCTCCAGTATTGGACTCCTCCCATGGTGTGTGATTATGGGACTTTGGAAAGGATGCAGAGATGGGGCACTAGACAAACTGCCAGTGTAAAGCTCCTTAGCTATCAAGCAGGTGAGCTGTAGAGTATAATATTGGGTGCGGTGTAAACCCATGGTTTTCCTGCCCAGTGAGTTGGGTTAAAATTTCACTCACTGCCAACATTCAAGATTAGATTGGATAAGGATGAAGGAAAAAGGAATTAAAGAATATGGGAACAGAGTGTGTAAATGTGATTAAGTCTATTTACTCACTTGGATGACTGATTAGGCCGAATGGCCTGCTTTCTGTGCTGTACATTTTGGTTTTCTTTGTATGTATAAGGCTTTCAGTAAACTTAAGGCACCTTAGGCAAAAAATGTTTGGAGTTGAGTTAACCCCTTCTCCTTGGTTGTAAAACCCAATACAATTCATTGAGCTCATACATGAAGTATTAACATTTGTGCAGAGTGTCAGATGTCTGCTGGTGCATCTGGAATTGTTAATGTGATTATAAGAGCACTGCCCATAAACTTCACTACAGAAATGTAGGGCAACGTCTAAAACAGCTGCTCCCTCTAAGAAAAAGGAAAAGTAAATCAGGGTCAAAATTAGTTCTCCCTGCTGGCAGACATCCGCTGGGGCCCAGAATTTGGCCTGAAACCAGATACACCAGGTCCCATCCAAAACTGGGAGGTTGACTGGACACTACAAGGAGCCAAACCTTTGTCCACTCTTTATAAGGCCAGTGATACCAAGGAAGTAGGAAGTGAGGCAGGGACATTCACAGTGTGAGTTTCCTCAGCTCCACCTAGTCAACGTCCTGCCATGACTCAAGTCTGACATGCTTAGTAATTTGAGGTGTACTGACCTTCAGAAAAGCATGAGCATGTCATGGGAATTGGAGGGGGTGGGGTTAGGGTTTTTTTCAAGTCAGGGAAGTGATCTGGACCTGCAAAGATGGGTGAGAATTTTTTTTTTTTATCATCACCCTTACACAGGGAGCTGTTTAGCTTCCTAGCAAGTGCTTAGCCAACCTGTCCTGATAATGATCACATTTCAGAATTTCTGGCAGGCAAGTGTCTTTTATGTGCCTTCAATAATGCAGGCTCCTGGCAGCCCCATGTAAATTATGTCTCTTCCTATTGACCTAGAAAAATCCAGTAGGGTGAGTGTTGGAGGACATCAAGGGGCACAATTCCAAAATAATTGCAGAGATTGCAGCCCATGGACTTTGGACCCAGACCCAATTTAGGTATCTTTCTAAACACCGTTAATAATAAAGGTGGAAATAATTGTATCCATTAGCACAGAAATCATAATACAGTACTTAAAAAAGAAAACAATAAAGCTTCCAGACTCACAACCAAAGTCAGGAATTGTGTGACTAAGAAAAATAATTACAAACAAATTTGCCTAGCAATGTGTTATAAATGATAGCAGATAGAAAGCAATAATTTCAAGGTTACAATACAATCTCAGGTTTAGTTGCTAGATGTAAATCACTCAGTCCTCATTGCTGCAGTTCATGATGCGATGTTAACCACTCAAATAGATTATAATCTTATAATTACTGCATGCAATCAATTAGAATGATATTTTGCTGGAGAAAATCAAGAATTCTTTTGTAATTAATGGTCCTTCAACTTTTTTAAAGTAAATCTTTCTTTTAATAACATTACTATATTAGCTAAACAACAAAGCAAACAAAAACATGTAAATTTAACAATGATGTTTTACATGACTTAATATATTAATTTAAAATGTAAAACATAATCGTTACATTAAATGAGCCATATATTACCAGATTAAAATCTTTCAGCCTCAAGCTGTGATAAACAAGTCCAGTCAAAAGCCGAAAATGCATGCAGCTAAAATTGAGTTCCACAATGCTGCTCGCAGCAAGAGACAATGAAAAATGAAATTAATAGCTCTGACTGGCTGCGAGTAAGTGGCTCAGCTTTTTTGACAGGTTGATGGATGATGAATTGTGGACCGATGCACCAAATGGAAACCTCAGGGAACAGATTTTAAATACAAATGTTGAGATGGACTATCCACTGTCAGTATTTACTGGTGATCAGAATGCAAACTGGAGAGTGATTAAAGCTTCAAATCAATGCATTTACCAAAGTTGAATTAAGGCGTTTTAACGTGGGTACCTACATAAACATGCTACTTAAAATGACCACACAATCTGTTAATGCACACACAGTTCCTCAGTAAGCAATACATTTTCCAGTTCATGTCCATAAATAGGCATTTCCAACCAAATTATTAAAACTTCACAGGGCATTTTTTCCCATTCACTTGCATTTCATCAAACCCATTGCCATCCACCAATCTCTCCAGTAGCAGGATGATAGAGTCTGGCTCATACACTTCAGGCAACTCTGTTTCACATAGATCGATGGACTGAACCAGTACATGCCACTCCTTGTTCCTCTCCACAGTATTTGGCTCATACAAGTCTCCACCTTGCGGACTGGTTAAGAGTGACTAGACCTAAATGAAGTAGAAAAATTAGAGGTAGTTCTGGGACTCAATGGCAATCTGATTGGGAGATAGCTGCATTCATCATTTGAACTCCTAATCACAATATTTATACTAATTAATCATGGTTTAAGTAAACATAAAACAATTATAACTACAGCAATTAATTACAATTAATAACATTAATGTATGATGAAACTCCTGTTAAAGGTCATCAGTGCATGGAGATCACAAGATCTTATATATTGCAGAGTAACGTTGGTGTCAGTTGCCCTAAAATTGTGCCAATAATACATAATGCTCAAAAAATCTTTGCAGGTTTCACCTGCCTTTCCCAGATACTTCACTAGTGTCTTACAAGGAGTGGAACATCCAACCACCTTTATAACACATGTGACAGCCTGGGAGGAGGACATTCTCATAACTGAGCCTGAAACAGGAGCTGGTGTTATAGTGATCAGCAGCACATTCAGTGAGGTGAAGCATTAGAGCGTCTATAAGAGGATGCCTGGGCCTCTACAGAGCCAGGCAAATTGCTGGAGCATTGAAAAAGTGCAATTTTTTTAAAAAAAAACCTATCTAGATCAGCTCTCTCACTCAGGCAAGTTGTTTAAACCAATCCCAAGATCAGGCACAGGATGCCTGAGCAACTGAACCCCTAAAGTGGAACAAGACTGGAGATATCGGCAGCATGGGGCAGGCAGGTGTCAGAGATGTATCCAATGTGGACTTTTCACCCACTTGCCCAATGAAATGAGCTTCCTTCCCATTGCAAACTCCAACAGGATTAATGCTGGATGGTAGCAGGAGGCACAACCTGAGCAAATATCGGATCATACTGTTTATGAATTTCATGATACAGAGTTGTATAACATCATAAAAAAGCTTTCAAGTGGAAATATATGAAAGGATCTATCTACTTCTGACCTTTTTTAGTTATTCCTGGATTATGTTTTCAATGGACAACAGAACAAAAGTGTCAGTAATTCTAGAGAATGCAGCCAAATGAGGACATAACAACTAAATTTGATAGCCGCCCAAAACAGGCATTGGGATCACAATGCACAATTAATCCGCACACATTAATTGTGGTACAGACAGTAACTTCATGCTGCATATTCATTGCAATGATTTCAACGTGCTGCTGATGGGGGGATGCACCAGCAGGTGGTTAATATTGTGAGTGGCTATGTCCACTTAAGGCTAGTCTGTACTGTTTAAAGCTAATCTCTTAATGGGGAGCTCTTGAGAGCCCTCGTCCTCCCTTTTCCAGCAGCTTACCCTACTCTGGGTGACCTCTGTTCATTCTCCAAGTCATGCCGCATTCCAAGGGCAATGGCTACTAGTACACCCATGTCTGGCAGCAGCTAATTTATGCAGAAACTTTGAGGTCAGCAAGAACTGCTTCAGCATCAGCCACACCACACCCTGTCAAAGTTTGCAACTTTAAAGAACTTTTACTGCTTCAAAACATTTGTAGTTTCGAAGCAACAGCTGGAAGAAATTTATAGCAACTAACCTATAAACAGCATAAGTGTGGGGTCCTTCCTGATGCTGAATCCATGTTCATTGCGTAAGGTTAAGAGAGCATGCTAGCTGAAGCACAGAGCTCCTATATGCCACTATTGGTATCAAATCAGAGTTACACACTGACTGATGCCATGCTCTGCTTGACCTGCATACTTCTGGCAGCCATTCAATCCGGACTTATCAGTGTTCTCACCAATATGGCATCTGATGTGATTTGCCCCACAAAAATGATTGCAAATGATCCCAATTTCTTGCCCAAAGTGTTTTTAGTTTACTTTGTGGTATTGATCCACTGGGATTAAAATAAACCATTCAATCAAATCTGGTAAATACATCAGTTTAATGATTCATAATTAAATTACTAATTATTCATTATTGTGCCTGGTGATGTTTTTGTTGAATGAAAGAGGGAACCAAAGGGAAACCAACTTTTCCAGGAAACACAAGCAGTGACTCATATGGCAGATGATGTTAAAATAGCAAGAATCAATATCTGGCTCTTCTAAACATGGGCCGAACAATACATAACATAGCTGGAGTTAATATCACTCATAAAATGACTGCAGTCTTTGAAATAGACAAGGTGAGGAAAATCCCCTTAAGTGCCTGACTGTCATTCAAATTAATAATGAAGAGGTTCCCCAAAAGACAGAAGTGGCACAAGGATTACCTGCTCTTTCTGTGGATAAAATGGAGTGGGAGAAGTAGACAAGCAAACTTCCATTCAGAATTACTTCATTTTACAAGTGCTACAGACAGGGAGGAGAAATAAACTGAAACCCCAAATTCCCATCCCTTACTATCCGCAATCACTGCGGTTGTTTTGGAAAGGTAGAAATATATGTTCCAAGCCCCCTTTAACATGTGGTCAACTGTAAAGACCCAGCAGCAGACTGTTGTGCGATTAAATAAAAAGGATTATTTATTGACACACACAACCCGAAAATCTAAAGGCTATGCCAGTCACTTACTACACAGTCAAGAAAAATACAATTAAAGAACAGTGTGGTTGGAGCTCAAAAATCAGTTTCCCACTGGTGTAAAATGATGATGAGTTCTTCCACTCCCGACTGTCATGCTCACTCCTAATTCTTGCCAAAGGCCAGCGTGAGGCCTGGGGCAACTTGCAAAGATGATGAGAAGATGGAGGCTTCTAGCCACCAGACCCTGGAACATCACATGCAGCACTGGATGAGTGGAGCATCTGCCATGTGGATCACCTCTGCGCAGAGCTTTCAGGAGGCAGTTGTTCTCGGCACAGCTTCACTCAGGTTTGAAATCTTCAACCAGCAACTTCTCCCAGGGTTCGAATCTTCAACCAGCAACTTCTCCCAGGGTATAGCTGTTCAAGCTGCAGGTGGAAGGCTACAGGAGGTACTGGTGGGTGGTGAGGGTCTATGCTGTGGGTGGGGAGAATAGACGGGGAGAAGAATGAAGAGGTGGGGTGGGTGGGCAGGGCTAGAGTGGGTGAGAGGTGTTTGGGGAGAGGAAAGAGAGATTCAGCAAGGCTCATGCAATGGGTGAGCTGGTACGGAGTGGTAGGGTGGGAAGGGCTGTGTTGGAGTGCAGGCGGAGGGTGCTGTGCAGGTCTGAAGGAGCAGGAAGGGGTGTAGAGGTGTGGACAGGCATAGGGAGTGCAGAGAGGAAAGGGGTTCAGAGGGAAAGGTCAGTGGAGTAAATGGAGGATTCCTAGGGGGCACACTGGTGGTTAGAATCAGATGGTGACGGTTAAAGGGGGTAGTGGGAGCTAGTAGGGTGGAAGAGTGAGGGTTCGGCGATGTCAAGTGAAAGGGCGCTGAGGGTCATTGGAGGGGATATAGAAGGTGATGCAGATTCGAGGGGGTCAGAAGGATGATGGGGGAGCATGTCTATTGTAACAGGGGTGGGATGTTTGAGAACTTAAGGGACTTCTACATTTACCTGTATGGGATGGAAGGTGATGTGGGGAGGATTGAAGGGTGACTGTGGGAAGGTCAAAAGTGATTCCTGGGGTTGGGGGAAGGGGTCAGTGGTTATGCGGGGAGGGTGTGGGTAAGGAGGGAGGGAAAAAGTAATAGACTGGGCTTAAAATGTTGCTAGCACCATGGCTGCTTGCAATTATGCAGAACCTCATGGTGGAGATCTCGAGATGCTGCATGGGAGTTGGCTCATTGGGGGTGGGCAGAAATACAGGTCAGCTCAACTGGACAACTGAAAGGGAACCCTAGAATGTAGTACTTTCAATGCTAGGATCTTGGGACAGATTAGCATGTGAAGAGCAAAGACTCAGCATGCGCGGGAGACTGTTTGCACACCGCTCGCAAGGACCCTGGCAAAGACCTTTACCTCCCTGCACATGTCTGATTCCAGGAAACATGGAATGTCCCTTGAAAGATGTTGATGGGGTGGTGGGGGGGAGTGCACAGGCTTAAGGACTGTCAGAAATAAACCACTTCAGACATGACTAAAGTTCAAGTGAACTATATTTTAAAAATGTGATATGTGTAACAATCATAGCGCACCCGTGCAATCAATTGTGAATTCAGAAGATGTGGTAGGGAAAGAAAAATTTAGAGGTTCTAAGTGCTCCCCCAATATCCGCAGCAGGGTGGAGGCAGCCTGCTGACCAGTTGGCCCTGTTGCCTTGAACGACTTTGGCGGCCATCCTCTGGAGACCCGAGGCCTGGAGGGCACAGGCTTACATTGGCTGTCCTGCTGGGGGGGCAGCTGCTCCCTCTGAGGTCACAGAGGATGAGGGTTAAGGGATCACAAGCAAGGGGATTCCCAAGGGCCGGACACCCTCAGAGAGTCCTTAGTGGAGGTCCCAGGGGTGTCCAAACTGCCGCTCCTCCTCCCTTTGGGTGCTCGAAGGCCTCTGCCTGGCTCCTTGAGGGGAAGGGACACCTGGAGGGAGGTCAAGGTGCCCCGTCCCCCTCTCATGAAGCCACAGCAGAAGCTTACCCATGGCTACAGTGATGGAATGCAGGTCTGTGCGCATCTCTGGCAGAATCTGCTGGACCAGGTTCTCATGTAGTCTGCCACCCTCCCAATGGAGACCTCCATGCATGTACAGATCGGCACCACTTCATCAGGGAGCAGGCTGATGGACTCCTTTGCCTCATATGCCATTCTGTTGAGGGCCTCCTACTCTTCCAAATCTCTGCCCGATTTTCCTCCGTCTCTTGCTGCCTCTCCAGCATCTCGTGGAAAGCTAGTTCCAGAGACTGGCATCGGATGTGAACCTCACAGATGCTTCTTCCTCAGCACTCCTCCAGGTGCCAGTGAGCTTGGCTGACCCTGCTTCCTCCTGCTGCAAACATGTGTCTGTGCAGTGACCACCAAAATGTGAGATCCTTCCTAAACCCGAACTAATACTCCCCGGGGCATGTGTCTCTGGGCTGGTGGAGGGTGCAGGTGTCTGCTGTGACCCCTCCATAGGTGCATTTTGTTCATCAGCGATGTCCTCGCCCATTTTTGGGTTTGTGTGCATGCTGGACAGGACTTTCTCACTTTTGGGCCCTGCCTTCTTACTGGTGGCACATGTAAGTGAGAGAGGAGAGACCGAGTGACTGCATGAGCTGCCTCCAACATGGAGGCACCTTTGACCCTTAGGTTTCTATGACATACATGGATCCTTAGGATGGAGGCCGCAAGCCAGGTTTTCCATCTCTGATGGATCTCGACTGCTCCAGCCCTCCAGCTGGGCTGCCTGCTCCTCGAAGTCAGTCAGTTCTTTTAAGTGTTGCCAGCCCTGTCCTGTCTTCTCCCTCTTTCTTCTATTATGGCTTTACTTCTCCTGCATAAAGATGGGGTTGAGAGCAATTGGGTTTAATGTATCTTTCCCATGCTTCCAGTCTTACAAATAATCCACTGGATTGTGTTTCATGTCATTGACGCATTGCAGGTTGTCCAGAAGGGTTCTGGGCCAGCACCCTCTAGACCAGTGAGCCCATGCAGATATAAGAAGGAGGCTCAGAGAGGTATGTCATTAACGGTGCTTGCTGGTGCTCTCAACGCCTGAGCCCCTTCACAACACACCCCCCCCCCGCCCCGCCCGACAGCAATGGCTTCTCCCCCTGCGGAGTAGATGGACTGCAGTGGGGCTATGGGGCATCACCTTATTCAATTTGCCACTGAAGCCCGTGTCCTCTGAACCATTCTTTGAAGTGAGTGTGAGCAGTTAAGGATTCACTTACCCTGGTTGCGAGATGAGGTCATTCATCCTTTTTCAGCATTGCAGGGCAGTCTTCTGCTGGAGGCCATGGGCACTGACTGTCCTGGAGACTTGCTCACATGCAGGGTTCGTCTCCCTGCTCGGCCTCCTCCTCCAATCCAGAGGATAGAGGACCCTCCTGGCCTCCACTTGGTTGAGCAGGACGCCCAGGGAGGCATCGCTGAATTTGGGTACTGGAGCTCCCTGCCCTCTCCTGATCATCACTCAGCATTATGTAGGTTACTGTCTCGGCACCTTTTAAATATGGTGCCCGGATATGACGGCGGGGAGCACATCATCTAGCCGTCTCCATCGCACAAAACATCAGGCGTCATGCAAAACCACACAAATTCCTGGCAGCTTCTGTGATGGGAAACACTCCCCATCCCTTGCATTACCACGGGACTTAATTCCGGAAGGGAAAATTCCACCTAATCTGTCATTAGGTGTTTATAAACTGTTAATTTTATACCTTTTTATTCATTGGTATAATCCCATTGAAGAAAAAAATTACACATTTGTTTTTGTATGGTGCGCCTTTTGAACTTTTATTAAAATATGCGATTAACTAATGGTTGGCCTATGAAGCCTAGTCCTTCCATGTATCATGTACCCTATCAGGCAAGCTACTTCACCCAGTTGACCAGCTGGGGAAAATTCCTCAAAGACAAACTTTCAAAACTCTCAAACATTTACCTGTTTTTTTATCACCACAATTGTTAAAGAACAGAGCAAAATTCCTTCCAGGAATGTGATGATTCTTACAGGGCAGAACTTTTTGAACCGTGGGCAGACATGCGCCCGACCCGAACAGAAGTAAAATAATGCCCGATGACATCGGGTGAGTGCCCCGACGTCATCACACACTTGCGCGATATTTCACTTGGCGGGCATGCGCAGGTGCCAAAGCAGCGCCCGCCATTAATTAAGCAGCCACTTAAGGCCCTTAACAGTCCAATTGACTGCGATTTTCCCTTGCCCATGCGATTTTCTGATCGTCGCACGGGTAAAATGGGCAGGCCGCCAGCCAACATTTTCACAAACCTCATCCAAGGGCAGGATAAGAAGGGTCAGCAGCATTGCCAGTGAGAGTAGTGAGGAGTTTTGGAGATAGTTTGCAGCTGGTTGCTTATTGGTGCTTGGCAGCTTCATCGCTGTTTGGGGCTTCATTCTTAGCATTTTCAGGCCTCATTTCAGGACTCATTGTTGTCTGCCTGGCCCCCAGAGAATTCAGACTGTGTGCACCCTTCCAGGTATTAGACAGCCTTCCCTAACAATGGGGATTGTGGTCTCCACTGGAGGCCCCTCCTCTGAGGAGGAAGAGAGGGGCAGAAGGGAAAGGAGGCCAGGTTTCCCAATGCAACTTCCAGGGGAGGGACCTGTGGGAGGAGAGGCGCAGGCACAAGGGGCGCAGGGCCAGCAGGTAATCTAAGGTGGAAGGGGCCACAGGAGATGCCACTATCCTGCTGCCAGGGTTTACAGGCAGCGATGCAGCAACCTCAATATGTCTGAGGTGCAATGGCAAAGGAGGCTCTGTCTCTCAAGAGAGACCGATGACATCCATTTGTCAGATGATTGGCCCTGAGATCAGCTCCGATTGTGTGGGTGGACACCCCATGCCAGTGGCTCTGAAGGTCACAGCGGCCCTCAACTTCTATACCTCCAGCTCTTTCCATGGGTCAGCGGGGGATCTGTGTGGAGTATCCCAATTAGCTGTCCACAGTTCCTTCAAGCTGGTGAAAGAAGCTCTGTTCAGGCTGGTACTGACCTTTACTCTTTACTGTACAGATGAGGTCTGCCAGGCAGAGCGAGCCAGAGGCTTTGCAGTGATTGCTGAGTTCCCCCGTGTCCAGGGTGCCATCGACTGCACATGTGGCCATCAAGGCGCCAGCAGGTCAGCTGAGTGCTTTAGTCAACAGGAAGGGATTCCACTCCATGAATGTACAGATAGTGTGTGATCACAGGATGCAGGTTCTGCAAGTCTATGCAAGGTACCCAGGCAGCTCCCACGATGCTTACATCCTCAGACACTCCCAGGTGCCAAGGTTCTTCAGTGCTCCAGCCCGACTGGATGGATGGCTGCTGGGTGTCAAGGGCTATCTGTTGAAGAGGTGGCTCATGACACCTCTCCACCACCCAAGAACAGAGGCAGAGAACATTACAGTAAGAGTCATGCCTCCACAAGGGTCTTGGTATAGAGGACTCAAATGTGCTTCTGATGCCTCGACCATTTAGGCAGAGCACTCATAGGCGGTTGTCAGTTTTGCAGCCACTCCTGCGCTTGCCCGCTATACCTGCTCAACAAGGGGAAAATCCTGTGTGCTACTTGAGATGTACTCTGGTGATTACTATTTTCAATTTACAATGAAAAGGCTGGGACATTGAACCAGAAACTAAAGACAGCCAAAATCCCTAATCGTGGTTACTGATGTCTGCAAGTAGAAAGGATGAAAATTCATGGGTTATCCAAGGGCCAGAAGACAACAGCACTTGGATACAGTCTGAGGAAGAGCAAACAGCAACCCCATAAGGCCAGTAGGAATAAGGAAAGGATCCACTATCTTACCTCATTCAAATAAGAGGGACATATAAATCAGTATGATCAAAGTATTCCTTGAGTATCTTCATGCCTCATTGTTGAAATGCTATAAGGAGAATGCTGATGATGCCTATAAAAAAGTTGATTCTTCTACTCCGGAGTGACTGACAATAACTGCATGAATGTAAGTTTAACATATATAGTATGACAGATATGACTTCCCTGTATCTTGTTCAATAACTGGGGAAGTTAAACAAAGGCCACAGGGTGAGAAACTACATCACTGCTTTACACAGGTGGGATAAGTTGCTCATCTTGCATGTGTAATAAAAAAAGAGCTACCTACTCTTCCAGCATTTATATTTCCTGCTGTCTGCAGAAGCACAGCATAAACTGCATCTTTATCTTGGTTTCAGTACTCCTGGAGGCAGCTGCAGCACCTCATTTACCCTACAGCACTGCTGGCAGAGTCAGAGATTACTGATATTAGCAGTTCGGTAACAGCATGGCTCCCTGAGGTAACAAGATGCAGCCAATATTGATATCATAGACATTTGGCATACAATCCAACCTTGCTACTTTCATTATAGTATTCACATCAATTGGGGTAGTTGGCAAAACAGAATGCCTTGCTGGTTTATCTACTGTCATAATTTGTTTGCCACCTGCTATCCTTATCCACGTTCCTCATAGATGCAATCCGGCAGCCTTTCCCTGAAGCGTTAGATGGGTAAGCTACAAGAACCATTAAGACAACCTCAGGGGCACTTCTGTCTCTCAGTTCTCAGGCTGATTTTGTGCTGGTTCTTATAGCAAACCTTCTCCCCATCGCTTGACTCCAATCAGCATAAAGCTATTAACAACACTCAGATACTAGATGGTGAAAACTATTTATTTTCCACAAGTACATTTTAACCTCAGTAAGTAAATTTTATCAAGTTAAAATGATTTGACAGTTTTTATCAGGTTACATAGGAATGAAAAATGTATTTAAATTCTTTCAATCTTTAAAACTTCCAATTGCTCCCTACAGTTTCCTTTGGTGTTTAAGATAACTATAATTTTTTTTATGTTTTTGTAGTTTGTTCAAAAAGTAATTATAGTTGCTTCTGTTATTTTTCTTGAACAAGCTTTTCTTTGAGTTTGCAGTCATGATGTTAATCTTGGTTATTATAAAGTATTGTGCACAGTACTTTGAGTCAAGATAGGTTTGGGTGAAGTAACCCCTTTTACTTCATCCAATCACATTCCTCCAAACTGCCACCCCAGCATCTCCTATTATGATACCCAATTTCTTAACTAATTTCAGTGTGCTGACCTCGATGACATGTTTTAGCAATCTGTCTGGAAAAAGTCCACCATTATGTAAAAAGATTCTTCCTGAGTCCATCCTAAATTTGCCCTTCACAATCCTCAACCTGTGGTTCTTGCTCTAATGTCATGTTGCATTTTAAAAATATTGTTCCATTATATAATTCTCTCTCTGATTAAATAATCCTTAAATGCCTCATTAAGGTGCGCTCTAACACAGACGCAGGTTGAAAAGCTTTAATTTAGCAAAACCTTTCTTTCTACTTTCCTTTAAAAACAATCTCTTTCAATTTTCCTGATTCCTCATTCTGCTGACGGCAGTGACTTTACCAGGGCGACATTTTCACAGGCATGGGAAACCCTCCAGAACTTTGCAGATGTTGATGGGTGTTCAACACGTGCAAGCTTAAAATAGTAATTGTCAGCAGGTTATTTGGGCATGGAGGGTATAACAGCAGAGCCCAATCTTGTCCTCATTGTCATTCATACACTTGCACTTTCTAGCAGGTGCTACTGCTTAATAATTAGGACTAGAGAGCCTTATTTATTTTGCCACTTCCTAGGCCAGAAATTCTAAGACTTTTGAAACACCTATCAGCTGGCATGACTAGGAAGAGCCAACATGGCAAAGATAAGGAATTAACCCTGGAATATTCCTGATCTGCAACAAACTGTTATGGACTTGATTTCCAGACAAGTTTCTCATTAGAAACATCAAACTTTATTTACAGGTTGCAGCAGCAGTTAGGTTTCCATGAGGCTTCACAACTATAAGAACTCCCACGCTAAGGTTTCCCATGCTTTGAGCTGATTCATTCACTCTGTCATGTGATACCATACAACACAATAGGCCTTAAAGCTACAGTCACTACATTCCTTAAAGCTACAATTACTACACATACCCTGGTGCATTTGTCCATTGGGCCATTGAAGTGTTTACTGTACTCTATAGTTGTTCATCACTTTCTTAATTGAATATTCATTTACTGGTTGTATAAAAAGAAAATCAATAGAAAAGTCTGGTTTTCGTAATTCCAAATGAAAGAGTATCATCAGCAGAATTTTTAGGTCAGTGTGTGGGCACGCACCTGACCTGATTGGATGCAAAATTGCGCAAGATGACGTCGGGCGAGTGCCCCAACATCATCCCATGGTTGCGCAATATTTCAGTCATTGGGAACGCGCAAAGCTAAAAGCATGCCCGTCGCCAATTAAGAGACCAATTAAGGCAATTAAAGTTGCAATTGCCTTTAATTTTATGTTGTCATTAATTAGCCAGCCAGCGTGAAATCGCAGTGCGGGGCCGATTGGAGTCGGCGGTCCGTTCCCCAGCCGAACCCATGCCCGCCGATCATGCCCGCCCACTGAACTAAAAATTCTGTCCCATATATCTAGACTCTTAACAAGACCTAGCCAGTAAATAGAAAGGCATTACAAATACATCCACTCCACCTACCTGTCAATACATGTAGTTGGGAAATGGCAAAACAGTCTATCTGAATATTGATACAACTGGGAAGTATTTTTTGTTCTTGCGGTAGCAGCATTTTGGCTGTATCAGCAGATTAGATGACAGTGGTACAGGTCTGTCTTTCCTAAATGTGTAGAGGCAGTAGAACACCGGGACAAGTAGGTCAGATTTCTATCTAATATTGGACCTCGAGCCTAATTTACATAAGACTGGCTATCTGAGCTTTCCCAACAACTTACTGGTGAAGCGGATTGCAATTTTGGGCTGCTGTGTCACTGGCAGAGCCTTAATGTAGCTCCTGGGGAGGGGGAAGCAGTTGAGGGTGGAAGGGAGCTTGGGAGATGGGGAGGGCTGTGGCTGAGAGAAGAGGGTGCTGATTGGGAGAAGGGATCAATCAGGAACTGGTAATGATCTTGGGAGCTGTTGTGGACTTGGAAGGCCTCTCCTGACTCTCAGGTCAGATAAGTATTACCTTTTTGATGACAGCCTGCTGCAACCTCTTTAAGGACCACTGGTTAGGCCTTATGCCACATTTACAAAACACAGCCAGCTCTGAACAAACTGCATTCAGAGCAAACCAATTTGGAGGTGGCATCAATGAGGCAAAAGGTCCCTGATCTGCGGATGCAAATGCTCATGCCTATATCAGCTGCAGCCCCTGGGTTTCTCTTTTGATGCCTTTATCAATATGTTGCTAGCACTCTTCTGGCTCAGAATGTGTTCTACCATGCTGCCCGTCGACCTAGATGCTATTGCTCATATTTTATGCCTGTTATTGAATTTCTAAACCAAAGCCTCTACATCAGAATTAGAATTCTGAATATAGTCTGGATGCATATTTCTTTTGCACCAGTTGCACATTCTTTTGTTCCAAATTGTGAATGATTATGTCACAGTTCTTGGCACCATCACAAATAAACTGATTTGGACATTGGACATCACAGATAATGGGAAAGATGAGGACCAACATTGAATAAAAGGGACACTGTTAATGTGACTTATATGTGTGTTCTATCCTTGCTGCAGTTTTTGACTGTAATCACATTTAACAATAGTAATCCCTTAAGGTTCATTGTGGTTTACAGGTTCGAAATCAATTCCAGGTAACCAGTTTTATTTTTGGTTCAATTTAACTTTTGGATGATTTTTTTATTACCACAGCTTGTTTTTGGTAAGCGATTTTTACCCATTTCAGAGTTACCTACTCTTAGCTACTTTTGTTTACCAATATGTACCATCAGTTTAGGAGGCTTTGGCTGCCCTTTGGTGATACCAGCGACACCCAATCTTGGCAAACCCCAACCCCCACCCCTCCCCACCGCCTATCCAAACAAGTGTGCAGCTAATGAAAAGGCATGCCATAGTAATGTATACGACATGCTGAACTTATTTTAATGGAACCTCAGCATGAATTAAATGGTCGCTCTGGGATCACGTGAGCAACACTGGCCACCACGGTGCATCCCGTTTTAGGGCGCCATTGAATTTCTAGACCTGTTTCACCACTCAGATGCTCACTTTGTCAGAAAAATGTCAAAACTGACGAGAAACGAAAAATTGGGAGCTGTCTGAGAAAATTTTGGAGTAGAGGACAATTCTTCTAGTGCAGTAAATCAGAGATGAATAAAGCAAAATGGGATGTGACTCCTGAAGGAAATCTTTGGGAAGATGAAAATAGCAGACAAAATATTAATACTAGCACTGGTAATGAGGATCATGAGGAGATTGAGGCTGAAGCTGGGATTTGAAAATAATCAGAAGAGCCATAAAGAGACAGTCAGTCACAGCAGAAGCATTGCCTGTCAAAAAAAGTTTTGAGAAATGAGTTAGCAGAGAAAAGAAGTGAAGTGTTGGAAATAAAGAAAATAATATTGCACTGGAGAAAGCAAATATATATTGTTATTTATTTAGCCAAAAATAATTAAACCGGCAATAGAAAAATATGGCATGGGGAGTAATTTAAAAGTAAATCATTTTTCAGTGGGAAATGCTGCTGATTGCAAAAACAGTTGTAGTTACATCCCATTGCACGAATTAAGCATTATGCTTAAATATGCAAAGAGAATCAGCATAAAATGAGTACTTCCAGCATTCCCCAAAGTAAGTGAATACCTATATTTTAAAGGAAAAATTATCTGTGTGCAGAAACAGTGTAGGGTAATGGAGGGCTTTAAGTGTACAGAACAGGGGTGGTTTCTGGATTTAGATTTAACAGGGTGCATGGAAGAGAACAGATAGGATGCCTATATTCTTCATGGAAATTTTAGTAGAAGCTTCCAATGCTTCTGCTCATTGCCAAATAATCATTGATAAGATGGATTGTGAATTGCAATCACAAAAAACTATTGTTTGTATACTTTTTAATGTGCATTTTCACTACTGCAAATATATAAGGAAAATATAAGAAAAGATATTTCATCTACACAAAATGTCTGATTGTGGTCTGGAATCACTGAATCAGTCAAGCTGGCAAATGAGATTCTTCACTGCAGATAAGCAAAACTGAGCCAGTTCTCTGAGTTATCGGAATGAGGGGGCTTAAGAAAGCTTAGTTAAATTATTTGTATGATGGTGATTTTTATGGTCAACAGTGTCAGAAAGAAGATCATGTGATGTCAAAACAGATAGAAATGCCTGGGAGTAAAGGGTGTAGTAAGTGAAGGAAGTTGAATTGTTTTGTGGGAAAACATATGCAATGTTTGAATTAGTTAATTAACATTTTAAAACTGAAGATAGAAATGCATAGCATGGAGATAATTTCAAAGTCAAATGATTTTGCAATGGCCGGGTGGTTAATGGTAATTTAATGTGAAGACAGGAGGAATAGGAGTGTTCCTAAAAGCCCAAATTTGTCCCTTCCCTGTCCCCTCTCACTACAACCTCCTCCTCCCATCTTCAGTCTCATCACTCCTTCCCATTCACACCTTAAATCTTTGCACCCCCTCCAACTTCAGTCTCCCACCTCTTCCACAGCAGCCTCCCCACCCCTCCCACTTCAGTCACCCCACCCCTCCCACTGCAGTCTACTCACTCCTCCCACTGCAGTTTACCCACCCCTCCCACTTCAGTCTCCCACCCCTCCCATGCAGTCTCCCCACCCCTCCCACTGCAGTCTGCTCAAACCTCCCACTGCAGTCTACCCACCCCTCCCACTGCAGTCTATTCACCCCTCCCACTGCAGTCTACTCACCCCTCCCACTGCAGTCTCCCCATCCCTCCCACTGCAGTCTCCCCATCCCTCCCACTGCAGTCTATTCAGCCCTCCTACTGCAGTCTACTCACCCCTCCCACTGCAGTCTACCCATCCCTCCCATTTCAGTCTCCCTACACCTCCCACTGCAACCTCTCCAGCCCTCCCACTGCAGTCTCCCCACCCCTCCCACTGCAGTCTACTCACCCCTCCCACTGCAGTCTATTCACCCCTCCCACTGCAGTCTATGCACCTCCTCCCACTTCAGTCTCCCTAACTCTCCCACCACAATCTACACACCTCCTCTCATTTCAGTCTCCCCACCCTCCCACTGTAGTCTCCCCACCCCCTCACTGCAGTTTACACAGCCCCCCACTGCAGTCTGTGCACCCCCTCTCACTATATCTCCTTGCTCCCTCTCACTGCAGCTTCTCTGCTACCTATTTGTGAACCTTTCCTTTCAGCTTGATCATCTCTCTTACTGCATTTGTTGTTTATTTCCACAAGTAAAACCTTTGCCTTTCAAGAGTATGTTATCGGTTTGTATCATACCAAATAATAGGGTGCCAAAAAGGTTTGTCTGTAGGAAAATATTTCAGCAGTAAAGAAGTCATTTACGAGGTCTAAAGTGTACATTGATCTGTATTTGATTCTGATTTTAGCTTCAACTTCCTCAAGTTGAGTGCTTGTAAATCTACAAATTTGAAGTTGCATTAAAAGCGTCCATTGAACAGCTAAGGTCAGGTGCTGACTGAAGATACACAGGGTGAAATTTCTTGTGCTATGATTTTAACTGAATGCAGAATTTCCTGTTTGTACTCATGCAGATTTTTTTTGAATTCAAGTTATCAGCACGAGAAATTTAACTGTCTCTGCACCACCCATCCCCACCAGCCCCTGACAAACTGTCTTCATTGGATTGGGTGAGGTATGGTACAAAAAGTATAGAAATTCTAAATTAATAAGGGATGCTATTGGACAGCTCCTAGTGTGTGTAGTGATCAACCTAAGGACATTCCTCTGCTTATTTCTTCACACCTTGTGGTCTCCTCTTCAGTTTCTCAGAAGAGACTCCCATTTTCAATTTCAATGAGCACTACAACTAGAAAAAAGAATACGAGGTGGTTTCCCATTGCCTTTTTCATGTGTGCTTAAAGGAAATATAAATCCCTTTCCTGAAGAATTCTCTACCTGTAAGCAGCCATTTTCCCTCGAGGTTCTAGCTCTTCTGCCAACATCACTGAAAATTCTCTGGTTCTGCTGCTATTGGTCATGGTCTGTAACCCTGAGCATCGGGACCCTTGCCTGGGGCAACTTGCAAAAGGGCAGGGATCATCATGCACTAAGGTCTCAAATGACCCCTGCTAACTGGCCTGGTGCCCTACCTCAAAAACAGCATTCATGTCACAGAAATCTAGTTCAAATCATGGCCTCAAAATTGGGCTCTTTAAGGCATCTGGTGCAAATGTTGCAGAAGTCTGGAAGAGAAATAGTGGTGGTCGGAATGCTTATGTCCACCTCTGGCGTGATCTGCATTCCACGCCCTATCTGACAGTGTGAGTGTGTCTTGTGTGTACTGGGAGAAAACGTAGGTCCAATTAATGCCCTCTCCTATTCACTCACGTGTTCAGCTGCACAAGGGCTTCCACTTGTGCTATTTAAAGGGCCAACCATCTAACTTCCAGATGAGATATTTTTGATGTATTTTCCTGGTGCAGTGTTTGTGGAAGCACTGTGTTGTGTTCTTGGAGGGGTTTTGCTGCCTTCTTGAATTTTAAAGAGAGTGGTGCTGAATCTTGACCAGAGTTTCCTGCCCTGCCAAGAGAAAGGCTGGCTGAGTTATGGGGCTATAGTTGCAATCCCTCTTAGGCTGCAGCATGGTATGGAAATTGAGCACAGGCAGCAGAGAGGGGAAGCAGTGAGCATAGGAAGAAGGAAGAAGCTCTCAACAGAAGACCCTACCCAGGTCTATTGGAAGCACTTCTACCTCCACCTCCGCCAGGAATAGTGTGTGAGGTGCCTGCGTTTTAACAAGCATGTGTTCACTGAACTGTGTCATCTCCTCCAATCTGACATACAGCCTCACAGCAGGGTGAGGCCGATGCTGCCAGTGGACGGCAAGGTCACCTTCATACTAACTACGCTAATGGATTCTTCCAGGCGAGGACAGTTGACATTGGAAACTTCCCCCAGTTGGCCAGCCAATATTGCATCAGGAGAGAGCATGCGGATTTGCCAGGCTGTCAGGTCCCACATGTGAACAGTGAGATAGTCCATATTCAGAGTTTTCACTTTACCAATGGCCAGTTGGTGTGCAAACTTGTCCGGATGTTCCTCTCAATCGATGCCAACTATCCTGGCAGCAGCCACAACGCCTTCATCCTGTGGCAGTCAGCTGTAACCATCATATTTGATCCACCAAAATAAACTAGAGGCTGGTTTACAGTGACAATGTCTGGCTCCCCTGCATCACCTGAATATGTGAGGACACGGTCCTATTACAAGAGCCCTGCAGCCACAAGGAATTGGTCTAAGCCTAAAGGGAAACAAGATTGAGCTTCCACAACAGCACTTATGTGTTGGATGGCTTCTGTCTGTTGTGCAGTAGCAACTGACACATTGGCCATCAGACGCTGCATCATGGTTGGGTCCACAAGTGCTGACATCAAGTTGACCACCTTTTCCATGCTGAAAAAATGTGCTTAATGTACTACACAAAACTCTGTTTGAAATTGGAACCGGACTCCTTCATGCTCCTTGATAATGACAACAAGCTGTCTGGCAGGTCTGCCGTTAAGCATCTCGGTGTGCATGCCCATCAGTGTTTTCATGGAGGCAATCCCATCAAAGTCATCATTTGATTCCTCTGCAGCAGAACTCATCTGCGATCTAGCCATTCAGTGAGTTGGTACATAAACCATCCTTTCCCTCCAGCCTGGCTGCAGGCCACTTGTGTCCAATGATTCACCATGTGCTGATACCAACTCTGTACTACTCTCTGAAGTTTGCATAGTGCCAGCATCTGTGCTGGTAGCAGATTGTTAAATCAAGTAATGGTGCTTCTTCCTCAAAGGTCTGATGTTGCTTTTGATGAGGCTGCAGCGGCTGGGCAGGCTGCAGTACTTGGGTATCTGAGACAGAAATAACCCATCTACAACTTGCACTTCATGCCAGATAGCAGGATGAGGGTGAGGTAGGATTTGCGAGGATCAGAAGGCAGGAGCAGTTCATCAGCCTGAACAATCTCTGCAATGCTGAATAAACCAGGCTTTGTCAGAACCGTGTTCAGAACAAAGCACTCTCCTGTCCACAGGGCTCAGTTGATGCTGATGCTTGCCTATGCCCCTCCAGTTCTGCCCTGCTGCCTCCTGTTATGGGATACCTTTTTCTGCAAAAGACAGGGAAGAATGTCAGTTAGTGTATTGCAACATGGCTTGCTCATGTACCTGCGATAGCTGAATATCTGGAAGTATGTGGAGCAGCGAGAGGTGGGTGTGAGGCTCATCGTTAGGGGTATGAAGATGAAGTGGTGTTTCTGAATGTTGCTGATGGGTGCTGGTTGGAGCTCTGGTGCATTGAACAGCAGGAGAAGGTGTTGGTGTGGTGGGTAGGAGATGTCATGTGAAGATGAATTCACTGAACATGACAATCTGCAAGTGAACTCTTTCCAGCATTACTGCCAGGTCCTTGGGCCAGACTCTAGGACTTGATCTCCCCAGCAACCTACTCCCATTCTCTTCTCACGTTGTGCCTTGAGAGCCTCGTGGCCCCCTTTGAAAACATTATGGTTGGCATTTTATTGGTATGGCAGGGGCCTTGGTGACAAGCCCAAAGATGGATGGTGTTGCTGGGGTTGGGCGGGGGTGGGTGGGGAATGTCACCGCAACAGTTTGTGGGACCCCTGTTGTATCTTTTCATCCATGTGGCAACTAGTTATTTGCAATCGGCCTTCAGCCCCTTTAAAGGACCTGCGCACATCCCCAAGGGCTGCTGCACAATTGGAGGGCCAGCAGTTCAAGTATCTCAGCAGCGCCACTGGGAGCCTTGGCCATTTCTGGAATTGCATCTAGAAGATGAGGTTGCCATGGAAGAAGGCCAGTCTCCCAACCAGTTAAGTAGGGTCTTGGGATGTTGGAGCAGTCAGGCAGGCCACAGTGAAACTTTGGCCAGGGAGTGTGGGTGGGGGAGGGGGTGTGGGGGGAGGGGATGTTGGTGAGAGCTAGGCGGGTGTTGCTGCAACAGCGGTCACTGTCATCAGGTGGCCCCTCTGTGACTTCTATGAGATACAGTGTATCCAAATAGGAGGGCTCCTCCACCCCAACATGTGACTGCAGGGAGGCCGCCAGTGTTCACCAGGTGTCTCTCCATGTGGTGTGGGGGGGTGGGGTGGGGGGGGGGGGGGCACTCGTCCCTGGTTAAGTGCCAACTGTGGCTATTAATGGCCATCAATTGGCCACTTAAGTGGCTCATTTTGCCTCTGGATAGGAGGGCTGGCCTCCACCTTCCCAGTCGCTGATAAAAATCCATGGCAGCAGGAAGACAATGGGCACTCCACCCTTCACCTTCACTCACTATTTTGCAGGACCTCCTAATTCCCAGCCCATCCCAGGTGGTTGGTAAAATCCAGTGCTCCATCCCTCCTTTTATCCACCACCAGTATTACTGCCTCTAGTGTTACATCTGAAAACCTGGGATCCTTGCCTGTTGCAACATCTTCCATGCTTCTGCTTCTCTCCATGTCTTCCACAGGCAGTCTGCAGAAGGGGCAGGCTGCCTATCAGATGTATAGGCTAACTGAAACAGGTGCTAGCTACACAGGCTGCTGGGCCTCCTTTTCAGCATTCAGCCAGTAAGCAGCATGGTCTACTCTAGGTTGTACACTGAAACCATTGAAATGCAGAGGCACAACAAAGTTTGCCTCCCATCTGCAATAATGAGACCTGGGTGCAAGGTGCTACAACGACAGTTGATGTTATTCGCTGAACAAACCAAATCCCAGAGGGAAACTTGTTTTACTGATCAGGACTTTTTTTTGCTTTATACTTTGAAATTGAGGAGAAAACTACTGATCCCAGAAGCATGGAGCCCCAGCAACACTTCCAGGATTTTAAAACTAGAAGATTTATTAACAAGAAGCAAAAAAACTTACATACACAAAGAGTAAAATTACATTGTTGAAAGAGTCTTACAAAACATTCCACAAAAAACTCACTTGGTCAGAACACACAAGTAAGCTACTTGGCAACAGCTCCATTATAGACTTTTAACCATAAAAATCAAGTAATATTACCAGAGTAAAAACTGCTGCTACTTTAACAAAGTATACCACATGACTTCTCACTCTCTTCCATTCTGCTGTGGAACTGAAGGAAGTTCAGAAACAGACTTCTTTCCAAAAACAGACTTTTCTGGCTTGAAACTGGATGGCTGCTGTGAAATCACAACGTTTCTCAGCACAGGGCTGGCCTCAGGATATCTCCCCCACACAGCCACCTCAATTCAACTGAACATCCTTCCTTAAAAATCTTTTCTTTCCCTTTCATCCAGACTCTATTTTCCTAACCAGCTCTTTGAACTCAACTTTTCCAAAATATAAAAATCTTTCATGTCTTCCTATTGCCTCCACTTGTGGGTCAAATAAAATTTAATAACCTTCCCTTGTTTACTTTTTAAGTTGTATAAGTCCCTTAAACTCCTTTTGAAATTTAACAGCTGAAAAGTCAAGTCCTTACCCATCACCTGAAGCAAATTTTAAAACCCAACTTATTTATTTGCAATTCCAACTTCACCATAGCCTCTCATTACAAATGCATGCATCTAGCTCCTTTACCTTTCATCTCTCAGTTGACACAGACAAGTTGTCTCTACTAACCTTCCCCCCAGTTTAGTTACACATACACACAAACACACAAATAGTGTTCTTTACAGAATACCACCATATTCCCAAAAATATTTTTCAAAATAACATCCATCTTCACAAAGGTAATCGTGAATCATGACCCTGCACTTGAAAACCAACTTAATCCAATTTTCTAACTCCTTTCTTAGCAAGGTACATGGCTTCAGAGGCATTTACAAAATAAAAAAAATTATGATAACATTACAAATTTCACATAGTTTATTTTATAAATGATTTATCTGAAGCTGACTTTCTTCCCAAATTGATATATTGAATTCTAGTTTCTCCAGTGTTTGGCAATCAATCATATCAGTAATAATTGACAAGAAACTTAAATAGACCAGCCACTTATTTCCTGTGGCTACAAAAACAGGTCAGATTTATTCTGCAGAGAGTAACTCACCTGCTGACTCCCCAAAGCCTGTCCACCATCTACAAGCAACAAGTCAGGGGTCTGATGGAATACTCTCTCTAAGCTGGATGAGCGCAGCTCCAACAATACTCAAGAAGCTTGACACCATCCAGGACAAACCAGCCCACTTGATTACCCTGTCCACTGCCTTGAACATTCACCCTCAACATCCAGCATACAGTGGCTGCAGCATGAACCATCTGCAAAATGCCTTGCAGAAACTTGCCAAGGCTTCTTTGCCAGGACCTTCCAACCCATGACCTCTACCATCCAGAAGGATAAGGACAGCAGTCACATGAATATACCACCACATGTAAGTTCCCCTCCAAGTCACACACCATCCTGGCTTGGAAATATACCACTATCCCTTCCTTGTTGGGTCACAATACTGGAACTCCTCTGTAATAGCACTGTGTGGATCCCTTCGCAGTTTAAGAAGGAGGCTCACCCTCACATCCTCAAAGACAACTTAGGGATAGGCAATAAATGCTCACCTTTCCAGCAATGTTGCCCACCTCCCATGAAATTTTTTAAAATAAATTTCAGTGGTCTACATATATAAAGCTATAATAGTGACTACCTGTATAAGAACAAAATGTTGTGTGTATTATTTGTGTACTCTTACGCTACCCATTGCTATATGAGCTGGATAATTGCCTGCCCTGCTACTTGATGTAAAACACCAGGATGTAAATATTATGTTGCTCACTGTCACCTCAGCTGGTAGCATGTTCTATTATGTACATCCAAATGTTCAGGACTAACACAAAATGGAACAGATGGAAGGAATAATTTTGTGGAATGCTGGTCAGAGTAAACATTGAGTGGTGGGGAAGTATGAATATCTAAGGTAATATTGTTGATTTTAAACCATAGAACTTATAATACATAGGGCTGGATTTTGGAAGTGCGCTGCAAGTGGCAGGTAGCTTATTAACATAAAAGTCAATTAAAGCCAATGATTGGAGACTGACTGGAATTTTGCAGTCGGCTTGTGGGCCCTCCGCAGCATCCAGATACTGGAGGATGCCTGGAGGCCTCCCAGTAGCAGACTGGAGGCCAGTGGTCCAGGGTCAGTTTAAGGTCCCCCGATCCCCCGCTGCTACCATACCCATGTGACTACAGCTGTGGCCACAGGCCTCCCCATAATGAGTGGCCTCCCCATAATGAGTGGCCTGGCAACTGTAGCTATTTCTTTTTTAAAAGTTAATATAAAGTACTGAGAGGGTGCCTCCATGTTATCTTTCATTCATTCATGGGACGTGGGCTTCACTAGCTCAGCCAGCATTTATTGCCCATCCCTAATTGCCCTTGAGAACTGAGTGGCTTGCTAGGCCATTTCAGAGAGCATTTAAGAGTCAATCACATTTCTGTGGGTCTGAAGTCACATGTAGGCCAGACCAGGTAAGGACAGCAGATGTCCTTCCCTAAAGGACATTAGTGAACCAGATGGGTTTTTCTGACAATTGTTTTAATTCCAGATTTTTTATTGAATTCAACTTTCACCATCTGCAATGGTGGGATTCAAACCCAGGTCCCCAGAGAATTACCCTGGGTATCTGGAGTACTAGTCCAGAGACAATACCACTACACCACTGCTTTCCCATAAATCATCGACCCCAAACCAAACATCCTGTCATAGATGGCCATTTGGTCCATTATACTTGTTAATATATGATGTCAGTCTTTCAATTTGAGCTATCTAGCCATGATATTAAACGTTGTTTAAACTTTGTGTCCTTTTTGTGCTCATTCAAAAATACCTCTCCAAATTTCCTTTTAAATGATGTAGACCTCTGCCTCAGTAAAACCAAAGTGTCCCATTGTCTGGTGACTGTGTGAAAAAGAAATGAACTACCCTTCCAGCAATAATTCTCCTGCTAGATCTCTATGTAGCAAGTCACTTCTCTTCAAGCACTGACTAAGGCAAATCTGGAATCTTTCAGCCTTGAAAAGAAGCAACTGAGAGGAGATTTTGTAGAGAAGTAAAAGGTAGTTAACATACTGAAAAGGTAAATCTAACGCTTCAGATTGATGTGTGAGTGTTATGTTATAGTTGTCTTTGATCTGCAGTGTGGTAGTTGTGTCCTGTACTTACAGATATGGCTGGAGGTGATACTATTAGCAATCTTTATCATTTATTTAACGTGATGCTAACTATTTACAAGGTAGTCTCTACACGATGATGTAGACCATATATTTCCATGTTCAATGTTAACCCTTTATACTAAATCCCCACCCTCAAGTCTCTGACTCAATAAATATTATTTACATTATTCTATACCTCCCCCCAAAGCCTCTGTCTTCATCTCTGGTTTGCAGGGCTAAGTGTTGTGGTGGTTTCACCAATCTCCCAGACCTTGTTCGGATCTCTCTTTGATGTTGCATAGGATGAAAGTTCTCTATGTTGTCTCTCGAACTCTGTAAAGCAGCTTGTGATTCTTCAGAGACTGTTTGTTCTCTGTTCAGGTTGTCTTCCTGGTCATATAGATAGTTAATCCATTCAATTAATGGTCTTCCCCTTGTTGCTATGAATGTGTTTCTATTCTTTCTCACTATCTTGAACCACTGGAGGCCATGTAGTGAAGGTGTTGTTAGGTGATGGGGGTGGTTATGCTGGGTTCCAGGATTTTGACCCAGCGAAAATGAAGGGTGAGTGAGTCTAGTGAGCCCCCCCCACCCGCCGTTCCAGTGTGAGGAGCCCCCCCCACCCGCCGTTCCAGTGTGAGGAGCCCCCCCCACCCGCCGTTCCAGTGTGAGGAGCCCCCCCCGCCCGCCGTTCCAGTGTGAGGATCGGATAAGATCTTGGACTTTGTGTCTTTTCCAGTGCTTGGCCTTCTCTATTTTGGTCTTTAGTCAAGACCGGGTTGGAGTTCTGGTAACTTGTGCACTCTATAGGCAGAATTTTCTTAGAATTGCACTAAGTGCAGTAGCAGACGGGTAAAATGGAGTCCTATGCCTTGTCTTCCCGAGCCCGGTTCATCACATATTCACTCCCGCGAAACACGTCGTTTCCATGGTGGGCGGGCTCTCATTCACTGCTTGCCATCACCCCGCTGTTGCATCACGCTGGCCACTATCTTTAAAATGCAGCTGCCAGCAAAGGTCTCATTGTCGCCAGCTCACCACCACTGCCTAGGAGACATGGCCTGCAAAGGCAAAAGCCTGCTGCCTCCCGCTTCAACGACGGGTCCCTCGAGCGACTGCTGGATGCAGTGGAGGCCCGCCTTGATGTGCTCTACTCTCGCTCTGGCTGCAGGATGGTTAGCAATGTCACCAACCTGGCTTGGGAGGCGGTGGCAGTGGTGGTAAGCACGAACGCCTTGCAGAGGAGAACAGCTACCCAGTGCCACAAAAGGATGAATGATCTCCGTTCTACCAGGGTAAGTCAATCTTTTTATCAATCCCAACTCTCACACTCAAAAACCTATCACATGTCCACAGGGCCCTCACTCACTGCCGGTGCAAGGACATCATCATTCACTCTTTCACACACACTGTCATTGCTCTCATCCCGTCCGTGGGACCACTCACCAGCCACACAGGCCAGGCATACTTATCATCTGGCCAGGCAGGTGTCCTGATACAATCTTTCCATGTTTATCCATGCAGGATAAACTGGCTCACAACAGGAAGGAAAAGTCACAGACAGGTGGAGGGATGCCAGAAATCAAAATTCTGACAGAAATCGAAAACAGAGACATCCAGCTGGCTGGTGATGACCAGGACCGGTCCTGTGCTGACGATGAGGTCGGCGCTGCTCTACCAAGAGAGGATCCAGCAGTGCAACATCCATCAGACAACCATGCCGTGAGTGATGTGTCCTCTTTCACAGGCCACTGCCAGGCACTAAGTATCTCTCCTTGCTTTCACAGGTACGTCGGCCAAACAGCTGACAGCAAGCCCCAAAGAAACCTCTGAAGAGGAATCTGAAGACACCCTCCCTGAAGTCCCGTCACAGCACTCACCCACACCGTCCATTAGCGCAGAGACACATACTTCAGTGGGGCCTAGCTTTAGAGTAGCCTCGGGATCACAATCTGGTGAGCACATTGCACTTTCCGATCCACAGCAGGCGGAGGCAGGGACTTCCCAGGTCCCTGGCACTTGGAGGATTTCTGGAGGCCAGAACGTGCTGAGTCTGAATCAGATGACAAGCCTCTGGACTCGGTCATGTCGCAGTTGCTGGAGCTGCAAAGGCAAGCTCGGGGACATCAGGAAGGGATGGTGCTGCACTCCTCAGATTGACTGGCACAATGGAGGAGCCCGTCCATCTTCAGGTTGAGGTGATAGCGCCAGCATCATAACGCATTGAGGTCAACACTGGCAGGGTGGTGGCCGCCATGGAGCCCTTGGTCCAGGATGTCGCTCCTGCACTGCTGCGCGGGGTTAACTCCATCGCAGATGCCATTATTGGCCTCCAACAGTGTGTACGCCAGAGGGGTGCTGAGCAGCTCAATCTCACTCCAGCTACCCCTTCCACTCACGGAGTCAGCTAGGGGGCCTTGGGCACCCATAGGGAGGGGGATCAGCAGGTGCACGTTCCAGGGCCATCCTCCCAGGTGACTCTAGGAGTGACTGGCCCATCTGACTCCCCTCTTCCTGTGACCTCTGCAGATCCAGCTTCGCAGGCTGAGGATGGTGCCACTGCCACGCAGCAGGACCCCGAAAGCTGGCCGGGGCCCTCCAAGTCTCAGGCCTCCAGAGGACCTCCTCCAAAGTCATCACAGATAGGGCGTGACAGACAGCAGGCTGGCTCCACCTCTACTGTAGATGTCCGGAGAGCACCAAGATATAGCAGCAGGGTTAGGAAAGTTAGGTAAAAGTAGCTGCACAGCCTGGGCACGGGTGTAGATCACTTGTACATTCTGCTCACTATTGTCAATAAACTACCAAGATTGTCACCCTGCCTGTGGCTTCTTGTTCTGATGAGCAGTTTTCTTGTCACTCAGATGTGAAACCTTTCTGCGCAAGATAAAAGGCAGGTGTCTCACTCCAGGGCCTCTTCCCTGTGCTCTGTGTAGCCTTCAGACCACAGTGATGGTCCAGCCTCACACTCCCTGGAAACATTACAGATGCCTGCACCTCGGTAGTGCTGGTCATTGCTGCCAGAATGTAGTGGGCAGGTGCCTCAGAGTTCTCTCATACTCTCTGTGTGCTCTCAGCACCTTTAAGGTGGGGCTGGCCCCCTTCACACCAGCATCTGTGACCCAGTGATGCTGTGCACCAGCTCCTGAGGGGCTGAGGTGCTGAAGGCAGACACAGCATCAGATGCATCTAAAGTTTCATGGCTGTGTCTCTGAGATGGTCCTCATCATGGAGCCCAAGCGAGCTGCCCTCAGCCAGACAGGAGTCAGACATTCTCAGAGTCTGTGTGAAGATCTATGGAGTGTCCTCACTGCATGTTGTCATCATCCTCTTGCGATCGAGCAACTATTAGGACCTCCATTGCATCTCCATGACAGGAGCAAGCTCACAGTCAAACGTTTACAACTGCGATGTGAGGATCTGTGGAGACACCTCACTGCATGTCATCATCATCGTCCACAAATCTGGCAGCTATGAAAACCTCCTGAGTGCGCCTGCCTTGTTTAGCCGGTGCGAGAGCCTCATCTCCGTCGTTGTCACACTGAGGACCCCCTCACCCTCATCCCCAATGGCATCCTCTTCAGAGGATACGTGCAGCTCCTCCATCTTCTCCTCAGCCAGTTCCTCACCCCATTGCAGCAGCAGGTTTTAAAGGGTGCAGCGGACAACGATGATGCGTAACACCCTCTGCGGACTGTATTGCAGGGCTCCACCAGGCCAGACGGGGCACCTGAATCGCATCCTCAGCACCCAAACTGCATCTTCAGCATCCCGAAGCTCTGCTCCACCAAGTTGCGAGCTGCAGCATGAGCCTCATTATAACCTCGCTCTGCTGCAGTCTGAGGCCACCATACGGGTGTCATCAGCTACGTCCTCTTTGGGCAGTCCTTGTCCCCAAGGAGCCAACCCTGCAGACTCTGTTGACCCTGGAAGACTGCAGGGATCTGAGATTAACTCAGGATATTGGTGTTGTGCACACTCCCTGTAAACCGTGCGCACACCTGCAGGATGCGTTTCTGGTGGTTGCATACCAGCTGCGCGTTCAGTGAGTGGAAGCCCTTTTGGTTGATGAAGTCTACTGAGTGTAGCGATGGAGACCCAAGTGCCACATGGGTGCAGTCAATTGCACCCTGCACCTGTGGGAATCCCGAAATCAGGGTGAAACCAATGGCTCTTGCATCCTGGCTGTCCCGGTCCTGGGCAAAATGCACAAAGCTGTGTGCCATGGAGAAGATGGCATCCATGACCTCATGGATGCATTTGTGGGTGGCAGATTGTGAAATCCGACAGAGGTCACCTGTGGAGCCCTGAAAGGAGCCATTGGCATAGAAATTGAGCGCAGTGGTCACTTTCACAGCCAGTCGCAGTGGATGCCCTCTGTGCCACCTTGGCACTGCAAGTCCTGCAGTAAGTGGCAGATGTGAGCCATCAGGTCCCTAGACATGTGCCGTCGTTGACGACATTGGTTCTTAGTCACCTGCAGGAATGGCAGGCAACGCCTATAGACCCTGGGTGGCGCTAGGCACTGAACAGCCATGTCTCGTTGTCACTCCTGGGCAGCGTGTGCGGGACCCTCTGCTGCCCCTTCTTCATGAAGTTTCTGCTCCTGCCTTTGCACAGCCAGTTGCCTCAGTAACTCTCTCCTCTGTCTTCTACGGTCTCTGTAGGCCATCAGGCATACAGCTAGGCCACCTGGATCCATGATCCTGACGTGGTCCTCCTGCAGCATGAAAGAGGGAGAGAGAGACATGGTTATCATGGATGTGCTTAGTAACTCTCCTAGCCCTGTGTGACTGCCCCTTAACGCCTCCCGGAGAGTGCTGGTCACCCCTCGGATGGCCAGAGATGAGAGTGCTGCATGGCTGCCCTGTCAACCTGCGACATGGGGGACACCAGTCCAAACCAGGATGCTGAGATTGCAAGGTTCTGTGAGCACCTCCAACAGACACTGCTACATGGCCAGCGTTGGCGAGGAGATTGTGCAACGTGTGCAGTCCAACTGCTCCACAGTCTAATAAAGTGGTGGAGGACTTGACGTTTGTGCCGGGCGGGTCAGTGTGTGGGGATGTTAGGATGGTGGGGGGTAAGGTATAGAGCGCTTGTGGCCCTTTCGTGCCTCCATATTTTTTGCATGGGTGGGCAGGCTAGAAGTCCGACCCCAGTGATATCACTGTGGCTGTGCCTGATCTGTTTTAGTTGCAGAGACATGGTCAGTTTACAAAGATGTCCCTAATGCATGGCCACTTCCCTCGCTTACCCTTACCCTGCCCCCCACCTCGATTGCCTATATTTGGGATGCAGCACCAGGGCAGCACTTGAACCCCCCCTCCCCCCACTCAGCCCCTCAGTAGTCACCTCCGAGACTGGCCAGCACTTGCCCCAGACACAGCCCACTCCTCAGCAGTCGCCTGTGGGGCCAGGCATCAGTTTCCCCCACATCCCCGGTGTCCCTGAGGCCTGTAAACAATAGGCGAGCTATGGAGAATGCTACTGCTCATTGACCTCAGTTCCCCCAAAGTGAAGGCTGCCAAGTGCATGCCGCCTGCGTGTTTTTGTGAAACACGTCGCTGTGCTTTCCTGCCAACTTGGACGGACAATATGGCGGGATTCCAAGAGCCTGGCGGAATTGACTTTTAATTATATGCTAATATATTACATTAGCTCCCCAAGGACGAATGGCCGGCAACACAGCCTGCCATTGGCGGGCTGAACTGAAGATCGTGACCTGCCTTCACGCTGGTGTGAACTGGGTCCCACCATATTTTCTGCACATGCCACCTATCACTCTCACTGCCAACGGGCTTGGAAAATTCCGCCCTATCACAGTGTTTGTAATTCTTTGTCTGATTTGTAAATAGTCATACCCCTTATCCCTTACTCTTTCAATGTCAGAGGCCTTTAGACATTGTATTATTTCACATATGTTCATACTAAGTTGTGTGCACAATCTTACAGTTCTGCGGGAGCTAACCCATTCTGCAGTGATGTGGAATGGTAGTTCAATAGTGCTAAGTTGAGATCATCATTCTTTTTCAACAAAGCTATGACTGTTCTTACTCCTCACTTGGCCTCACCATTTGCTTGTGGGTATCTGAACGAGCTAGTTGTGTTGAATCCATGGTCTTCTGTAAATTTCTTGAATGCTTTATTTGGAAAATGTGAGCCATTGTCTGAAATGACAAGATCTGGAATGTCATGTGTGGCAAAAATTTCCTTTGGTGAATCGATGACTGTTTCTGAGGTTGTTCCATGATGGTGTTTAACCTAAAACCACCTGAAGTAATCATTAACAACTATGAGGAATGTCTTCCCCTTGAGCTTGAATAAATCCATTCCAAGACATTCCCAACGTCTAGATGGAAATGATGCTATCATCAAAGATTCCTTCTACTCTTGGTGATGGATTGCACAGTTAATACGGCTTGAAATCAATTCCTCTAGTGAATTTGTGATTCCTAGTCACCAAACTGAATATCGTGCCATAGCACAACACTTTGTAATTCCTAGTTGCCCCTAGTGTATTCTTTGAAGGATTTTGAGTCTGTAGACTCTTGGAATGACCAACTTCTCAATGTAAATGAATGTGCTGTCCACAATACTGAGATGTCTGCGTTATTCAAAGTACTGTTGTTAGGAACACATCCTGGCAATCTATTTTCACAGTATTCTCTGGTTTTAGCACATTCTTCTTCTGTTTTCTGTGCTTGGTGTATTTCATTCTGCTTCCTTGTGGTTGCTGATAAGAATTTTGTTATGAGTGAGCTGTATGACTGTACCTCCTTAATAAGACTTTTGTCCTCTTGTTTAGGCTTCCGAACAGGAATGCATGATGATACATCTGCTGTTATTTGCCACTTGTGCATTTTTGGGCTTTGCATCCAACCTCATGGGTCTCAGCCTGAATCTCAGGACTCTATGTGGCATCTTTGCTAGTTCCTTGGTATTTAAAAAAGTGACCAATTGTTTATTTCTATTGTAAACTGGAGGCCTAGGACATAGTCAATGAACTTCTCACAGGCCCATGTGGCTGCCAGTGCCTCTTTTTCGATCACCGTGTACCCTTGTTCACTTTTGGTCAATGACCTAGATGCATAATAGATGGGCCTGAGAGTTCTATCCTTCTGGATTTGGAAAAGTACTTCTCTCAGTCTGGTTGCTGATGCATCCGCAGCGCCTACTGTGGGCAGTTCTGGGTCATAATGTTACAGTACGTCTGGTGAAATAAATATGTTCTTGATATTCTGAAATGAGATTTGTTGATGTTCTCCCAAGCACCATGCCTGGCTTTGTCTGAGCAGTTATCTTAGCAGGTTCATTCACATGTGCCAAATTAGGGAGAAACTTCCATACCTGGCTGACCATCCCCATGAAGCATTGAAGCTCGGTAGTGTTGCAGAGTGGTGGAAAATCTTTTATGGCTTTGGTAATTTGGGGATCAGCTTTGAAACCTGATGTGTGAATGATATGTCCCACAAGCAATATAGTGGGTTGTGCAAACTTACATTTATTGTTGAAAGTTAGCCCTGCTTCTTCCAATTGTTGCAACATTGCTCTCATTCTTGTATCATGTTCCTGTGTGGTGGACCCATGGATCAACTGCCATCCATGTGGAAGATGACTCCTTCTAATCCCTCCAAAATGGTTGTCATTGTTCTTTGGAAAATCTCTGGAGCAGACGTAACGCCAAAAGGTAGATGATTAAAACAATTTTTTCCAAAGGGTGTGATAAATGTAGTTAGTACATACAAACTTATGAATTAGGAGCAGGAGTAGGCTCCTCGAGCTTGCTTCGCCATTCAATAAGATCACAGCTGATCTGATTGTAATCTCAACTCCATATTCCCAGCTACCCCCAATTACCATCCACCCCCTTGCTTATCAAGAATCTATCTAGCTCTGCCTTAAAAATATTCAAAGAACCTGCTTCCACCGCCTTTCAAGGAAAAGAGTTCCAAAGACTCATGATCCTCTGAAATTCTCATTGTCTCTGTCTTAAATTCCCATAAGAGGAAACATCCTTTCCATATCTACCTTGTCAAGACCCTTCAGGATATTATATGTTTAATTTCAGTAGTTTGGATTCCTCGTACAGAGGCAATTGCCAGAAGCCACATTAGCATCCAACTTTGTAAAAATGGTGCTTTTTGCAAGCTGTGCCAGACTTTGATCCACAAATGCCATTGAGCGGATCTCCCTTTCTATTGCCTTGTTTAATTGTGTGAGGTCAACAGTGATGCATTTCAAGCTACTCGGTTTTAGTAAAAGAACCATGTCTGAACACCAATTTGTGGGTTTGGTGTCAGGCGAGATGACTCCCTGATGCAGCAATGATTTGATTTCTTGTTTCACTTTCTTTAAAAGTGGGCGTGGAACCTTCCTTGGGGTTAACAAGCACACAGCCTAGCACCTGGTCTCAATGTGATGTGATAGGCTGTTTTCAGCTTCCCTAGATCACTGAATAACTTTAGGAATTCTGCCCTGAATGCCATTGCTATTTCTGAGCTTCCTAGTTCAAGAAACTTTGTAGATGAGTTGTAAATCTGTGCAAGCTTTCTGGCTTAGCAATGAGTGTTCTTGATTGTAGATCTCATACTCGGTTTCTGTGATTTCTGTTCCTTTATGTTGGAGTTTAGCAGTTAACTGTTCCTTGACTTCAGCTGAATGCCTCCTGGGCCATGGAGTCTGATGGTTGATGGCTGGAATATCTCTGTATCTGACAGAATTGAAACTCCTGCCCTAGTGTCTAACTTGAAGTTTGTTTTACGTCCATTGACCATAATATATGCACTCCAATAATTTCCATTGGATCCTGTGACCTATCCCAAAAATGGCACTTCTGTTTCTTTTTCTCCTTCAATCTACTGAATGTCTTCAATTTCTTGGATGCTACTTAATCTTGTCTGTTTCTCCTTTAATTGTTTGGCTAAAACCTGCAACAAACCAATTTAAAATGGCCTCCCTTCTTGCAAGAATTGCGCTCCACATTTTTTGGCAGGGCATTCTTCGCGCTATGTAACCTTTTACTGTGACAACAATAATACCTCTCTTTTTTGTCTGTCTGGGGTTTGGTGTACTGCAACAATTTTGTGCCATAAACTGGATGATATCAGCCTGTTTCTCCACAAGATTTATTTTCACCTCAAAATAAATTTTAGTTTTGCTTTTGCTCTTCCGCCTGTCTCGCTGTCTGTACAGCTTTCAATAGGTTCAAATCTTCCTGTGAATGCAAAGAAATTGGAGAGTGTCTCTTCTAAGACTCTTACAACAATGTGATCTCTAATTAGTTCATCCTTCAGCACTCTGTATTCACAGTTTTCTGCTATTTGATATAGCTCATAAATAAAGGAATCTATGCTCTCTCCTAGTCTTTGGATGTTCCAGTTAAATTTTGCTTGCTCAATAATGGTGCTTTTGCAAAGGTTAAAATAAGCATTGAAGGCTTTAATGACTTCCTCATATGATGCTGCATCTTCATTTATGCTCTGTCTGAACATAATGTTGTCTGCATTACTGCCGATGGCATATAGTAAGGTATTGACCTGCTCTTTGCTAGCCTTTTCTGCTAGTCCCGATGCCTGGTGAACCTGCAACACTAGTTTTGCCACTGCTTGGCTTGATCTGGGTGAAGCATGTGGTCAAAGCATTCTGGTAGAAGTAGGACTTATTCCGTCTCTTTGTTTTACCGTTGCTTCTTCTGAAGTTTGGTTGAAGATTTTCCTGAGCTGTTCTTGTCCTGCAATTGCTTCCCTTGCTGCTCATTTCATTCACTGGGCTCTTCATTTGTTGTTCCTTGCATCATGCTTAACCATTGCCACCATCTGTTATTGTTGTCTTTGGCCTGATATGTGGTATTCGTGGTCTTGGACTTACTGTTAGGGCTGGAGGTGAAACTGTTAGCAAACATTATCTTTTATTTAACATTATGCTAACTATTTACAAGGCAGTGTCTACACAATTTTCTACATGGAACTATCTCTCTTGATGCTCTGTTATCATGTGATCTTACATCAATGATGATGTAGACTATATACTTACATTTTCAATGTTAACCCTTTATGTTACAAGTACGATAATGGGACAGGCATTCAAACTGGCTAATAGAAATTTTTGGATTGATGTCAGGCAATTCAACACACAAAGAGTAAGCAAAACAAGTAAAATAGCAGAGGGAAAACTTTAGATTCAAACAGTTGGATGTTATGATGGAGATATTTCTGGATAAATAGACTAAAGGGAAATAAATGACCTTGCTCACTCGTTTTATTTGCCATTCTTGTAAAATGTGATTCATTGTGTGACAGATGTTTCATCATTTTAATGATAGAGTAAGGCACAATGTAATTGCAAATCTTCCTTCCTTTTCTCCCTTCCCCTATTTTAGTATTCTCCTTATACAGTGATGCCATCTAAATTCGCTGAAAGGAAACAATGTATTGTGGTATGAGGTTCATTCAATTTATTCAAGGACTTTGGACAATGCTTATCTTGCTGCAGAGTCATGACTGGTTGTACGTCTGGTTTCTGTGGAGATACATCTGGCTTCATTGTACAAATTAGGTTGCATGTGTGAGCAAGCTTCATCCTCTGTGCAGAGAGAAGCATTTTGAATAGAAAAGTCTTTTCTTTTAAGACTGTTTCTATGCATCTGTTGAAATTTTGTAAATTCTAGATAAAAATAAGTTTTTAAAAAATGTAATTTAAACATTTGTTTTAGTTTTAAATTTGTATGTGTGTTCATATACATAAAAATATATATTATATATATATAGACATGCTATTGTTTATAGTTTTTTTTTTCATTTTTCCCATTGGCTACCAGTTTCAAACACATTTTTCCTGGATGTCATGTTGACAGTTCAATAGTTTGTTGTCCTTTGTACCATTGCTTCCTGCAGGAAATAGAAACACACAGCTATTGGTCTGAAGAATCCTTTCTGCCATGCAATCTAGTGGTTTCAAATCCAATCCCATAGGATATGTGGTGCTGTCTTACAGGTGCTGCTTGTTAGCAATCTTTTACCCTGCAATCTTCTCTGTGTAATTCATCAAAATGAAGTCATGCATCCAGCTTAATCATTCTGAGTAGTGAAAGGCAAGGTCTGTTGTAAAACCGCTGTAAACATTCTATGACACCGCCTTTGGTTTCAGAATTGGCAACCATAAAACCTGTTTCAATTATATTTGTGCCATTTATTTATCATTGATGTAGTACTTTAACACAGTGTAATTTGAAGGAATGTGGTTTCCTTGCTATGATAATGAAGTAAAATGGTTTTGATTATAACAAGTATTAAATTATTACTAGCATTCTTTACCAAATTTAGTTAGTGGAAAGAACACATTGCAAAGTGTCCCATATGATGATAGGTTCGACCCCACACTTAATGGAAATTTAAAAAGACTGAGGCAAACTGTGCAATTTTTCACTGTGACACAGAAAATCTTTTTTACACAATGCTTTTCCCTTGCATAACCAACCTTTTGTGTTTGTTGTTCTGAACAGAGCAAATCAAACCACATCAACCAGAACAAATGACCTGAGGAAATTGGATGTCATTTAATTTACATTTTATTATTTTTTTACCATTTAGCTATGTGCCTACTAGATTTTAATTTAGAAGGATAAGATTAACACAAAGAATGGTAATACTGGTAGAGAATGGAAGGTGGGCAAGATAGATGATAGATAGTATGATGTCCACAAATGCTGCAAAACTTAATTGACCACAACAATTACTGGCCAATCAGCCTGTGAAGTTGTCTTGTAAAGTTATCGCAGAGCCCATCTCATCACCTGAAGTGACAAGAGGCAACACTTTTTTACACGCTGAATGGAATGCATTGCCTGACAGGGTAGTGGAGGCAGGTTCAATCATGGCTTTCAAAAGGAAATTAGATAAGTACATGAAGGGAGAAAATTTGAAGTGTTATAGCGACCGGGTCAGGGACTGGGACTAGCTAAATTGTTCTTGGAGAGAGCTAGCAAAGATTTGATGGCCCAAATGGCCTCCTTCTTTTCTGGAACCATTCTTGGATTCGAAGAGCATTATCTTCTTAAGCTAAGGCCAAACAGAGTTCAGGAGAGGAAGAAGCATCAGTGTCAATTTGCAATAACTGTCGGTCTACATCTGAGCCTTTAATATGAAAGTGCATGTTAGTGGTGTTCTTGGAAATGGAAAAAGACTTATGACATCGTTTGGCACAATGGATTGCAATATGCCACCATGCAGCTTGAGCTGATTAATTGGATGCTGAATTTCCTGGCAGGGTTCTCAATTGGTGTCAGAAAGGGATCAACAATTTCCATCAGGTTTTGCCTAACAATGGTAGTTTTGTCGAGCTCAGTTCTGATCCCATTGCAAAACTTGGAAAAGTTCAGATATTTGCAAAACTCAGCAAAAAACAAATTATTTCAGCAGGTACAAAAGTCAGTAGAGTCAACTTTGGAAATTTCATGAAACAATGAAAAAAAGGCGTGACAAGTAACCAGTGAGACTACTGTGTCCCAAACTGGTCTGGCCCACTTTAACCTCTGCAACCTTGAATGGCCTAAGACAGGAAAACATATATTACTATAAATTTAGCAGTAGCAACTTGACCTAGCCCTGGCTGTAGAGTCATGGAGTCATTATAGCAGGCCATTTTGCGCATCCTGTCCACACCAGCTCTCCATACGGAAATCCAATCAATCCCATTCCTCTACCCTATCCCCATAGCCCTGCAAGTTTATTTCCCTCAAATTCTCATCTAATTTCCTTTTGAAATCAATGATCGTCTGTAGGCAGCAAGTTCCGGGTCATCACCTCTCGCTGTGTAAAAATGTTATCGCTCACATTCCCCCTGCATCTCTTGCCCAAAATCTTAAATCTGTGTCCGCTACTCCTTGTACAATCAGCTAATGGGAACAGCTACATTACCTGCACCTGTCATCATCTTGCACACCTCTATCAGATGTTCCCTCAATCTCCTTTGCTCCAAGGAAAATAACCCCAGCTTCTCCAAACTAACCTTGTAGCTAAAATCGTTCATCCCAGAAACCATTCTGGTAAATCTCCTCTGCATCCCCTCAAGGACCCACACATGCTTCCTAAAGTGTGGTCACCAGAACTGCTCACAGTTCTCTAGTCGTGGCCTACGCAGATCTTTATAAAGGTTCAGCACACCTTCTCTGCTTCAGTACTCAATACTTCACTGACTTAATCTCTACATCTCAACTTTGCCATTGGAAAATCAAAATTTCACATCATGCCTTATCCAGTCACCCCACATGATTCATTTGCCATTCTTGTGGGCGGCATAAAATCTCACCTATATATTTCGTAAACATTTAAATTTTAAGCCCTAAAATCTCAACAGACCAGTTCTTGTTTTCTTCTTAATTCCACCCAAGAGTTCCCCTACACGTTACGGGAGCTTGAGGGTTTTTTCATTCCTCCTGGGACTAAACCAAATTGCGCCACAGGTCTTAGGAATTCACTTTGACTCTCCTCAGTTTCCCAGTCTGCCACTTAAATATCCAGGGCTCTCTCTTTGTCTGTGAGGATTCCACTTCTGACCTCTTCCACTGGCTTCACAAGGCAGATCTGACAATTTTGATTCCCCCTAAATTTCTACTTTTCATTCTGAGAATAGGCCCCAGAATGAATTCCTGCTTAGTGACTCCAAATCAGGAACACCCCTGGTTCATAATCACTTCTATGCTCCTTGTTCTGACTGCCAGCAGACACATAACTGCCTCCTCAAAGTCTTCCAAGGTTTGCGAAAAACACACACACATAAACCAACACAAAAGAGTCCCTCCCTCCAACCTATCCCCAGGGCATTGTAGCACACCTGGGATGTCCCAGATAGAGATTTCAACTAATTAACTTCAGTTTAAAACCTGCCCTTTGATCTGAAAAGTATATGGATACTGTTATGATTTCCATAGAGACCTTTAAAGTTTAAAGAGAAATTTGAAAGCCCAGTGATTATCTGAAAGATATTATGCTACAAGATTTCACATTTTTAAACAAAAACAAACTTTACTATATATGAAAAAAAAGCAAAGCAAGCAATACCAACTTAACGGTGCAATTTGTCAAGACTTAGAGTATAGATCCAGTTCCCTTTTTACTTTCTCATTTCACCCAAGAATTCCCTTGTACATTATGAGATCTTAAGGGTTAATTCACTTCTTTTGGAATTCAAACCAAGTATGTCACAGCTCTCCAGAATTCACTTTAATTTCTCCTCAGTGTTCTCCAAGGTAAGAAACTTCATAGGAACCCTTCCATTAGCTTTTTGTTAAGCAATCCTTCAACATTTCTTCAAAACCCCATGACCATGGATTCTCAGCTCAAACTTGGGCCTCACCACATTCATGCACAGTGATTTAAAACTCAGGAACACCCCTGGTTCCTGATGGTCTCTACACTCCTTGTCCTGGCTTTGGACAGACACAGAATGCCTAACAGATTAATGAAGGGAATGATGCTATCTGTATGGATTTTAAGAAAGCATTTGATAAAATCCTGCTTATAAGGCCGGTTAATAAAATTGAAGTTCATGGAATAGGAGGGTCAGTGTCAGTTTGAATTAAAAGTAAAAATTGGCTTAAGGACAGAAAACAGTGAATTATGGTAAAAAGTTGTTTTTCAAACCAGATGGAAGACAGTGCTGATCCACAAGGGTCAATGTTAGGACTACTGCTTTTCTGTATTTATGACTTGGATATTTGGAATTTCCTAGCAGATTCCTCACTCTCTCTTTCTCTCTGCCTTCTCAAAGCAAGCTGTTTTTTTTTTCACTGAG
Source organism: Carcharodon carcharias (assembly GCF_017639515.1). Classification (NCBI taxonomy): domain Eukaryota; kingdom Metazoa; phylum Chordata; class Chondrichthyes; order Lamniformes; family Lamnidae; genus Carcharodon; species Carcharodon carcharias. The sequence continues at coordinate 88,243,862 of NC_054477.1, read as the reverse complement.
TGTTACTGTAGATTTCTTCCTCTAACTCCAAGCTAGGCAAATATCCCAGCCTATTTTTCCCTCACAAACACTTTCTCTAAACTGAGCATGAGCTCCCACCCACATTCCATGCGGTAAATAATAAAATAGTATTTTCTCTGCTTAAGGTGCATGCCTGATTATCATTTATCTCTATAGCTCCCTCAACTTTCAGTGAGTTGCAATTGTCTCTGTCCATTTCCTAATTGAACTGCTGATTGCATGATTCTGTAAGCAAACACACACACAAATTAAAACAAAGGAACCTCCATAACCCCCACAGCCCACCTCCACAGCAATGTGCCATACTTGGGATGCTCCCAACAGCAATGTAAACTAATTATTTTTTACCTTCAAAACAACCCCTTTGATTCTGTGATCCACATGACTAATTTATATCTCCATTGGAGTTAATGACCCTTTTTCCAGACTTGTTGATTCCACCAAAAAAAACCTTTGTTTACAAAGGTGCTTTGGCTTGGTCTAAATAGCCAAGTGGTTATGGTACTGGGTTTGTAACCCCAAGATCAAGAGTTCAAATCTCACAACGGCAAACTATGAAACAATGTAACTTCATCTGAAACAGATGGAAACGTGTTTATACTCGAAGGAGTTACAACTGCCCTTCACCCAGCAGTTTTTTTAGGGGCTGTGCCTGATTTATCCCAATTTTGTTGATTTGGTTTAATTGTTTTCATTTAAAAGATTATCAAGAGTTCAAATCTCACAACGGCCAACTATGAAACAATGTAATTTCATCTGAAACAGATGGAAACAAGTTTGTACTCGAAAGAGTTACAAAGGTGCTTTTAACTTCTTTGGTCTGGCAACTACATGATTAATCTTAATCCCTTATTAACATAACTGCAGACCTCCTGTCCCCATCAAAAGCTCAATGATGGATCATCCATTTTTTAAATTGTCTCACTTCTAACCCTAACCTCATTAAATAAGCATAGGTTACTCTTTAAACTATAATTAACAAAAGTCTGCTTGAAAAACCCTTGCTTCAGGTTGGTTATCAGGTTCTCAATCAGATGTTTCCATTTATCTTATATTTAACACTTAAATTCCTAAAACTTAAAGTTTTACCTCTAAAAAACAGATGAATTCTGGAATCGGATATTCACAACAATATTTAAAAATCTTTCCTTGTTTACCAGTTCTTTTCTTTGATTGGGGACCCACATGAATAATTTAAACCCTTCATGAAGACAACTGTCGACATTACAACTCTACCAAGAAACTCAAAAAGGGGCCATCCATTGTTTATTGTTTTCACCTCTAACCATCAGCTAATTAAATAAACATAGACCGCCCTTTGAATTATAATCTGTTTAGGTCTGTTGACCAACATCTCAAACTCAGTTTTCTTTCCCATTTACCTTACATTTTACTTTTCAATCCCCAACCTTCAAGTTTTATTCCTAAAACATATGGATCATGAAATTACACATTTTTGCAACCATCACCTTCACTGTTTGCCACACCTGCAAGTTTGGTATAATTGTCAAATTTTGAATTTTATTCTGCATTCCAATATTCAAGTTATATATACAGAAACACAGTGGTCTTAGCACTGACCCTTGGGAATCAGCACTGTATGAAAAACACCACAACTCACTGTTTCCTGTCTTAAGCCAATTTTCTTTTTAACCAAGCTGACACTGACCCTCCTATTCCATGGACTTCAATTTTGTTAGCCAATCTTATATGCTGGACTTTATCAAATTTTCTTAAAATCCATATAGGTAACATCATTGCATTCCCTTCATTAATCTTCCCTGTTAGTTAATCAAAAATAGATTAGCCAAGCATGATCTGCCTTTTATAAATTTGTACTGGCTATCCTTAATGAACCCAAACCTGTCCAAGTACCTGTTATCTTTTTCTTCTGCTTATTGTGTCTAAAACCTTCCCCTTCACTGATGCTAAATTGCCTGACCTGTAGTTACTTGAAAGTCCTTCTACCTTTGAATAAGGTTGTTATATTTGTCTTTCTTCAATCCTCTAGTACTTTCCTCATATAGGGAAGATTAGAGGATTATGGCAAGCCCTTCTGCTATCTCCACTCCCAGTTCTTTTAGCAACCTGGAATGCAAAACATCCGGACCAGGTGATTTATCTACTCTAAGCATAAGCAGAATGTACTGGGAAGTCTGGCTATCAATGTTCACCCTATCCATTAGCTTTACCATTCCCGCTTCTGCTAATATTTTGTCAGCATTCTCTTCCTTAGTGAGCACCAACACAAAGTACTGATTAAGTATTACCACCATGCCCTCTCACATTTTTGTCCCCAGTAGGGTCCACTTCACCTGTTACTACTCCCTTTTTAAAATTTGTGCCTGATATTTGGGTGTCGCTAGCTAGGTCAGCATTTATTGCCTTAGAGAAGCTGGTGGTGAGCTGCCTTCTTGAACTGCTGCAGTCCATGTGGTGTAGGCACACCCACCGTGCTGTTAGGAAGGGATTTCCAGGATTTCGACCCGGTGACAGTGAAGGAACAGCAATATAGTTACCATCACTTACAATTTACATGGCAAGAGAAGATTTTTTGGTTCCCTTTCATGTTAACTGCCATTGTATTTGTTTATTCTTTCATCACAAGTCTTATTTTCCTCTTCACTCCCTTCTCAACATATTGGCCTGAATTTTACACTGTGAACGGGAACGTTTCCCATTTCACAGAGCATAATATTAGGCGCAATGATGTCGGGCGGCATTCCCAACGTCATCATGCTCGTTTTAGATAATACCCTGCATGGGCAGGTCAAAAGGTCGAGAACCCGCCTCAGTTATTTAAATACCCATGTAAATGCCTATTGAGGCAATTAACAAGTGCGCAGAGTGCAATAATACCGGCTGAAGGCAATAAAATGCCTTAAATGTCTGAATCACATAAGGTGTGAAACTCGTTTTTTTAGGGCAGACTTGTTAAGGCGGGTTTTTTAATTGCAACTGAGAGCAGAGTCTCAGCTTCGCACTTACGAAAGCTGTGGTTTCAGGAAGTGCTCATTTAACTGGGCCTTGCACAATTTAGGATTGCATTTCTTTAGAAGGACAATGCGCTCATAGGGAGGGGTCTTCAGAAACCTCCATTCTCTCTTTCAACCATGGGTGAGTGTTGTAATCTATCCTACATGGATGGGGACTGTGGTGTCAATAGGAGGAGAGGAGGAGTAGAAGGGCGAGAGGAGCTAGAGATCAGAACAAGGCCATGGAGGCAATTGCTCCTCTGGATGGGGACAGACTAGCACAAGGCCCTGACGGTCAGACAGAGCCTGGAGAGGTTCCTCGCAGGCAACAAAGACACTACGCAGCACCAAGGGTGTACAGGCAGCACTCCAGCTATCTCGAGATGACAGAAACATAGTGCCGAAGAACTGCCATGTCTCTTTGTGAACTGCTTTCTGGGGAGATTGTGTCAAACTGCCTTGGGGGCCACCCAATGCCTAGCACCTGAAGATGACAGTAGTGCTCAACTTTTTTGCTGCTGGGTCCTTTCAAGCAGTATCTGGGGACTTTGCAGGGATAACCCAGCCGGCTGTACATCACTGCATCAAGGTCTTCACTGACGCAATGTCCAGGAGAGCCAGAAATCACATAGCTTTCACCACTGATGCCCAAAGCCAGATGGGGAGGGCCTGAGGCTTTGCAACAATTGCTGGTTTCTCCAAGGTGCAGGGAGCAATTGATTGCATCTATGTAGTCATCAAAGCTCCTGCAGGGCAGCCCCGTGCCTTCATCCTTAATCTTCCCCTCAATCAATGTGCAACTTGTGTGTGGCCACAAACAACGTGTGATGCAGCTGTGTGCCAGGTTTCCAGGCAGCGGCCATGATGTGTACATCCTTAGGAATTCGCAAAAACCGGCTCTTTTCACCTGACTCAATGCATTGGAAGGTTGGCTTCTGGGAGATAAGGGTTATCCTTTGAAGAGATAGTTCATGACGCCTGTGTGGGCCCCAAGAACTGAGGGAGAGAAACAACTTAATGACAGTCATATCAGTACCAGGGCCATTGTGGAGCAGACCACTGGCCTCCTGAAAATGCATTTCAGATGCCTTGACAGATCAGGAAGTGTTTTGTAATTCTCCCCCTCATGGGTCTCCCTGATGGTCGTGGTCTGCTGTGTCCTGCAAAATGTAACTATTCATAGAGGAGACACTTTGGAGGATGATGAGAGGCCAGAACAGGAGTAGTCATCTGAGGACAAAGGACAGGATGAGGCAGGGGAACACAGCAATGCCGTGGTGCATGTGCCTGGACTAGAGAAGACTTAATACAGCAATGGTTTGTGTAGAACCCTGCAGAACAAACGTTGCAAAAGAAAGAACCCCCCAGCTCACAATTACAAGGAGAAACACCTGAAGCCCTCACAAGCCACACTTCTCCAATAACCCACAGAAATAAACATTTTCTTTAGCCCTCCCTCAAATTTGGAAATCCTATCTTCACCCACCAAAGCAAGTCACACATCTCCCAGCTCTGAGAAAGAACAAACAGATGAGAGAATATAACTTTGCAGTTCAATGTGAATGATTAAAAAACAAAAAAAAACAATGATGATGAGAGATCTCACCCCTGTGCCCCTCATTGTGAGTAAGGTGAATAATGACAGAAATATTTGCGTGTTCTCTGGTGCAGTGTTCCTCCTCGCTTGCGGCTGCACTGGAGAGAGGTGCCTGATCTGCCACACCCCTTGCCCTGGCAGGCATCCTAGTGTGACTTAGGCATCTCTTGTTCATTATGAACAACTCCAGAGGCTCATCATCCGACTTGGATTCAGACTCTAGATCACTCCAGGCGCTCCTGTGACTGCCTGAGGGCTGTTAATCCATAGTGTCTGGGAACCGCACTTGCAACTGTGAAGTGCCCTAATCAGTGCATATATTACCCCTGTCCGGCATGCTAATCCTTGAAGTGCCAGTATCTGCACTGGTGTTGGGTCAGAGGTCAGAGCCTCTGCAATAAATCCTGAACACATTGTAAAAACTCAATTTCCTATACTCCTTTTGTAACCTCTTCTTGCCGTTTTATTTGGGAGTTAAAATCTCCATTTTTTTTTTTTGTTTATTGATTCGTGGGATGGGTATTGCAAACAAGGCCAGCATTTGTTGCTTGAGCAAGTGGTCACACTGGCAGTGCTGCCGAGCACATCATGGGGGAGAATTTCCCCCCAAATGGGGGGAAAGAGCGGGAGCGGGCGTGCCCCCAATCGGGGGAGAGCCGCCATTTTACGTGGGTGGGCCAATAAAGGCCTGCCCACCGTGACCTCAGATGAGAAGCGCTATGCGTTCCCCTTGCGCGTAGGGGGGGGGTTCCCTCAGCCGGGAATGTGCTTTTTTGCGCATGCGCATGAAAGAGTGCACAATCTCCCTGAGGCTAAGTGCTGCCTCAGGGAAATTGGCTAGGAATTAATATTTGTAATACAAATAATAAAACAAATTTCCTGACATGCCCCCTCATGTGACACTGTCACATGAGTTGGGACATGTCCATAACTTTTTTTGAAACCTTTAATAAAAATTTAAATAACCTCGTGCAATCTCATCCCACCCGTGGATGAGGTGTCATGCTTTTTCCGCAGCCAGCTAGGGCTCCCGGCCTACCCATCAACCTTAAGGGTGGACGGGCAGGTTCATTAATGATTTTAATTAGTTTTTAAATGGCCTCAATTGGCCATTGACAGGTTGGCGGGCGCACAGCTTATTCAGCTGCGCCTCCGCCAACCTGAAAATGGAAATGATGCAGGGTGACGTCGGGAGTTCCAACCAATGTCATCCTGCGTAATTTTACGTATTGGCGACAGGGCCCCGCCCCCGCTTGCCGACCAGAAGATCCTGCCCATGATTTAGTTCCACTGTGATCCTGAATCTTAAACCTTAGGCTTTTCCACCAAGGAAAGCTGCTGGTGATGGAGGCTCCCGCTATGAGAGATTTTTTTTAAGTGAGAAAAATAATTTCATTGGTACAGAGGATCAGAAAAAGAAATAAATTTGGCTGTTTTCCTTTCTCTTTTCCTTATAAATATTATTACATTGTACTTTGAGCTTTTCTATTTGCTTCTTTTTGGGAAAGGGGTTGAAAATACGTATATTGGGACAATTTTTGGGTGCTATGATTTTTGTTTCCTCGAGTTGATAACAATTTACTTTCAATCCCCAAAAATATGGGTGGAATCTTTTGGAGGCAGAGAGGGTCTTGGCCACTGGCTACAGTGCAGACAAGGCCCCTGCATCATCTCTTTCAGAGAAGGTGCGTCACATCTTGTGCCACTCAGGTACTTGTCAGGCCAGCAACGGGCACTTCCCCTGGGATCAAGGACCCTTGGATCCCACCAGCTGAGAGCAGCTGGCCAATCAGAGGCTGGCAGCTCTTCTATACTCAGCAGTGCCAGCAGGGAGGCAGTGGTTGCTGCTGGCACAATACTGACCCAAGATCTCGGATCGAAGAGGGACTCAGGCAAAGGTGAGTGATGGCAGGAAGGGGGTTGCGGGGTTGGGGGCCACGGGGGAGGGGTGTTGGCAGCAAGGGTAAGGCGGTGACTTTCAGTGTAAACCAACCGCACCCCCCCCCCCACCCCTTCCTGATGCCAAGATCCTCAATCAGACACTGAGTAGCTTTGAATGAGGGACCCTCTTCCCCCTGCCTCTGGAGACCACAAGCAAACATGGGGAGCGCACATTATTGCTCCCTGTATTCCATTATTGTCCAGTAGGTCATTTAAATTAGACCATGAAGGAAGTGGCAGAGAAGCTTCAGCATGATAGGATCAATGGGAAAAGAGGGCACATGAGAAAGGAGTCTTCCAACATCAACTATAATAGAAGTATAACAATCTCTCATGAGGTGAGAATGACTGTCATTGACAACAAAGAACACTAGTAAAATTAAAGTCATCTGCGGGAAGACACTCCACCAGCTGGAGGCATACCCAGCACAAAGGAAAGTGGCTGCAGCTGTTGGAGGACAATCATCCCAGCCCTGGGACATCACTGCAGTAGTTCCTCAGGATAGTGTCCTAGGCCCAGCCATCTTCAACTGCTTCATCAATGATCTTCTTATTATCATAAGGTCAGAAGTGGGGATATTCGCTGATGATTACATAATATTCAGCCCCATTTGTAATGCCTCAGAAAATGAAACAGTTCATGCACACATGCATAAGGCCTGGACAACATTCAGGCGTGGGTTGATAGTTAGCCACCATTTCTGCCACTCAAGTGCCACACTATGATAAACTCCAAAGAAGAGAGAATTCAACCATCTCCTTTTGATATTCAATTGCATTGCCATTTGCTGAACACCCCTCCACCAATATCCAGGGAGTTACCACAGACCAGAAACTTAACTGGACTAGCCATATAAATACCGTGGCTATAAGAGCAACTGGGAATTCTGTGGCGAGTAACACCCTTTCTGGCCCCCCAAGGACTGTCCACCATAGACAGGAAACACAGCCTGTGATCGATGGGTGGAGCAGACAATCGCAAACTGGTTTCATGGCAGCATGAAACTGATTTTTGGCCTTCTCGCCATATTGTCCATCATCTCCCCCCAACTTCTGCCTGCCAGAACACCCAATGCCAACAGGGCCAGAGAATTCTGGCCAGGATTCCTGCTTATGATGCTCAGTGGCCATTTTGTTTGCCATTCCACCTCCATGCATGTGCTGTAAAACCCAACTCATCTGATCGGGGATGGGAAAATTTCAGCCCAGGAGTGTGATGAAATACTCTCCACTAACCTGGATGAGCATAGCTCCAACAATACTAAAGAAACTTGACACCATTCAGAACATAGCAGCCCGCTTGATTGACACTCCATCCATCACTTAAACATCCACTCCCTTCATTACCAGCACATAATGGCCACCATCTACAAGATGCACTGCAGCAACTCACCAAGATTTCTTCAACAGCACCTTCCAAACCTGCAATGCCTATCACCTGGATAGACAAGGGTGGCAGGCACATGGGAACACCACCACCTGCAAATTCCACTCCAACCATTCGTTCATTGTTGCTGGGGTGAAACCTTGGGAACTCCCTCCGTAACAGCAGTGAGTAAACCAAAACCACAAGGACTGCAAGAAGGCGGTTCACCTCCCTCCACCTTCTCGAGAACAATTAGGAAGGGGCAACAATCTTGTCAGTGACGCGTATATCCTATGAATGAATTTTTAAAAATCATGCTGATTCATCTATCTTTCAGATTTTGTTGATTGCTAAAATATATTTTCCCAGTAGTCCAGCCATATCATGCAAAAAATACAATGTTTTAAGTTAGAAAAAGATCTACTGCACAGCATATAGATATTTCAATTTATTTCAAAATGCCATCCTCAATTGAATGATCATGTGAAGGTCATAATAAATTTTGTTGTATGTTTCAGTTGGCACCTGTAGAAAAACAATAGAGTTAGGGACCTAGAGACATGGCATCATCCATTTTTGTGTGTCCTACCCGCTTTCAAATGGGGAGGGGCTAAGGATCCCCACATTTTGGGCTTCAGACCTCTTTGCCCTGGTAGGAGCCGCCACTGATTAGTGTTTCCATCTCCAGGTAAGTGACTGGGTCAGATTGTGAAAGTCTTATGCAGCCCATGATCAGGGTTCTGTGGGATCTAATAGATAGATTGCAGGCCTCGGGAGTACTGTTGGGGGTGGGGATTGTTGTCACTGGGGGTGTGGCCTGGAGGTCAGAGGTGAGTGTAAAATCAGAGATCTCTGAATCAGGGAAGAAGTGATTTTCGTAAATACTTAGCTTTTTTCATTTGCTGTTTAGAATTGGTGTTCCTGGAAGCAATCAGCACTGGCACTGGCTGCCTCAGGGCAAACCTCAGTTGCAGCAGGGACCAGAAGAAGGTGTTAGACCCTGATTTGCATATGCAAATATTTAACACCTGCTTCAGAGGTGGGTGAAGGATTTCTTGTATTTGCCTTTTACCAGATGCCCTCTGCAGCTGGAATGTGTGCACGCACATCAGAGGCCATTGTGTTCCACAAAAGGTGACTGTAGCAGTCAATCAACTGATGATACTGATCTCAATTCTGTGCCTATGCTATCCACTACCAACAATCTTGAATTAAGAAAGCAAGATGGGCAAGCAATTGAGCACATTGGTACCTGTTTTTAGGAGTTACAAATGCCCTTAGTGCTCCAAAATGGTGTATGTGATGCATGCAAATGCCTGTGGGTGACACCATATTGTGTGATTAATTCTTGCCTGTTGATTACAATGCAGGGATCATGCCAATTTCATGTATTGTTATAATCCCCAGCTGAGGTTACCACTGGTAAGCCTGATTCCAGGGTGGAAATCAGCTTGATAGATTCTAACTTGTATTTGTTTGTTTAGATATGTGGAGAAAAGCTACTGAACAGAGTTACTGGAGTCAGCTAATGAACTTTTAACAAAAGCATAAACATTTATTTAATAAGAAAAGATTAACTATATTACAATACTCCTTCACTCACAACTATACCTTTATAGATGTATACAGATTTGTAAGGATAACACAAGTTACAAAAGCTATTTTATACTCTAATGTTCACTGTAAGTACAGTCCATATAAACCAATTGACGACCGGTGGTCAGACACACCACACTCTGAAACCAAGTGACAGATGCCACCCCAGACAGATGCTATGGATCTCTCCTCAACTCCCCCCAGATGATTGTTACACGGTGAGCCAACCAGTCTCGCTGAACTCAGTCTTTCATATGAGGGTGAAATCCCCACTTGCCAAGAACTCACCTTGGAATCTTCTCCCAAGCTGATACTTTCTCTCAGACACCTTCCGCAAAAGTTCACCTCCAAGGTTTCGAACTCTTCTTCTTTCAGGCTTTCTTCCATGCACTCACTCTCACCGACTCAGCCGTCAACAGTACACCACTGCTTAACATGCCCATACCAAAGAGTTACAGACCTTCAATTGCCTCTTTGGACCTTCTCATTTTTCTCAAGCCTTTATATCTTTCTATCACTTTGACTCTGCTTTCCTGCAGCTTAGAACTTTAAGCTTGAAGACTTTCTCTACCCCTTATACTTAATCTCATTTAACAAGGCCTTTTCCAGGTTCCCGTCCTTCCCTTTGACTAGAAGGTCTAGTTGCGACTTTCTCCTGTTCTACTCCCCTGGATTCTTAGGGACTTTCTTCTTTAGATTGGGACTGGCTATCTGTCCCCTTTGCTACCGTCTCTCCCTGGCAGCTACTTTCAACCAACTTTAGCTTGGAACTGGTTATCTGAGCCTTCTAGGCTGCTTCTGCTTGACAGCTGTCTTCAAAACTGAACTCAAAAATTGCTGTTTCTAGTTTTGTCTGTGCGTGTCTGCGAGAGGAACCTGCCTCTCTGTATCCATGTTGCTAAGCAACAGCCCAGTTTTTCTACTCTTGTGTTTGCTTAACTTCTTTTACAGTCATAAACTCTCATTAGAAATGCAGGCACATTTAAACATGAAATTACACAACTCAACTTGACCTTTTCTTAACACAGATACAGAGACACAAATCAAGCTTAAACATTAAAGCTAAAACTCATTCATAACACCTATTGATACCAATATAACTTACTTAAACTATCTCTATTTCCTAACACCATTTTAGACACCATATTGGTTAAGGACTTTAGCATGTATGTAGAAGTATCAGGAAAAAGTATGCAAAGCAGGCAGAACATGATGTCAATCAGTGTGTAGTGCTGATCTGTGCAAGTGGTGCCTTTTTCAAGCTCGATACTCCAACCAACACCTCTTCTTAACCTTACACAGCTAAACACACATTCAGAAGCAGGCAAAACCCACCGACCAATGTTAATTAAAAGGATCACCAGTCACTTATAGGTTGGTTACTGATTGATCTCTTCTAGCAGTAACATCAACTCTTACAAATGTTTGAGCTTTCTATAGTTGCTTCAAGTTGCAAAAAATTAACAGGGGATAGTGTGGAAGATGCTGAAGGAATTTTTTACTGACTTCAATACTTCTGCATTGGAACCATTGGAACACAATGACTTGGAGAATTACCAGAGGTCACACAGAGCAGTACAATCTGCTTGAAGAGGGAGGAGGAGGAGCAGGAGAAGGGTTCTGAGCAGGAAGCATTTCTGCTCCCTGAATTAGCGAAGAACAATGTGTGTGATGTCTACATTTCAGAAGGGATATCCTTATTGAAATCTGGCACCTGCTACAGCTACAGAGCAGGTCAATGATTGCAAGTGATGGTTAAGGTGACCGTTGCATATATACGTATGGTTTCTTCCATGCTGGAGCTGGAAATATTTGCAATATTTCTCAGTTTGTTCATTCTTGCATAAGGGAGATCACCGAGGCTCTCTATTTAATGAGAGTTAATGACATCTAATATCTCATATCAGAGACAAGCAAGCAGAATGAGCATGTAGCTTCCCAGCACATGCACCAGTCAGAGTGCACCTTCCGTTTGAGGTGTGGCTAGCTTTAAGCAGTGCTAGCCACTCACAATATTTGCTTCTTGCTGGTGTGTCCAGCCAATGAGCAAAATGTTAGCGCCAGCAGGATGCAGAGATAATTCAAATAAGGAGGCAGCATGAAGCTGGTATGATGCCTGTATTGCTATCAACAGGCAGGAGTTAATCATATATCATGATTCCTCTGCATGTTTTAGAGGTGGTGGAGGCTATCCAATTTAATTGTTTGCCCTTTATCAAGCCTATCCTCACAATTCTCCAGTAAAATATTTAAAATTAGTAAAAACTGTTGAAATAGTCATTTTTTATTCTTAGAAATAACATATAAAAAGCATTTTGTTGAACAGCCCAAATTGATTTTAAAATTGCAAATTTTAGCTTTATAATGATGATGGTTATATCCCACAGGTGACTAAGTCTGTTGGAGGTCTGTTAAAGTATTCAGCAGGGTTATTTTGCAATTATATTGAAAATTATTTTGATCTGAGATAAGATGTGTCTGCAGTACTTAGTGGAAAATTAAATGGCTTTGTTCTGAGAAAACATTGCTTATACTCACTGACTGGATGATGCTACTTAATGAATATGTTTTTCAGTCCATTACGGAGTTTTACTTGGAGCTGATGTACTTGGTCACCACTTTTATCCCTTCCGACACGATGTGATCGGTCAGTTCCCCAGGCAGCAGCAGGCGTACAGCGGTCTTGATCTCCCAAGAGATGATGGTGCTGCACTTGTTGTAATGGGCCAGGTGGGAAGCCTTACCCATGATGCGCTTGAAAATATCATTCACAAATGAATTCATGATGCTCATGGCCTTGGAGAAGGTGCCTGTGTCGGGGTGAACCTGCTTCATCACTTTGTAGATGTAGATGGAGTATCTCTCCTGCCTCGACCTTTGCAACTTTCTTTCCGCCCTTTGCTGACAGTTTCTTTAAAGCATTTTTGGCTCCCTTCTTGGGAGCTGCTTTCCTCTCATCAACCATTTTCAATTTTAGACACAGAATTATTATAATGCACTGTGTTATCTAATCTCTGTTAATTACAGGTAATGCATTTCTAGTTCAAACTGGAATTTCTGGCATTCATTTAATTGACCTGCTTTGTATATTTGCAAAACTCATTGTTAAATGGAGTTGGGGGACCATAGGAGCACTGGACAGAAAAGATTTCAGACTGATCATCTCAGTGCTGCTACATCATAGGCACAGTTTTGAGACCAGTTCCTACCTGAAATGATGTGGCGTTGACATTCCTGCCTTTAATGATTGCTATGATTCATTTTCTGGCCAGTCAGTTTTGCATATTTGTACAAAGCTCCACTCACCAACATGTAAACATCAGATACATTTTTAATGTTAGCATAAAATCCTGACAAGGAAGTTGGCTCTTTGCCATTATTTAAACATTTTAAAACGTTCCCAAGTGGCCCAACAATAATCTGCAAAGTTTGCTGTTGTAGAGAAGCTGTTGTGAAGCTGAAGAAGTAATTACTTTCTTGAGGTGGTCCCATATGACAAGCCTGAATTCAATTTAGTCAACTTCAGTTCCTGAGTCAGACAATGCAGTTTATATTGATGCAAATTCTATAACTCACCTGTCACTCAGTAAATAGCCACAATACATATTCTTTTACATTTATGGTAAGAGCAAATATATGAGATTTGGCTATTATTTTATAATAAGGAATGTCAAATAATACACCCTAGCACTGAATAAGCACCCAGGGAAAAATAGGCTGCAGACACCCGCCCATGAAAGCAAACTTTCAATCCCATTGAGCTTGAAAACTGGGCCTACATGGCCCGATTTCTAGGTGATTAATTTTGGTGAAAATGGGATGTATCCTTCTCAGAATATGACTATATCATTCTTTGTAACACACATTCACCAATAATGTATATGCAATGGTCTATGGGCCTCCTGTGTCACTGCTGGTACAAGGTTTCACAGCTACTCTACATGACCCATCTCCTAAGCCTACTGGTTGGCAATTACTTTCTTCAGGTTGCTCATTATCTTTTACCCAGAAAAGCTCTTCTCTGCATGTATCTGTCACCTTTGTGGCCTATTTCAGTTTTGTCCTCCATTGTAACTTCCTTGACAGTCCTTCCTGCTGCTCTCCATTACAATTTCATTTTACAGAGCTTCCCAATGTGAGCAGTGGATCTCAACAGCGTACGGATTTGATCTCAGAGAATAAAAATCATGTAGAGTTGATGGGCAATTCCTCAGGAGGAAAGAAAAGAAATCATAGGCTCCAATAAACCAAATTGTTCTCATTCACCTCTAAGTGAACAATTTAATAACAGCCTAAGCAAAAGCCTGGGAAAACTCGTGATTTCACATTATATTCTTCAACCAAAATGTAGGGAGTCTAACAATATGTGGAAACAATGTACAACAGAACAAAAAAAACCTCCAATTTTTTTACATATAATTAAGACTTGAACAGTCAATTTGCAGCCAAATCTGACAAAAGATGATTTTGTAACATTAACAGGAATTTATTAGACACTTCCATTAATATTGATTGTTTAAACCTTCTGGTTTGCATGCTATAAGATCTCTTGTTACAGGTCTCAAAGACATATAATTAGGCTCAGTCTCCTAATATGAATAGTAGAACCAAAGTGGCTAACAGAACAGAAGGAGACTATTTGTCCCACTCTGTCTACACTGGCTCTTTGTTAGAGCAATCCAAAACTAATCCCACTGCTCTGCACTCACTCTATAGCCCTGTATCTTCCTTTGCTTCAAATGTGTACATATTTTCCCTTTTAAAGTTGCAATGGTCTCATTCTCAGCTCCCTGTGACAAGAATTTCATAGTCTAACACCCCTCTGTGAAAGGATTTTATCCCTAATCTCTCTCCTCGCTTGTTATGGATTTCAACACAGTTAGCATAAAAATTATTTTCATTTGCTATTCCTATCCAAAACAAATGGGGTAATGGCAAAAACAGTCCTGGAAATTTGGTAGCAAGGACTAGCACTACCTTGTTCCTTTGCCTTTAATACCATCCCTTCATTTCTGTCAGGACCACTGATGGAAATGCCTTCCCCACTCTCTGCATGCAAATGCTGTACTAGCGGAGAGGTGGAAGCCTGGCTCAGAGCCGTTTCTTCCAGTCTCAACTCCCCTTCCTTTTTGTTCTCCTGAACCACCAGGACATGTCTACTGGTAGATCCTGCAGTAGAGGCAGGAAAACCCCCAAGTCCTTGGAAGGAGAGATAGGGCTTGGTGGTACATTATTTCCCTCCATTTCACGACAGCTTCTCACTTGTTGAAGGACTCAGTATCAACTGCAGCTTCAATAAAAGCTTAGAAGTAGTCTGAGGCTCTTCCATGCCTTTATCATGATGTTGCAAACATAGTCTAGCAATAGCACTAACAGTATATTCTGCCCTTGCAGCGGTGATAGACTCTCACTTGCTGGTAAGGATTCCACTGGAGCTCACTCTGAATTCCTAATGATCCCTGACCTAGGGTCATGATTTTGGTGGTTCAGGGCAGCAGACTGGGAATCCAAGTCACCAGGTTTAAACCTAAGCACACTCACTTGGAAGTTCTTTGGCATTTTTTTGACTGTTCACTGTAACTTTAATGGACGATTGGTGGAAATCCCAAGGAAATACCACAAATATTTATGCATTTTCTTGCATTTCTGCTGAAGTTACAACAGATGATTGGAAAGACCCCTGAATTTCTGGCCCATTGGCTCAGAACTAACTCCAGCAAAAATGGCAGTGATAGCCAGTAATTAATATGATTCTTTTGTTCTGTCTTTTAATTTTACTAAGACATGAGTTTGACCAGTTCCCTCTTTATTACTGCACTAAACATCCCAACGACTGTATTTACCTTTTTCATTTGAAAATAGAATTGCTTTCTCTCTTCCCTTCTGCTTGGTAAAGTTATAATGATTATAAACAAAGTCACACTGAAAACACCAAATTTAAGTGTTTACATCATGATCATTTCAGAAATATCCACTCTGGCCTCTGGAACCAGCTCCAACGTGGCTGATTACAAACTTGCAGAATCTAAGCAAGTAGGAGAAGGTGATGAGGCACCATGCACCTCACATGCTCATATTTTCGACAGTTATGAGAAGCAGAATACAGTAATAAAGGGCTGGAATATGATGGGCAAAGTCATAAAGATGCACAGGATTAAAGCTATTTTACCCAAAGGACATCTGCCGTAAGTTGGTATAATGGTAACAGACTTACCAGAATGGTCCATTGATTGAAGGAATGCGACCATTGTATAGTGAGAAGGGAAAGCTACATGAAAATTCAAATATTTGCTAAATGTTCTAGGTAATGGATGAGAGGTAAGATCTATGGTCTGGCAAAATGTGGTGAAACTGTGGAAAGCTAGAAAACACAGCATAAGTTCCCTTAGTGGATCTTGAAGTGCGATTGTGGCCCTTGGATATGATCACATACTTGCAATAGAACAACTGATCATGGGAGGAAGAGGCCAGGTGGCAGGAGTCCAGAAAGAGATAGGAGGGCAGGTAGAGGCTGTAATTTGACTAGAGCAAGGACTATAGAACAATCTAGGAATGCCACTAGAAATAAAAGTCCTTATAATTGTGGATTTTTGGTGGCTACAAACAAACTAGAAGATAAATTGATAAGAGATGTGAAACAATAAGAGTTGGGTAGTTGGAAGGAATTCGGTTTTTACCCTGAAGTACTACATAGGGGACAGTTGGCCTTATCATACAGGCCTTAGCACACAAGTGATATATACAGAAAAAGTACTTCCTGATGGGACATATAAGGCTAAAGCAAGACTAGTGTCTTGGGGTTTCAAAGAGAGACTTGGTGATTAAGATGTTAGAATGGATTCCCCATGGCAGGAAAAATGATCTTGGAGGATTCTCTTAGCTCTCTTAGGCACACATTCTTGGGAACATAAGTCGATTGATATAAAAGCCACATTTTTGCTGGATGAAAAATTTCAAAGAGAAGTGTTTTTGAAACCACCTAAAGAAGCAAATGATGTAGAAGGGAAGCTGGGGAGATTAAACAAATGTATTTATGGATTAAATGATGCGTTGAGGGTATGTATTTCTCAGTTAGGTCTGCCTTGCAAAAGTAGGTTGCATTCAGCTTAAAGCAGACCAGAAATATTCTACTGATAACACAAAGAGAAACTCACAGGCATCTTTATGATGCATGTTGATGATTTTCTATGGGGATATTCTGTGGAATTTGAGCAATTTACTATTGATAAGATAAAAGGGGAAATTAAGTTTGGAAATCAGGCTTTAGGGCCTTTAAATATATAAGGTAGGCATTAAGCAGATAAGGTCAGGAGTAACCTTGAATAAACAATCGTACCTCAAAAGTGTTAATTGTATCCCAATTAATCAGGTCAGGTCCTCACAGAAAAATGATCTTGCATCCAAAGAAGAAACAGAACAGTTAAGAAGCTTGTTTGGACAGTTAAACTGGCTATGCAATCAGACAAGCGTGGATGCTGTGATGTATTGGAAGTTAATACAGTGATGAAACATGTTGCTGTTGAGGAAGTTTGGAGGGAAAATAAAACATTAAAGAAATTAAATTCGGAGAAATGCGCAATCAGGTTTCCAGCCATGGGTGCCCAAAAGATAGGAAGTTATTTTTTAGTGATGCTTCCCATGCCAATCTTCCAGATGGGCATTCAAGTACAACTGGGTTTATTATATTATTGGTGGGTGAAAACAGAAAATGTTGTCACTTGGCCTAGTAAGCCAAGAAATAAAAATGGTGATTAAAAATGCCCTAGCTACAGAAATGCTGGTGCTAGTAGAAACAATGGTTATGATATTCAAAAAGTCATTTGGTAGCACAGAACTTGAGTATTGCTGGAAAAGAGACATGCTGTCGAAGTTTCTGAACTTGCGTCGTCAGGACAAATTCACAAGAATACCAAATCTCAAAGGTAACAACAATTTATACTGCATGAGAAGAGACTTCTGATTTGTTGGCAAGTGGACTCTGATTGGTAGAAACATTGCCATGGAAGATGCACCAGGGAGCAGGAAATACCAAGCTTTGTTTAAATTCAAACTAGGCAGGTCAACTTTGATTGATCAAGGCATTATCATGGGGAATGAACCAAGGAATGTCTGTCCCCTAATCTTTTGTTTAATTGAAAAAGGCACAATGTTTGGACATGTTCTTTCTGTTTAAACATGGCAATGATAGGACTGCTCCGATCTTCTGCCTGATGATTACATGAATACATTCTCACACCTGTCTGGTGATGCACAGAAGTTTTAGATACGCCCATTAAAGGTATACAACAACAGGGACATGGCTAGGATCTGGAGAATCATGGCAAACCTTTCTCTCCTACTTGTGCTAAGCAAATGCCAGAATGGGAATGCAGCAAAAAAAAGTTTCTTTATTTTGAAGAGTCATGTGACAAATCTAGGGTTAATAATGCAAAAGAAAATGAAAGAGCCAATCTAAATTATAAAAGGGGAAGTAGAAAAGATCAAAGGGATATGAAGAAAAATTAGCAGGTAACATAGACAGAAATATAAAGGATTTTATAAACACAAGAAGTGTGAAAACAGGCAGGGAAAAAGAGGACCAGTAAGAGAAGTGGAAGTAAATCTACTGGAAATTGAGGAGATAGCAGAGACTGGTGAGGCCCAGAAATGTTGGTTTCAGATTTTTGAACTTTCAACCCTCCCTCTAATCACAAGGAGACCTTGTGACACAGTGCATTGTGTCCCTGCCTCTGAGCCAAAAGCTTTGGGTTTGAGTGCCACCCCAGCATCCAATGGCCAAGGGAGGTATGTTCATAATGTGACCAAACAGGTTGATTATCAACCTGCAAATCTTACCAACACATGCCAATGGCAGGTGGTAAAAGTGGGAGGGATTCCTGGTCAGCCATATGATGGGAAGAATGTTGGAACCTCTACCATCACTATCCACAGTTCCAGACTAGAACATGCATGTAAAAGTGCATGTTACCTTAGCAACTTGGACTCCCTGAGTGATCTATAACACACCACCACCCTACATACTCTAGGGAATTAACATTCTCTTCTCAGGCCCTTTTTATCAGAGCAGAAAAGGAAAAATAATGTACTGCTGAAAAAGATTCATGGTGTCAAAGCTTCACAAGAATACCAAATTGTAAAGGGAACAACAGTTTATACTGCATGAGAAACGAGTGCTGATTGGTTGACAAGTGGACTCTGCTTGGTATTGCCATGCAGAATGCATCACTAACTGACAACTGACAGTTAACTGCCAAGCCTTTGTTTAAATTCAAACCAGTCAGGTCAACTCTGATTGGTCAAGGCATTGCCCTGGTGAATGAACGAGGGAATGAAACAGGGAATGGCTGTCCCCTAAGCTTTTGTTTAGTTGAAAAAGGTGCAATGTATGTACCTGCTCTTCTTTATCTGCAAAGGACAGGGGCTGTGTGTGTGAATATATGTGGTTTCTAGCATGCATAAGTGTACCATGCTGCAGGCCCAATTGATAATCCTAAATTGGTTTTCAGTTTAATTCTTAGTACAATCATGATTGTTTAGCAAATGTTGTCCAGTTGCAGAATCACAACTAATGTTGGACACTGTGTTTTGAGTTTGCAAGCACGGCTGGGTTGGGTATGGTCAGCACTTTGCCTCTGGCAAACAACCGAAGGACAAAACAAAAGGTAATCAAGTTCAAGAAGTTTTATAAATTTAGTAGATGAAAAACTATGGGCTGGGTTTAATGTTCCTGGGTCAATGGGCTTGAAGACAGTGAGAGGGGAGGTTTGTTAAATCCAGCAGGCTGCTTGCCCACCGCCCACCCACCTTCCTCTGTCACCGCTGCAATTATACCATAGGCTGGGGTGGGTTTGGGCAGCCCGCCCACCAGTTGGCAAATTGAGGCCCATAAGCAGGCAATTACTGCCCACTTAAGGGCCTCATCCCACTACCACAATTTAACAGGTGGTGGGAGAGGCCCATGCTCAGTGCTGAACCCAGCAGGTTTTCCTACACTGGTTGGAGGGGGGGGCGAAGAGCCCCTTCTTAACTGGCCCCCTGGGCCCATCAGAGGACCCCGCACCCCAAGGTCTTACTCCCCCAAGGCTTCCTTTCCCCAATGGCCTCTCAAACCTCAGCTCCCCACCCGCCTCACCGCCTCGCTGGGGCCTGTAAGTTTGGCACCTGTTGAAACCCCGAGCCATACCTAAATTATTCAGCACTACACAAACAAAATACTGGAAAGCTGCCAGCTTCTGATTGGGCAGCAACTTTCTGAGACAGCACTTCCTGATCCTGAAGGATGGTGGTCCCACCTCCAGTCTATTAACAGCCAATTGGCCAGCCAGTGTTGCCCTTGGTGCCCCCCCTACCCCTGACATTTTAGCTAAGGGTGCAGGGAATCCAGAGCCTTGTATAATTCAGGCCCACTTCAGTAGTTAGTGAGTCAATAACCAGAACACATCAATTAAAAAAAAATTAAAACAACTAAGGGAGATTTTAAGAGATTCGAGACGTAAGAGACTTATTGGACTGTATTGGCATAGAATGCCTGACCAAAAACATTGGTGCAAACAGAATTCATAATTTTTAAGAAGTGAACAAATATTTGTAAAAAATGAAAAGCTTCTGGGAAAAAGACACAGGGCTGGGACAGAGTGGATAGTTTGTTCAGAAGGTCAGCAAGTTGTGATGGGTCAAATGGCCTCCTTCTCTGCTGTAAAATTCCATGAGGTAGAAAACTACATTGAGTATTTGCGTCAAACTGGAGTTATTGCATTGGTTTCCTATTGAAATCAATTAAAACGAATGTCAGGTGGGGCATATAACAGCAGCCAATACAATAATACCAGTTTTCTGATATGGCTGTAGGCAAATTTCTACCTCTATAATTTGGCTGTCTATTGGAAGCTAGGAATGGATATTCACAGGAGTGAATTACAATACATTGTCTGCAACATGGAAAAGTTTAAAAAAAATGTACATATATCAATATACAGATTGACATGTGCACCCAGTATTTTGTCAGTTGGACTTTCCTTTGGCTGATATAATTGCAGTTGAGCTGTACAGTAGTGTTGCCTGCTACCCTGCTATCCACCAGGCAGACCTATTTTCTTGACAGTGCCCATGGTAGCATCATAGCATGAACAAGAAAATTGAGGTTAATTGATTGGATTACCTGCCTTTGTAAATTTCTCACATTTTTTGAATCAGTGGTGATGACAGAAAATGTCAGCAGCAATTATTACCAAGCTACCAATTATGACCTTGTCTAAAACATAGGCCTTGTTGTGTCATTAGCAGGACACAGTCTAATGACATATTCACTTATTATTCAAGAGGCATTTATCATCAGCTATTTATTGTCAATTTTTTGAACCTGATGCTCATTTTAACACTATCAAACATTCATTGAGATTTTGACATTTCATATTTTATTTGTAAAAACAGCATAATACCGTTAGGGGAAGGATTACAGATCACACTGCCAATGCATAAAATAGGTTATTCTATTTGTTATTCACTTTTCTCCCTATCCCTTCATGAAGCACAAAGTCATTTTGGGGCCTAGTCCCATAAGTGCTAGCAGTACAATAATACCTTGTCTAAATGACTAGTATTTATATTGGATATTGTGTAATTCTCTACCACTAGCAGGAAAAGTATGCTTGAAGAAAGTGGGGGGGTCAGAGCTAGGGCTGCTTCTCCAACCCATGCTCCCTTGTAACCTACCTTCCCACTAAAACAAAATCAGCTTGCATTTATATAGATCCTTTTATATAGGAAAATGTCCCTTGCCACTTCATGGAGAGATAAGCAGAATAAATAATATTGGGCTGCATGTGTAAGACAGATAACAAATGTTGGGAGCCTATTCAATTTTGGGTGATGGGGTGATCACAGTTGAGAGTTTGACCCTGCCCTCTCCTAACAATCAAGAGTGAGAATTCTGGCTAATTTCCCTTTCTCTGCCACAAATGCGCTAAGAGTTATACCCACAAATGGCATAGGCTGATACGAACATATGATCAAAATGGCTGATCCATTTTTGTTTCAAATTCTACATTCCCATCTATCCTCGATAATCTTCCCCTTGCCTAACAAGAATCTATCTACTTCTGACTTAAAAATATTTAATGACCCTGCCTCTATCACTTTCTGAGGCAGAGAATTGCAAAGTCTCACAACCTCTGAGAGAAAAAAAATTCTCATCTCTGTCCTACGCCTAACTTTAAAACAATGCCTCTTAGTTCTGGACTCGCCCACAAGAGGAAACATCCTTTCCACACCACCTTGTCAAGACCATTCAGGATCTTATATACTTCAATCAAGTCACCCCTCACTCTTCTAAACCCCACTGAAAACAAGCCTGCCTAACCTATCCTCATCATTCCAGATATCAATCCAGTAAGCCTCCTCTGAACCGCCTCCAACGCCGAAAGAGAATGAGGGTCAGAGCTAGGACTACAGCTAGGATCGGTTATTTCAGCACAGACAAGGGATTTAACCCAATGAGTATGGCTGTGTGTCGTGCCACAGGATGCATTCACCCACTGAACAATAGATGTGCTTTACTTCCCAGCTTCTAATCAGTTCATTATCTGAGAAAAATATGTTTGAAGTTTGAAATCATCTTTTTGTGTTGCAAGGATTTTTTTTCTCAAAAAGCTGTGGCCATTAACTTTCTACATTTTAATTTAAATGTGCTTTCATTTTAAGCAACCTGATTGCAGGCAAGAATATTTCAGTTGAAAGAATAATGAACATGTTGGAAATGTACAGCAGCTTAGTCAGCATCTGAAGGATGAAGTTACGTTCAAATAGACCCTTCATCATAAGTGATTCCAAATGGTCTGCTGTGCATATCCAGCATTTCCTGATATGAATTCAGATATCCATCACTCATGGTTTTTCTTTTTCTGCTACAATTCTAATTGACTTTACTAGGTTTTTAACCTAGTAAATTTAACTAAAGTGTAAGTTAAACAGGCTGAGGGGAAACAAAAATAGAAAGTGCTGGAAATAACAGTTTTGAAAAAGTGATATTCGACTCGCTACGTTAACGCATTGTCTCTCTCTCACAAATGCTGCTAGACCTGCTGAGTATTTCCAGTACTTTCTGTTTTAATTTCAGGTTTCCAGTATCAACATAATTTTGCTTTTGTTTTAACAGCTGAGGGGTGACCTGATAAAGATCTTTAAGATCATGAATGGGTTTATAGTGGAGATATAGAGAAAGGGTTTCCATTTGTGGGGGTACCAGAGCTAGGAGCCATAAATATAAGATCCTCTCTCACCAAAGAGGGAATTCAGGAAAAACTTCCATACGCAGAGAATGGTTAGAATAAACCTCACTGCTTCTTGGAGTAGTTGTAGCGAATAGCATAGATTCATTTAAGGGAATTTAGACAAACACATGAAAAGAAAGTTTACACTGATGGAATGGAAGAGGATAGTATGAGATGTAAACACTGACATGGACCAGTTGGGCTGAATGGCCTGTTTCACTACTGTACTTTTTATATAAATCTATGTAATTAATACTGAATATCAAAGGCCTGTCTGCTATGTATTTGTAAATAAAGGATACGTTTTGATTATTGCAGCTCCAATGAATGCACATTTTAATGAACTTTTAACACTGACTTATCTCTTGTGCATTACAGTGATGGCTGGGCAGATAGGTATGATGTGACAGATGGCTACCAGCGAGAAGCCACTGGAGGCATAACAATCAAACTCCAATCTCCTGATGTGACGTGGTTTGATGATTACTACCTTGAGCTGCGGCCAGAGTCCCACTTCAGTAATCCCTGGTTCCCAGAGTTCTGGCAACACAGATTTCAGTGCAGACTGGAAAATCAACAGCAGGAAAATCCTGAATATAACAGGACCTGTGATGGTAAGGAGCAGCTGATCTGCTAAGCTGTACATCACTCTTCACTAACTTGGGTGTAATCCCAACAGGTTGGGCTTCATGCATTTTATGACTGAATAGTTCTCGAAATAAAAAAATGAATATTCATTAAATATATCTCTTATACGTCCCATAAATAATCTCTTCAGCTGTGCTTTGGTTAGTTAGTTTCATTTGATACTTTAACTTATTAGTTTAAAAAGGGAAAGATATTTTAAAATCCTGGAGTAACTTCTCCTCAGCCTGTTGGCTGACAATCCACTTTGCGGACTAGATTCATTAGCTTGAGCCAGTGGAGTACAGGAGGAAAATGTGCACCTTGAAGGCAAATTGCTAGTATGAGTTGCCACAATATTGAGTGACTTGTTCAGTCTCTGGGTAGGTTTATGTGAGGGTGGTGAGTACACTCAGCATAGACAGGAGGGGTGGAGCCAGAGTGACAGCAACCCAGGTTTCTGGGGTCCAGAGGAGCACATCTCTTCTTCCTAGTCCCAAAAATAAATTAAAACTTAACCTGTTGGGCTCCCCTTCAACTGAACTGTTAGCTGATACTGTGCAAGCTGTGCCCTAAAATTCCAAAAGGGTCCTACGTAATTTGCATATTAAAAGAGCTTATTGCCTGACATTGGTCAGTGCTCTGGCCATCTAGTGGGACACTTTGTCAAAGAGTATCCTGGACATAACAACAACAGGAAAAGATGGTACATTATTCCCTACCATTTTTGGGTTACCACCACTCTATTTCCAGCAGAGGGAGGGCTTTAAAATCAATCCCTTTTCAAAATCTTAGAATGTAGAATGTGTGCACTACAATAAGTTTGTTTGAGCATGAGTATACTAAATTTCTTTTCCACAATCTGAATGGAGGAGCAATGATAATTTATTTATTTTAATCCATTGAATAGGAAGCATTTGGCAATTCTGAGAAAAATTAAGGTGCTGGATACATGCACGCTTTTCTTCATTTCTTTCCAATTTGTCCCTTTGGAAATGGACAGCCGGGGCACAGAATCTTTTTGAGATCAGTGTGTTTAGGTAATAAATACAGCCAATTTCCTGAAATTTCCCCATTAATTTAAATAAACAGAAAATTAATGTTCATAGTGTTCTGACCAATGCGTCCTATGAGCACCGCTCTTTGTCAGGAGCATTCGATCAGAAATCAGCTTTGCTTCACTTTCCTTCTGATTCTGCAATGACTATGCAAAGGAAGAATGAATGGAGTTTGGATCAAGTATTTAGGATGCA
Organism: Carcharodon carcharias; assembly: GCF_017639515.1. Taxonomy (NCBI): domain Eukaryota; kingdom Metazoa; phylum Chordata; class Chondrichthyes; order Lamniformes; family Lamnidae; genus Carcharodon; species Carcharodon carcharias. The sequence goes on along the minus strand of NC_054477.1, from coordinate 88,219,221 downwards.
TTTGTATTGTAATTGAAATGTTGGTGGGAAGCTGAATCTCTAATACGCTTAACCTGTTGTGTGAATGCAACTTAATTTTGGTCAGAATGAAGAGGAGAATAAAAACTTGCAATTATGTAGCACCTGTCAGGTCCTCAGGATGTCTCAAAATATATTACAGCCAATTAATTATTCTAGAAGTGCAACTGTTATTATTAAGGAGGCAAACATTGCAGGTAATTTGCAAACAGCAGGATCCTAAAAACATCAATGAGATGAATAACCAATTAATCTGTTTTAGATGTCATTGGTTGTCATTGGTGGTCAGGACACCAGGAAAACCAACTTATTTTTCCTTCAGAAACTACCTGGAAATCTTTTGCATCCACCTGACAGGACAGATAGGCCTGCAGTTTAAACATCACATCTGGAAGACAGTGAGAGTTAATGATAACCGCTGAATATGGGCACAGGGATTGTGATGCGTCATTACCCCTTACTTGTTGATATGAAATGTCAGCTTCCTGTGACCAGTGCATTATAGTGCCTTTTGCTTGAAGCCCGTACTAACCGCACTGTTCATTGGCTGCAGATGTCAAGAACTGAAAAAAAAAATATCACAGGCTAAGGAAAAGGCAAGGGAATGGAACAAGATGAGAAGCTCTTACAGAAAGCCAGCAGGGACACAACGGGTCAAATGCCCTCCTTCTGTGCTATCACCATTCTATAATTTTATGATATCAGCAGGGGGGCAAAAATAAAAGTTTCTAGCAGCACTTGCAACTAGCCTGCATTGCTTAAAGCTAACTTGTACCTCTTAATGCGAAGTTGTATTTTGCTGCAAAAGTGCTGGGAGGAATCAATCAATTGGGAATCATATCTAATATTCATATGCTTTATCATACTCTCACACATTTCACACTGCTGCAAGCCCTACACCTACATCTCACAGCTTGCAGCAGTGTCAGCTATTCAACCATAACAAGCACATCATCCACTGACACATTTTCCATACTCTTGCTGACAAGGTGCACAGCCAGAGACAGGAAGGGTTAAATGACAGGGGCAGATGTTTCCACATGAACCAATTCCCATGGGGGAGACAGTGATGGCCAGTATTGGGATCGTCGTTGCTGAGACCATGGCCAATGGTGAGGCTGAATCTATTGAAGTTGACCGTATCCTCATATCTAAAAGTAGTTCTCAGATCCTGCTCACCCCTCCTCCCACACTTTATCCTGACGTACAAGCTGCAGAAGGTGTAAGCATGCACCATTTACTTACCACCCCATCCCCACAACACATTCTTACGCTTTTTCACTTTCAGATACCCAAGATGTGCAGCCTGGCCAGGCAATGGAGGAGCACCAAGTAGAGAATGGGAGTGGTGGGAGTGGGAAGTCGGAATGTCTCCCGCTGTTGAACGGGGTGTGCTATTACATGCAATTGTGCGCTCCCTGCCTCATTATTTATGCATGCGCACAGTTCACGTCAAGTCTCATGGCGGACGGGCAGGGAGTTGGCCGCCCCACCATCATGTCCGGGCACCATATTTAAAAGACACCCGGAAAGCCAATCAATGGCACCAGGACCTTTGCAGGAAGATGTGCAGCAAAAGGCAGCAACCTCCGGCCCTATGGTTTGGTGATGCCTTCCTGGAGCATTTCTTCTAGGCCATCAAGGAAAGGGATGACAACAGCATGCCCTCCTGACTGACCACCACAGCTAGGGAAGAGGTCGCCAGGGTGGTCAGTGCTTGTGCGGTTCATAGAAGAAATGCCCTGCAGTGCAGGGAACAAGTCAATGATCTATTCCACGCCGCTAGGGTAAGTGAACCTTCTACTCACTCCAAACTCACATCACCACTCATTTTGTGATTCTGTCATAGGATATCACTGTCAAGGCCAGCATTTTTGTTGCCCTTACCTAAATGCCTCGAGAAGGTGGGGGAGTGCTGCCTTTATGAACCGCTGCAGTCCGTGTGCTGTGTTGTTAGGGAGGCAACTGCAGTATTTTGACCCAGTCACAGTGAAGGGACAACCATAGGGTTTGGAGTGGAGGGCAACTTGCAGGTGCTGCTGTTCCCATGCACCTGCTGCCCTTGTCCATTTAGCTGGTAGAGTTCACTGGTTTGGAAGGCGATATCAAAAGAGCCTTGTTGAATTGTTGCAATGCATCTTGTACATGGTACACACTGCTGCCATTCTGTGTTGGTGGTGGAGAGGCTGAATATTGAAGGTGGTGGATGGGTTGCCACTCAAATGGGCTGCTTTGCCCTGGATACTGTTTTGTTTGTTAAGTATTTCTGGAGCTACACTCATGCGGCACTGAAGAGTAGTCCATCACACTCCTGACTTGTTCCTTGCACATGGTGGTCAGGCTTTGGGGAGGCAGGAGGTCAGTTAGTCTTAGAATTAGCAGCCTACAACCTACTCTTTCATCAAACTTGCTGACAATCCATCCACCTGTCTTTATGCAGGAGAAGACAGCCCACAACAGGAAGGAGAGAGAGAGAGAGAGAAGATGGGAGGTGGGATGCCAGCTGCAAACCCTCACTGCATTCGAGCAGCAGGTTGCATAGCTGGCCAGTGGGGGGGTGGAGATAGATACCATGACTGTGCCAAGGGCGAGTTCGGCCTTTCCCAAGAATCCAGTGAGGTGGCATGCAGGTGTTTGATGCCTGCAATCTCTCAGCCAGCCTAGGAGGTCACTCATTCTCTCCTTTCTCTATTCCAGGTGTCAGCAGGAAGAGGGAGAGGACAACTTCCCCTTCAGAAGACAGCCCCAGTCCCCAGGCCACCTTGGAGGAAGATAATGATGACTTCATACCAATAGAGCCATCAGAGTGTTCACCTGCACCCTCCACCAGCCCAGAGACACACACTTTGGTGGGTCATAGATCTAGCTTAGGCTCGGGGTCACACTCTGGTGGTCTCTTCACATACATATGTCCACAGCAGGCAGACGTAGTGACAGTCCAGGTCTCTGGCACTCGGAGGACTGCCGGAGAACAGGTACCTGCTAAGTCCAAGTCCGATGACGAGCCTCTGGAAGCCACCATAGAAAATATGCTGGAGATTCAGCGAGACGCACGGGAACATCAGTCAGAAGTATCAGAGGCCCTCAACAGAACGGCATGTGAGGTGGATGAGTCCATGCGCATGCTCTCTGATGTCATAGTTCTAGCATAGGAGCACATGGAAGTCTCCATGGTAAAGGTGGTTTATGCCATGGAGATCCAGATCAAGCAGTTTCTGCCAGGTATGCGCTTGGACCGACACATCATCACTCTAGTCATGACTGCATTCCAGCAGTGGCTAGATGAGAGGTGAATGGGGCACCTCAACCTTTGTCCAGGTGCCCCTTCTCCTCAAGGAGTCAGGGTGGGGCCCTCAGGCACCCAAAGGGAGGAGGATCATCAGCAGGACACCCCAGAGCCATCCACCCAGGACACATCAAGGGCGTCTAGCCACTCCAAACCCTCTCTGCGTGTGACCCCATCAGCTCCAGCTGGTCAGGTCAGTGAGGGTGCATCTGCCCCACAGCAGGAGACCCTTAGCAGGCTGGGGCATTCAAGGCCTCAGCCCTCCAGATGACACCCACTAAAGTCATCTCAGACAACAGGGCATTGCAGTCAGCAGTCTACCTCCACCTCTGCTGTGCATGTTGGGGATGCACCTAGGCATAGTAGTAAAGTAAGGAAAATTAAGAAGTTTTGAACGTACAGTGGTAGCACAGGTGTATAATCATTGTATATAGTTCTGACACTTGTAAATATATGTTCATTTGCACTGTTTGGAAGTCTCCTGGATTCCTTCTTGCTGCTAGGTGCTTTAATAGTTGCATGCACTCCACCTGTTCCAGGTGAAGGACATCCTAGGGGACCAAGGATGGGTGTTTCACCCCCTATTTCATGCCTGCACATGGAGACATTGCTCTTTGACAAGGGTGATGAGAGCCATGTGCAAGAAGCCTCCCTCTCACACTGTTCCGCTGGTCTTGAAGGTCTATGGAGAGACCTTTGCCTTATCATAATAGAAAGAGTAACCACATGAGTCCTTGTCAGGCAGGTTCATTCCCCGAGAGGATGGAGATTTGCAGTCATTGGCTACCATTCACCTGCACGCCCATTGTAGGCAAGCACCTCTCTCCCACTCTTTGCCCCTGGAGCTAATGGCTAATGGCTCTGAATGAATGGAAGCTCTACAACTTGCTGGGATCTCATTGTCAAGAGAACCCTTTGGGAGTGGAGTTCCGCAGGGGTCAGTGTTGGGACCACAACTTTTCACTTTATACATTAATGATCTAGATGAAGGAACTGAGGGCATCCTGGCTAAGTTTGCAGATGATACAAAGATAGGTGATGGGACAGGTAGTATTGAGGAGGTGGGGAGGCTGCAAAAGAATTTGGACAGGTTAGGAGAAAGGGCAAAGAAGTGGCAGATGGAATACAACGTGGGGAAGTGTGAGGTCATGCACTTTGGTAGGAAAAATAGAGACATAGACTATTTTCTAAATGGGGAGAGAATTCAGAAATCTGGAGTGCAAATGGACTTGGGAGTCCAAGTCCAGGATTCTCTTAAGATTAACTTGCAGGTTGAGTCGGTAGTTAGGAAGGCAAATCCAATGTTGGCATTTATTTCGAAAGGACTAAAATATAAAAGCAGAGATGTGCTGCTGAGGCTTTATAAGGCTCTGGTCAGACCACATTTAGAATATTGTGAGCAGTTTTGGGCCCCGTATCTCAGGAAGGATGTTCTGGCCTTGGAGAGGGTCCAGAGGAGGTTCACGAGAATGATTCCAGGAATGAAAGGCTTAACATATGAGGAATGTTTGAGGACTCTGGGTCTATACTCGATGGAGTTTAGAAGGATGAGGGGGGATCTGATTGAAACTTACAGAATACTGAAAGGCCTGGATAGAGTGGACATGGGGAAGATGTTTCCATTAGTAGGAGAGACTAGGACCCGAGGACACAGCCTCAGAGTAAAGCAAGGCCTTTTAGAACAGAGATGAGGAGAAACTTCTTTAGCCAGAGAGTGGTGAATCTATGGAATTCATTGCCACAGAAGGCTGTGGAGGCCAGGTCATTGAGTGTATTTAAGACTGAGATAGATAGGTTCTTGATTGGTAAGGGGATCAAAGGTTACGAGGAGAAGGCGGGAGAATGGGGTTGAGAAATTTATCAGCCATGATTGAGTGGTGGAGCAGACTCGATGGGCCAAATGGCCTAATTTCTGCTCCTATGTCTTATGGTCTTATGGGCCAGACCTGCTGCCGTGTGGCCTTCACCATACAGTGAGGATTTCAAAAGCTCAAAGCTCTCAGGCAGTCTCCATATGATTAAGGTTTCCCTTTAGTTTTCTACTTGTGCTGACCTTCAGATCAACCCACCTAAGAAGACCCACCTCCCACCGCGATGTTTTGCAGTTGGACATGATTGGACATCTGTTGTCTTGCTGCTGAGCTGCCTCTCTCATGATGGTTTGCTGACTTTTCCACCACTTTTACCCTGCCATTGTCACCCACCAATGCCCCACCATCACCATTGACTCCCCCAATGTCACCTTCACACCACCCCCCCGTAACCCTTGAACTTCCCCCCATCACCCTATGACCTTTAATCTGGACATACCTTCCCTCCCCGATGAGCTCATGCCCACCCTGATCCTGCCCACTCCCGTTATTTGTGCCACCATTCCTGTCCCTCTCAATGACCCTCCTGATGAGAACTACACCCGCCACACACAAACCCAGACATCCCACCCTACTACATCCCACTTCCCCTGCACACTGTAACAGTCCCTTTGTTCCATTAATACTGTCAGTTTTCCCCCAGGACTCCGCTATTGACTCAACTGACCCCTCCCTATAAAACACTCCTCCCATTCCCCACTCAAACACCCACCCTTGCCCTTGTGCCTTCAACCCCCCTCCCCTCATGCCTTCAATAGCATTCCCCTGCCCCACACACTCTTGCATACCATCTTCTGCAGTCCTCACTCAATGGTGCAAGCTGCATCGACTGACCGGTAAGTCCTATAAGGGCAGGATCTTCCAATTGGCGAGTGGGGGCAGGGCCCACTCACCGACGCATAAAATGATGCAGGGTGACATCGGGTGGAAGTCCTGAAGCCACCCCGTGTCATTTCCATTTTCAGATCAGCAGGGGTGCAGCCGGGTCAGATGCGCGCCCCCCAACCTGTCAACGGCCTATTAAGGCCATTAGAAAACCAATTCAGCTCATTAATGGACCTGTCCGTCCAACCTTAAGGTTAATGGGCAGGCTGGGAGCCCAGGTGGGCTTGTGAAAAAACATGAAATCTCATCCACTGGCGGGATGAGGTTTCATGAGGTATTTAAATTTTAATGAAAGGTTTAAATAAAAGTTATGGACATGTCCCAATTCATGTGACAGTGTCACACGAGGGGACATGGCAGGGAAAATTTTTAAACTCCTTTATTAACAGTTGAAAATCAGTGCCGATCTCCCTGAGGCAGCATTTAGCCTCAGGGAGATCTGTGCGCTATTTTGCGCGCATGTGTGAAAGAGCGCACTTTCAGCTGAGGGAATCCTCCCCCCACCCCGCGCCCGCACAGGGAGCGCATAACGCTTCCTGTTGGATGTCATGCTTAAGGCCCGCCCATGTAAAATGACGGTGCACCCTCGACTGGGGCACCAATCGGGAACCCACCCGCATGCGCTCGCTCCCGCACTTTCCCCACTCCCCCCCAACGGGGGGAAAATTTTGCCCTAAGTCTCCCTCGCTGGGGGCATGCCACATTTGCCAAGTTGGGTAACTGAACAGCGTATATTTCCATTGGCGAGGCATTAGATTTGATAATTATACAGGATTCTGGTCTGTTGCCCACTTAACGAGTATTCATGAGATGCAAAATGCATTTCCTACTTTCACCAACAGGAAAGGTAACACGCCATTAACCCGCCATCAGGTGAAGAAGATTCCCATCTAATTTCCCGACATTGGGAAGCTGATTTTTGTCCTCCCGCCACATCTTTTGCCCTTGCCTGCCACCCTTCCTGCTGCTGATGGGAGGGAAAGATTCCATCCAACACTGTACATATCCTAGAGAAAAGATTAGAGGCGGGAGCTGCATGGTTGAGCAACTAGGCATGAATGACCTGCAGCCACGGTAGGAGGCAAGGATAGGACAGGTCATTGGAGGGCAAGATTGCACATAGCTGCAGAGGACTCAGATGAGTATTTCAATGTGGCAGATTACGGAAGAACATGGTGGGTTATGCACAGCAAAATGTTTAGTGCATTGGCAGACTCACCAGAAAGCCTGCAATCAATATCAAGGAGTATAGAGGAGTCTGGCACCAACTTGGCACAGGGCTTTTAGCAGAGCTTGGAGCCCCATCCTTTCCAGTGTTGAAGTAGTGGTAAACCTGTGCATACACTTCTGGATCCAACCACAATGTGCCATCTGATGGCCAATGTCACAATTTTCATTACATCCTAATGGATGCTGCAGTGGGCTTCATGCCTTTTTTTTATTCATTTATGGATGTGGGCTTCGTTGGTTAGGCCAACATTTATTGCCCATCCCTAACTGCCCTTGTCACCATGGCTGTGGGTTACAGTGTGCAAAGTGGCTTGCAGGGTCTCCCAGCAGTTCAGATTATTAGGGCCAGAATTTTACGTCCCTTGGGCAGGCAGGCCATACTCGAACGGGCACAAAATCGCGCAAAATGATATCGGGCAACTATGGCTGCCAGTCACCCTGTGAAGCCATTTCATTTCCACAGGGGGACCTGGCAGCTGTGGCCACCATTTATTTTATTAAGGTAAATATCTCTTCAGGCAGCACTTCAAGATGAAGTTGTCCTCACAGTTAACAGCCTGCAGCAACAGCACCCACCTTTCAAAGCTGGATATCCACTGATTGGCCATGCAGCCTCAGGAACCTACCTGCCATCCTTAATTAGATAGTGGACCCGGAGGTGGCCTCTTAATCCGGGCAAATGTTCCACACAGGCAGCCTGACAGCAAGAGCAGGGTTAGGATCCTGAAACAGTCCTGATTCACACTCAGATCCTAAGAGCATAAGATTTTATCTGTAGTGTCCAAACAAATGATCTTAATTAGTCCAATTTCACATCCAGCACTTCTGACAATGTCGTACTCCCTCAAGTAGTTGAACTCCCTCAAGTAATTGAATGTTTGCATTTCTCTTATGGAAGTTGTATTTTGATCTTGCAGAAAATTTAGAAAGATAAAAAGAGCTTTTATTGTTAATCCAGTTAAAAAGTGGTTTGATTAGACTTGCAAATTCCAGTTCCTTTGATTAAATGATTCTATGTATTGCTTATTCCTAGCTACACAATAAATCTATTCAAAACTTTAATATTTGATCCCAATCCAGTTTTGCTATCTTGATGTATCTATGTTCATCATATAGTGACAAAAAAAGAATACTCTTCCCACTGGTGGCAAGTGTGGGTTCCTGTTAGACCCTGTTTCCTGCCCCTCTCATCAATTCTGGTTAAGGAGCTACCAATGCAAATGGAGTGGGGAGAGTACCAAAGGCAAGGGATTGTCATATAAATTACATCTCTTTCTATTAACATTTACAGAGATGATACTATTAACAACTAAGCTTATCTCTGCTACAATATAACTGCCCACCAGAAGAACAGGCAAGGAAAAGGAGCTCTGCCCTTGTTTAGATAGTACTCAGCTTCATGCCTGGCCCAGGAATGTCAAAAAATATAAAACAATGCAGAAACAAGCCTTATAAGTCTTTGGAGGATACTTCTATATACACATTTAGTCTAAAGAAAATAATCAACATAAAAAACAGTGAAAGAATTGGGAGTATTAGACTTATTATCATTATCAATAATGATAACCCTATTACTGGCATAGTCTTCATGCTATCCAAGGTATTTACAAAAACTATAGTGAACGTAAGATGCAGAAATACCAATTGTCTCATTGCAGCATGTTCATTTTAATGGGCCAATTACAATACACTTTGTTTTAGAGCAAAAAACAAGAAAAAGTAATTCAATTTATAAATTGCCCTATAGTGGATGTTGTCCAATTGCTGTCCTATGGGAGCATTCTATAGTTTGTGCTTGCCCAAACTGGAATTGAACAAAACTTTGATTTATCTGAGCATAATATAACTTTTATTACTCAATGCTGGCTTATTACTTTCTACAGACGATGACCCATGGGCATTAAATAACCCCTTTGAGGAGCATATAGAGAAAAATTGGTTAGAGGGGATTACAAGTCTGTAATGAACCTGCCCAATTTCCTACAAATAATTTAAGCAGAAGTTAAGTCAGACATGCTCCATTACAGGGGTTGCAGGGGTTACAGCAGAGGAGTTCTGATTGCCCTGAACACTTCGACTCCACGGCATGGGTCCGTTTTTTTATAAGCAGTATCCCCAACTGGAGTTAGCCTGATTGAAAGGCTTGGCTCCTTATGTGGAGATCACTTTAGTAGAGACCAAAGCCAAGGAACAGGTAGGTTTATGCTGAGAGGGTAGAGATTGTGAGGGGTAGGGTTGGATGGGTGCAGAGTAGCCTATAGGGTTAGAGGTGGTGGTGGGATGGTGATTGCAGGAGATAGGAAACAGTTCAGGGCAGACATGGGTAGTTGTGGGAGTAATATTGGTGGGAGTGATATTGGTGGGGAGGATTTCTAATGTCCGGTCATGGGGGGAGGGTCGACGATTGAGGAAGGAGAGGCAGAGAGGCAGAGAAGAGATTGGCATCCGATTGCAGGAAGAGTCTGATCTTGGGGTGGAATTTTACGCCAGCAGGATTTTATGGTTCCGCTGAAGTCAACGAAGATTAGAATGACGAACTGCATGTCACGGCCCAGTTCCTGCCGTGATGGGGCGGTAAAATTCTGGCTGTGGTGAGGAAACAGATTTGCATGATGAGCTGGAAGAAATTACTGCTGCTCCACTTATCCACAAGCAGTGCTGGAGAAGCAGGTGCCTCTTCCATATATAATCTTCACCTCCTTCTAGCTGCTGGGTTAAATTTAAAATGGAGATAAAATCTCCATTTAAATATTTAAATGACTAACTCGGTTTGGTTGCCTGTCCCCATACCCTTGCTCCACGACCTGTAAACCACCACCTAGAATACCACGACCTGGAACTTCCATTCCAAGTCACTCACCATCCTGACTTGGAAATATATCGCCATTCCTTCACTGTCATTGGGTCAAAATCCCAAAACTCCCTTCCTAACAGAACTGTGGGTGTACCTACTACACATGGACTGCAATGGTTCAAGAGGATAGCTCACCATCACCTCCTCAAAGGCAAATATGGATGGTCAATAAATGCTGACCCAGCCAGCAAAGCCCACATCCCGTGAATGAATAAAAAAAAAACAACGCAAAAGAAGGCTGTTACAACACAGATTGGGTTTGGATTTGAGGATATTAAAATTTTACAACCCCTGGCCCAACCCCTCCAATTTTTGTGGGTTGCAATTTTCCTTGCTGTCTTCAATACAATTTAGGAGTATTAAGAGGTTTACATTGTCCAGAATAGGTCACAGCAGAAAATTGCTACTCATTTTTTTAAAATTTATCATTATTTTGTTTTCCACTGTCAAGCCAGTTTTCAATCCAATTAGCTAATTTCCTATTAATGTGATGAGCCTTAACTTTCTTTAAAAGTTTTAGACTTGCAACTTTATGAAACATTTCCAAAAATTCCACATAAGCGATTGTCATGAACAGCTTCATTCAGCTTAGTTATTTTCTGAAAGGATTCGAGTAAATTTGTAAGATGTGATTTATTGAGGAAGAATTTTGATGTGGGTGAATGCATAGGTTCGCATGTAGGTGGTGGGTAAAGCCAGCTCGAACCCTTTGCTAGGGTTGCTTCTGCATCTCTTTCCTGTGAGTTAAAGCTGTGTGCAAGCAACCCCCTTCCGGAGAGGCTAAATGACAATCTCAATGTATTACTTGCTCAATTAGAACAATATTGACATAGGTTTAGCAATTTAATTTGGAGTTTATGGATTTTCCATGCTTCCTGGAAATTGCAACAGCAAAGTGAGAACACAGCGGCAATAAGGGGGTTGAAGACGTGACAAGGAATTATGCCAATAAGTGCTCAGTACTCACAGCTGACTTCCAGCCTGCTATGTGAAAGGGTTTGTTCAGAATACTTGTACCTGGAGGTTACTTTGGAGGTGTCATCAACACTTTAGAGGTCTGCATATCTGATCTACACTTTGCCACTGTGATCTTTCTGGTCCGCATGGATGTCCTTACGTTATGTTGCATCGAGCCTCAGTTGAGGGCCAAGATAACCAGGAGCAGCACCAGCAACAGCCTGTTGCTCACAGACTTGTAGCTCCACACAAGAGAGGGGATCAGCAGAGAGATGCAGGAGGCCACACCCAGCACACACTATCTACAAGCAGACATTTAGGTTCCTTGACATGTAAGAACACCAGCATCAGAGGAAAGTCAAGGGTTTTTGCATCAGATGGTGGCTAACATTTGCCGTCTGCTGCAATAAGACATGTTGTCAACTGTGCCTGGTGGCCATGCTTTACCGGTGACTGTCAGAAAAACAATCATCATTGCCCTCAACACCTTTGCCACTGGATCATCCTAGTCCTCTGCTGAAGAAATTTGCAAGATCTTCCAGTCAGCAGAAATGCATAAGACAGCCTTCTTTGCTAGGATTGGCAATTATAAAAACTTCAACTATGATGATGCCAGTCAGAAAGAGTGGTCACTTAGTTTCTGGCTCTGGATAGCTTCCAAGACATTCTGGGAGTAACCGATTGCACACAAATGGCAATGCGACACTGTCAGATCACCCAGGAATGTTTGTCAACTGTAAGAGCTTCTATTTCAACAATGTGCAGCTGCTAAGATTTTCATGCAGGTTTGTGCAACATTCTTGAGTAGCCGTCATGGTGCTTCTGTCACGTGGCAGTCCAGCGTCATGGGTTTTGTCACACCTTAAAACAGTGTTACCAGCTGACTGCTCAAAGGCAAGGGATATCCACTTAAAACATTGTTGTTGACTCCTCTCAGAAAACAGAGGAATGAGGCCTAGAGCACTGCAATGAATGTCAAATGGTTACCATTATGATTTACATTCAGTTTGAGGGAGAGAGGAGTGGGTCCGAGACTATGTTTTTATACTTAAATAAGGACAATCATGAGGGCATGAAAGCAGAGCTGGCTAAACTGAATAGGCAAATTAGGTTAATGGATAGGTCAGTAGAGATGCCGTGGCAAACATTTAAGGGAATATTTCAGAATACACAGAATAGATCCATTCCAATGAATGAGAAAAAGTCCAAGGGATGGACTCACCATCTGTGGTTAACTAGAAAGGTTAAAGATGGTATAAAACTTAAAGGAAAAGCATATAATTGTGCAAAGATAGGTGGAAAATCAGAAGATTGGACAGAATATAAGGAACAGCAAAGGATGATTAAAAAATTAATAAGGAGGGAAAGATCAAAGTGTAAGAGAAAGCTAGCCAGAAATATAAAAACAGATAGTAAGAGTTTCTATAAATATTTTTAAAAAGAAACAAATTAACAAAGTGAGTGTTGGTCCTGTAGAAAGTGATTCTAGAGAATTGCTAATGAAAAATAAGGAAATGACAGATGAACTGAACAAGTATTTTGCATCAGTCTTCACTATAGAGGATACAAGTAACATTCCAGATGCAGCTATAAATCAGGAAATGGAAGGGAGGGAGGATCTCAGAAAAATTACAATCTCCAGAGAAGCGGTACTGAGTAAATGGTTGGAGCTGTGGGCTGACAAGAGCCCGGGTCCTGATGGACTTCATCCAAGGGCCTTAAAAGAAGTGTCTAGTGCGATAGTTGATGCATTGGTTTTAATTTTCCAAAACTCCCTAGATTCGGGAAGGCCCCATTAGATTGGAAGACAACAGATATAACTCCATTATTCAAGAAGTGGGTGGCGGTGAGCGGTGGGGAAGAGACAGAAAGCAGGAAACTACAGGCCAGTTAGCTTAACATAGGGAATATGTTAGAACTATTATTAAAGAAGCTATAGCAGGGCATTTGGATAAGTTCAAGGTAATCAGGCAGAGTCAGCATGGTTTTGTGAAGGGAAAATCATATTTACCCAACTTATTGGAGTTCTTTGAGGAAGTAGCATGTGCTGTGGATAAAGGGGAACTGGTGGATGTACTGTACTTAGATCTCTAGAAGGCACTTGATAAAGTGTCACATTAAAGGTTATTGCAGAAAATAAAAGCTCATGATATAGGGAGTAACATGCTGGCATGGAGAGAAGAGTGGCTGGCTAACAGGAAGCAGAGAGTAGGCATAAATGGGTCTTTTTCAGATTGGCAAAATGAGTGGTGTGCCACAGAGATCAGTGCTGGGACCTCAACCATTTACAATTTATGTAAATAACTTGGATGAAGGGATGGATGCTAAATTTGTTGATGACACAGAATCACAGAATTGTTACACTGTAGAAGGAGGCCTTGCGGCCCATTGTGTTTGCACCATCTCTCTTAGCATTTTAACTTAGTGCTAATCTCCTGCATTTCCCCCATAACCCTGCACATTATTTAAATAAACAACCATCCAATGCTCTCGAGTGCCTCAATTGAACCTGCCTCCACCACACTTCCAGGCAGTGCATTCCAAACAATAACTACTTGCTGTAAGAAAGTTTTTTTCTCACAAAGACACAAAGATAGGTAAGAAACTAAGGTGCGAAGAGTACAAAAGGAGGCTACAAAAAGGTATAGATAGTTTAAGTGGGCAAAGATTTGGCAAATGGAATATATTATGGGAAAACGTGAAATTGTTCGTTTCGCAGGGAAAATAAAAAAAGAAACATCTAAATGGTGAGATATTGCAGAGTTCTGAAATGCAGAGGTATTTGGGTGTCTTACTGCATGAATTGCAAAAGGCTGGTGTGCAGGTACAACAAGTAATTAGGAAAGCTAATAGAATGCTATCATTTATTGTGAAGGGAATTGAATACAAAAGTAGGGAGGTTATGCTTCAGTTATGCAGAGTACTAGTGAGACCACATCTGGAGTACTGTGTACAACATTGGTCACTTTAGAACATAAGAAATAGGAGCAGGAGTAGGCCATTCGGCCCTTCAAGCCATTCAACAGGATCATGGCTAATCTGCCCCAGGCCTCAACTCCTCTTTCATGCCAGCTCCTCATAGCCCTCAACTCCCAATATTTCAAAAATCTATCTACCTCCTCTTTAAGTACTTTCAGTGATCTAGTCTTCACAACTCTCTGGGGTAGAGAATTCTGCCGAAGTGCAAATATCTGAGCTAGTGGGGATGATAAGCATGTGCTTGTGAGGATTTGTCACACACAAGGTGCACAGTCTCTTCCTGTACTGGTGAAGGACTTGATAGAGAGGATGACTGAATTAGTACTGTCAGGGTCAGTACGGTGCAACTTCTCATTATGACGATGATCATATTTCACTCATTGCTGAAATCAAGTAAACATGACTAAGTGTTGTATAGGATGTAGGTTGCAAATACTTAATTAGCTGGGTCAAACATGATCGAGGGCCCTGTCAGTCACCACGGGTGGGAAACCCGTGGGTGTCCAACCTATCTCCCGTGTCTCTGCCCTCATACCTTCCTTTCCCTCCCAGAACCGTGATAGGATCCCCCTTGTCCTCACTTTTCACCCCACCAGCCTCCGCATTCAAAGGGTCATCCTCCACCATTTCTGCCAACTCCAGCATGATGCCACCGCCAAACATCTTCCCTTCACACCCCCCCATTGGCATTCCGTAGGGACTGTTCCCTCCATGACACTCTGGTCCACTCCTCCATCACCCCTAACACCTCAACCCCCTCCCACAGCACCTACCCATGCAATCGCAGAAGGTGCAACACCTGCTTCTTTTCTTCCCCCCTCCTCACTGCCCAAGGGCCCAATCACTCCTTTTAAGTGAAGCAGCATTTCACTTGTACATCCCTCAATTTGGTCTACTGCATTCGCTGCTCCATGTGGTCTCCTCTACACTGGAGAGACCAAACACAGACTGGGTGACCACTTTGCCGAACACCTTCGGCCTGTCTGCAAGCACGACCCAGACCTTCCTGTCTCTTGCCATTTCAACACACCACCCTGCTGTCATGCCCATATGTCCGTCCTTGGCCTGCTGCAATGTTCCAGTGAAGCTTAATGCAAACTGGAGGAACAACACCTCATCTTCCGATTAGGAACTTTACAGCCTTCCGGACTTAACATTGAGTTCAACAACTTCAGATCATGTTCCGTTCATTGTTTTATCCCTACCTTTTCGCCTATTTCGATCTTTTCTCCCACACTGTCCCCTCCCCCCACCCCACTAGGGCCATCTGTCATTTCCTCATTCTGTTTTCTACTCTTAATGTCACCATTAGCACCTCCTTTAGCCAGTTTCACCACCATCAACTCCCCTTTGTCCTTTTGTTTAAGACATTTTTGCAATCTCTCCTTTGCCTCCACCTATCACTGGCCTCCTATCCAGCTTCACCTGTCCCCACCACCCTTAAATGGTATATATTTCACCACATTTTTACTTCTCTTTAGTTCTGTAGAAGAGTCATACAGACTTGAAACATTAACTCTGTCTTTCTCTCCACAGATACTGTCAGACCTGCTGAGTTTTTCGAGCAATTTTTGTTTTTGTTGTCAATGAACTTTTGGCTGGCCCACTGCATTCCCCATGGTGGGACCCGCTGCGGCAGGGCTGGAAAATCCCAGCCAGAATTTTACATTGTAATTAAGTTGATAGTGTACTTGGGGGGAGGTGTAGTGTAATGGGTTAATAGAATAGATATAGTAATGAGTGATGTAGACTATGATGTAACAGTAAGATCAGCAGTCAAATACTACACACTCTGTACAGCAAATGGAATCGTCTGCTGTTCCATCAGGGCAGATGTGCCTACTCAGTAGCTCATCATGTATATAGTGTATATAATGTAAATAAACCAGCTTGAAGTAACTATCTGAGTCAGACTACAGCCCCTCTAGATTTCACCTTAGGCTGTGCAGCCAGTATCTGAAACAAGTATCTCTGTGGCCCCTCACAGCCCCCAACAGTACATCAGGGGAGGAGTCCTAGATGAGGAGTACAACCTTGGAGTGTATTGAATTCATAGTCAGACCTTGTTTTCCCTTAATTCCAACTTCAAAGTCCTTCAAATTTCATATTTGGATGGGTCCTTGACATATTGAAGTTGAGTGGCCACATAATAGATGCCAAACCTGGTAATAAAATGATAATGAGGTGACACTGACAGAAGCACTGAACTTCTGGGTTTCCCACAAGATATTGGACCATCCCTGTTCCCAGTAAATTGGGACCAATATTTCAGGCCAATGACCTTCCATTAGAACTGGAAGAAGTTAGAGACTTCACCATTTTTAAGAAAGTGCCAAACTGGATAATAAGGGCAGTGGGTGGAATCATCCCTACCCTCTATCCAATTACAGAGCTTTGCTCTTTCCTTCCCCCACCACCATCCCCCACGACCCTTGCTCTTTTTTTTCTCTTGGCTGCACACTTGTTTAAGAGCTGCTAAATCTCAATTTTTTTCCAAAAGTCGTTGACCTGAAATGTTAACTTGGTTTCTCTGTGCACATGTTCTTTCTCCAAATGTTGTCTCACCAGATATTGCCTGACCTGCTGACTGTTTACAGCCTTTTCTTTTAAGCAAATCAGATAGCTACAGCAGCAATATGGGGAGTGATATTATGTTAGCTCATATTGTTACTCATTACTGTCAGGGACCATAAATGCTTAAAGAAGAAATTCAAACACAGCAATTAACCAACAGAACTATTTCATGAAATTTCACATTTTTAAAGAATAAACTTCATTGCATGTCAACAGAAACTAAACAAAGAAGCATCACTAACTTAACACTATAGCTTATAAAGACTTATGCTATAAACTCAGTTCTACTTTTTACTGCCCCCCAAGAGTTCCCTTATCTTACAAAACCTTGAAGGTGCATTCACTTCTCTAGAGACCAATTCAAAAGAATGTCACACCCCTCTGGAATCCATTAATTTTCTTTAGTGTTTCAACCATCCTCCAAGGTAAGATTCTAAGGGGGTTCTTCTATTAGCTTTTTTTTTTCCTTTGGCTATGCAACCCTCTACCTCTTCTTTACAGACCTTACGGCTGTGGATGCCTTAGCTCCTTGTCCGGGTTGCTGGCAGATACCCAACTGTCTTTCCACAGCTTTCCAAGCTAAATCTGAATACTTACCACCATAAGACTTTGTGATGACCACAGTATATTTCTTCCACTAGCTACAAACTAGAGCAAATCTTCCAGCTGGCTTCCCCTCACGAAATCCAAACTGAGGTAGAGCCCCATCCACATTCCATGTGGTGAATGATGAAATTAGTATTTTCTCTGCTTGAAGTGCAGGCCTAACTGACTAATAGTTATTTTCTTGACTCTCCCAACTTAGTAAGCTGCATTCTACACCTAGACCAAAACTGCAACTGCCTCTGTCTACACCCAAACTGAATGGCTTGCATCTGTCAGCAAACACACAGATAATTTTTTAAAAAAAGCTTTCTGTCCTCCATCTCAGCTCCATGATGACATGCTTTGGGAGTTTATCAAATATAAATGTAAATTAACTATTTTACCTTCAACACAACTCTTTGAGTCTGAAACCCATATGAAAAAAATATATTTCTGCTGCATGTGATTGCCCTCTCTCAAGACTCCAAGTCCACAAAGAGATGGGTCAGTCATTGTTTAAGTTTCTTTTCACTTATCAACTCCAATCTTGTAAAATAGGTTAATTTTTAAGTCTAATAAACCCAGGTTTGAGTTGTGTTCACTTTAGAGGCATACCAATTCCTTAACCAAGTGTTTTGAATTGTCTTGCATTTAACTCTTTACTCTCCAGCATAAAATTATATTCCTAGAACTAAATTCTATACTAAATTATATTCTGAAAGATATGAATCATGATCTAGATATTTGCAACAATATCCATAATTCCCTGCATAATTAAATCCTCTTAATGAGATATTGAATGGATGCCAAACCTGTACAGGTGAGCGCTTATCAGTTATAATATGGGAGGAGACTTTCTTTTTCACAGACAAAAATTACAGTTATCAAATACCATCAAATATAGATACAGAATTGGATTTTGAGTGCCCATCCATTGATAACACATTTTGTAGAGTTGCACATTTTATTCTTAAACAGACCAGTGGAGATAATTGCCCATTGACGTGATAGCATACTCCCAACATTCATTTAATAATGCTGTATCATATTTTGTGTTGTCTACTGTAATTATACAGTAATAACTATTCTAATTTTTAATAAGTTATTTGAGTTACACAATTACTTAGCTAATCAATGCCTGAGCTCTGTTTTTCCTTTTGAATTATGAAATAACTGAATTTAATTGTTTTTGTGTTCTGTGTAATGCCCTGTAATTGTAGTTGTGAGTTAGTATTTGAAAATTCTTATAGACTATATGAGCCCTACTAGAAAAGGCATTATGGTGTTTGTTCCAATAGAGGCAAAAAAGTAGTGAAGAAGATTTTGAAGGTGTTATTATTGCTGTTCTATACTCGATGTTCAACAATAAAAGGCCTCTGTGGTCATTTTAACTTTGGCATTTAGGTAAAATAGGCAATGTTGAAATCAACACCCAGTATACAGCAAATCTAATTTTCCTCTCCATGACTTAAATTTACCCCTCACCCCCTGCTCCTCTTAAAGCTCTGCAGTATGTATTTGGACTAATAATATGCCCACAGTGGAACCCTGCCCTGGCTATATGTGCACCATGTGTTGAATTTGACAACTGAGCTGACTCAACTGAGATCAGCTCATTTACAACAATCCTCTTATGTTCTAGGTACTTAGCATCAGGGTCAGAATATTTGGTGCCAGCAGATGATGTTTGATCTGCTCCAGGTAATTTGCAGGTGCTGAGGTGGGATCAAGTAGTGAGGATGAAGGAGATTGGACGGCAAGAGATTTTTTTTTAAAACGGGGTGTTTTCTTTGGTATCAAATCCAAGCAGGTTCTGTGCAGTTGCTCAAGTGCTCCAGCTACATAACGGGAAGGCTGCCCAATTTAAATTGGCTTTGGCCTGATGAGCCGTTTGCACGCCTGTGTGTAGACTTCTGACTTCCTTTGTCCTGACTGCCCACATTGGGTCGAAGAAATGAGATATGATTTCAGATTGCAATGTCATTATGCAACTTCCCCTGTAATGGGCTTCAGCTGGGCAATCCCTCTGATCTGTGGGATTGTAGAATGTAAGAGATCCGGGGTAAAATTTAAGCCCTTACCCATTTGGTGTCCCAAACTTGCCCAAGAGAGAGGAGATGGTGGAACCCAGAGCCTGCAGTGTCACAGTTGATACTACTGGAGAAACAAATCCCTGAAGGGAGAATCCAACTCAACCTCCATTGAGGTGACCACACATTACAGGCTGAATTTTATCTTGTGAAAATAGGATTGTTTTTGGCCCACGGGGGAGGATTTTCTCCCTGTCGGGCGGGCAGGGTAGGAGCTGGCAGCATGACGTGCATCTGGAAGCACTCAGCGCTACCTGTGTGGGCATTGGGGGGGGGGGGGGGGGAGGGGGGAAGGAGAGTCGGGGCCTGCGCTCTTTCGTGCATGTGTGCTAAAGAGCACAGAAATCTGAGGCATGGAGCTGCCTCAGGGAGATTAAATTTGATAATGAAAACTTGAAAAAAAGAATTAAAAAAAATATTCAGACATGTCTCCTCATGTGACAGTGTCACGTGAGCTGGGACATGTCAATAAATTTTAATAAAAATTTGTATTAAAGTTATAAACCCTTCATAAAACCTCATCCCGCCCATGGATGAGGTTCCACGAAAAATGCGAAGGCCACCTGGGCTCATCGCCTGCCTACCAATCTTAAGGTTGGACGGACAGCACTGACAACTATTTCAATTAGGTGATTTATGGCCTTAATAGGCCTATGACAGTTCAGCAGGCTCGCAGCCGATTCTGGTGCACGCCCACCGAACTGAAAATCGGAATGACGCACAGTGATGACGGATGCACACCTAACGTCACTGCGTGTCATTTTAGGCGTCAGCGTCCAGAGCCCGCCTCTGCATGCCTACCAGAAGATTCTGCCCACGATGATATAATATCTGACGTGATGATGTCGGGTCACAATCCCAATGTCATCACGCCAGTTGACAATAATATAGTAGGCAAGCGGGCTCCGAAATCGGGAATTGGTCTACCATTTTGAAACAAGCAATTAACGGCCATTTATGCTCATTATTGCAGTCTAATAGACTGCAATAATGTGTTTTTGATGCAATACCACAGTCCCAATGTGTGAAACACCAGCTGGCAAGCTAAATTTTTCTCATGGTTAGTTGTAAGAGCAGATATAATTGGGTCTGTGCCTGACTGCAGCAGGAGAGACTGGTGATACTTTTGACCAGCTACTCTTGGAAGTTCCAGAATCCTGGACATTATCAGGGGTCTTAAGCATTTTACTGCAAACTGGTAGACTTTGTAACATAATACCACTGCAGGATTGCTGCTCTATGCAATTTAGGCATAGTTATTTCTGTTGGGGATACGTCCTGCAGTGAGGAGGATAGGAGAATGAGAAGGAGAGGGAGGAGGCCAGATGAACAGGGGCAGGAGCCTCAGGGAGTCCATTAAGGAGCCCAACTGGCAGAAGAGCCTGCTGCGGGCAGGCTGCAGAAGCCAAGGGGCATAGTTGGAAGCTATACCCAGCCAATTGTGTATATAGGGTGCACATGACGTACCTGCAGTTGACTGAGACACAGTGCCTGAGGAGACTTCGCCTTTTGAGAGCCACAGTAACAACCCTGTGACATGGGGCAGAATTTTTAGCTCGGTGTGCAGGCACGCACCTGACCCACTTGGGCATAAAATAACACGTGCTGTATGAATGTGTGGGGAGGGAGGGCATCTAATGGCTACCACACTGAAAGTCATAGCCGCTTTTAATATCAAATGAGCTTCAGGCTCATTTCAAGCCATGTGTGGAGACCTGAGTAGCATTAACTAGCCTGCATAACCTCATTGTATAAAAGGTGTTCACAGATGCTATGTTTTGCTGTGTAGGGCAATTCATTGCCTTTACCACTGACTGCAATAGTCAGATAGAAAGGGCCAGATACTTTGCGGCCATGGCAGGTTTTCCAAAGGTCCAAGGCGTCATTGGTGACATGGATGCAGTCAACAAGGCACCAGCAGAGCAGCCATGGCCTTTATTAAGAAGAAGGGCTACTGAATTCAACAATGTACAGTTAGTCTGTGACCACCAGCAGCACATCCTGCAGGTGTGTGCATGGTATCTGGACAGCAGCCATGATTCCCGTATCCTCAGGAACTCCCAGGCACCAGCCATGTTTAGTGGGTCTGATGCCTTGGAAGGATGGCTGCTGGGTTACAAAAGTACCCATTGAAGAAGTGGTTCTTGACACCAGTTCGCTCTTCAAGGATTGATGCTGAGTGTTGACACAATGAGAGCCACAAAATGAGCAGGGCAATCATCGAGCAGAGAATTGGTCTCCTCAAAGTGAGGTTCAGATACCTTGACAGATCTGGAGAAGCTCTCCGGTATGCACCTTCCATTGTGTCCCTCGGTCTGCTCTGCTGTCCAATACCTGGTGCTCCAGAGAGTGGATTCCTTATTGGAGGAAGATCCATTCCACTGATGAAAGAGGAAGAGAAGGGGGAACTGACACAGCCCAGATGTGCAAGGCCCTGCCGGGGAGCATCTGGATGTGTGAAACAAGGGAGGCTTCAATCCTCTGGAGATTCCAGTTGAGAGTGGGCTGCTCCACACTCTGCCACGTTACGGATGTTTCCTGACAGGCAGTCAAATACATTCAGCACGTTCTGGTGGGCAAAGTTCACACTTTTTTAAAAAAGAGACACAAGCCATAAAGTCTACAACTCTATCTTCTTCAGTAAGCCTAGGACTTAGCTTAGCCACTGAACTGTTTCCTAGGCCGTTCTTTCTACCTGCACCTGTTCTTGTTCATTTGTGCTCAGCCAATCATGTATCTAGACCTGTTGGATGCACTATCTATACGGCACAGTGTGCCAGTTTTGGTGTTCATGTTTGGAAGGAGTTTGTGGCCTAGTGGCAGAATGATATAGCACCTGAGTTCCATTTGATGGCTGACAAATATATTTTTGTCTGTTGAATTAATTACTGGGTCCTTTCTGCTGATCACAGACCCACACAAGATTACATTGGGTTATTGCTACCTGTTTTGTAGAGTATAGAGGATGCAGAGCCACAGGAGATATATAGCTTGAATACTGTGTAAATCTGTTTTAAAAATGGAGGAACACTAACTGCAGATAGTAAAGCTATGCAGCTGAACAATGGTTTTGGTCATTGTTCAAGACCACGAGAAGAAGAGGAGTTAACCATTCAGTCCCTTGAGGCTTCTCCACTATTCAATAAGGTCATGGCTGATCTTCTACCTTATGACTTTATGTCATGAAACATTTCTCAGTCTGTCTTTGAAGAATATGGAGAGACGTGTACAGGGTATATCCAATGTAGAATGTAGAGGATTCAAAGTGTTATAATCCTGAGTTACACAGCAATATAAGTAGTTACTGGGTCGTAAGAGCAGCCTCTGAACGTAAGGTGCTCAAACCTCCACAAGAATGATCAGTCCTGCAGTATCTAAGAAACTTGTAATGCATTTTAAGATTTCAGACAGTACTTTGACAGGCAGATGTCTTTGCTGTTTTGACATTTTAAGGCGAATAACAAAGTTTGCAATAACTACAAAGATTTTCATAGTATTTACTGCACAGAAGCTGGCAATTCAGCCCAACAGATCTGTGCCGATGTGTACGCTCCACAAAAGCTTATCTCATCTCATCGCACACTAAAATAGCCTTCTATTCTTTTCTCCCTTATGTACATGTCCATCTTAAATGAACCTATACTATTAACCTCAGCTATTCCATGTGGTAGTAAGTTCCATGTTCCAATCACTCTCTGAATAAAGAAGTTTCTCCTGAATTTTTTATATTTATTATATTACTAATAAATCCAATAACACTAGTTTGTGCTAAGGACTGTCCATTTATCAGTGTAATTCTCAATGCTGGATTATAATCTGACACTTATTCTTCTAACTGTCAAAGACAAAGAGCTCAATAATATACAGTACAGTGGGAGGGTTTCCTCTTTGATCCCTGGATTTTGCTATGTTTAACTAGAAATTGGACTAGTAAGGTACAATCTGGTTTGTAGGAGACATGAAATCCAATTACAGGATATGTAGTAGCACCAAATTTAGAGAAATAACTAACTAATATTACAAAATGTAACATCTTTCTGAGAGCCTTTGGAAAGGCTGACAAATATATAAAAGATGTTCCCAACCTTTGGCTCAAACCACTTTTAACCTCATATATAGCTACTGATTTTTGAGAGGCATTTATTTATATCTTCCCAGCAGCCTTTAAGAGTTACTCATCATGGGAGATCCTGTCCATAATTAGACGCACTCCCTGCACTGGGACTGATGTGTGCAGGAAGTATGTTCAAATTGCTGATAATCACCAAAATGCACATGGTGCATGTGCTGTGATCTAGTCCCAGCAGCACTGCACTGGAATGGGAATGTCAACCAAAGATGTGAGAAGTGGAGAGATTAGCCAAGATGTGCAGTATAGCTACAACATTGGCATCTGTCTGACAATGTGGAAAATTGCCTAGATATGTCCTGCCCACAAAAAAAGGACAGATCCCACCTGGCCAATTACCACCCCATCAGTCTACACTCGATCATCAGCAAAGTGATGGAAGGTGTTGCTAACAGTGCTATCAAGCAGCACTTGCACAGCGATAACCTGCTCACCGATGCTCAGTTTGGGTTTTGCTAGAACCAATCAACTCCCGGTCTCATTACAGCCTTGGTCCAAATATGGACAAAAGAGCAGAACTCAAGAGGTGAGGTGAGAGTTAGAGTCCTTAACATCAAGATGGAATTTAACCAAGTGTGGCATCAAAGAGCCCTAGAAAAACTGAAGTCAATAGGCTAAAGTAGTAGCAGAATCAGGAGGAAAACTCATCATTGGTTGGAGTCAAACAAAGCACAATGGAAGATGGTTGTGGTTGTTGGAGATCCATCATCTCAATCTAAGGACATCGCTACAGGAGTTCCTCAGGATAATGTGCTAGGCCCAACCATCTTCAGCTGCTTCATCAATGACTTTACTCCATCATAATGTCAGAAGTGGGGATACGCATTGACGATTGTATAATGTTCAGCACCTTTGCAACTCCTTAGATGCTAAAGCAGTCTGCGTCCTTAGGCAGAAAGACCTGGACAACTTTCAGGCTTGAGCTGACAATTTGCAAGCAACATTGGTGCCACACAAATGCCAGGCAATGACCATCTCTAACAAGAGACAATCTAATCACTTCCCTTTGACATTCAATGGAATTACCCATTGCTGAACCCCCACTATATACATCCTGGGGGTTACCGGAAATTGAACTGGACCAGCCATGTAAATATTTTGGCTACAACAGCAGGTCAGGGGCTAAGAATTCTGTGGAGAGCAACTCACCTCCTGATTTCCAAAGCCTGTCCACCATCTACAAGACACAAGTCAGGAGTGTGACAGAATACTCTTCATTTATCTGGATGAATGCAGCTCCAACAATACTCAAGAAGCTCAAAATCATCCAGGGCAATTAAAGCAGCCCACTTGATTAGCGCCCTATCCACCACCTTAAACATTCACTCCCTCCACTACTGATGAACAGTGGCAGCAGTGTGTACCATATACAGATGCACTGCAGTAACTCACCAAGGCTCTGTCAACAGCACCTTCCAAACCTGTGGCCTCTACCTAACTAGAAGGACAAGGGTAGCAGATTCAGGGGCACACCAGAACCTGTAAGTTTCCCTCTGACCCACACACCATCCTGGCTTGGAAATATATCGTCATTGGTTCATTGTCACTGGTCAAAATCCTGGTGCGCCCTTCCTATCACCACTGTGGGTGAATCTACACCACATGGACTGCAGCAGTTCAAGAAGGCAGCTCACAGCCATCTTTTAAGGGCAATTAGGGATAAGCAATAAATACTGGCTAGGCCAGCAACACCCACATACTGCAAAAGAATTTTAAAGAAGATTCATACTTGTTCATTTTAAGGTATATTTTAAAGAAATTAACATGAGACATATGGTGGAATTTTCCATGCCCACTGACGTTGGGCGTGCTCAGCAACGTGAATGCATGATATGGCAAGAAGGCCAATAATTGTTTTCACAACATCGTGCAACCAGTTTGCAATCGTCCATGCAGTCCATCGATGACGGGCCACATTTCCCGACATCGGATGTCAGGAACCTTATTGTAATACATCTCTATATCATTATAAGGCTAGCCCGCTGGACTCATCCCCCCCATACTGAATTGTCCACCTGTGTCAGCGTGATTGCACATCGACATGTTTCACAACTGCGCATAAGTGACATGCACCTGACGAGGTGCACTTCACTTGGGACTTCGAGGTTTGTTTGATTACCTTGCTTCGGGCAGCACTTGCAGTCATTAGCACCAGGTTTTGCACAGCGCACCACAGCATTTTCGGGGGGGCTCACGGGCAGGTCTATACCTACCAGACCAGCTATAAGGTGGGGGTGGTTTTGTGCAGCTGCAGGGCTAGGGCTTGCTTGAGCAAGGGGGAGCAATGGCCTTAGGCAAGGGAAGAGGCTGCAGGGTGAGGGCTGTACTGGGGAAGGGGGGTATCCCAGGGATTGTGTGAGGGCTCAAGTTGATCTGTGCAAGTGGTCTCAAGATGGTGAGGGCTGAGGAGGCAGTGTCCAGAGCAGATGAGGCCAGATGGAGATGTGAGGGTGTGTGTGAAAGAGTGAGTGTGATGTCACTTGAGCTGGCAGTGAGTGAGATGCCCGTGAATGTGTGATGGGCTTGAATATGTGAGTTTAGAGTGATGAGATGGTTGCCTTACCCTGGTGGCACGGATGAGATCAATCATCCTCTATCTGCAATGGAAGGCCAACCTCTTCTGTGCAGCATTGGCCACTTCTGCGCAGTACCATTACCACTCCAGCTTGGTAGGTGATGGCAATGTTGCTGCACCTCCTGCAGCCAGAGTAGGGGTAGAGGACATCATGATGGGCCTCCACAGCATCCAAAAGGCGCTCGAGGGACGCATCACTAAACCTGGGGTCTGTAGTCTTTTTGCCTTTTGGGCCCATGCTTTATTTGCAGCAGTCCTGGGTTGGAAGCACTGAGCTGTGTGTGCGGTTGTACTTTAAATGTGGCACCCAGTGTGATGAAGTGGCGAGGTGGTGGTGTGACGGGTGAATCGGACCCTGCCTGTCATCAAAATGGCGTGTTTCCTAGGAATGCATAATTAATGCAACGGGGTTGGGACAACATGGCTTGAAAAGCCACCATTGCAGCCAACAGGTAAATTGTTTTACCTGCCCGCTTCCACTCTGACTGCAAATCCGGGACAATTCCGATAATAGTCTTAATAACTGACCCAAGAGTGCTTGATACTAACATAAGTGATGGATTTATGGACCGCTCCCTAAACAAGAGGTCTGGGGCCAGGCCAAAAGTGGGATTCAGGCCTGACTAACATTTCATGTGGGAGTTGCTGGTGTGTTTCACTTTTAAACAGCATGAATGTCAGGTCACTTGCTTCACCAGCAATTGTCCAAATGTATGTCACAGGAACCACAATGGGATTGGAGCAGGCAATGTTGGAGGGGAGGTGTTGGCTATCAAGCTAGCTGTAGATTCAGCGAAACTCTCTTGCTCTTCCTGTCTTCTGGATGGTATTTTTTGACAAGTTATTTAGCAAAACAATTTTGTTAGCAGTCACTGCTGAGGCCCTAGTAGTTGTACCTAAGCGAGCAAGCCTGACTCCTGCTTCCTCATACAATTCAATTCCAGTGAGGTGGGGGGGCCTAAAAACATGTGTTCAGTCCCTCATTTACATCTTTAAGTGATCTAATGCCTGTTTTAAGCAACTGCAAAAGCCTGTAAATGGCCTGCCGAGTAGGTTGGACATTTCCCAGATGCTTTTGGGATGCAGGGCTTTGTTTCCCAAATTTTTAATTCATTATGCCCATTTTATGCCAATAAAATGGATGCAACGAGTTCGGGTTTGATGCCACAATATGTACGAGTATTCAGACCCACAGCTGACAATGCAAGGGCCTAGTATTTGTAATGAAGCCTCCCTGGGCACAGGGTGTAGTTTCTTAACTAAAGTCATTTCCCAATTTTTTTGAACAGTTACAGGTATTTTTTTCTTCATCTGTCATTGAAGCTTTTTCTTCAACCAAATCAAAGCAAATTATTTTAGAATATTTCCATTTAATTTATTAATACTTATATTGTGGAGACTATGGCCAGAATTTGCAGAATTGCTGGCTTCATCATCAATTTCATCATTAACAACATAAACAGCAACTACAACAACTTTATAGCATCTTGCGATCAATTGCAGCAGCTAAAGCAGCAATTAACTTTTAAGCATCTCCTCTGACCCATAGCAATCAAGAACATCAGGAATTTACCAGAGTCGCCTACTACTCAGTATTGTTCTGACACAAATAATAGGGTACACATATCACATATTTCTACAATTTACATACCATTTGAACATTTGAGTAAATATATTCTGTGTTTTGCATGATTTCCAACAGAAAATCCCGAAAAAAAATAAAACCTCACTGTGCATTATCTCCTTACTTGATTTTCTTCCCCTGCTCAATGAAGTTATCTTCAATGGCCAACATGAACCTGGTTGCTTACACCCCACTTGCACAGGAGCACCATCATGTCTATTACACAAAGAGCCTAACAGGGTGTATAAACAGTGAGCTGCAACACTGCCCCTGACATTTGAGCAGGATCAACTAACTATCAGTTGGAAATGAGCCCAATTCAAGTTAGGCAAAGGCAATCATGTAGGCATTATACTCAAAACTTAACATTGGGAATCAGTGATCCCTGTTTCGACATTTATGAAAGCAGTTGAGGAAGGTGCAGCACTTACCACTACACAGGTAGAAAGAAAACCTTCAAATAATCGTGTTGCCTGTACTTTACATATCTTTTATCATCCTTTCATTTCCATTGAAGATAATGTGCTTTATTATCTGGATTACTTCAAAATGCTTTGGATCGAATCTTTGTTGATGTTAGATACAGCTGATAGAATCAATTAACTTACTATTTATTTCAAGCAGTTTATTTAGATGAAATCTTTCACTTGAATTGTTTTATGAATTGATACGTTTCGTTTCAAAGCACTTTGACAGCAAAACGGAAAAGTGAAGAAGTGTATTTATTATACGTTGAAAGATGGAGTGTGTAAAGGTCAGTAAAGTGAATGTGAGATGGATGTGCAAAACCCAAGTCTATAAATATAGGGAAATGATGAATAGCAAGAAAACAACAGAACTGATTTTGGTCTGGAGTATGCATCTGGCAGCATTGGGTCGGGTAGGTATACCATGGCTGTTCTTAGTTGGATTTGGCAAGCCTTCAACATGCTATGGCAATTGGTCTCAAAGGGTCTGCAACAGCATTTTGAAAGGTGGAAGTTGGGAATGAATGGGAGCATCAGTTTTAAAAAGGTAGTGGAATGTTTTCTACAGTCGCAGCAGGTAGGGCATTAATTTCAACCTTAAAATCCATGAGGGACTGCAAATAAAATGTGACAAACATGTTTCTCTGGTTTTCCCTGATTGGAGCCGCAAAATCCTTTAATGCACACTTAAGTTGGCCATATCACAATTTGTATTTTCCCTATCATTTAGGAAGGGTAGAATGTGGGAGGCCAGTCAGGAATGAGTTACAATAGTCAAATCTAGAGGTAACAAGGCAATGAGAATGAGGGGCTCAGCAGGAGATGAGCTGAGCTGGGGATTGTTATGGAATCACATTGGGGGTCAAATAAGGCACAAATTACGAACAACCTGGTTCAGCCTCAACAGTTGCCAGGAAGATGAATGGAGGCGATGGCTAGTGATGGGGACCAATGAAAATGGCTTCAGCGTTCCTGATATTTGTTTGTAGGAAGTTTCTGCTTATCAAATATAGGATGTTGGACAAGCAGTCTGACAATCTAGAAACACTGGAAGGGTTGAGAGAGAGGTGCTGGTGAGGTATTGCTGATGTCAGTGTGCATGTGAAAACTGGTGCCTTTTTTGGATAATGTTGCCGACGGGCCAAAATGTTCCAGAACCTTGGGAGGAAGAGCAAGATTAGAAATGCAGTAGTTGTTAGCAAGGATGGATGGGTCAAGGTTGATTTTTTTGAAGAGAGGGGTGAGATGGCAGATTTGAAGAACAGAACAGTCCCTGAGGAAACAATACCATGAGCAATAAACATGGGAAACAGGAAGAGAAGTTGAGCGGTCAGCAGTTTATGTGACAATAGGGTTGAGCGAGCAGGAGGCCTGTCTCATGGACAAGATGAGCTCAGAGAGGGCATGAGGGGAAATGGAAGAGAAACTAGACAAATATGTGAGTTCAGGCCTATTACAAGGGGAATGACAGAGTCAGTTTGGCCCAGTAAGCTAAGGAAAGGGAAGGTGTCAGCAAAGGCTTTTGATTGAATGGTCTCAGTCTTAGTGACAATGAAATGCATGACCTCCTTGCACCTGTTCAAGTTGAGCATGGAGGAGACAGGGGAGAGGCAGTTTGAGAAGACAGATTGCTGTAGAGAAAAGAAGCTGGATGATACTGGAATAGTGAGCAGTTTTGGCGGACAAAAGCAGAACTTGTTAGTGCTTTATGTGGTCGAGCTAGATATCAAATTTTGTATCAGATAAGTTATAATTCTGTGCAAGAATGTTTTTAAACCTAGAAATGAACTTCGTTAAAAGTATTATGCCAGTAACACTGCTTTCTATCCGTGATTTTGATCAACTTACTCTACATTTGCAGCATGTCCTATTTTTATTTAATAGTGTATTGTTAGGTTATTGTGTCAGTAATGCAGATAAAAAAATACATTTCCAAGGTGCTCTGTGTATAGAGAGGCACCCCAAAGCATTTCACAAGGTGGAAAAACAATGGATGAACAGCAAGAAAACATTGAATTTGCAAGTTTTACAACACCACAGATAAGTGTTTGGAGGGGATTCTAAAGCCTGGGAGAGAGGTGGTAAAGTAGAGGGATCTAAGAAGGGATGCTATAGGGCTGGACATAAGCAAGAATACTCATTGATGATGAAGCAAAGTGTATGGGAAATAAGTCTGTGTAAAAGGACTGAAGACCATGCTCAGAGCCCCATGGAATATGATGAGGAGTGGAGAATATGACCAGGCCCCCACGATTATATGACAATATACCAAAGTTACATTATCTGTAAGCTTACTTAATATGATTGGCTATTACCCTCAGTTTGTTACTTAATAGGTCTACAGTTTCATGATTAAACAACATGCATGTAATATGAGTCTTCTTTCATTCCCGTTAACAACAGGAACGGAATCATTACATGACCAATATGTCCAAGACACCAAAATGGGATTTGTAATTAATGCCATTTATTCAATGGCTCACGCTTTACACAACATGCAACAAAACCTGTGTCCTGGTGTTAATGGGCTGTGTGAAGCCATGAAACCAATTGATGGGAGAATACTGTTGGACTTCCTCATGAAAATCAACTTCACCGGAGTATCTGGAGATATCATCTCTTTTGACGAGAATGGAGATTCACCAGGAAGGTACCCAATAACCCATTTATAAAATTGATAATCATTTGTATAGTCTTCCATTTAAATGTTTGAACTGTGATTTTTCAGACCGCAATTGTTGCATAATGATGATTTATAGCAACTCACTGAATTGACATGGTCATCTGTCAGTATGATTGGAGAAAGGTTAGACAAACTACAGAACTTCAGGAAAAATGTCAATAATTATACACACCAGTGATTCTGCAATTTTCTTCTTTTCACTGTGTATGTACATTAACACCTTCTCTGCTTTAGATCCACCCTGTTTCTGACTAATGGGGTTTTCAGTTATCTGTGTAAAGGCCATCAACAACTGCCAGTGTCCCATGTAGTTACATTAGCCCGGATCTTCCACGGAGCAGCAATCATTGTTAGATTGCTGCTCTGCTTGAACTTTCCCCTACCTTGATGATGCTTGCATTTCTTGCCAAGTTTTCCGAGCACTGCTTTCCCAGAAATGCGGCTTGAAGCATCCATCAGGGATCTCCATCGCAGCACTGTAAAGTCTGGAGGAAGACAGGACATGCTCCCTTTTTATGGCACTAGCTGGCATATGGTAAGTTTAAACATCCAAAGTGAAAGTTAGTGAATGGGTGAACAATGAGTGAATTAATGAGTGAATGGGTACGTTGGCAGGGTGGGTAGGTGGATGAGGTAATTGGGTAGGGTGGGTGGGGGGATGGGCATTTGGGGTGATGTTGGGGGGAGGTAGCTATGTAGCTGAGCGGATAGGCAGGCTGGGGGGTTAGTCAGGCGAGGTCGGGGGGGTAGTCAAGTTGTGTCAGGGTGGGGGTGTTTGGGCATGGTGGTGTTTGAGGGGTAGCCAAGGGTTGGGAGGTGGTCAGGATGACTAGTCAGGGGTCAATTTGAGTGATTGGGGGGTCAGTTGTGACTCAGATGTTAGACTAGGTTTTAATCTGTCTAACATTTCCTGGGTAACTCTCCAGGTAATTACCGTGGAACTGCCCAAAGCCTCCAACTCTAGCTCAGAGTCAGAGACATTCATGGGGGGTTCTGGGGAGCAGTCGAATTGCCAATCAGAAGTTGAAACTTCCCAGCCAATTTCCACAGAGTTCAGCACACCAGGACTTCCACAGAATCCTGATGTGTATCATGAGTCTTATATCTGGTCCTCAGAGACCGGAAGATTGGGGCCATTATTTCTAAACTTTCCTGTCAAAAGCTGGAGTGCACATTTAGAAGTGTGAAAATACATAGAAACAAAAATCTAAATACTTCGCAATTAAGTTTGCTGATTAAGATAATATTGATTTATTAGGCCTTTAAATACTAAAATAATTCTTTTCTATCCATCTGTGACATTTATTAGATGTTAATATCTTTGATTTCCAGTATAAAAACTCATTTTTATTAAAGAAACTTTCAATGTCAATTCCACAGCAAATATTAGCTGTTGCTTTATTTACCTTTTGCAATACCACTGATTATAATGCTCCATAGATATTGTGCATGAACAGAAAAACACAATAAGAATTGCACACAAAGGGGAGTTAATGCCATATCTTCATTGTAAATTTGAAAGCTGGATGCAATAACTTACAAGCTAGTGTACTCAGGATTCTGAGGTATTGTTTTAACAAACTACTCTTGCATTTAGGTATGAAATCATGAATTTTAAAAAGCTGGGCAAAGAATATTTTGATTATATTAACGTTGGAAGCTGGGACAATGGAGAGCTAAAAATGGATGATGATGAAATCTGGTCCAGTAAAAATCTTGTCGTCCGGTCTGTCTGCAGTGATCCATGTGAGAAAGGAGAAATAAAAGTGAGTAGTCTAACTTTTCAGAAATATATAATGTAAAATAATGGCCTGGATTTTACAGTAATAATAATGGCAAAACTTTCAGCGCTCATCATTTTCACAGTTAAATCAGAAAGCAACACCTGAGGTGCAGTTATATGTGGAAATTCAGAAGTTGCTGTCAGAGATACCCTGTTCCTCCACAGGCTGCACTGTTTCAGCTCTCGTTGATAGACTCGACAGTGAATTGACTGCCACAGCATGAACTTGCGGTACTTGACTACTAGTTCCGCACAAAACTTGGCTGAGAAAGTTAGAGCTGGTGCATTCAGGAGTAAGTGAATTTTTAATGTCTGGTAAGTGATCTCTCTGGCCCTGAAAAAATAATTTTACATATGTGGAGTCTTATTCGCTCAGGAGAAAATTAGTGTTGGAGATTGAAAAATAATTTTACTTTGGAGATTGAAAAATAACTTTTAAACTTTTTCTTTTTAAAAATATCTCTCCCTTATTCTGATCTGTATTCCCCAAGCTTTATTTCACTTTCTGTTCACCATTTATAACTATTTATATTTTCTTCTTTATACTTCCTGGTTTGGACCCTGTGGGCTAGATTTTTGTGGTGGAGGCAGAGATTGGTTTTCAGGTCAGGAATCCACCCCCGATAGGAAGTAGAAAGGTGATGTTACTTTGGTGGAGGTGAGCTGTCAATTGGGTGTAGGACATTTTTGCTAGCCAATTAGCGACTGGGGATATCAGGAACATAGGAAATGCAGGCCATATTCTGACTCACTTCAGCAGCCAATGCTGTGGCTGCCATTTAGACAGTAATGTTTAAATTTGAAAAAATGGAAAGAGCAGAAACTCATGAAGTCACAAATCTGAGTGTACACTAAACAGTTACAGTCAGGAAATCCTTAATTGCTCTCCCACATTATATCAAAAGTCAAGGCTGTAATTAAGCAGGACACCTTGCTACTAGTGATAATACTGAACCAATATTTATTGTTTCAGCCATTAGCCCCAATGATATAACTTGTTTAATCACATTTGCTTTCTTAGGAAGCAGGGGCTTTTCTTGTTCAGAATTTGACACTTCGAAAAGATGGCAGAAAGATTGAGCTCAAAATCAGTTTGACTTGGTCACTTTAATGATACAACCAGCTCAGATTTCAATATTCTGTACCTAACTGGTTTATAAAGCAGCCTTTGATACAGGCTTTAAGCCCAAGGGCTGGCTGTTACATTCCCCCATCCCTACTGCCCCATTGCCAGGCATGTTGTCGGTGGTTAGGCGGGGGGGGGGGGGCACATGTAAACTACAAGGGGTGTCTCACTCACACCCAAGCTGTACCCCATAATATATTAGGTGGGTAGACACTGAAATCAACAGTCCGTCTGCTATATTTAAATAATTAAAGTCAATTGAGCTTGTTACTGTTACCTCTTGTGTCCCCCAAGGATCTATCCTTAGTGCCCACCTATTTCTCATCTTGAGAATCTCTGCTGCCCATGTCTTAACTCGCACCAAGTTCTGTTACACAATCACCCCTGTGCTTGCTGAAGTCCATTGGCTCCCTGTCATGCAATGTCTTGATTTTAAAATTCTCATCCTTGTTTTCAAATCCCTCTGTGGCCTTGACCCTCCCTGTCTCTAATCTCATCCAGCCCCACAAGCCTCCTAATTCTAGCCTCTTGAGCATACCCGATTTTAACTGCTCCACCATCGGCGGCTATGCCTTTAGTTGTCTAGGCCTCAAGCTCGGGAATACGCTCCATAAACCTCTACTTCTCTGCCCTGCTTTCTTCTTTAAGACTCCTCTTAAAACCTATCTCGTTGACCAAACTATTTATCATCAGCATTAATTTCTCATCTGCCTCATTTTGTTTCATAATGCTCCTGTGAAGAGTTTTGGAATGCACGATATTTTAAAGGCATTATCTAAATATAAGTTGTTGTTGGAGCTGCACTTATCCAGGCAAGTGCAGAATATTCCATCACACTCCTGACTTGTGCTCGTGGATGGTGGGCAGGCTTTGAGGACTCAGGCGGTGAGTTACTCGCTGCAGAATTCCCAGCCTCTGACCTGCACTTGCAGCCACAGTATACATATGGCTGGTCCAGTTCAGTTTCTGATCAGTTGTAGATCCCAGGATGCTGCTGGTTTCTGCTGATCGTACCTGATTTTTCATCATACTGCGCTGAGATTCTCAGATGCATAGGCATCTGTGGCCACATGAAACCAGCAGTTTCTCCTGCTTCTGCTCAAAATACTTTAAATGGCTTTAAATTCAGGCTTGAACTTTCACTCTCAGCCTGGGGGAGCGGAGTTGGGACATTTCCCGGCTCAGCAAACCTGACCCAGGAGAAAGTGCCCCAGAAATTAGGATTTTCATTTCAGGGTGGTGTGGTTCTCTGTGAGTCAGGTATGGTAATCCTGGAACAAGTGCAGAGGCTGTGACGGTGCACTAGTACTTTGACAAAGTGTTTTTAAAAAGCATTGAAACAAAATATCCCTCCAGCCCTCAGTCCTCACCAACCTCACCCTGCCACACACTTCCCATGCTCCATCCATGCCAATTCATGCCACCTCATGCCCTCTACCTATGTCCAAGGCCCCTTATGCTCTCTATGCCAACCTATACTCCTCCACCCACCCCAAAATGCCTCACACTCTCAATGCCAACCTATACCTCTCCACCCACTTGCATAACCCTTCATACCCTCCATATCAACCTATGCCCCTCCACCCATCCCCCATGGCCCTTTTATAGTCCCAGGCCAGCTTCGTGCAATGTTAGTGCCAACTCATGCCCCCACCCTTTGCCCTTAAACCTACCATGCCAATTCACACAGTATCCATCATGGGAAGACCTCAGGAGCCATGCTGAGATTAAATAAATCAAAGTCCTAAGTGTCTATCGCAGACTTTAATTTATAAAAGCACTCATTCATAAGAAAACCCATTGACTACATTTAAATTCATTCAACTACATAATACCTAATAAAACAAACATTTCATTCAACTGCTTAATCCATTATACAAACAAGCATTGGAATTCATTGTCCTATTTCAAAGAGTCTATAATCACTTAGAGCTGTCAAATCAAACTGTGAAATGGAAGGCACCCCATCTGATAGTGGAAGGCTGGGAAATCAGTCATGTAACACAAATCCAGTAATGATAGCCCTCTGGCTTATGTCAACAGACTGAGTGAAATAATAAGCAATGGTTTTGTTTTAACACTTCATAGCTTTTTTTTTAGAAAGATTTAAAGGGCAGGCATTTTAAATGCCTTGACAGCTCCTTTTGACAGTTTTGAAAGTTAATTTTGACAGCTCTCTTGATAGTTCCAATGAGTTTATGCAATTAAGTACATTCATGTTCACTTTTAATAGTCCCAAAGGGTACCTTACCTCTCCCAAATGGCAGATTAACTCTCCTAAAGGTGTCCTGGGACCATATTCAAAAGGGTACTCCACCTCTCCAAAGAACTCCACAAAAGTTTAGACCTGCTTCTACCAGGTCTAAGCTGCACACACCGTGTTTCTCACTCCTGGCTAATGAAAATCAGACATGACTGGAGGCAGCTGTTGTTTTATATGAGCAGCTTCCTCTGCAAAGTGCACATGCACAACTCCCAACCCGGGCCCATTCCCACCCCGCGAAAATGGTAGCTTCCATGATTGAAGGCGGGATTTCCATATTTCAGCCTTTTCCTCCATTTTAGCAATGATGGAAAGCTCTCCATCAAATCTCATTTTAAATTATTCCAAATTCAGGCAGTTACAGTAAAAAGAAAAATAAAGACATACATCTATATAGCACCTTTCATGACCACCAGCCACCTCAAAGCGCTTTACAGCCAATGAATTGTTTTTGAATTGTAGTCATTGATGTAATATAGTAGGATACACCTGTATGGCTTCAAGTGACTGCTGGTCACAAGTTTTACATCCCAAAAGCAGTCAACTGAAACTAATTAAGAAGTAAAGCAAGAACATTAAATCAATCAATCAATCAGTTGGAGAATGGATTGTTTCTTGTCAATCCTTTTCCTCTTTGTGATGCTGGGTAATGTTTTGTCCAAGTCACAAATTATGATCAGTTACATTGCTTGATTGCACTGATTCATGGGAGATTTGTATCCAAATTTATGCTAATAAATTTGTGCAGAAACTGGAGTGTAATTTCACCTAGGCAAAACTAGTGCAATGTCCTGTGTATTCTGGGCACAATTTGCCAATTCCATCCCTAGTTCATAATTCACACCTTTATTATTACATATTTTTAAATCGGGGAACTACAAGATACTACTTTAATTGGGCTGGATTTTACAGAGTGCTATTGCACCTCCCAAACACCGGCTAAAAAGTTGGAGGGGAACCCGCCCATGGGAAAAGGGGCCGCTCCGCTGTCACTCAACAGCCAATTGGACAGCTGGCAGCTCTATAGTTCCAGTGGCATCAGGTAGGAGCGGTGATCACTGCTAGGACCATAGGCAGTTTCCAGTAGAGATCATTGCTGGAGCCAAAAACCAAGGTAGGTGGAGTGGATTTTGCTAGGCTCAGGCTGGCAGGCCCCTAGTGAGGTGGGTGAGGAGATGGGTGCCAGATTTGAGAGACCATGAAAGGGGGGGAGGGTAATGGGGCCGAGGGCAGGGGCGGGGGGGGGGAAGGGTAATGTTGAGGGCTTGCCTCCGATGGGCACAGAGGACCCACAAAGGACTCTCCCCCTCCTCTTTGCTTGACACCAGTCCATGCAGCTAAAACCTCTGGGTTATCTGCTTGGCGTGGGCCTTCCAGAGTCAAGGGTAAAATAGACTGGGGACAGATGAGGCCCTAAAGTGCCCATTAATTGATGTCCATCACCCCACGTAAAAATTTCACACAGGTTGGAGGGCAGGTGGGTAGACAGTGGGAAGGCCAAGCGCCAGACTTTACCAGCATCCCCATCTTCAAACTGCCAGTGGGGGAGCATAAAATCCAGCCCATAGTTAGATATTCAGCTTGTCATTTATATCTGGATGTGTTACTCCTGGGATTTTAGGTGATTTTTCCACCTCATAGACTGTGGTCTGAAATATTTATTTTTAAAAAACTGCCGTCCTCAGAAATACAAATATCTCTGGGGCTGACAGAAGACAGAGAGGTAATATTTCATCTCATTGAATCAAACAAAATTCAAAACAGTTTGTTCCAATATTTTTTTAAAACAATTAGTATTATAAATTCTATTGTGTGTCACAAAGGTTTCTTTTGTATCGAATTTAATTTATTCAATAGTACTGGATCAGCATCAATCAAACTGAAAGTTACTTTGGCTTTCATTCACCCAGAAAAGCCACATTGATTTAGAAATCAATCTGCTAATGCAAGGTACTAACCTTATCAGCTTGCCTAGTGCAATCTAAAACATTCCAGCAAAGAGATTCATCTGTGAGGGGTTTCTTTTTAATACATTTTAGAGAAGAATTTGTGAGTCACAAAATCATACATCATTCAAGAATGATCACTTAAAGAATAAAATGAAACTCTAGGATACGTGTCCAGCACTAAAAGGAAAGAAAAACAAAAAAGCAAAAGCTTTAGGCCATAGTAAAATTTAAAAGGACATGATATACAGAATTACTATGTGCAATCAGGACAAGAAATGTTCTGAAACTCTGAGAAAAGAGGCTTTGATTAAAAGGAACATGCACAAGAGCTGTGCACTCAGATGGTGACGTCGTAGTATTGTCACTGGACTAGTATTCCAGAGCCCAGGGTAATGCTCTGGGGACCAGGCTTCAAATCCCACCATGGCAGGTGGTGAAATTTGAATTCAATAAAATATACTGAAATTAAAAGTCTGATGGTGCCAATGAAACCATTGTTGATTGACATAGAGCACATATGGTTCACTAATGTTCTTTAAGGAAATCTGCCATCCTAATCTGGTCTGCCTATATGTGACTCCAGACCCACAGCAATGTGGTTGACTCTTAAATGGCCTAGCAAGCCACTCAGTTGTATCAAACCACTACAAAGTCTAAAAGGAACAAACTGGATGACCCACCCGGCAATCTAGGCATCAGAAATGACAATGGCAAACTCAGCCCTGTCGACCCTGCAAAGTCCTCCTTACTAACATCTGGGGGCTAGTGCAAAAATTTGGAGAGCTGTCTCAGACTAGTCAAGCAACCGCCTGATATAGTCATCCTCGCGGAATCATACTTTACAGAATGTCCCAGACACCACCATCACTAGCTCTGGGTATGTCCTGCCCCACTGGCTGGACAGACCCAGCAGAGGTGGTGGCACGGTGGTATACAGTCGGGAGAGAGTTGCCCTGGGAGTCCTCAACATCGACTCCAGACCCCATTAAGTCTCATGACATTGGGTCAAGTGTGGGCTCGGAAACCTCCTGCTGATTACCATGTACTATCCCCACTGCCTCCCCTCTGCACCAGCATACCCTACCCGAGCTGATGAATCAGTACTTCTCCATGTTGAACACCACTTGGTGGAAGCATTGAGGGTGGCAAGGACACAGAATGTACTCTGGGTGGGCGACATCAATGTCCATCACCAAGAGTGGCTTGGTAGCAGCACTACAGACTGACCTGGCCGAGTCATAAAGGACTTGGCTGCTAGACTAGGTCTATGGCAGGTGGTGAGGGAAACAACAAAAAGTGGGAAAAAACATACTTGACCTCACCCTCCCAACCTGCTTGCTGCAGATGCATCTATCCATGACAATATCGATAAGAGTGACCACCACATAATCCTTGTGAAGACGAAGTCACGTCTTCAATTTGAGGATACCTTCCATTGTGTTGTGTGGCACTACCAATGTTAAATGGGATAAATTTTGAATTGATCTAGCAACTCAAGACAGGGCAACCATGAGGCACTGTGGGCCATCAGTAGCAGAATTGTACTCAACCACAATCTGTAACCACGTGGCTTGGTATATCCCCCGTTCTACCCGTTACCACCCAAGCCAGGGGATCAACCCTGGTTCAATGAAGAGTACAGGAGGGCATGCCAGGAGCAGTACCAGGCACACCTAAAAATAGTGTCAACCTGGTGAAGTGACAACGCAGGACTACTTGTGTGCCAAACAGCATAAGCAGCAAGTGATAGACAAAGCTGAGCAATTCCACAACCAACAAATTAGATCTAAGCTTTGCAAACCTGCCACATCCAGTCGTGAATGGTGGTGGATAGTTAAACAACTCACTGGAGGAGGAGGCTCCACAAATATCCCATCCTCAATGATGGAGGAGCCCAGCACATCAGTGCAAAAGATAAGACTTCAGTGCCGAGTGGATGGTCCATCCTGGCCTTCTCCAGGAGGTCCCCAGCATCACAGATGCATCTTCAGCCTATCTGATTCACTATTTGATATCAAGAAACGGCTGAAGGCACTGGATACTGCAAAGACTATGGGCCCTGACAATATTCCGGCAACAGTACTCAAGACTTGTGCTCCAGAACTTGCCGCACCCTTAGCCAAGCTGTTCCAGTACAGTTACAACACTGGCATCTACCTGGCAATGTGGAAAATTGCCCAGTATTTCCTGTACACAAGCAGCAGGATAAGTCCAACCCGGCCAATTTCCATCCCATCAGTCTATTCTTGATCATCAGTAAAGTGTTGGAAGGAATCTTCAACAGTGATATCAAGCGAGACTTGCTTAGTAATTACCTGCTCACTGACGCTCAGTTTAGGTTCCGCCAGGGTCAATCAGCTCCTAACCTCATTACAGTTTTGGTTCAAACATGGACAAAAAAGTTGAACTCCAGAGGTGAGTTGAGTTGAGAGTGACTGCCCTTAACATCAAGGCCACATTTGACCCAGTGTGGCATCAAATTCCCCAGCAAAACTGGAGTCAATGCAGATCGGGGGAAAGCTCTCCGCTGGTTGGATTCATACCTAGCACAAAGGAAAATGGTTGTGGTTGTTGGAGGTCAACGATCTCAATTCCAGGACATCTCTGCAGGAGTTCCTCAGGGTAGTGTCCTAGGCACAAGCATTTTCAGCTGCTTCATCAATGACCTTCCTTCCATCATCAGGTCAGAAGTGGGAATGTTCGCTGATGATTGCACAACGTTCAGCACCATTCGCGAGTCCTCAGATAATGAAGCAGTCCAAGTCCAAATGCAACAAGACCTGAACAATATCCAGCCTTGAGCTGACAAGTGGCAAATGACTTGGTGCCAGGCAATGACCATCTCCAACAGGAGGAAATCTAACCATTGCACTTGACATTCAATCTCATTACCATTACTGAATCCCCCACTATCAACATTGTGGTGGTTCCATTGACCAGACACTGAAGTGGATTAGTCATATAAACACTGTGGCTACAAGGGCAGTTGAGAGGCTAGGAATCCTGCAGCAAGTAATTCACCTTCTGACTCCCCAAAGTCTGTCCATCATCTCCTAGTCACAAGTCCAGGAGTGTGATGGAATACTCCCCTCTTGCCTGCATGAGTGCAGCTCCAACACTACTCAAGAAGCTTGACACCATTCAGGAAAATGCACCACATCCACAAACATTCACTCCCTTCACCACTGACGCGCAGTTGCAGGAGTGTGTACCATCTACAAGATGCACTGCAGGACCTTATCAAGCCTCCTTAGACAGCACCTTCCACACCCACAACCATAACATCTAGAAGGACAAGGGCAGCAGACAGATGGGAACACCACCACCTGGATGATCTTCTCCAAGCCACTCACCATCCTGACTTGGAAATATATCGCTGTTCCTTCACTGTCGCTGGGTCAAAATCCTGTACTCCTTTCCTAACAGCACTGTGGGTGTACCTACACCACATGGAATACAGGGTTTCAAGAAGGCAGCTCACCACCACCTTCTCAAGGGCAATTAGGGATGGGTAATAAATGCTGGCCTGGCCAGCGATGCCCACATCCCATGAATGAATTTTAAAAAACCTTGATGATGTCTACAAATAAGATTTCCTCTCTCTATTAGGCTAGTTCATTGATCTCTGCCAGAGCAGTAATCGAGTCACAACAATGGACCTCGTCGTCTCTGGGCCTGGACAAATTCAACCTCTTGGCAAGCAGCTCTCTACCCCAAGGCTCCATGCAATGAGGACCTGAATTAATCAGTTGTTGCTGAATGGACCTGACATAGATCATGGATGCCTAAAATCAGCCATGGTAACAGTGATACATGGCTACATGGTATATGTTGCAGGCTGCCATATACAGATCCTTCCATTATGTTGAAGATAGATAATTATAATTATACAAGTATGGTAGCATAGTGATTGTGTTACTAGCCTAGTAATCCAAAGGTCTGGGCTGATGAACAGAAGACATGAGTCTAAATCCCACCATTGGGATCTGGAGAATATAGGGTCAGTTAGTTAAAAAACTGAAGACAAATCTGCCCAATTATCACTCAATCTGAAGACTTAATTCATTAACAAAAAGTGATAAAAGGTGTCCCTGACAGCATTATTAAGCAGAACCTATACAGCAATAACCTGCTTATCGATGCTCAGTTAGGGTTCCCCCAGGTCTACCAGGCTCCTGACCTCATTATAGCCATGGTCCAAACAGGGGCCAATGAACTGAATTCCGTCAGGCTGGAGAGTGGATTGTCCTTGACTTCAAGGCAGCATTTGACTAAATGTGGAAAATTGAAAATTTAACTCAATGGAAATCAGGGGGAAAACCTCACTGGCTGGAGTCATACCTAGCACAAAGGAAAATGGTGTGATTGTTGGAGATCAATCATCTTGGCCACAGGGCAATGCTGCAGGAATTCCTCAGGGTAGGGTTCTTTGCCCAATCATGTTCATCTACTTCATTATTGAGTGTTCCTCATCATAAGGTTAGAAGTGGAGATGTTCACTGATGATTGAAGAAGGTCCAGTACCATTCACAACTCCTCAGATAATCACACAGTCCATGCTTTCATGAAGCAAGACCTGGATAACATTCAGGCTTGGGCTGCTAAGTGGCAAGTATTAGTGCCACCCAAGTGCTAGGCAATGAAAATCTCTAACAAGAGACAATCTAACCATCTCGCCTTGACATTCAAAGGCATTACTATCACTGAATCCTCAGCCATCAACATGCTGGAGTTACTGTTGATCCAAAACTTAACTAGATAAGCCAGCTAAATACTGTGGCTACAAAAGCATGTCAAAGGCTGGGTATTTTATGGCAAGTGACTTACTTCCTGACTCCCAAAGCCTCTCCACCATCCACAAGACACAAGTCAAGAGCATGATAGAATACTTTCCACTGCCTGGATGGCTACAGTTCCAACAAGACTCTAGAGGCTAGACACCATCTTGTAAAAAAAAACAGCTTGATTGGCACCCAATTCACCACCTTCATTCACTCCCTCCACCACAGCTACCATATCTATCATCTAGATTCACAGCAGCAACTCACCAAGGCTTCTTTGATATCAGCTATCAAACCCATGATTTCTACTGCCTAGAAGGACAAGACAGCAGGCGCAACACGATGCTACTACCTGCAAATCACATAGGGTCTTAACTTGAAAATGTATTACTGTCACTGGTCAAAATCCTAGAACTTCCTCCTTAGTAGGACTATGGAAATACTTTCACCATATAGATTGCAATAGTTCTGGCTCATCATGATCTTCTCAAAAGCAATTAATGCTAGCCTTGCCAGCAATATTCAAATCCCAAGACTGAATTAAGAATTTGATACTAATTAAACTTTGAAATGGATCAAGCAAAATTCCTTCAAGAGGATCTGTGCATAATGTCATTAGTAACTTGCATTGAAAAGGCATGATCTTATTTAATGGGGGCTTAACTGAACAGCCCCCAAAAGCAGGAGTGGAGTTTGTGATGTGGATTATCTCACAACAATCAATGGTGATACCGCCAGCACACTAACTGCTTGCTCCTTAACATGATTGCTGTGAACAACCAGCACCAACAGTGCTATTGAGTGGCTGCACGCCTCAGCAGCAGCCAAAATCAAGAAAGGCTAGCACAAGTTAGAGGTTACCTGCACTCTTGAAAATCAGCCTGCACATTTTAAGGTGGAGGTGCACTGTTGCTGGAGGAGCTGGTGTAAGTCCTTGTACAAGTTGCTCTGATGTGAAAAAGACTGAATAATGGCAAAACATGAGTGAAAGCATGCTTCAGGGCTCTTGGATGCCGAAAGATACCTTTATATTTCCAAGTCAAGATGGTGTGCAATTTACAGATCGTGGTGTTTCTTACTTATTAAAAAGCAGAAAATGGGAAAAAAGCTCAGCAGGGCTGGTAGCTTCTGTGGAGAGAGAAACTTGAATTAATGTTT
The DNA here is from genome assembly GCF_017639515.1 of Carcharodon carcharias. NCBI lineage: Eukaryota > Metazoa > Chordata > Chondrichthyes > Lamniformes > Lamnidae > Carcharodon > Carcharodon carcharias. Next base: position 88,175,354 of record NC_054477.1, on the reverse strand, counting down.
CAAGTCCAATATGACTTCTTCAGAACTGAAGAGAAGTAGAAATGTGGTGGGTTTTATGCTGTTCAAAAGCAGGGTGGGTCAGGTAGAAGAAAAGGGAAGATCAGACACAGGTTAGAAGGTGTGAGAGATCAAATACCAAAGATGTCATAGGACAAAAGGCAAAGGGAGTGATAATAGTGGTAGCAAAGAAAAAGCATTAGTCCAGAGTATGTCTTAGTAGCAGAATGAAGGTCAGCTCTGTCTGAAATCAAAAACATGAAATCAAGATACAACCTGACGCTTGGGGAAAAGATCAAAATGGAGGAGAGTGTTCAGAGATGTTCCTTTGCGCCTGCTGCCATTGTCGTTCTAGGCAGTAGAGGTTGTGGGTTTGGGAGGAAATGTTTTGGAGAAAGAGGATGTATTGGATGCCTCCTCCCATTTTCCTCCTCTCCCCCTTTGCCCATCCTTCTTCTCTTCTTTCACCTCTTCCTCATATTTCTCAGCTGCTTGCCATGGTGGCAAGAGCCGTACCCTCATGACATTGAGGCTGTGCTATGTGCAGCAGACTACCACAAATCTTCACATCTGCTCTGCCAAGTACTGCAGGGTACACCCAGAGAGGTCCAGGCAGCAAAAGTGTTGTTTTAGTTAGCCAATGATCTGCTCTGTCACACCTCCTGTGGCAGCATGACTTTCATTGTATATGTATTATGCACAAGTCATGAGCCATGTTTTTTTTAAATTCATTCACGGGATGTGGGCTCCACTGGCTGGGCCAGCATTTATTGCCCATCCCTAGTTGCCCTTGAGAAGGCGGTGGTGTGCTGCTTTCTTGAACCACTGCTGTTAGGGAGGGAGTTATAGGATTTTGACCCAGCGACAGTGAAGGAACTGTGAGATATTTCCAAGTCAGGATGGTGAGTGACTTGGAGGGGAACTTCCAGGTGGTGGGGTTCCCATCTACCTGCTGCCCTTGACCTTCTAGATGGTAGTGGTTGTGGGAAGGTGCTGTATAAGGAGCCTTGGTGAATTTCTGCAGTGCATCTATGTAGATGATACATAGTAGCTGCTGCTACTGTGTGTCAGTGGTGGAGGGAGTGGATGTTTGTGGATAGTCATGAGTGGACAGTCCTGTTGACCTATAACCACCCTTTGGTTTGTCATGATGGCTCAAATACAGCTGACACAGCAAACTGCTACAGAACTAAGCCATCATGTCTGTTGCCAGGATACTTGGAAAAGGCCTGCATTTTTCTTTGCGTTCGGTCACCTATGATCTGGGCTTTGAGGGAAAGGCATCCCTTTTTTTTTATGATATATCTCAGAGTTATCTTGACAAGTATGATAAGCTCCAAAACCTGTCCACCATCTTCAAGGCACAAGTTAAGAATATGATGGAATATTCTCCACTTGCCAGGATGAGTAAAGCTCAAACAACACAAGAAGTTTGACACAGTCCAGGACAAAGCAGCCCACTTGATCAGCACCCTATCCACCACCTTAAACATTCACTTCCTCGAGACACAGGCACAGTGGCAGCAATGTGTACAATATGCAAAACGCACTGCAGCAACTCACCAAGGCTCCTTCAATTCTCCTTCCAAACCGTCATATCTACAACCTAGAAAGACAAGGGCAGCAACCACAAGGGAACAGCACCACCTGCAACTTCCCCTCCAAGTCATAGACAATTGAACTGTATCCCCAGTCCTTCACTGTCGCTGGGTCAAAATCCTGTAACTACCTCCCTACCAGCACTATGGGTGTACCTACACAACAGACTACAACAGTTCAAGAAAGCAGCTCACCACCACTTTGTCAATGGCAATTAGGGATGAGCAACAAATGCTGAACTTTCCAGGAATGCTCACGTTGCATGGAAGTATAAAAAATGTTAACATGTAGCATCGGCAAAGTTATGTGTGAGCAGCCAGTGACACCCAGCACCATGGCGAAGACTGCAAACCTCATGAAGCTGATTGCTCACCCTGTCTGTGGCTCTTTGGCAAGAGAGAATGAAATGTTACCAGCTCTCTTTGAATAGATAGCATCAATGACCTCCCTTACACAATAGTAGACAGCAAAGTGCAAGATGTTGCAAATAAGTCTAGTTCTAGCCTGGAAAGTGCTGGATACTAAAAATTCATGGTCACAGTCACCTTCACAGCCATTGACAATGCTGTCCTTGCTCAGCAGAAGTTGCATTTGTGGCTGCAGCAGGTGGCATATTTCAGTGAAAATACCTTTACTGAAGTGCTGACAGCTCACATATTGCTTCTCACAGGTTCAGGTTGGAGAATTGCTCCCTGAGCACTATAGGCAGATATGGCCTCCTGCTGAGAGCTTCTCTCCTGCTCCTCTCCTCCCTCTTCCAACAATTTGTCCCACTTTACATTCTACTTGCATCCCTTTGCAGACTCTATGTGGCCTCCTCAGAGTTTACTGTTCCACCCAATTTTGTATCATCAACAAACTTGGATACATTACGCATGGTTGCTTCATCTAAGTCATTGATATAGATTATAAGTAGTTGAAGACCCAGCAATAATCCTTCTGACACCTTACTAATAACACCCTGCCATCTTGAAGATGGACCAGTTATTCTGACTCACTGTTTTTGGTTCTTTAACCAATCCTCTATCCATGCTAATATATTTGCCAACTCCAAGAACCCTTATCATGTGCACCAACCTTTTATGTGGCACCTTATTGAACATCTTTTAAAAATCCAAATATATTTCATAAACACTTGTTCCCCTTTACCTACCTTGCCAGAATCATCCTCAAGATAAACCCACAGATCTTTCAAACGCAATTTCCAATTCATAAAACTAGGTTGATTCTGCCTATTGTTATGATTTTCTAAGTGTCCTGTTACCACTTCCCACAATGGATTATAGAATTTTCCCAACTAATGTCAGGTTATTTGCTGTGGTTCCCCATTTTCCCCCTTCCTTGAATGGTTATTTGCTACCTTCCAATCCACTTGAATGAATCTATGGAATTTTGGAAAATCACACCATCTACTATCTCTGCAGCCACCTCTCTTAGAGCCCTAGTATATAAGCTATCAGTTCCAGGGAATTTGTTAGCTTTTGGTTCTATTAATTTCTCCAGTACTTTTTCTTTACTAATAGTCATTGCTTTAAGTTCCTCACTCTCATTAAACCTTCGGTTCCTGATTATTTGTGATTTTTTTTATGTCTTCTAAAAGACACAAAATATTTGATAAATGTCCCTGTCGTTTCCTTACTCCCCATTTTAATTCTCTCAGTCCCTAAGGGATCAACATTTACTTTCACTATTCTCTTCCTTTTTATATACTTGTAGAAGTTCTTATAATCGATTTTTATATTCCTGACCAGGTTGCTCTCAAATTCTGTTTTATTCCATTTTATCAACTTTTTGATCATACTTTGCTGATATCTAAAATTCTCCCAATCCTCAGTCCTACTATTCTTCTTGATAATATTATAAGCCTCTTCTTCTAACTTTTTAAGTTAGCCATGAATGGATTCTTTTCTCCTGTAGGGTTTTTATTTTGCGATTCATTGAGAATTATGAAGTATTTATTTAAATGTTCACCTTTGCTCACCAACCATCATACCTTTCAAACTAATTTCCCAATCTACCTCACCCAACTCATCCTTTATAGTAATTCAGAGATTATTATCTATAAGGTCTGATCTTTAACTTGAAGCCTAGTTCATTAAACTCCCCCAGCTGAAACTCATTCCTTGTTCTACCTATGTCATTGGTTCCTACTTGGAGCATGGTGACCAGATATTTTGCCTTTCATTCCAAGTTCTTTTCTAGCCATGAAGGATGTCTTTCACCTAGCATCAGGCAGGCAATATAATTTAAGACCTCCGTTCATGGTAACAAAGACCAAAAACTATCCCTTTGATTATACTGTTCCCTATCGCTACCACATTCATTTTCACTCCTCCCACTTAAGTAGCCAGGATAGGTGGTCAGTTTGCTCATCCACCCTCCAGGTTTTGTCATCATCTATACAGACAGCTAGAACCTACAAGTATTATCCATAACAAAAACAGAATTACCTGGAAAAACTCAGCAGGTCTGGCAGCATCGGCGGAGAAGAAAAGAGTTGACGTTTCGAGTCCTCATGACCCTTCGACAGAACTTGAGTTCGAGTCCAGGAAAGAGCTGAAATATAAGCTGGTTTAAGGTGTGTGTGTGGGGGGCGGAGAGATAGAGAGACAGAGAGGTGGAGGGGGTTGGTGTGGTTGTAGCGACAAACAAACAGTGATAGAAGCAGATCATCAAAAGATGTCAACAACAATAGTACAATAGAACACATAGGTGTTAAAGTTAAAGTTGGTGATATTATCTAAACGAATGTGCTAATTAAGAATGGATGGTAGGGCACTCAAGGTATAGCTCTAGTGGGTTTTTTTTTTATATAAATCTTTATAATTTATTGGGAAAAAAAAGAAGGGGGAAACAGAAAGGGGGTGGGGATGGGGGAGGGGACTCACGACCTAAAGTTGTTGAATTCAATATTCAGTCCGGAAGGCTGTAAAGTCCCTAGTCGGAAGATGAGGTGTTGTTCCTCCAGTTTGCGTTGGGCTTCACTGGAACAATGCAGCAAGCCAAGGACAGACATGTGGGCAAGAGAGCAGGGTGGAGTGTTAAAATGGCAAGCGACAGGGAGGTTTGGGTCATTCTTGCGGACAGACCGCAGGTGTTCTGCAAAGCGGTCGCCCAGTTTACGTTTGGTCTCTCCAATGTAGAGGAGACCACATTGGGAGCAACGAATGCAGTAGACTAAGTTGGGGGAAATGCAAGTGAAATGCTGCTTCACTTGAAAGGAGTGTTTGGGTCCTTGGACGGTGAGGAGAGAGGAAGTGAAGGGGCAGGTGTTGCATCTTTTGCGTGGGCAAGGGGTTGTGCCATAGGAGGGGGTTGAGGAGTAGGGGGTGATGGAGGAGTGGACCAGGGTGTCCCGGAGGGAGCGATCCCTACGGAATGCCACTACGGGGGGTGAAGGGAAGATGTGTTTGGTAGTGGCATCATGCTGGAGTTGGCGGAAATGGCGGAGGATGATCCTTTGAATGCGGAGGCTGGTGGGGTGATAAGTGAGGACAAGGGGGACCCTATCATGTTTCTGGGAGGGAGGAGAAGGAGTGAGGGCGGATGCGCGGGAGATGGGCCGGACACGGTTGAGGGCCCTGTCAACGACCGTGGGTGGAAAACCTCGGTTAAGGAAGAAGGAGGACATGTCAGAGGAACTGTTTTTGAATGTAGCATCATCGGAACAGATGCGACGGAGGCGAAGGAACTGAGAGAATGGGATGGAGTCCTTACAGGAAGTGGGGTGTGAGGAGCTGTAGTCGAGATAGCTGTGGGTGTCGGTGGGTTTGTAATGGATATTGGTGGACAGTCTATCACCAGAGATTGAGACAGAGAGGTCAAGGAAGGGAAGGGAAGTGTCAGAGATGGACCACGTGAAAATGATGGAGGGGTGGAGATTGGAAGCAAAATTAATAAATTTTTCCAAGTCCTGACGAGAGCATGAAGCAGCACCAAAGTAATCATCGATGTACCGGAGAAAGAGTTGTGGAAGGGGGCCGGAGTAGGACTGCAACAAGGAATGTTCCACATACCCCATAAAGAGACAGGCATAGCTGGGGCCCATGCGGGTACCCATAGCCACACCTTTTATTTGGAGGAAGTGAGAGGAGTTGAAGGAGAAATTGTTCAGCGTGAGAACAAGTTCAGCCAGACGGAGGAGAGTAGTGGTGGATGGGGATTGTTCGGGCCTCTGTTCGAGGAAGAAGCTAAGGGCCCTCAGACCATCCTGGTGGGGGATGGAGGTGTAGAGGGATTGGACGTCCATGGTGAAGAGGAAGCGGTAGGGGCCAGGGAACTGGAAATTGTTGATGTGACGTAAGGTGTCAGAGGAATCACGGATGTAGGTGGGAAGGGACTGGACAAGGGGAGAGAGAAGGGAGTCAAGATAACGAGAAATGAGTTCTGTGGGGCAGGAGCAAGCTGAGACGATCGGTCTACCGGGGCAGTTCTGTTTGTGGATTTTGGGTAGGAGATAGAAGCGGGCCGTCCGAGGTTGGGCAACTATCAGGTTGGAAGCTGTGGGAGGGAGATCCCCAGAGGAGATGAGGTCAGTGACAGTCCTGGAAACAGTGGCTTGATGTTCAGTGGTGGGGTCATGGTCCAGGGAGAGGTAGGAGGAAGTGTCTGCGAGTTGACGCTCAGCCTCCGCGTGGTAGAGGTCAGTGCGCCAGACAACAACAGCACCACCCTTGTCAGCGGGTTTGATGACAATGTCAGGGTTGGACCTGAGAGAATGGAGTGCAGTAAGTTCAGAGAGAGACAGGTTAGAATGGGTGAGAGGAGCAGAGAAATTGAGACGACTAATGTCGCGCCGACAGTTCTCAATGAAAAGATCGAGAGAAGGTAAGAATCCAGAGGGAGGGGTCCAGGTGGAGGGAGAATATTGAAGATGGGTAAAAGGATCCGTTGAACTGGGAGAGGACTCCTGCCCAAAGAAGTGAGCCCGGAGACGAAGACGGCGGAAGAAGAGTTCAGTATCATGCCGAGCCCGAAATTCATTGAGGTGAGGGCGTAAGGGTATGAAACTAAGTCCTTTGCTGAGCACTGAACGTTCAGCATCGGAGAGGGGAAGGTCAGGGGGTATAGTGAATACACGGCTGGGGCTGGGATTGGAAGATGGGGTGGGGACGGAGGGACAGGCAGGGGTGGAGGGTCCTAGATGGGTGTTGGTGTCGATGAGTTGTTGGAGCTTGCGTTCCTTAGCACTTGAGAGAAAGAGAAAAAGTTTCTTGTTGAGGCGTCGGATGAGCCGAAGGATAAAATGAAACTGGGGGCACGCGCAGCTTTGAAAAAGGGTACTGTGGTGCTGCTGGAGGGAGAGGTCGAGTGTGTTCATATGGCGGCGCATGGCACTGAGAGTGGATTTCAGAATGTGACGGGAACAGCAGTCCGAGAAACGTTTTATGTCCCGGAGATACCTGTAATCCTGGGTGGGTTCGAAACATGAGGGGTGGAATTTCAGTTGAAATCCATGTGGGGTAAGTCGGAGACGGAGACAGTCACTGAGAGAGGAGATATGGCTGTGAAAGCGGGTTTTAGTAAACACCTTGTCAAACACTAGGAGAGAAATGGAAAGCAATGAAGGTGAACAAGGCAACAGAGAAATCCGGAAATCTTGTCGCAGAGAGGAACAGAACTTCTTCAAGGAGGTAGGCATTTCTTGAAGAGCAGTGGCAGTCAATTAAACACAGAGAAAAAAACAAAAAAACTGCGGATGCTGGAAATCCAAAACAAAAACAGAATTACCTGGAAAAACTCAGCAGGTCTGGCAGCATCGGCGGAGAAGAAAAGAGTTGACGTTTCGAGTCCTCATGACCCTTCGACAGAACTTGAGTTCGAGTCCAGGAAAGAGCTGAAATATAAGCTGGTTTAAGGTGTGTGTGTGGGGGGCGGAGAGATAGAGAGACAGAGAGGTGGAGGGGGTTGGTGTGGTTGTAGCGACAAACAAACAGTGATAGAAGCAGATCATCAAAAGATGTCAACAACAATAGTACAATAGAACACATAGGTGTTAAAGTTAAAGTTGGTGATATTATCTAAACGAATGTGCTAATTAAGAATGGATGGTAGGGCACTCAAGGTATAGCTCTAGTGGGTTTTTTTTTATATAAATCTTTATAATTTATTGGGAAAAAAAAGAAGGGGGAAACAGAAAGGGGGTGGGGATGGGGGAGGGGACTCACGACCTAAAGTTGTTGAATTCAATATTCAGTCCGGAAGGCTGTAAAGTCCCTAGTCGGAAGATGAGGTGTTGTTCCTCCAGTTTGCGTTGGGCTTCACTGGAACAATGCAGCAAGCCAAGGACAGACATGTGGGCAAGAGAGCAGGGTGGAGTGTTAAAATGGCAAGCGACAGGGAGGTTTGGGTCATTCTTGCGGACAGACCGCAGGTGTTCTGCAAAGCGGTTGCCCAGTTTACGTTTGGTCTCTCCAATGTAGAGGAGACCACATTGGGAGCAACGAATGCAGTAGACTAAGTTGGGGGAAATGCAAGTGAAATGCTGCTTCACTTGAAAGGAGTGTTTGGGTCCTTGGACGGTGAGGAGAGAGGAAGTGAAGGGGCAGGTGTTGCATCTTTTGCGTGGGCAAGGGGTTGTGCCATAGGAGGGGGTTGAGGAGTAGGGGGTGATGGAGGAGTGGACCAGGGTGTCCCGGAGGGAGCGATCCCTACGGAATGCCGATAAGGGGGGTGAAGGGAAGATGTGTTTGGTAGTGGCATCACGCTGGAGTTGGCGGAAATGGCGGAGGATGATCCTTTGAATGCGGAGGCTGGTGGGGTGATAAGTGAGGACAAGGGGGACCCTATCATGTTTCTGGGAGGGAGGAGAAGGAGTGAGGGCGGATGCGCGGGAGATGGGCCGGACACGGTTGAGGGCCCTGTCAACGACCGTGGGTGGAAAACCTCGGTTAAGGAAGAAGGAGGACATGTCAGAGGAACTGTTTTTGAATTATTTTTGAAGTATTATCCATACTTGTCAGATAATGACAAAGGCTGAGGCTCCTCCAGTATTGCACCTGGATCATCTTACCTGCCTTACTCGTGGTCATTTCCTCCTGCCCATGACCACTAACCAGGTCTGTACCACTTTCTGGACCAAGGGATGTGACTGCCTTCAGGATCAAGGACTGGGATTTTCCTGTCCCGCCTTTGACGATAACCACTGCTGGTAGGAGCAGAAAATCCTCGCCAAAGTGTCCAGACAGCTCAACCCCTCGCTGCAATGTCTGTACCTTGGATTAGCTCAACAACAGTGAGCTAAGGTCCTCGAAACATAAACACTCTTTGGCTGTCCAAGGTCACAATGCTCTCCACAAACTCCCATGTGCTGCAGTGGCAGCACATCTATTGTCATGGAGATATTAATCTTTATAATGTTATTGGAAATTATTTTTAAAGTGGAATTGTAGTAGGATCTGCACCTATGTGTGTCTTAACTGGATTAAAGCCAGCTAGTCTGGGTGCTTTGAGGTATAGTAGTTTGAGCTGTTAATTACAGAAACTTAAGGTTAGAAGGTAAAGAGTGCATTTACATTTGTGGAATAAACCATTCAAAAGAATGGGTAAAACCTAGCTAGGAGACACCAAGCAATGTGTTTATATTACTAATAAAATTGGTGGAATGAAAGGATTATTGTTAGGAGAGCTAAGATTAAAAAAAAACCTAGTAATACAATGGAAAATTTACATTCAAAGGAAATGCTAGGTATAACCAGAAAGGAGTTTGTGTGTGTAAGTCAGAGACATTTAAGATCTAACCAACCTGTAAGCCTACAACGGTGCCTGCAAAGGAACTAAATTGAAAGGAACCTCATTTTGAATCCGTAAGGTCAAATGTGCTTTGCCTGGTGTCTGTTTAAAGTCTATAGGTTATTGTTACCTTAGGGATGATTTACCTGGGAGTGATTCATTTTGGGATTTGTTTAAAATTTATGGTAGTAATTTGTAGACATGAGTACATGTTTAATTTGGTGTAAATTAATAAATGTTTAACTTAGTTTTATATACAAAAACTCTTGAGGCTTGGTGGTTTTATTCCGGAATTCAGAGCTGCATCTCAAACATACCAATTGAAAATATAGGTTATGACAGTTGTTTAAGTTTCCCTCTGAGATTTAAATAACTCAGTCTTTCCCAACTACTGTGTCATAACACTATTGTGCCAATCCTATAAAACATTGTTTACTTAATTATTTAAAATATGTACTAAATCAACTTAATTGATATGTTTTAGTATAGTAACTATTTATTTTTCCTCATGTAAGTTATAGGTAGATGAAATTTTTACCTGTAACATGAAACACTGCAAGTATTGGAGGCAAAAGGCAACACCTCCCACGCTCCCTGCACCAAATTCCCAAGAACTAAATTCTCAATTTCTGTTTGTGATTCAAGCAGAAGTTCTATAACCATTTTATGCTGATCAGTCTATCTCAGCAGACACTGAGGCAATAGCAGCATCAGGGAAACTAAAATTCCACTAAAATTTGGGTGGGGTATTAGATGATGAACAAATACCAAAGGTAAAAAACAATCCAATGAAAAACGCTGACTGAATTTGTTGTACCTGACTGCTGGATTGGGTTATTATCATGAAATTTGTTTAGAAGCACACATTACCCAATCATGAACTACCTGTGGAACATCTGTTTGAGACCAATACAACTGACAATAATGGATAGTGTTAACAATAATTGGTTCAAGCTATTTGCCCGATTAAATAATTGCCCAATTTAGAAGTGAATGGTTTTAATGGTGGGGACCGTGCTGGTTTCCTCTGGCAAAGAAGGTATTAGTGACCTGCTTGATGTAGCTGTGCACTGAAGACTGGGAGATACAGCAGATGTTCCCTGTAGCAGCCTAGAAGGAGCCTCTCTGTGGTTCATCTGCCATTTGTCCTAGTTTTTTCTGGCTCCTGCTGCTCCTTTTCCTCCAACTGTTAATCCATTCAAAGAAGTGAAGCAAAACAAACACAATAAACAGTGAGTGCTTAATCATGGTAGGCAAGGGTAAAAATCAGAAAGAAGGAAACTAGAAACTCAGAACTACCTAAGAAATGCATTAGTCACAATGGCACACAAATCCAATGACCCAAGTAGCTAACAGTTGAGTGCTTTTTTAACTTCAGCTTCTAGTTCTTTTTTAAATTCTTTCATCAGATGTGAGCATTGCTGGCTAGGTCAACATTTATTGCTGATCCCTAATTGCCCTTGTGAAGGTGGTTGTGCATCACTTTCTTGAACTGCTACAGTCCATCTGGTATAGGTACATCCACGGTACTGTTAGGATGAGAGTTCCAGGATTTTGAGCTATTGACATTAAAGGAACAATGATATAGTTCCAAATGAGAATGGTGGTGGCTTGGAGGGGAACTTTTAGGTGGAAGTGTTCCCATGCATCATCTACCCTTGTCCTTTGAGGTAGTACCATTTGCAGGTTTGGAAGGTGCTGTTGAAGGAAGCTTAGCGAGTTGTTGAAATGCACCTTGTAGATAGTACACACTGCTGCTACTGTACTTCGGTGATGGAGAGAGTGAATGTTTAAGGTGGTGGATGGGCTGCCGATCAAACAGGTTGCTTTGTCCTGTATGGTGTCGAGCTGCATCATCCAGGCAAGTGGGGAGTATTCTATCACATTCCTGACTTGTGCCTTGTAGATGGTGGACAGGTTTTGGGGAGTCAGGAGGTGAGTTGCTCGACACACAATTCTCAGCCTCTGGCTGTTCTTGTAGCCATGGAATAGTAAAATCTGTATGCATATGCGGGGAATGAGTGATGCTGGTTAATCAAAAATGCCAGTTAATGCAGTGTTTACCAATGAGATACAGTGCAATATTTGCAGCGTGAACTAATATGCAAGTACTCAGAAAGTAAAAAACAGTATTCTTTTTACTTCTAATCTTCAACAGTACATTAACACATAAATTAAAGTATAAAATAATACAGTATACAGGTACAAATACTGGATAACTTCATAATTGCTTTCAGTTGGTAAAGTTATGATTCATATTCGGGGAACATAGAAATTACGGTTAGCAGAGAATTCCATTTGGTATCATGCCACATAATACAAAGTTTACTGTATTAAATGGCAAGTCCAGTTCAGTTTCTGGTTAATAGTAATCCCCAGGATGTTGATAATGGGGGCTTCAGCAATAGCAATGCCATTGAATTTCAGGGGGAAATGGTTAGATTCTCTCTTGTTGGAAACTTTCATTGACTGGCACTGGTGTGGTACAAATGTTACTTGCCACTTATTAGCCAAGCCTGGACCTTGCTTAAGGCTTGCTGCTTTTTGGCACAGGCTGCTTCAGTATCTGAGGAGTGGTGAATAATACTGAACACTGTGCAATCATCAGTGAACATTGCCAGTTGTGAACTCATAATGGAATGAAGGTCATTGTTGAAACAGCTGAAATTGCTGGGCCTAGGATAGTACCCTGATAAACTGAGATGCAGTGTGCTAGAGCTGACATAATTGGCCTCCAATAACCACAACCATCTTCCTTTCTGCTAGGTATGACTCTAGCTGTAGATTCCTTTGACTTCAATTTTCCTGGTGCTCTTTGATGCCACACTCAATCAAATACTGCCTTGATATCAAGGGTAGTCCCTCTCACCTCAAACCTGGAATTCAGTTCTTGTGTCCATATTTAGACCAAGTTTCCAATGAGGCCAGGAACTGAGGGGCCCTGGTGGAAACCAAATGGAGCATCAGTGAGCAGGTTATTGATGAGAACTGCTGCTTGATAGCACTGATAGCACAGTCAATGACACTTTCCGTCACTTTGGTGATGATTGAAAGTAGACTGATGCAGTGGTATTGGCTGAGTTGGATTTGTCTTGCTTTTAATGGACAGGACATATATGGGAAGTTTTCCACATTGTCTGGTAGATGTCAGTGTTGTAGCTGTAATAGAATAGCTTTGTTAGCTGCATGACATTGTGGCAGAGTGGCACCATTGGATCCTTACTTGATTTGTTCATGAGACACCTGTTTCTTACAAACAACTTCATTTTTGACCTGAGTCAGTACCTCAGTAAAAATCGTGGTCAGCAAGTTTCCAATGGATAAGGGCTGTTAAGTTGATTTTCCTGATTTTAGTTGTCAGGTTGGGTTAAAATCAAGGCCATTATCTCCATGTAGAACAGACTGTTTTTGGCTAGCTGCTTTTGGTTTGATATAAAGCTTATCCAATGGATTATATGTAAAACCTGGCGATGAAGCAGTGGAATATCAAAAAGTCTTAGGAGGACTGTCACAGACTGATCAACTAGAAAGATATAAATAAAATTTGCAAATTACATGCCTCGGTAGTTTGCACCATACTGTGCTGGCGCTGTCGGTAAGCTGTCATTAGTAATGTTATGAAGCCTTAGAGCTTTTAAGGCTTCATTTGTCTCTGCTGTTTTGAGGCTGATAATTCAGTTTTGAGCTTCAGTCTTGTCTAATCTGCTTTTGCTGTAGATTGCCTTCCAGTCATGGATGTGTCCAACAACACTGAGCTTGTCAAATTCAAAAAAATAAACAACAACTTGTTAGGCTTGACGGGGGGGCATTGTGATGATGTATCATTGTGCTGTGCCGTGCAGTGGTCTCCTGCTGATATATTACTATGATTAAACACATAATGAGTTTTCATTTCAAACTCGTTCAGCAAGTATTTGATCAGAGGGAGGAGAGGTAAATTAGAAGGCAAGTCAGCTTCAGTTACTCTATCAACAAATGACTGTATTTGGAGCAACTCCAACAGAAGACCAAGCTTAGCCAAGCACCACATGAACCAAAGAATGGAGCAATGCTCAATGAATCTTAAAGAGGGGAAGAAACATAACTACAAAATGAAGAGGAATAATACAGATAAAAATGGTTTTGTTACATCCTTAGATACAATATAAGAGATTTTTTTTTCAGTGTACCATTGAATCTTACATGAGGTGATATTTGGCTGGCTTCTAGCATCCTGACAAGGATTTTCCTTTCAAAGTGATGGAGGGGGAGGGGGGGATATTTAATCAAGCCTAATATGGATGAATGCATTTAGACTTTACGAAGGACGTCAGGGCCTTGGAATAGTTATGGAGGATATTTACCAGGGTGACATCAGTGATGAAGGACTTCAGTTATGTGGAGCGCTTGAAGAAGCTGAGACTGTTCTCCTTAGAGCAGGAAAGATTAAGGGAGGACCAATAGAGGTGTTCAAAATAATGAAGGTTTTTGATAAGAGCAATTGGGGAGCATCTGTTTCCTCTGACTGATATGTCAGTAACTAGAGGGCATTTAAAGTAATTGGAAGAAGGACTAGAGAGTAAATTAGGAGAACATATTTCACACATTTGGCAGGACTTTACTCTTGCCCAGTGGGATATTACGGTCTCGCTGAAATGAATGGATATTTAAATGGTTCACCGTATCCGCCGGGGAAAGACACGCTGTGGCGGGCTGTAAAATCCTGGCCTTAGGGTAGTTAAGACCAAGTACACATTATTTAAAGGTATGGTGAAATAAGATTCCATAGGGGTACTTTCAAAAGGCCACTGAATATTTATTTGAAGCAGGATAATTTGCAGTGTTATGGGGCATTAGCTGGGCTGTGGGACTAAATTTGACAGCTCTTTCATAGGAGTGACAGGCTGAATGATTTCTTTCAGTGTTGTAATGCTCTTTGATTCCATGAAATTATACATTAGTGACAGGAAAGTGACATAAGATGTATTTCCTGTCCTTAATACCAGAGCAATGTTGAATGCTAGGAATATCACTGCAGATATCCCATAACGTTACTCACAGTTAGTTGGACTATTCATTTTTTTTATAAGATCAGCAATGTTTATGCTATGTGGTGGATAACACTCATGCCTAAAATTCCGCTACCACCCATCTGCTTCATGTCATCCCCGCTAGTTTTTGCTGGGAGTCACATACGACTTCCATTTGCTCCCACCTAATCAACTAATTCAGGTATTCTGCAATGCTGACTAATGGGATTGGGTGCCATAGAGTGGCAAAAAGGATCACCCTCCTCACAAGTGCCTCTCCTGCAGCACCCTAAAACAGGAAAAGTAGCTCAACTATAGATTACAAAAGAAATTAAGGATCGTATTAGACACACAAAGAGGGGACATATAAAATTGCCAGAAAAAGCAGCAAGCCGGAGAATTGGGAGAAGTTTAGATTTCAGCAAAGCTGAACAAAAAGATAGATCAAGAAGGGGAAAATGGAGTATGAGAGGAAATTTGCAGGAAACATTAAAAACTGACTATAAAAGCTTCTATAAATATGTGAAGAGAAAAAGATTAGCAAAGATAAATGTAGGTCCCTTACAGTCAGGAACAGGGGAAATTATAATGGGGAACAAAGAAATGGTAGAAGAATTGAACACATATTTTGATCCTGTCATCACAAAAGAGGACACAAATAATTTCCCAGAAACGTTAGGGAACCAAGGGTCTAGTGAGAGGGAGGAATTGAAGAAAATTAATATTAGTAAAGAAATGCTGCTAGACAAATAATAAGACCATAAGACATAGGAGCAGAAATTAGGCCATTCAGCCCATCGAGTCTGCTCAACCATTCAATCATGGCTGATAGGTTTCTCAACCCCATTCTCCCGCCTTCTCGCTGTAACCCTTACCAATCAAGAACCTATCTATCTCGGTCTTAAATACACTCAATGACCTGGCTTCCACAGCCTTCTGTGGCAATGAATTCCATAGATTTACCACTCTCTGGCTAAAGAAGTTTCTCCTCATCTCTGCTCTCTAAGGTCTTCCCTTTACTCTGAGGCTGTGTCCTCGGGTCCTAGTCTCTCCTACTAATGGAAACATCTTCCCCACGTCCACTCTATCCAGGCCTTTCAGTATTCTGTAAGTTTCAGTCAGATACCCCCTCATCCTTCTAAACTCCATCGAGTATAGAACCAGAGTCCTCAAACGTTCCTCATATGTTAAGCCTTTCATTCCTGGGATCGTTATCGTGAACCTCCTCTGGACCCTCTCCAGGGCCAGAATATCTTTCCTGAGATACGGGGCCCAAAATTGCTCACAATATTCTAAATGTGGTCTGACCAGAGCCTTATAAAGCCTCGGCAGCACATCCCTGCTTTTATATTCTAGTCCTCTCGAAACAAATGCCAACATTGCAATTGCCTTCCTAACTACCGACTCAACCTACAAGTTAACCTTAAGAGAATCCCAAGTCCCTTTGCACTCCAGATTTCTGAATTTTCTCCCCATTTAGAAAATAGTCTATGCCTCTATTTTTCCTACCAAAGTGCATGACCTCACACTTCCCCACGTTGTATTCCATTTGTCACTTCTTTGCCCATTCTCTTAACCTGTCCAAATCCTTCTGCAGCCTCCCCGCCTCCTCAATACTACCTGTCCCTTCACCTATCTTTGTATCATCTGCAAAGTTAGCCAGGATGCCCTCAGTTCCTTCATCTAGATCATTAATGTATAAAGTGAAAAGTTGTGGTCCCAACACTAATCCCTGCGGAACTCCACTAGTCACCGGCCGCCATCCTGAGAACGACCCACTTATCCCCACTCTCTGCCTCCTGCCAGACAGCCAATCTTCTATCCATGCTAGTACCTTGCCTCTAACACCATGGGCTCTTATCTTTCTGAGCGGCACCTTGTCAAAGGCCTTCTGGAAGTCCAAGTAGATAACATCCATTGGCTCTCCTTTGTCTAACCTACTCGCTACCTCCTCAAAGAATTCTAACAGATTTGTCAGGCATGACCTCCTCTTGATAAAACCATGCTGAATTTGCCCTATTTTACCATGCACTTCCAAGTATTCTGAAATCTCATCCTTAATAATGGACTCTAAAATCTTACCAACGACCGAGGTCAGGCTAAATGGCCTGTAATTTCCCGTCTTTTGCCTCACTCCCTTCTTAAACAGGGGAGTTACATTAGCGATTTTCCAGTCCTTTGGGACCCTCCCTGACTCCAGTGATTCCTGAAAGATCACTACTAATGCCTCCACTATCTCTTCAGCTATCTCCTTCAGAACTCTGGGGTATAATCCATCTGGTCCAGGTTATTTATCCACCTTCAGACCTTTCAGTTTTCCTAGCACCTTCTCCTTGGTAACGGCCACCATAATCACCTCTGCCCCCACCGACTATCTTGAACATTGGGGATGTTACTCATGTCTTCCACCATGAAGACTGATGCAAAGTATCTATTCAGTTCCTCCGTCATTTCTTTGTTCCCTACTACTACTTCTCCAGCGTCATTTTCCAGCAGCGAAATGTCCACTTTTGCCTCTCTCTTACCCTTTATATATCTAAAAAAACTCATGCAATCTTCTTTTATATTACTGGCTAGTTTACCCTCATATTTAATCTTCTCCCTCCTTATTTCTTTTTTAGTCGTCCTCTGTTGGTCTTTGTCGGCTTCCCAATCCCCTGGATTCCCACTGCTCTTTGCCACATAGTATGCTTTCTCTTTAGCTTTTATGCTGTCCCTGACTTCCCTTGTCAGCGATGGTTGCCTCGTCCTCCCTTTAGTATGCTTCTTCTTCCTAGGGATGAATTTTTGCTGTGGATCCCAAATTACTCCCAGAACCTCCTGCCATTGCTGTTCCACTGTCTTCCCTGCTAGGCTCATCTCCCAGTCAATTCTGGCCAGCTCCTCCCTCATGCCTCTGTAGTTGCCTTTATTCAACTGTAATACCGTTACATCTGATTCCAGCTTTTTCCTCTCAAAATTGCAGGGTAAATTTCTATCATATTGTGGTCACTTCCTCCTAAGGGTTCCTTCACCTTAAGCTCCCTTATCAAATCTGCCTCATTACACATCACTAAATCTAGAATTGCCTGTTCCCTAGTGGACTCCACCACAAGCTGCTCCAAAAAGCCATCTCGTAGACATTCCACAAATTCCTTTTCTTGGGATCCACTACCAACCTGATTTTCCCAGTCTACCTGCATATTGAAATTCTCCATGATCACTGTAACCTTGCCTTTCTTACACGCCTTTTCTATCTACTGGTGTATCTTGTGCCCCACATCCTGACTACTGTTTGGAGGCCTGTACATAACTCCCATTATGGTTTTTTTTACCTTTGCGGTTCCTCAACTCTGCCCACACAGTTTCTACATCATCCGACCCTACGTCATTTCTTGCTATCGATTTAATTTCATTTCTTACTAACAAAGCAACCCCATCCCCTCTGTCAACCTGCCTATCTTTTCGATAGGATGTATATCCTTGGATATTTAGCTCCCAGTCCTGATCCCCTTGCAGCTATGTCTCCGTGATAACCACCACATCATACCTGCCAATTTCAATCTGCGCCACAAGCTCATTTACCTTATTTTGTATACTGCGTGCATTCAGATACAACACCTTCAGTCCTGTATTTCCCGTCCCCTTTCTCATTGCTGTCCCTTTATCTGATGTGCTTGAAGTTAGATTCCTAGCCTTTTCCAAACACTCTCCTATTTTGTGTTCTGGGGACTTTAATAGCCTCTCCTGGACTCTCCTTTCTTTTCAGTTTTTCATAATTTTCCATGAAGTTGAATCCACACCCCCAACATGCTAACCGGCTGCTTTGTTTCCCAGTAGTCATACTTCTTGGAGTTTTACCCTTCCCTCACCCCCCCAACTTTCTAGTTTAAAGTCCTGTTGACCACCCTATTTACCCTTTTCGCTAGAACATTTGTCCCAGATTGGTTCAGGTTGAGACCGTCCCAATGGTACAGACCCCTCCTGTTCCAATACTGATGCCAGTGCCCCATGAAATGGAACCCCTCTTTCCCGCACCACTCCTTCAGCCATGTATTTATTTCACTTATTCTCGAGTCCCTATGCCAATTTGCATGTGGGTCGGGTAGTAATCCGGAGATTATAATGCTTGAGGACCTACATTAAAGGGATTAAAGGCTGAAAAATCCCCAGCGCCTGATAATCTACATCCCAGAGTACTAAAGGAAGTGGCCCTGGAAATATTGGATGCATTGGTGGTCATCTTCAAAAATTCTATAGACTCTGGAGCATTTCCTACAGATTGGAGGGTGGCAAATATAACCCCACTATTTAAAAAAAGGAGGGAAAAAAGCAGAATTACAGACCAGTTAGCCTAACATCAGTAGTGGAGAAAATGCTAGTCCATTATAAAAGACGTGGTAACAGGACACTTGGAAAGCATTAAAAAGATTAGACAAAGTCAGCATGGGTTTATGAAAGGAAATCATGCATAACTAATCTACTGGAGTGTTTTGAGAATGTAACCAGTAGAATAGATAAGGGAGAACCAGTGGATGTGGTGTATTTGGATTTCAAGAAGGCTTTTGATAAGGTCCCACATAAGAGGCTTGGGCAAAATTAAAGCACATGGGATTGGGGGTAATATACTTACATAGGTTGAGAATTGGTTGACAGATTGGAAACAGAGAGTGGGAATAAATGTTTTTTTCCGGATGGCAGATGGTGACTAGTGGTGTACCGCAGGGATCAGTGCTTGGGACCCAGCTATTCATGAGATATATATATATATATATATAAATATATATATATATATATATATAAATGACTTGGATGAGGAAACCAAATGCAATATCTCCAAATTTGCTGATGACACAAAACTGGGTGGGGCTGTGAGTTGTGAGGGGGATGCAAGGAAGCTTCAGGGTGATTTAGACAAGTTGTGTGTGTGGAAAACACATGGCAGATGCAGTATAATGTGGATAAATATGAAGGTATATGCTTCAGTATGAAAAACAGAAAGGCAGAGTATTATTTAAATGGTGATATATTGGGAAATGTGAATGTACAAAGGGATCTGGGTGTCCTTGTGCATCAGTCAATGAAAGTAAACAGCAGGTGCAACAAGCAATTAGGAAGGCAGATGGTATGATGGCCTTCATTGCAAGAGGTTTTGAGTTCAGAAGTAGTGATCTCTTACACCAGTTATACAGGGCCTTGGTGAGACCACACCTGGAGTACTGTGTGCAGTTTTGGTATCCCTACCTAAGAAAGGATATACTTGCCATAGAGGGAGTGCAGCAAAGGTTCACTAGGCTGATACCGGGGATGGCAGGCCTGTTGTATGAGGAGAGATTGGTTCGACTGGGCCTGTATCCACTAGAGTTTAGAAGAATGAGAGGGGATCTGATTGAAACGTATAAAATTCCAACCGGGCTAGACAGACTAGATGCAGGGAGGATGCTTCCCTGGTTGGGTTAGCCTAGAACCAGAACCACAGTCTCAGGATACAGGGCAGACCATTTAGGACTGAGCTGAGGAAAACTTTCTTCACTCAGAGGGTGGTCAGCCTATGGAATTCTCTACCACAGAAGGCTGTGGAGGTTGGGTAACTGAGTATATTCAACAAAGAAATTGATAATTTTTTGGGTATTAGGGGCATCAAGGGGTATAGAGAGAAAGTGGGAATATGGCGTTGAAATAGAGGATCAGCCATGATCATATTGAATGGTGGAGCAGGCTCGAAGGGTCAAATGGCCTACTCCTGCTCCCAGTTTTTAAGTTTACCCTCTTCCTTTCAGCAGTCATCAAAGAGGAGGTTGGATTTTGTGCTTCACTATCAGTTACTTGCCAACTCATACTTGCATCTTAGGTTTCCTTTGACAACATTTTTGTATTTGTTTTCAAAACGTAGGTCAAAATAGCAAGGTTGCATTTATTGCCCATCTCCAGTTCCCCTAAATTTTTGTCTGCCACTTCTTTGTCCTCTCTCTTTCAGCTCTGCCCAAGGCAACTAATGTATTCAGATACCTTTCAAACCTTTCCAAAAGTTTACAGATTTTTTTTAACCACCTTATTTAACACTCTACTTTAACTAGTTCCATTCCATTAAATTTCCCTCACATTTTGCACCCTGTACTGGTTTTATCTGGACCTGGAACTATGCTAATGAATTGATTTTTAAGGCAGACAAACAGCAGGCTTCCATTTGAGTGCCATTTGGTATTACAGTATGATTACAGCTCAGAAGGAGGTTCTTCATGTCTGTGCTGGCTCTCCTAAGGAGCAATTCACCTTGTGCCACCCACCCCTCCCCACATCTTCTCCCTGTAGTCCTGCACATTCTTCCTTTCAGATAATAATCCAATTGTCTCCTGAAGACTTCAGTTGAATCAACCTCCACCACACTTTCAGGCAGTGCATTCTAAATCCTAACCACTTGCTGCCTGAAAAGTTTTTCCTCATGTCTCCATTACTTCATTTGCCAATTACTTTTAAATCTGTGACCTCTGGTTCTCGATCTTTCCAGCAATGGAAACAATTTATCCCCATCTACTCTGTCCAGACCCCTCATGATTTTGAATACCTCTATCAAATTTCCTCTCAACATTCTCTTCTCCAAGGAGAATAGTCCCAACTTCTCCATTCTATGTACGTAACTGAACTTCCTCATTCCTGGAACCATTTTCATTAATCTTTTATGCGTTCTCTCTAATGCCTTCACATTTTTCCTGAAGTGTGACACCCAAAACTGGATGCAATACTCCAGCTGAGGTTGAACCAGTGTTCTATAGAAGTTCAACGTAGCTTCCTTGCTTTTGTCCTCAATGCTCCTATTAATAAAACCTAGGATGCTGTATACTATATTAACCACGCTCTCAACCTGCCTTGACATTTTGAATGATTTATGCACAAGTACACCATATTGCTGCCATCTCCCAGTCAGATGATTATGGATTAAGCCCTATTGCAAGGTTTGAGCACAATCTAGTCTGTCACTTCAGTACAGTACTGAGGCACTGCTGTATTGTTAGAGGATGAGATATTAAACAGAGGTCTGGTCTGCATATTCTGGTGGATGAAAATGATCCCACTCCACTTTGCAAAGGGGAAGGGGTTCTGTGAGGCTATGGTCAACATTTCTCCATCAACCAACACCATCAAAAGCAGATGTTCCTCCCTGAAACCTTGCTGCATTGAAATTCAATGTTGGCATTTCCTAAATGGCACCACTGACTTCAGTAGTTCATGAAACTGTACTTATATTAGAAAATTAGACCTCCACTGAGTAAGCCAGAACTCTAACATTGGTGCTGAATTGTTACTTCTCCATTATACAGAAATATTTAATGCCCACAGGTCTGCTGTGGATGAAGAAAACTAATCATTATCTTCCCTCTGGCAATAACAGTGATAAACCTTGGTATATTTTTAAAATTTATGTACAATAATATGAAAACAAGAGTTTTGTGCTAGCAGCTGCTTGTTATCAGCTGTATTGTGCTTGTTTATGTATGTTCTACATTTATGTTAAGACAGGTAAAATCACAAGATCTAATAATAATTATGTTTTTTGCTGTGATACTTGCTCGGCAGCCTAAGGTGGTACTATAGTAGTGCAATTAATTTAGTTCAAAATTTCTGTACTTGTACTCTATCATGATGTATGTGGGATAGCCAACAGAAAAACCTATAAATGCCTTCATTTACTGCATGTAACACAAGTTACTGTTTGGACGCTTCAACTTTACAAACAAATCCTCATGACACTGGAAATGACAGTTTCTGAATGGATCTCAGTGATAAGAAAATCACATAGTTAATTCATTGGAACTCTGTGAAAGTGTTTAGTTAACAACGCAATTTGATTGAATCATAATTTTCTTTTAACATGTCAATGTGTCATTGGTCAATCTGAACAGGTGATCCGGAAAGGAGAGGTGAGCTGCTGCTGGACCTGTACCCCATGTAAGGAAAATGAGTTTGTCTTTGATGAGTACACCTGCCAGGCTTGTACCCTAGGCTCTTGGCCAACTGACGATCTCAGAGGTAAGAGCTGACACTGTTTCTACCTTAACAACCTGTGGCCAAAGCCAAAACTGTCTTGGGTATTGCAAATTTTGAGTAGCATTAGTACAGTGATATGGTAATGTAAGCCAACTCTTTATGAATTAACACAACTGAATAACATTCTTAAATTATTTCCACACATTAAATGTGACAGATATGACCTGACCTGAGCTCCATGGCTTATTATTTTGTCTGAGTTCATGATTAAGTTTAAAATGTTAATCTACAAATGATGGATGATTTCAACCTGTAATGTCAGAAGGAAATCAATACATGAATTATTTAGTTCAGCGATATAAATTAATGACTGAGCATGAAAACCAAATATATCAATTGAAACAATTGCTTACTAAAAATAATTAAAACAGTCGCAATTAATAAAAAATAAATACATTTCAGAGGAAAAACAATCCAAGGTCTATGACTGTAGCAGTCCAAAAGAGGAAGAGCCCTGAATTTGCAGTGTTTTTGATGGCAAACTGTCAGTGAACTGTCATTAGTTCTCTGAAACTGACCATATCTTCAGATTTAAGTGCAGATTAGCCCGGAAATCCTGAGAATTTGTGGTCTACTGCTCACAGCTCCAGCCACAGGCTGTGCTATGAAACCCACCACCCCATCCCCACTCCCTCCTGATGCCCTGAACCAGTAATCCGTGAAATCAGTTGATGTAGCAAAAGCCTCCCCTTTTTGTTGTCATTTCACTTTTAGAAGCCCCATAAAAAGTTGCCTTTTCCCGTTCAATCAGGTGCGACTGGATTTTCGAAAAAAGTCTGAATAATAACTATTGTTGAACAACAAAGTTATTGCTGATAAAATATTTTGATATTTGTGCAGTGTTGTTAAATATCTCCAGTATGATTCAATACTAGATCTTTTAAACTACATTTCTTTAAACAATATTTTTTATTGCTGAAAAAAGAGACATGCTGTTGAAGCATTTTGTCTTGCACTCATCAAGACAGATTCACAAGAATACCAATTGTAAAGGGAACAACAATTTATACTGCATGAGAAGAAAGTACTTATTGGTTGGAAAATGCACTCTGCTTGGTAGAGGCATTGCCATAGAGAATGTATCAGGGAACAGTTAAGTTCAAATTAAAACCAGGCAAGTCAACTCTGATTGGTCAAGGCATTGCCATGGGGACTCCTTTTTTAAAAAATTATTCATTCATGGGATGTGGGCATCGCTGGCCAGGCCAGCATTTATTACACACTCCTAGTTGCTCCCTAGATCAGATGGCATTTAAGAGTCAACCACATTCCTGTGGATCTGGAGTCACATGTAGGCCAGACCAGGTAAGGACGGCAGATTTCCTTCCCTAAAGGACATTAGTGAACCAGATGGGCATTTACAACAATCGACAATGGTTTCATAGTCATCATCAGACTTTTAATCCAGGCTTTTTTTTATTGAATTCAAATTCTGCCATGGCATGGTGGGATTTTAACCCAGGTCCCCAGAGCATTACCCTGGATTATCACTCCAGCGACAATACCACTATGCTATCACCTCCCCAAAGGTGCAATGTGTGGACATGCTCCTTCTGTCTGCAAAGGACAATAGGAGCATGTCCATGCATTGCACCTTTTCCAACTAAACAAAAGTTTGGGTCATTCCCCATGGCAATGCCTTGACCAATCAGAATTGACCCACCTGGTTTGAATTTAACGAGAGGTTGGCATTTAACTGATGCATTCTCCATGGCAATGACTCTACTAATCAGAGACCACTTGCCAACCAATCATCACTCTTTTCTCATACAGTATAAATTGTTGTTCCCTTTACAGTTGGTATTCTTTTGAATTTGTCCTGATGAGTGAAAGATGAAAAGCCTCAACAACATGTCTCTTTTTTTAGCAATGCCCAAGTTCTGTACTACCAAATGAATATTTTTTAAATTAGTTTTTCTTAATGGTCTAGAATTTCTGGTGAGTGACAAAGCAAGGATATACTAGATCAACTGTTAATTTTAAATCAGAGATTGATACTGTTTGTTTCAGCTGAACATGTTAAGGGATTTGGGGCAAAGATACGGTGCTGGATTTTATGGGAGTTGCCGCTTGCTCACCCCCCCCACCCCATTAGAAAACTTACTTGTAAGATGACCAGCTTTAAAAAAAAGGCTGCCCTGCAATAATAAAATGCCAGGGATGGCCTTAATGAGGTGAGAGCAGGACTTCCGCACTTCAGGGATAGGAATTCCTACCCTCGAGAGTTTCCAGCCAATCTGATTGTGTCAGGCAGCTGAGTAATCCCGGCAGTGCTAAAAGCAAGTAATGGCTGCTGCTAGGACTATAAGGGAGTCCCCGGAAAGAAGTATCATTGATGCCAGATGAAGGTAAGTTGGGGATTTTTGGGCAGGAAGGGATTGGGGACCCTAGGGAGAGGGGGAGAAGAGGGTATCGGAGTCAGCTTTTGGAGACTGGAGGAGAGGCATAAAGGAGGAGTAACATCCTGGAGGGGAGTGCTCTTGATTCACATGGGGCAACCTCTGAAGGAGGTACCCCACTTCATTTGTGCCTTTTCACCATAGATGGTGAAAAGGTAGGATGGCCACTTTTCTCCGCCTTCCACTGCCACCATATTATAGTGGCGGAGGCAGTTTAGGCCGACAGGCTGGCTGATACCTTGCCCACCCACTGTATTATGGGGACAGCCCTGGGGTGGACAGGAACGTGGTTGGCTAACCACCCATCCTATTTGATGTGCACCCCTACCAAAATCACACCTGGTTGGGGGAGGTCATAAAATTCTCCCGATGGAGTTAGGTCGCACATCAGCCATGATCCCAGTGAATGGCTCAAAGGGTTAAGTGACCTGAAGAATGCAGAGATAATAGAAGCTATGGCCACAGTTTTTCAATGTTCCTTAAATATGAAAACTGGACCAAAGAGTGGTCAAGGTGACACTTTTTTTCAAGAATGAATAGTAAACTGGTAACTATAATCCAGGTAGTCTAATATAAACTCAGAATCCATGATTTGTGATACAATTTCTGACCATTTAGAAATAAATAACACATAATCAAGCTAACATGGATTTGTTAAGGACAAGTTGTGGTCTGACAAATTGAGCATATATTCCTGAAGAAATGACCAATTGGATGGATAAAGGGAATAGAATAGATGTAGTGTATATGGATGTTCAAAATGCATTTGATAATTTTCTCATAGGAGAAATTACTAAAACATAAAAGGAAAGATAGAAAGTTAAGTGATAGACTATAAAAAAAGGTTTAGTGCATTGAGTGTTACTTACATTGCAGAAGGATTGGGGTTGGTGTACCAGAATAATCAGCATTGGTCACTTTTTTTCTCAGTAAACATAAATAATTTGGACCTGGATATAGGAAACACAATTCTGAGCTGAGAAAATATCAGAAAATTGAGGAAGTTTTGCAACAACACGGAGCATTGTGAATGATGTTAGGAAGTCTTAGGCAGGTTAGCAGAATGCGTGGATAGGTGGCAAAAGCAATTTGATATTGATCTGTAAGATGATATATTTTTGGTGGATAAAAAAGTAATGGGGGTACAAATTCAGTGGAAACATCTGAGGATTGTGAGTAAATGGACCAGCCTTAGAGTTCATATACATCATTTCCTGAAGTTGTGAGTGCAGATAGATAAAACCATACAAAAGGCCAGGAAAGATTGAACAGGCTGGGGTTGATTCTTCTGGGAAAGAGAAGACCGGGAGGGGATCAGATGGAAGCCTTTAAAATTTTGAAGGGGTTCAATAAGTTGGATGTGAAGAAATTGTTTCTCGAGTAAAGAATTAAAATGTAATTCTTTGCACAGAAAATGGTGAGAATGTGAGACTCATTACTGCATGGTGTGGCTGAAGTATTTAAGGGGATGCTTAATGCATGCATGAGGGAAAAGTGAATAGAGGGACAGGATGGGAAAAGGTAACTAGGGTGGAAAGATGTTCGTATGGAACACAAGCATGGGCCACTCAGGCCAGATGGCCTGTTTCCGTCTTGTAGATTCTATTTAATTTTGGGTTTTATAAATAGGAGCAAAGAATACAATTAAATATTAAAGTGATAATATTTAAAAGTAGTAAAGACGTAATGGCATATTTAGGCAAAATACCAGTTAGCCCACAGATAGAATACTATGTGCAGTTTTGGTGCCTCATTATAGAAAAGACAAGACATTAAAGCCAAATTCAGCATGCATACATTCAACAGGTTATTGCCAGAAATGGAAACCAGAGTTATGAGAAGAGATTTGAAATGCTTGGATTCCAGTGAAGCGGAGAAGGTTTAAGAGGAAATTTAAGCGAGGATTTTTAAAAAAAACAATTATGAAGGGCTTTGATAGAGTGAAAAAAGAAAGACTCTTTCCTTTGGTTGTGGAGTCAGTAATGACAAGTCATCAATTTAAAATTATTACCTAGTGATTGAAGAAAGAAACTAGGAGAATGTATTTACACAGAGCACTGCTGGAGCATGGAAAGCTTTGTCACAAGGAGCAGTTGAGTCAGACAGCATTGCATCTTTAAAGGAATGTTGTACAAATATTTGAAACAAAGATCAATACAGGGCTATGGAAAGAAAGCAGGGCAATAGGATTAATTTTAGATTGCTACAGTGAAGAGCTGGCACAGACATGTTGAGCCTCCATCTATGCTGAAAATTTCCATGATTGTGTAGTAATACCTTTGAAGGATTTTTGGATAGGGTGATTGGGTTAAATATGATTGGGTAGAATTTTTTATCTTTGAATACAATTGGAAAGAAAACTGAAGTTGAAGAGAAATGTTTCGTACAATATAATTGGTAAATAGTAAGAGTAGAAAATAACCAAATAGAAAACAGGAAGACACAAAAAATGAAGAAGACATATAGCGGATATTTTTAACTTTTATCTCCAACCATAAAGTAGTTGGTAGCAAATCAGCCGTTTATTTTAAACCTATACCACATTGATTTTCCATTAATTTCAATCAGGAAAACCGGGAGTGGCGCAAAATTAGCTCCTGGTTTACTATCACACACATTCTTCTTAATTCTCTCCTTCCTCATTGAGGTAATTTTAATTTTAAATAATGATTACTATTTAAGTTATCTAAAGTTAAAATTACCCCATTAATCAGTGAGGAAGAAGAGAATAAATGGCTTTGGTGCATACAGTACTGTAATATTGATAACAAATGTGAATTTTATTATAAGTCATCCTAATCATGCTATATCTACTATTTGAAACTTGTGAAATAAATAACAAGCTACTTAACTGGTAGCAACAGCCAAAAGGGCATCATTCTAGCTTATTATTTGCAAACCTCATAGTTGCGGCAATGTGCCAATAGCCAGAATTTTCGGGTCGGCGAGTAGGGGCGGGGCATGCTCGCCAACGCGTAAAATGACACGTGGTGACATCGGGCATGCGTCTCGACATCACTGCACGTCATTCAGGTTTTTAGATCGGCAGGCACGCACCCATGTCGGCTGCGTGCCCGCCAAATGGTCAAAGGCCTATTAGGGCTATTTAAATAGTAATTAAAACACTTAACGGAGCTGCCCGTCCAACCTTAAGGTTGGATGGGCAGGCAAAGAGCCCAGGCGGCCTTCACATTTATCATAGAACCTCATCCATGGGAGGGATGAGGTTTCATGAAGGTATTTAAAGTTTTATGAAAATTTTTAATAACATTCATGGGCATGTCCCAGTTCATGTGACACTTTCACATGAGGGGACATTTCTTAATGTTTTTCTTTATTAAAATTTTCAGAACTTCAATTAATCTCCCTGAGGCAGCTCTTTGCATGCGCAAAAGAGCGCACTCCCCGACTCAGGCAACCCCACAACGCCCGCACAGGGAGCACCCAGCGCTTCCGGGTGCGCGTCATACTGGGCAGGCCTTAATTGGCTTGCCCATGTAAAATGGCGGCACCCAACCGATTGGGGGGGCACTGCTCGGCTACGCGCCCGCCTGCGCCCACCCCCACCCCCAACCCCCGCACAAGAAAATTCTCCCCATAGGGAAAGGGTCAATCAGAAAATTATGGATAACACAGAATTCAGGATTTGACCACCTTGGACCATCCTATGGAGTTTTAACTCCACAGCGTCTGTATGACATCATCAATCAGCTCCCCACCCAGAGTCCAGCCTGTTTGATAGACTTCGCCTAAAGTCAGGCAGGGAGCTAGTTGATGAGGGCCACAGAAACCGGTAAGTCTGCAACCATGGGGGTGTGAGATGGGGTCAGGATTGAAGGATTGGGAAGAGGAAGGGGTTCAATCAGGAGGGAAGTGGAGGCAATGCAAGGGGGAATGAGGTGGGTCAATTGGTGGGGTCGGGGAGATGTGTTGATCAGGGGTGGAGGAGCAGGGTGCAATCAGATGGTTTGCTGATCTTAGAAAGGAGGTCAGGGTCTGAGGGGTGGCTGGTGGTGGGCAGAGGAGGGGAGGGCGTCAGAGATTTGGTAGATGATTGGAGGCCAGGTGGTCAGGGAATATCAGAGGCTTGATGATTGGGCTTTGCGAGATCATAGGCCCCATGATGGGATCAGGGGCCTTGGGGGGAACGTTGTAGGTGGGGTGCTTGATTATACAGACTTCTCAAGCACATATCTGGATCCAGGAGATAAGTATAAAGGCACTACTTTGTAAATCATAAATCAATTAAGCTGCTGTCGGGAAACACAGCCAACAACAGTTAAAGTTGAAATACTACTGAGGTTCACAGCCTTATTATCATATTTAAAGTCCCAACTCACCCCTTTGCAGGAAGTTAAATGCACCCAAGCCCTCACCCCCATACGCCTTCAGGATCAACTAAAGCTGGAAATGAGCAGGTTAAATGTGGGTTTGGGTTGGAGACAGATCTCTCAGACTTTAACCCACACAACCCAAACCCACCTGTTTCTTCATGTTAAAACCTACTGCGTACGGTCAGTTAGCAACAGGAGAGCAGCAAACGGCTATCCATGACATTGAGGAGTGCATATCATGTGATACACAATACATCACGTATGCGACACGCTGGTTGGATCAGCGTGCCCTTTCCAGTCAGCTGTTATTTGCATATTTGTATGTATCGGTGGGCATACAAGTGTTCGATAAGATCTCACTGGTACACAATGCAGCAGATCTACCTTATCAGACAGAGCTACCTGGAAATAGTAAAAGAGATTTGCTTCAGAAGACTGCAATTTAGCATGGAGGCAGTAACCGAGCTGGAATATCTCTTTCTAGACACACAGTTCAAGATCTTCATATTGTCCAGCTGGTAATATCAAAATAACCTTAATCTTTAGTGTTGTATGCATCTGGTATCTCCCCAAGGATTGGTGTGGTAAAGCCAAGAGAGAACAAAAGGGTGAAAATTGCCATGAAGAACTAAGTTGCAAAGCCAGCATTACAGCGAGAAAGACTGATGCGTTAGGTATGACAACATTGAGAAAAAGAGCTTGCATTTACAAAGCACCTGTAATGTAAAAAGATGCCCCAAGATGCTTTGCAGAAGTGAAATCAGAAAAAAATTGGTTGCCAAGCCAAAGAAGATATTGGATGCAATTTTCAACCCTTAGTCTACAGCACAACAGGGAGATGGTGCAGAGGCAATGGCGAGGCCAAACTCTGCATCACACCCATTGCCAACTTGGAGTCACATTCCTCTATGTTCCTTGACTGTGAGCTGGCAAATGAACCATTCCTTAATCCTGGCTTGGCTGCAGCCTACCTGTGCCTGGGTGATTCACCTTGTGCTGATCTCAACTCTATACTAGCTTCCAAGGTACATACAATGCCAGAATCTCAGCTGGTGGCTGCAAGTGTTGGTTCAAGTGGTGGGGCCTTTTTTTCAATGTTATCCTGTTTCTCTCTCACTTCCTTCTTAGGCTGTTGTGGCTGGAAGGTAACAGTTCTTCGCTGTCTGAAAGCAGAAACTCAGGAGGTGAAGGTTGGTTTGAGAGAAGGTGAGTAGAGTAGGAAGCAAAAGCTCCATAGTCCCACTATCAACAACTTTCTCATCATGCTAGACGGTAGCATGAGGTGTGCTGGGATTTCAGAAGGGCCTTAAGCAGCCAACACCATCAATGTTCTCAGTGAAGCCAAATGCAATTGACTTTGCCGCATCCTGCCCATGACCCAGAAAACTATTTCTTCCATAGAGCTCAGGGGATGGAGGCATCCTTATTCCCTGTTGGTTCTGCTCTGTTCTGCTTCCTTCAATTGTGTGTTAGCTTGACCTACAAGAGACAGAGGGCAGAATGTCAGTGATTGTGTAGCATTGTGTTTAGGTGATGTGTGGGTCATAGCTGGAGGTCTGTGGAGCTAGCAAGGGATGGGTATGAGGCTGGCAGTATCGGTAGAGGGAAGGTAGAATATCTAGATGTTAGGCTCGAGTCCTGAGCGCAAGGGAGTGCTGCTGGATGAGTGATGGAATGAGGTTCATTGAGCGGCATGAGAGTTTGGTGGTGTGGTGCGTGGGAAATGTCAAGTGAAGATACATTTAATGATGTTGACCGCCCACGTTGAGGTCATTAGAATTCTTGTAGCACTGCTGTCAGGTCCTCAGGTCCAGACTCCAGGAGTTGACCTTCCTGGCCACCTGCTCCCATTCCCTTCTGAGAGTGGTCCTTGAAAGTCTCCTGGCACCTCCATTCTACCCCCCATGGAACTGTGGTGTCTCTGCTCCTGGAGCAGGCTGGTTGTACCATGTGATCTGCAAACAATGTTGCCTGCTCCCCTTGCTGTCCACAGAAGCCACGGGCAGCATAGGATTCTCAGAATGTGGATATTTCTGTCAAGCACAGCATTTAATGCATTGAACTTTACAGCACACAAACTCACCTTTCATTTCAACAGGTCTAGGCTGGTGTTTATGTTTCACATACGCCTCATCTAGCCCTATCAGAATTTCCTTTTATCCCTTTCTCTGTCATGCACCTATCTAGATTTCATTTGATCACAAGAAAATTCTGTAAGACATTAGCCAGAATTTTCTGGTCCTGTTGGCATCGGATGTCATGGACGACGGGGGAGTGAGAACAATATGGCCAGAAAGCCAAAAATCGGTTTCACGCCTTTGTGAAACCAGTTTGCGATCGTCCGCGCCACTCGTCAATTGTGGGCTGCATTTCCCACTGCTGCACACCAGGAACCTAATTTCAATACTCTAGCATCTCAATATAAGCCCTGTTCACCAGAATCATCCTCCCAATGCTGGACTATATCATGCTAACTTGTTTCACAACTGTACATAAGCGACGTGCACCTGCCGAGCTGCACTTTGCTTGGGACTTCGAGGTTTGTTTGCCTACCTTGCTTCAGGCAGCACTTGTGGTCATCAGAGCCAGGCTTTGCAGGCAGCACCACATCACTATAAAAGTATCCAGCTCTACCTGTCCCACCCCCCTCAACCAGCTTATATCTCACCTCATTTCTATATTTCCTTAGTTCTGATGAAGAGTCATACAGACTCAAAACGTTAATTGTATTCCTCTCCGCAGATGCTGTCAGACCTGCTGAGTTTTGCCAGCTATTTTTGTTTTTGTATCACTGTAAAAGTAATGGGCTCACGGGCTCTACCTACCAGACCAGCCGTAAGGCGGGGTTGGCTTTTCAACAGCTTGGGCTTGTTTGGGGAAGGGGGAGAAGTGGCCTCAGGCAAGGGAAAAAGCTGCAGGGCGAGGGCTGAACTGGGGAAGAGGGGTGTCCCAGGGTGTGCGTGGGGGCACAAGTTGATCTGTGCAAGTGGCCTCAAGATGGTGAGGGCTGAGGAGGCAGTCTCAGAGGAGATGAGGCCAGATGGAGATGTAAGGGTGTGTGTGAGAGATTCGGTAGTGACGCCCCTTGATCTGGCAGTGAGTGAGTTGCCAGTGAATGTGTTATGGCCCCGTGAGTGTGTGAGTTTAGAGTGATGAGATGGTCGCCTTACCCAACAGCATAGATGAGATCATTCATCCATTTTCCGCACTGGGTGCCATCCTCTTGTGTGTAGCATTGGCACTGACCACCTCTTCCCCCAGCTTCCAAGCCAGTTTGGTAAGACTGATGGGCCTCCTGTGGCCAGAGCGAGGGTAAAGGACATTGCGGAGGGCCTCCATGGTGTCCAGAAGGGGACCCAGCGATGTGTCACTGAATCGAGGGGCTGCACTCTTCTTGGCTTTTCGGACCATGTCTTCACCAGAGCAGTCCTGGGCTGTAAGCATTGAGAATCGTCTGCACGGTAGCAGTTTAAAATGGCAACTAGCGTGAGGAAGCAGCGAGGTAACGGTGTGGCAAGAAAATGGGAGGCCGCCTGCCAGTGAGATGCTGTGTTTCCTGTGGCTGCGTAATTAATAAGGTAGGAATGGGATGATATGGCGCGAAAACCCACCACTGCGGCCGGCGGATAAAATTACTTTTTTCCCATCAGCTACCGTACTTTGTGCAGATCTGGGACAATTTTGCCCATTAACTTAGCAACTTATAATTATATAATGCCTTTAATGTAATGAAACATCCCAAGACACTTCACTATAAAACACAGTATGACACTGGGCCACATAAAGAGATATTGGGCAGGATTTTTAGCTTGGCGGGTGCCTACAATTGGCGGGTCCAGGAGCGGCAGGAAACGGAGTGCCAACCGCAATTGGCCCCCGACTGCTAATTTCATGCTGGCCGGCCAACCAATTAATGGCCAGTCAGCATGAAAGGCACACTAAAATGCTCAGCACTGCCGGGGTGGGGGGCAGGAGGAGGGCGAGCGCTGAAGTCAGCGCAGGCATGGGTGGAGTGTGGAATGAAAGCTCCCTGAAAGCAGAGAGCTACCTTAGGAAGCAGCACCACATCATACCAGCCCACACAACAACAACTCAGATACAGGCACTTCAGAGGTTGTAGTGCATGTGTATACATGCACTACACTCCTTAGGCAGCATCTTCCAAACCCACAGCCATTACCATCTAGAAGGACAAGGGCAGCTGATACATGGGAACACCACCAGCTGAAAGTTTCTCTCCAAGCCACTCACCATCCTGACTTGGAAATATGTCATCGTTCCTTCATTGTCACTGGGTAAAAATCCTGGAACTGCCTCCCTAACATCACTGTGGGTGTACCTACACCACAGGGACTGCAGCAGTTCAAGGAGGCAGCTCAACACCATCTTCTCAAGGGAAATTAGGGATGGACAATAAATGCTGGCCTAACCAGCGATGCCCACATCCCATAAATGAATAAAATATCTTCAATATGCGCCATCAATTAATTTACTTTGTTTTAAATACTATGTGCATAGATTTGTCTTTTTGCTATCTTTATAACATTTAGCCTTGACTATTGGTGTATTCTTAGGTTTTATCTCTCTGTCTCTTCCTGCTATTCTATGACCCTCATTTCCCATATTACTATTACACTCTCCTACCTTGAGTCTACCCTTGATTTGCTATATCTATCCAAGCTTGATCCCTCACCCTACCTTGTTAAGTCTAAAACCCTCATTACTTCCATAGTCATGGGATTTGCAAGAACACATGTCACAGAACGGTTCAGGTTCGGACTGTCCCAAGGGTACAGCCCCCACTTTCCCCAGTACTTGTGCCAATGCCCCACAAACCGGAACCCACTTCTCCCATACCAGTCTTTGAGCCACGCGTTCATCTCTTTAATCTCATTTGCCCTATGACAATTTGCATTGGCTCAGGTAATAATCCAGAGATTATTACCTTTGAGGTTCGGCTTCTTAATTAAGTACCGAGCTCCTCATACTGACTATGCAGAATCTCTTTCCTTGAGCTGCCGATGTCGTTGGTACCTACATGGATCACAACGATTGGATTTTCCCCCTCTCGCTGCAAATTCCTCTCCATCCCTGAGCAGATGTCCCAAACCCTGGCACCGAGCAGGCAATACAGCCTTCTGGACTCTCACTCTTTGCTGCAGAGAACAGTGTAAATCCCCCTCTCTATACTGTCCCCTACTGCCATTACATTCCTGTTTGCTCCCCCTGCTTGAACAGCTTCCTGTACCATGGTGCCGTTGTCAGCCTGCTGATCCATGCAGCTGGTGAGCACCTCAAACCTGTTTGACAGTTGCAAAGCCTGTGGCTCCTCCAGTACTGTCTGCTTGGTGCCATTACCTGCCTCACTCATGGTCACATCCTCCTGTCCCTGGCCACTGACCAAAACAGACGACTCTATTCTAAAAGACATGACTGCCTTCTGGAACAAAGTGTCCAGGTATTTCTCCCCCTCCCTTATGTTGCTCAGTGAGTGCAGTACGGTCTCCAGATCAATAATCCTGATCCGGAATTCCTCTAGCTGCTTACACTTTTTGTAGATGTGTCAGTTATGGATCGCCTTGGTGTCCAAAAGATCCCACATTCCACTGCTGCAACGTAGCACCTGTCCTGCCATTGTTATTTATATTATTTAGTTAACTTAATTAACCTAGAATAACTCATGTATACCATACCTCTTTCCGCTGTGCACCTAATTCACTACCCACTGGGTTTCCGTCTCACTCAGGCGTAGTTGCCTGTCTCCTCGCACACCACTTACTGATCAGGCACCCTGGCAATCTTCACGGCCACCTATTCCATGGAACACGTGTCTCAGCCAGGTTGACTCACCCACAGGTCCAGACCATCTCTGTCACGTTCTTTGCCCTTTTCAACTGCAACAACAACATGAATTTATGTTAGCCTGATATATAGTACATGGAAGGATATTGCTCATTACTGCATCTGTGCTTTACAGTGCTCCAATGCTCATTCTCATATGTTTTGGGTGCACCTACATGAGCTGTGTACACATACAAGCTTCAATGCTGAAGCAGGGTTATGTGCCATGTTTCACACTTAAGCTGGAACATGTAGATATGACCCTTCCTGTGGAAGAGCCAAACTACTCACCTTGTTGGAATGCAGCAGGTCATTGAACCTTCTCCTGTACTGAATCCATGAGCGCTGATGGTCTCCTGCTGTGCTCACTGCAGCTACTATTTGAATCCAGGCCTTCTTGGTTACTGCAGTGGCATTACAGCAGCCAGCAGGATAGAGGACTGGGATCTGCTTCTGGACCTCTTCCACTAAAACGTGAAGGTGCTGGTCAGGAAAGCATGGGACAGTTGGACACAACCCTTTCCTCACATCTCCCCTTTGTGACAACTGTATGAATAAAAATGTAAAGTGAAAAGGGTTATGATCCCTTCAGGTTACAGTGCTGCAATTGAGTTTTGTGTGCTCACATGCACTGAGCATTTTCACCATATCATCAGTGCTTACTGGTGGAGAAAATGGCTCTGCACAAATGCTTGGTGCCATGCGTATTCTGACTGTGACTCAAAGATAGTATGCTGTGCTCCGTGACCACTGAAAGGCCTATTGGTTTCCTCCCTCTTAGTCAACTGGAGTCAATGGGAATCAGGGGGAAAACTTTCTACTGGTTGGAGTCATACTTAGCAAAAAGGAAGATGGTTGTGGTTGTTGAAGGTGAATCACCTCAGTTCCAGGACATCACTCCAGGAATTCCTCAGGGTAGTGTCCTAGGCCCAACCATCTTCAGCTGGTTCAGCAATGACCTTCGTTCCATTATAAGGTCAGAAGTGGGGATATTCACTGATGATTGCACAATGTTCAGCACCATTCGCGCCTCCTCAGAAACTGAAGCAGTCCATGTCCAAATGTAGCAAGACCTGGACAATATCTAGGCTTGGGCTGGCAAGCAGCAAGTAACATTCACGCCACACAAGTGCCAGGCCATGACCATCTCCAACAAGAGAGAATCCATCCATCACCCCTTGATATTCAACGGTCATGCTGTTAGGCTGTGACAATGTGCAGCTGTGAGAGACCTGGTCAAGGGTCAACAGTGTGTGGGCAAACTGATAGATGAGTGGCAAGAGGGCAAGTGGATGGGATAATGAGCATGGCACCGTTCATCATTCATCCACCCACAGGGTCTTGGCAGCTAACTACATGACTGCATAATAGCTGTACCAGGTAGTGGTGGCAAGACAATGCTATCTCCATGGCCACATCTTGAGAATCCACTCCATACTTTCAGGGGTTCAGTAGAGTACACTTTTATTAAGCAGCATCAATGACAATTCTTTCATAAGGTAAGCCCATAATGGGCCATCTATTTCCAAGGTCAGATAACAGTTGGACAACATTTACAGCTTGGACACTCACCTGCCATGCAATGGTGTCTCCTCTAAGGCACAGGTACTTCAGAATTGACAACCTACCTCTCAAATGAGCCTTTAAGACCTGCATTTTATCTATGACAGAGTTGCCCAATCTACGCCTGGCCTGCCTGCAGCTCCTCACTAATTCTGGGGTGACGCACTCCAGATCCTATCCTAGCCCGACTCACCCCCCTCGAAACCAAAAGTTGGAAGTTTGGGCAGCCATTTATAAAGGTCAGGTTCACGGAGCCAGAAATTCACCCTACTTTGCGTACTCAAGCCAGGAGCAAAAATCTTGGCCTTAACTTTAATCAGTTTACCACCAGAGACTACATGCAAACCTGGCTCTTGTTTCCTGTCTCCGTGGCAAAAATTCATTACATACTATGTGCAGAATATAGGGGGTGAATTTACTGGAGGGGTGGCATGGTGGGTGGCTTCCCCAGGAGAAAAGTTAGTTGGTAGCTCATCGACTTTAAAATAGCTGCCCCTTAGCGATAATAGGCGGGGGGCAACCTTAAAAAAGTGTGAGTGGACGTCTGCCCCTCAGGGACAGGAAGTTCTGCCCTTGAAAGTAGTCCCAGTAGTGCCAGAAGGCAGTAGTGACTGCAGCTGGCACTAAGAGGGAGTCCCGAGAGATCAGGGTTACTGGACTGAAAGATATGTCTGGGGCTTTTGTTTGGGGAGGGATTGAGGACCCTAACAAGGGGGAGGAGGGGAGTGGAGGTCAGGTTTGAGAGGCTGGGGTGGGGAGGCATAAAGTGGAGATACCATCTTGGAGGGGTACCCCTGATGGGCATAAGGGCCTTGTAAAAAAAGGTACCCCCGTTCCTGCCTGCCTTTTGTCCTGAGTTGGGAAAGTAGTGGGCTGGTTAATTTCCTTCCACCTTTCCTTGCCCACTATGGCGGACGTGGCCTTTAATTGGCAACGTAGGGGCCTTGTCTAACTGATGTCTTACCTGCCCACCGTAATATGGGGGACAGTCCGGGAGTGGGCAGGAAGCCGGTAGGCTGGCCAGCTGTTTTACTTTAGCCTTTAAATATGCCAGAAAGAAGGCTGCTAAATTCTTCCCAAGATTGGAGTTCACATCAAAGATGGAACACTTATTAGGTTTAAGATGTTGTTAATAATTTGTTGTGTATTTACCTAATGAAATGAATCTCCTGAATGTATTATACTGATAGAGAGTTAGTAAGATAGAGAGAGAATTGAAAAAAACCTTGGCACTACGTAATTTTTAAAAAAATCATGAAACTGGAATGTTGCCCCATCTGCAGTTCAACTGCAGTGAAGTTCAGTTAGCTTGGCCCGACTGTTGGGCCTTGATCACATTCTGGACCTGAACAATGGCATCTCTGCTCAAACATTCCACAGATTTTAATATGCTCAGCAACTCATTGTTGCAATTGCCTCTGATTCATATCTTTAATGTACTAGAAGTCCGACACCCAACACATACTTTCTACTGTTACATTTTTGCTGTACGAGTTTCACTATAACACTTTGTTGCTTGCCTCAAAGTAAAACAGGAAACCAGCACTAAAGAGATAAGGAATGTATGAAACCAAAGCAAGGAAAGCAATTAGAGGAAATAAGAAAATATCTAATTACAAGTAAGGAGAACCAAGTGAACCAATCAAATTTCCTTTTAAAATGAACTGTCGTTATTTTTCTCAATAACTAAGAATTTTCACAGTCGGGATGACTCCAGAGACATTTAAAAATGGTGGTGGGACACGGATGCAGAAGACTCGCCTCCATTTCTGGCCGATGCAATTTTTACCGATAGGGGAAAGTGGGCAGGGTGTGAACCACACAGGCATGAAACAAGATCCCCGCTGGGCCATTTGAAAATAGTGCAAATAGACTCCATTTTCACTGTTCCAAGGGCCTGAACCCAAGTGTGGAAGTCACAGATTTATGGAGGAAACATAAATGCTCTTGAAGGGTTGATACGATCTGTTTAAGTGCCATGATCTGAAGCAATTTAAATCACCAACCATTTGAAAATAAAGGGCTTTGAAAATAAAAGAAACATATGTTACCGGATTGCATTGATTGACAGACCACATTTTGACTGACAGTTTTAAGAGGCTATTAAAGGATTTAGCTATTACTGACCACTGGAGGGAATTTAAAATCTTTGAATGGGTTCATGAATGAGAGTTTTTTTCTGTATTAAGTGTTTATGAGTGAGAGCCACATTAGATTATTAGAAGGTTTGTTAAAATTTCTACATGGCTCCTGAGGTCTGTCCATTGTGAATACTGGTTGAGGATATGGAGAATGTGAAGTGGCTTGGGGTATGAGGTGCATAGATGGAGCATGGGGTGTGCAATGTAACATGGAGGGGTGTATGGGAGTATGAGATGGCATGGACGAGTCATGGTGGTGTGAGGGGTCATGGGGTGGGTGAGGGTGAGGGCTAGAGAGCCCAACAGCCTTTTATAAAACTGGGCCAAATTCTCAGAAAACTAAGGCAGGCCTTCTAAATAGCCTGCCCCAGCACTTATCTGCCTCCATAGCCATCTCCAAACTGCCTCCAGTGGTGGCAGGCCAACTAATTCACATCTCCACCTCTCCGAAGCAAAAATTGTATTTGATGAGCTACCCCGCATCAGTATTGAAAATCTGGTCCTAAAATATCCAAAATTACATTTTAAACAGGATAAAAAAAACAAAAATTAAAAAACAGCATGAATAACTGCACTAACATAAATGTCTTATGTGTCTGACTTTTTAATAACACATTATTGCTTTTATTTAAGGTCTCAGTCACTGTAAGTCAGCAGCCCTGATATCTAGTCGTACATGTTATTATAAGATACAAAGTTATGAAAAAAAATTGTATTATTTTCCAATAATACCTAGAGTGCCTTGTTGTAAGAACATAATAATTGGAGCAGGAGTGGCTATTTGGCTCCTTGAACCTTCTCCACCATTCAATAAGATGATGACTGATCCGATTATGCCCTTAACTCCACTTTCCTGAATGCCCCCCATGACCTTTGACTCCGTTGTAGATTCAAAATCTACCTAACTCAGCTTTGAATATATTCAATAACCTAGCCTCCACTGTTCTCTAGGGTAGAGAATTCCAAAGGTTAACGGCCTTCTAAGAGAGGAAGTTCCTTCTCATCTTCATCTTAAATGGAGACACATTGGACAGAATTTTCCGTGCCCGTTGGCATCTGCCATGCTTGGCATTGGCAGTGTGAGCGGACAATATGGCGAGAAGGCCAGAAATTGGTTTCACAACATTGTGAAACTAGTTTGTGATCGTCCACTTAGACCGTCGATGGTGGGCCTTTTTCCCTGCAATTGGGCATTGGGAACCTCGTTGTAATCTCATTGTAAAACATCTGCAAAACATTATAAGGCCAGCCCGCCAGAATCATTCCCACCCTGTACTGGACCTCTGCCCATGTTGGCGTGATTGCATGCTGGTGCAGAACACGTCTTGACAGTTATGGCATGCAGAAGTCGGGACTTACTAGCAGGGCCTTGCTCATATCGCGGACAAGCGAGGAACAGAAGATGCTGGAGCCCAACAGCAACAGCACACTGGAAGAACGTCCATGGCATGCTGGGTGGATTCTCATGGACATGGGTCTGCTGCAAAGCAGCTCACGGAAGGTGGAAATTCACCATTGAGGGTCTGATCACAATGGATGATGGTCAAGGGGGTGGAGAGGAAGGTCCAGGTGTTTGGAAGCGGAAAATGTACCGAGCGGTGGGAGAATTAGGTCTAGAATCGACTGTGAGGGGAAGAGGTGTTAGGGAGGATGAGGTTGGCAGAGAGGGAATGAAGGTGTCAGGCAGGGGTAAGGTTGGGAGGAGAGAGACAAAGGTGTTGGGGGGCGAGGTTGGGGGGGAACAAAGGTGTTGGGGGTAGGGAGTACAGGAGATAGGAGTGGGTAACGGGGGAAAAGATGACACCTGGGAGCGTAGGTTTAAGGGGAATTGAAGGTGGAAGGGTAGAAGTTCAGAGGGGGAAAGGAGTGCGGAGGGAGGAGGGAGTCCAGGGGGAGGATGGAGTGCGGAGAGGGCAGGGAGCCTGTTGGGAGGAAGGAGCGTGGAGAGGGGAGGGAGTAAGGATGGAGGAAGAAGGAAGGCTGGAGAAAAGAGTCAGGAGGGGGGGAAGGACTGGGTGGGGAAGGGGTCCAGAGGAGGTAACGGGTTCCAAGGGGGGGAAGGGGTTCCAAGGGGTGGTAGGGGTTCCAAGGGGGGAAGTGGTCTGCAGGGGACGATGCCTAGATGAACTTGCAAGGGAGGGCTCTGATGGGTCCATGACTGCCTCTTGGGGAGCGAACTGAGGGTGGGCCTGGTACAAGGGAATGGTGAGAATGACCGAAGGCAGAGTGAGGCAGTAGGGTGGGAGGGTGAGGATTTGACGTTAGCGGTAGAAGGGCCGGCGAGGGTGGTTGGTGGGAACTTGGAGGCAGATATGGACGCTGGGGGTGGGGAAGAGGAGGTCAGGGAGGTTAATGTGGATGGGGTAGGATTTTCAGGAAGGAAGAGAACATGCACATTCTCCTGGACATCCCCAAAGGAAAAGGGTTGCGGCTGGTAGGTCACAAGGGGAGGTGGAAAATGATACCAGAGGTGTCAACAGTGATGGGGGCAAGGAAGTGGGTGACTGCGGGAGGGGAAAAGTCAAGGGAGTGAATGAAGAACTGAATCACCACCATGCTGTCTAAATCAAAATTAAAACCGGAGTCGTGGTGGGCAGGATCAGGTGCTGTATGGGAGTGTGATCAGTGAGCGGGTGGAAATGCAGGACAGCTCACTTGGACAACTGAAAGCAATCACCAGCAAGCAGCATTGAAAATGCATAGGACATTGAGGTGAGAGAATACAGGAAAGGTCCGCGAGCATGGGAGAGACTTGCATGAGGCTCCAAAAGGCCCTGCCACACATACACTTCTCCCTCCAGAATCACTCATTGGCCAGCTGCTCACTCTGTGGTGACTGAGGTTGAGGGGCTCATAGGCAAAGGGGGCTCAGAGGGAGAGGGCAGCCTCTGAGATTGCTGAGTGGATGACCCTGGGGTATCTCCTCTCCCCTTCGGTTACCAGACCTTCAGCCTGACTCCTCCACTTTCCCCCTGAAATCCCTTCGCCCCTTTGGAACCCCTCCCCCTCAGACTCCTTGAGGGGAAGGAGCACCTGGAGGGGAGGGAAGGAGCACCTGGAGGGGAGACAAGGTGCCCCGTTTCCCTCTTGCATTTCCACTATAGGAACTCACCCATGGCTACCGCAAAGGAGTGCAGGTCTCCACACTTCTCCACATTCTGCTGGGTGCCTTGGAGTCTGCCATCCTCCCCATGGAGACCTCCATACTTGCAAGGTGGAAACCACTTCATCAGAGAGCAGATGACGTACTCCTTCGACTCACATGCCACTTTGTTGAGGGCTTCCAACAGCTCTGCGTGATGTTCCCTCGCCTTCTGCTGATTCTTCAGGATGAGTTAGAAGGCCAAATCCAGGGGTTCATCATCTGACTCGGGCCTCACAGATGCCTCCTCTTTAGCAGTCCTCCGAGTGCCATGGAGTTCGGCTGAACCTGCTTCCTCCTGCTGCGGACACGTGTCCATGTGGTGACCACCAGATTGTGAGCCCAAGCCTGCTCTAGATCTAGATTCCACTGAGGGTGTGTGCCTCTGCGCTGGAGCAGGGTGTGGGTAAGCGCTGTGACGGGTCTTCCAGGCCTCTTATTTCCAGCTCTTTAATGGAGGAGGAGTCCTCTTGGCTGGAGGTGAGGATGTGGATGGAGCTGAGGGACTGGCTGGCTGAGGGTGTTAGTCACTTGTTAGAGCTCCCTGTGAACCAGAGTAGCGATAATTAGTGCATGGCAGCAGAGTCAAAAGCAGGAGAGAGAGCACTCACATTTCCATTGAACGAGGAATGATGTGGTGCAGGATGCTCAAGAGGTGTTTGCCGCTGACCTCATCCACCACTGCAGGCATGGTCCATCTCCTCAACAGTCAGCATGATGGCACACTCCATAAAGTGAGTGACGGGCCTAATGTGGGCCACTCCATCCCCGGTCTTGGACCTCTCCCTGATGATGTGAGCCAGCTTCTCCTGCATGGAAACAGATGGAGAGAGTGTGAGCAGGACACATGGCACTGTGTGGAATGTTTGTATGATGAGCAGAGCCATGGACAGGATGAAGATGCGAGCTCCAGAGGATATGAGCCTGATGGAAATGTGAGGGTGTGTGTGAGAGTTAATGGCATTGTCTCTTGGGGTGTGAGATCCCTGTGGATGTGTGATGGGTTTAGGAGAGTGTGAGTTGAGAGTGATGAGAAGAGTGACTTACCCTGGCACAACAGATGAGACCATTCATCCTGTAGGAGCACTGGGTGGCTGTCCTCTTTTGTAGGGCATTGGTGCTGATCACCACTGCCACTGCCTCTTATGCTGGACTAGTGATGCTGCTGCCCCTCCTGCAGCCAGAGCAGGGGTAGAGGTCATTATGCTAGGCCTCCACGGCATCCAAAGTCTCTTGAGGGATGTGTCACTAAACTGGGGGACTGCAGTCTTTTTGCCTTTTGTCTTCTGTGCAGCAGTCCTGGGCTGGGAGCACTGAGAGGTGTGCATGTGGCTGCACTTTATATGTAGTGCTCAGCATGATGAAGCCACAAAGTGATGGCATGGCGGGCGCGTGACAGTTCGCCCACCATCGAAATGGTGTGTTCCCAGAAATGTATAATTAATGTGGCGGGTTTGGGATGATACGGCGTGAGAAGCCGCTATTGCGGTCAGTAGATAAAATATGGTTTTCCCCACTTGTTGGAGCACTTAGTGCAAATCTTGGATGATTCCGCCCCTAATTTTGAAATTAATTTTGAAACTAGGCTCCAGCTCTAGATCCCCCTCATTGTCATATGACGTTATCCACTTGTAGGAATTTACATAATATTCTGAATTGTGCTGGCCAGCAGGCAAAACCGAGGTTGTTAACTGGTTTTCACCTATAGAGAAGCTATTGACTATAGTCTTTGAGAAATGATGATCCCACAATCTATTTACTGGTATTTAGCACTATGTCTCCTACAAATGTGCAAAGGAAAAGTTCATACTGAAGAGGAATGTTATATGGGATCACCTTACAGAAATAAATGGGTTTTGATTGTTTAGGATCATAGTTTTCTGTTACATAGAAACCCATGATAACAGGGACAGATGCTGTTTGACAAGTAAATTCACTAGCAATCTTTTGTCAATTGCTTTTGAATGAAGAAACTTAACCCAATAGTTGACATGGAGGAGAGGGGGTGGTCAGGAAACAATTAAGTTACCTGAAACATTAGGTTCTTAATAAAAAAGCTGAGTTAGTCACATGTCTTAGGATGGAGAGTTACAAGATGTTATTGCACTTATGAGTATGTGGTGGGTTTATTCTCTTTCTCAAATGCAGATGAAACTGTATTTTCTAAAGAGTGACCCACATAGAATCAACTGATCCTGTCCAATTATCCATTACTTTTAACATTATCATTAATGTAGCTCAGAATGAAGATTGCAGAATTAGACCATATTTTGATTTTGTCAATAGTTTCTGGTTATTATTTGAAGAAGAAAGTGGAAATAGCAATGTAAAGAGAAACATAAAATGGTCTAAACTATATGTTCCTCGGTGTAAATCTTTGTTTATGTCACAGACAGGGTTACCTCTATTTGTGCAGATAGGTGGCAATTGCTGCTTGATCACTCAGGCACAGAGGACACTAGTCAGTCAGTGGGCGTTAATTACCTTGACTGATCTTGCCATATCTTGATGCCCTGTTGGTGTAGAGGGTGTTTCTTATGTTTAGAGTTATAGAGTTATACAGCACAGAAACAGGCCCTTTGGCCCATTATGTCCGTGCTGGCCATCAAACACCTATCTATTCTAATCCCATTTTCCAGCACTTGGCCCATAGCCCTTTAGTCCATGGCATTTTGAATGCTCATCTAAATACTTCTTAAATGTTGTGAGGGTTCCTGCCTCTACCACCCCCTCAGGCAGTGTGTTCTAGATTCCAACCACCATCAGGGTGAAAAAAACTTTTTCTCAAATCCCCTCTAATCCTCCTGCCCCTTGCCTTAAATCTATGCCCCCTGGTTATTAACACCTCTGCCAAGGGAAAAAGTTTCTTCCTATCTACCCTATCTATGCCCCCCATAATTTTGTATACCTCTATCAGGTTCCCCCTCAGCTTTCTCTGCCCTGAGGAAAACAACCCTAGCCTATCCAGTCTCTCTTCATAGATGAAATGCTCCAGCCCAGGCAACATCCTGCTGAATCTCCTCCGCACCCTCTCCAGTGCAATCACATCCTTCCTATAGTGTGGCGACCAGAACTACACACAGTACGCCAACTGTGGCCTAACTAATGTTTTATACAGCTCCAACATAGTCTCCCTGCTCTT
Organism: Carcharodon carcharias; assembly: GCF_017639515.1. NCBI lineage: Eukaryota > Metazoa > Chordata > Chondrichthyes > Lamniformes > Lamnidae > Carcharodon > Carcharodon carcharias. Next base: position 88,130,431 of record NC_054477.1, on the reverse strand, counting down.
ATATTCTATGCCTTGGCTAATAAAGGCAAGCATCTCATATGCCTTCTTAAACACCTTATCTACCTGTGCTGCTGCCTTCAGGGATCTATGGACAAGAATACCAAGGTCCCTCTGATCCTCTGTACTTCCTAGGGTCCTACCATTCATTGTGTATTCCCAAGCCATGTTAGTCCTCCCAAAATGCATCACCTCACACTTGTCAGGATTAAATTCCATTTGCAGTGCTCTGCCCACCTATATCGTGCAGTAATCTAAGGCTTTCTTCCTCACTATTTACGACACCACCAATTTTGATGTCATCTGCGAACTTACTGATCATACCTCCTATATTCATATCTAAATCATTAATGTACACTACAAACAGCAAGGGTCCCAGCACCGATCCCTGCGGTACACCACTCGTCACAAGCTGTCAATCGCAAAAACAACCTTCGACCATCACCCTCTGCCTCCTGCGACTAAGCCAATTTTGGATCCAATTTGCCAAATTGCCCTGGATCCCATGGGCTCTTACCTTCTTGACCATTCTCCATGTGAGACCTTGTCAAAAGCCTTATGAAGTCTATGTAGACTACATCAACTACACTACCCTCATCTACACAACTAGTCACCTCCTCGAAAAATTCAATCAAATTTGTTAGACATGATCTCCCCTAACAAAGCTGTGCTGACTATCCTTGATTAATCCCTGCCTCTCCAAGTGGAGATAAATCATGTCCCTCAGAATTTTTTCCAATAGTTTCCATACCACTGATATTCAACCCACTGGCCTGTAATTACCTGGTTTATCTCTACTACCCTTCTTGAATAGTGGTACCACATTCGCTGTCCTCCAGTCCTCTGACACCTCTCTTGTGGCCAGAGAGGATTTGAAAACTAGTGTCAGAGCCCCTGCAATCTCCTCCCTTGCCTCACATAACATCTCATCTGGGCCTAGGGATTTATCCACTTTTAAGCCTGCTACAACCTCTAATACCTCCTCTTTTTCAATGCTAATTTGTTCAAATATATCACAGTCCCCCTCCCTGATTTCTACACCTACATTGTCCTTCTTCATAGTGACCATAGATGAAAAGTAATCATTTAAAACCTCACCTACGTCCTCCGGCTCCATGCACAGATTGCCACGTTGGTCCCTATAGGGCCCTACTCTTTCCCTGGTTATTCTCTTGCCCTTAATATATTTATAAAAGCCTTGGGGTTTTCTCACCAGTGTTTTTTCATGCCCCCTCTTCGCTCTCCCAATTACTTTTTAAGTACCCCCCTACACTTTCTATACTCCTCTAGGGCTTCCACTATTTTCAGCCCTCTGTATCTGCCATAAGCCTCCTTTTTTCCCCTTATCCAATCCTCTACATCCCTTGACATCCAGGGTTCTCTGGAGTTGTTGGTCCTACCCTTCACATTTGAGAAAGTTGATCTAGTAATCATTCTAATCCACTTGTAAACACCCTCACCAACACAAAAATAGGTGTGATTTGCAGAATCTGTTAATATATTACCCCTAATAGAATAAATTGATACCTTTAAATTTTTCCTATTAAAATGGATAATTTTTGAAGAATTGAAAATGTCAATCTTCAAATGAATCTAATTTATGGAAATTCGATTGAAGTAGCACACTTCATTCAAAATTATTCTTCATAGCATCACAGATACCATTACAGTTTATTAAAATTGGGACATTTTGAGTTCCAGGCTGAATTAATTTTCTAATTAACTTAATTTGAATATTAAAATTAGATCAATTTGAATTCCAATTAATGCGTACTTCGGTTTAGTTTATCAAATATATGCTCCACATTTTACAGTTTTTGCCTTACAGGCAAAGATAATTTTGTAGAGAATCTAATTTGTTTAAGCAACCTATATATAATTATCATATGTAACAATGTCATCATCTCATAGAATACATTGGTATATATTAATTTTTTGAGAGTTGCTGGTGGAAAATACCATCAACAATGGCAGCCCAAGTACCACCTATTTGCCTTCTTACAAAGACAGGCAAAACACTAACTCATGGGGCAGAATTCTGCCCTTGTCGGGCAGGCTTGGCGGGGATGGGTGGAGATGGTTGGGAAACTGACCGCCGCCTGCAATCAGGGCCTGACAGCGATTTCACGCTGGCAAGTCAATTAAGGCCCACCCAGCATGAGATGCGTGCTGCAGCGCTGCCTGTGTGGTTTGGGGGGGGGGGGGGGGGGGGGGGGGTGCTGATGAGGAGGGCGAGAGCGCAAGTTCGTGCGAGCGTGCGGGTGCGCGCTGGAAAAGCTCCCTGAGACACAGAGCTGCCTCAGAGAGGAACAGTTTTGAAAATAAAAAACAAAGGTTTTTAAAATGTTAATGAGCATGTCCCCTCATGACTCTGTGACATGACTGTCACATCTTAGAAATTAGGATGATCTTAAAAAATTTTTAATGATGGATCGAAATGTCATCCGACCCATCGATGAGATTTCGCAAAAAATGCAAAGGCCTTTTCGCCTGCCTGCCAACCGTAAGGTTGGACGGGCAGCAAAAAAATTTAAAATGATTGTATTGTTAATGGCCTTAAGAGGCCTTTTAATTGTCGGTGAGTACAATTGGAAATATCGCCTGAGTGTGCGATGACTTTGGGATGCTTGCCTGACGCCGTCGTAGGTTATTTTACCCTTGAGCATGTTGGGCATGCGCCTGCCCACTCAGCAAAAATTCTTGGCCATGTAGGAAAATAGGAGCAGGTATATCCCCTTCAGCCTCTTGAGCCTGTTCCACCATTAAATTAGATCACAGAAGATCTGTACTTTAATTCCATTTAGCCACCTTAGCTCCATAACGTTTGGTGTGTTTGACTAAGAAAAATCTATTGATCTCAATATTAAAACTCAATTCACCCAGCATCACCTGGATTTCCACTATCTTTTATCTGAAAAATTGTATCCCTTTTTTACTCCAAAATAATTTGGCTCCAACTTTAAGATGATGCCCTCTGTTCAGCAGAATCGGTTTCTTTGTGGTTTCTCTGCAGCTAATGTAATAGAGTTATTCAAAAAAGGAGAGACAGAGAAGACAAGCAACTATAGACCAGTAAGTCTGACATCAATTATTGAGGAAACATTGGAGTTCCTTATTAAGAAAGTGGCATTTAGAAAATCAAGATGTGATTAGGCAGGGTCAACATGGTTTTTGAAAAGTAAGCTGTGTTTGGCAGATGTATTAGACTTTTTTGAGGGTATAACTAGCGGGAAATATAAAGGAGAAGCAGTGGATGTAGTTTATTTGGATTTTCAAAAGGATTTTGATAACATGCCACATGAAAGGTTGTTGCACAAGATAAGGGCTCATGGGATTGAAGTAGTATATTAGCATGGATGGAGGATTGATTAAAAGACAGGAAAAAGAGTAGTAATGAACTGGTCATTTTCAGTTTGGCAACCTGTTACTAGTAGTGTACTGAAAGGGTCAGTGCTGGGGTCTCAGCCCATCTATATCAATGACTTAGATGAAGGGACTGAGTGTAATGTATACAAGCTTTATCAGTTAACAAACTTGTAATTTCCAAAAGCTGGGTGGGAAATTGAGCTGTGAGGAGAACACAAATGCCCGGATTTTTGCTCCCAAGGTAGGTGCACAGAGTTGAGAAATTTGCCCACTCCCCAAACCAGCCTCAGGAGAAACTGCCCCGAATGGTCAGATTTTCACTCCTAGGTATTGGGCAGTAATGATGCAGAGGCGAACCCTGTGTGGAGGAACACGTCTCGGGCATGGTATAAAAGGGGAGCCTGTAAGAGGAGTTGCTGCTGTGAGGCAGGAAGTGAATGGAAGAGCTGCAGGTCCTGAAAGGAGACATCAATCAAGAGTCAGGTGAGCATTAACTGTAATAGTTGTTCAACTGGTTGCTGATCCTAGAAAAGATGGCCATCATGAGCCTGCCTTAAGAAAATTTAGACATTACTGCTGCCTATTCACCTTATGATGAGGGAGCACACACTCTAAAGTTAGCTTCACAAAAGCTTCACAAAAGACAGCCATGGAGATAGCAGCATCAAGGCATCCTCAGCTATTCTGTATAGACTCAGTTTACTGTAATGCCTCAGGGATGATAATGCAGACCACATTTGCCATGAACCTTCACCCTTCCACCTCCCGTCTTTCTATCCATCTCTCATGGTGTGGCCATGCAATTGAGCCTTGACCAGGACCCCTATAGCTGCATGTAGTGATGGTAGCACAGTGTGACTCAGATGGAGCCAGCCAGCAGGGTAGTTTGCGTTTGGGAGCACAAAATGACATCTGGGAGTGACAGGAACAAAAACCAAGTTACCCTGCATTCGTCCAGACTCATTCCCCCATCTTCCTGCACTCCCCGCCTCCCCCACCAACATTAGCCATTAATCGTTGACTAGACAGAGAACATGGTTGGTGTAAGCAGACGTATGTGTGGGAGACCATTCGAAGCTGGAAGCCTTATGTGCCTTTTTTCCCTCATTTTTCATGCCAGAAGGAAGGCTGAAGAGCAAGAGGGGCTGCACGCCACTTCAGTGATCAGAATCTGCAGATCCCGGTCAAAGAGGTCCACATTGTACCCGAGTGGCTGGTGGAAACCACCTCCCCCCCACCCCCCCTTCACCCCCAACCCCGCCGCCCCACTGCCACCACCACAGTCACCAAGAGGCCATGGCAGGAAATGACCTCCGTCATAAGCACAGCATGCCAGTTTGTGGATTCGGTGCAGGAAGCGGTTCCTTGACTTGCTGTGCTCTGACAAGGTGAATTATTAATCGGAAGCACACAGAGCTCCAAGTGAGGTTCACGTCTGAATGCTGCATCTATGGTGGGACTTACCTCTCCTATAGCATGTAGGCTTGTATGCCCAAGCTGTTCCTAAAAACAGTAATGGGTAAGAACGTGAATGTCCACTGTGATGCACTCCCCAGAATCAAGAGATTTCTTCCTGGCAACACTACATATTAGTCTATCATCACTCTGTATTGGCAGGAGAGGGTCCACAATACCAGGGAGAGGGCTCACAATACTAGGGAGATGGCCTGGCTTAGAGGTGGGCCCACAAAGCTACAGGCATTTGAAATGTAGAGCAAACAGCCACGGTAGTAGCCAAGGTGAGCACCTGCTCATTATCGGGGATGGAGAATTGGCCGTAGCAGGTGCTAAAGGCTGCGGTAAAGGCACTTTTGAACATGGTGGTAATGGTGAAGGTGATGCTGTTAGTTCACTGAGCAGAAGGAGACATTGATATGAGAGGGACTGCGAGGATTGTGTTGCATGATAAGGGCACTGCAATTATGATTAAGGACAATGGTGTGTATCCAAGCATGGTCTCACAATGTCAAGGGCTACATCTCATTACCTCCTTCTGTGTCTCACACAAGTCCCAGCAACACTCGCTTACCATGCCTCCAGGTCACTTCACCCATCCAGGCATCAGGAAGAGGAAGAGATATCTGAGGAGGCAGTGTCAGATCACTCTGCAGCATAGAAACCAGCACATCGAAGGGATGTAGCACGCATTTAGTTTTGGGGACACATGGTAAAAGGCACCATACCAGAGTGCAGGAGGAGATGTCTAAGTGACAGACATCTATGCATGGTCCCCTTCAGAGGAGGGAGGGCAGCCGCAATGATACTCCAGTAGGCATGGAGGTAGGGCCTCAGAAGTCACCTTATGGGGCATGGTATTTGGAGAATCAACAGTAGATGTGTGGACATCTGGGTTTCCTGAGGCAATGCGAGCTCACACTCTGCGAGTGGAGGCAGTGATGAGCTCCACTTTGTCTCAGGAGCTTGACCACATGAACTTCAACCATGAGAAAATGGCCAATCTCATGGAGAGTCACATGCAGCATCACTCGGACTGGATGCAAGAGCAACTTAACTCCATGCAAAGGGTACAAAGCTCACTCAGTAGCCTGGAGCAGTCCATTCAGGGTACGAGCAGTGACATCTATGGAATACGTGTGGAGCTGTGTTTCTCGATAGGACATTCCCACTGATGGCACAACGGTTGCTGGAATAGATAACTGTTGCACCTGCAGCTTGCCCCATCTAGTCCAACCAAGGGCTGTGGGGGTTAATGAGGAGAGCAAAGGTTCTGAGAGCATCTTAGCAATCTTATCTTCTTCTAACTCCTCAGCCCCTTCCACCAGAGACCTCGTCATATTTTTATCATTCATTTAGAGGATGTGGGCTTCCATAGCTGGGCCAGCATTTATTGCCCATCCCTAGTTGCTCTTGAGAAAGTGGTGGTGAGCTGCCTCCTTGAATTGTTGCAATCAATGTGGTTTAGGTACACCCACAGTGCTGTTAGGAAGGGAGTTCCAGGAGTTTGACCCAGTGACAGTGAAGGAATGGCAATATATTTCCAAGTCAGGATGGAGAGTGACTTGGAGGGGAACTTCCAGGTGGTGGTGTTCCCATTTATCTGCTGCCCTTGTCCTTCCAGATGGTAATGGTCATGGGTTTGGAAGGTGCTGTCTTGGTGAATTCCTGCATTTCATTTTGTTGATGGTACACACTACTGCTACTATGCATCAGTGGTGGAGGGAGCGAATGTTTGTGGATGTGGTGCCAATCAAGAGGGCTGATTTGTCTTGGTCAGTGTCAAGCTTCTTGAGTGTTGTGGGAGCAGCACTTATCCAGGCAAGTGGAGAGTATTCCATCAAACTCCTCATTGTGCCTTGTAAATGGTGGACAAGCTTTGGGAAGTCAGGAGGTGAGTTACTTGTTGCAGGATTCCTAGCCTTTGACCTGCCTTTGTAACCACAGTATTTATATGGCTAGTCCAGTTCAGTTTCTGGTCAATGGTAACCCTCAGGATGTTGATCGTGGGGGATTCAATGATGGTAATACCATTAAACGTCAAGGGGTGATGGTTAGATTCTCTCTTGTTGGAGATGGTCATTGCCTGGCACTTGTGTGGCAAGAATGTTACTCGCTGCTTGTCAGCCCAAGCCTGGATATTGTCCAGGTCTTGCTGCATTTGGACATGGGCTGCTTCAGTATCTGGGGAGTCATGAATGGTGCTAAACATTGTGCCATCATCAGCGAATATCCCCACTTCTAACCTTATGATGGAATGAAAGTCATTGATGAAGCAGCTGAAGATGGTTGGGCCTAGGACACTACCCTGAGGAACTCCTGCAATGATGTCCTGGAACCGAGATGACTGACCTCCAACAACCACAACCATCTTCCTTTGAGTTAGGTATGATTCCAGCCAGCGAAGAGTTTTCCTCCTGATTCCCATTGACTCCGGTTTTGCTAGGGCACCTTGATGCCACACTCGCTCAAATGTCTCAGTGACAATGGTTTCCCCTGCAGAAATGCAGAAGCCACAGGCTGGGGTAGGTCACCAACATGTCCCGGCATGACCAAGCCAGCTACCATGTTCTTCAATGCATATAGCACGTGAGTTGAGCAGCCTGCCTCCACCCCTTTCAAGGCAATACAGGGGGAGCACTACATAGGAGCATTCATGAGCACAGCGTACTGTGCCACCTCCATCACTAATGGATTTGCCATGGTTTAATGTCTTATCACCTTTGCTGATACCACAATTAAGTTCATTGTAAATACACATCATTATTTCCAAAAGTGCTGTGGTCAATTTTTGTACACAAGCCCGCAATGAAAATGTTAACAAAATGAAGGTGGTTCTTACTGTTGGCACAAAGACTGCATCTGCAGTCCATCTCTCATTGATGCTATTAGAAGTAAGGGAGTGCCCAAGGCATGTCCGGAAGTGAAAGGCTGTTTCCTTCTCCAGACCTTCAGATAAGGTAGTAGTACACAAAGGGTTGCAGACTGAGATGCTCCTTGCAACCATCAATTATTTCATTTAAGAGAGAATTAATGATCAGACACAAAGATCAAATCCAGTTTATCAAGTGCACTTTAAGCATGAGTGTTGTGTTAAAGGCAGTCACCGCGCATGATTATTACAGTCACTCAAGTGGATTTTCTGCTTGTGAAGATGTCATGTATTCTCCAGGGAAGTGTGCTGGTGTGGTTTCTCCATTACATTTGAAGCCTTTGCCTTCTAGGTGGTATAGACCCTGGGTTCACAGGGAGCTGAGGTGTTGATAGCATTGCATGTTGCTAATGTTGCACACTCTGGAAACTGGACACCGGTGGTGGATGGATAATGTGGGTGGTAGTTGAAGGGGTTATTCTAACACACTTGTGGCATCAGCCTGTGCAGTGTACAGTTGCTGCAGTACTGTTAGTACATACAATCATAACTGAAGGTCGTAGGTGTAAAGTATTGCTTTCTAACAGCACTCTTGGCATAATGGGCATGGTTTGAGTAGGCACAAGATGGTGTTTTCAGTGGCTCTCTGACGTTTATGTGCATGGGCAATGCTGTGAAGGACTTCTCTGTATTGTGCACTATGTTGAGGCCAAGGATTATGATAGTCATGGTATCAGCCATATTGATGGCATTGACTTTCATTATGTGTTGTTGGTTTTCTTTCTTGTTGGGGATGGGCATTTCTCTGAAGAAATGTGGATTCCATGTTAAAGGTTTATTGCTCACTGGGGACTGTCTGATCTACCTGGTGATATTTAAAAGCCTAAGAGAATTGGCTTTGAATTAGTAGACTTCAGGCGATGACCACGACCTGTAAAGAATCTGCCATGTGTACCAAGCCTGCCCCTCACCTGGTCTCTCACTGCTGCCCTCTTCATCCTCCTCCATGTCATCTCCATGACCTTGGATAGGGTCCTCCTCCTCATCTTCCTCATTGTTAACCTCCTCAGATGTTGTAACTATAGGCCCAGCTTCTGTCCCCTCTGATTCTAGGCCCCTCTGCTGTGCCATGTTGTGGAGCATGCAGAAAGCTACAATATTCTGGAGACCCTTGCAGGGGCATACTGACAAGGTACCTATAGTGCCAATAGCATCAAGATGCCAATAGCCTGTTCTATTGTGATGTGGTTTAGCACATGACTGTTGATGCAGTGCCTTTCAGGCTCCATGTGCAGCCATCCAAAGGGGGTCATCAGCTGCCACCTTCCCCCAGAAACCATCCATAGACCTGTGTTGGTGTCTGATAAGGCTGAGGCAGCTGCGAATTCCTCAGTATAAAAGAGTGGTGGCAGATTCCAAGGTACTGTGCACATACAAGCAGGAACACCTTGTTATGGTCACACACCACCTGCACGTTCAAGGATTTCCTGTTTGTGAAGGTTTCTGGTTGATGACTTGGTGCCCTTATGGTGATTTGGGTGCAGCCGATAGCTCCCTGTACTTGAGGGAAGCCTGCTAATTTGGCAAACACTCTGGTTTACTGCATCTGCAATCCATCAGGAAGCTTATGTACTCCCCTACCCGAGCAAATAGGGCATCTGTGACTGCCTTAATGCATCTGTGTGTGGCTGGTGGGATATGCCACAGATGTTTCCAGCTGACCCCTGGAAAAAGCTGGCAGCATAAAAATTTAGAGCCACTGACCTTAAGTGCCACTACAGGGCATGCAAATCTTTCAACTGTGGTGCCAAATCTTGTTGCACTATGGCACATATCTCAGTAACAAATTCCTAGGATAATCCAAGGCTGATTCTGTGCTGGTTTTCTGTCATATCCAGATATGACCTGTGCAGTTGGTATACCCTTACCACAGAGTAAAACCTTGTTGTCCTCCTCCTCCTTCCTGGCCCACGCTGCGCTGCCTACAACAGGCCTTTTCCTCTCCCTGGGTTCGCACGTTGCCCCCACTCACATGCTTCTATGACACAAATATATGATGGTGCTATCCCTGTTTTGCAGCTTTTTTGGCACGATGTGCACTGGTCCCTTTATCTGGAATGCTCTCCTTCGTCCCACCTGGATACCCAAGTCGGGGCGGGGGCGGGGGTGGCTGAACAGATAGGTCCTTCAAAGGCCACGAGCCCCACCCTCGAACACATACACCTGTGTTTGAAATGGTTGAACTTTTGTGGCACTTCTTCAAAAGGGTACCTGACATCTCCAAAGACTTTCGCCTAGCTTTACGACATTTGCACAAAGTTGTAAGTCACACAAGTTGGGTCCTGGAAATGCTCATGACAAAAATTACTTCTGCTTGGAGTTAGCTGGACTTTTAAATGTACCGCCACTTCCATGGAATGCATATGTGCAAAATCTGTCCTGTGCAGATCCTCATCCACTCTGCCAAAAATGGTTTGTGCCAGATATGGTACCATTTTCAATAAGGCATTAAAATCCAGGCCAAAGAGTCTGCAAAGAGGTATAGACAGGATCTCCTTCCTCATAGACAGCGTGAGAGTGGGCAGCTACCGTATAATGTGGAAAATGTGAGGTTATTCACCTTGGTAGGAAGGATAGCAAAATAGAATATATTTTAAATAGTGCAAGACCATCACATGTTAGTGTTCAGAGATTTAGGTGGTCTTGTGTGTGAAACAAAAAGTTAATATGCAGATACAGCTAGCAATCTGGAAGTAAAATAGCATTTTGACCTTTATTGCAAAAGTGCTTAAGTGTAAGAGTAGCTGGTCTTGCTACAATTATACCTTATTTTATACACCTGGAGTACTGTGCAGTTTAGGTCTCCATATAAGAAAGATATTCTTGCTTAGAGTTGGTGCAACAAAGGTTTACTAGATTGATTCCTGCAATGAGAGTTTTGTCCTGGGAGCAGAGAATGAGTAGATTGAACCTAGCTGGAGTTCAGATGAATGGGAGCTGGTCTCATTGAAATGTATAAAAGCTTAGAGAGCTTTACAGGGTATATGCTGCAGGTTGTTTCCCCTGGCTGGGAAGTCTAGAACTAGGACTTACAGTCTCAAGATAAGTGGGTCGGCCATTTAGCACTGTGATAAGGAGAAATTTCTTCACTCGGGTTATAAATCTTTGAAATTCTCTGTCTCTTGAAGACTTTGGATGCTCAGTCATTGAATATATGGAGGACTGAAATTGATTGATTTTCAGACTGTAGGGAATCAAGGAATACAGGGATCAGGCAGGAAAGTGGAATTGAGATTGAAGGTCAACCATGATCTTATTACATGGTGCAGTGGGCTCAAGGGTACTGTATGACCTACTTCTGCTCCTATTTCTTATGTTCTTATCCTATTGCATATGTCCTTTAAAGACCTCAATTACATCACCCCCTGTTTTTCCAAACTCAAAACAATACAAACCTGTACGGAACCTAGCCTCATAATTTAATCCTTTAAGCCCTGGTATCATCCCGTTGAATCTGCATTGTACTGCCCCCAGGGCCAAAATATTTCTCCTGAGGTGCAATGCATAAAAATAAATGCAGAACTCCAGATAAGGACTGACCGTGGCTCTGAATACAGAAGCATCACTTCCTCATGTTTATTTTCCTTCTTGAGATAAAGGTCAACATTCCTGTAATTTTAGAATTAGTTTTTGTACCTTGCTTTTAACAAAACAGAAAATGCTGGAAATACTCAGCAGGTCAGGCAGCAGCTCTGGAGAGAGAAACTTAGTTAATGTTTAACAGTGATTGCCCTTTCATCAAACAGGTTTTAAACAAATGCAGAGGCAGGAAAAGGGGGAAATGAGGAAAGAGTAAAATGAAAGGTCTGTGATAAATTGAAAAGCAGCAGAGATTAATGACAAAACGGATGACAATCAAAAGCAAAAGAAGATGGTAATGGGACAATAAACAAAAGATGGACCAGGAGGTGGTGTAAATGGGATCCGCAGAATCATCACCAACAGCTGCCATCCAAAAAAGAAATAAGACAGCCGTTATAATCTGAAATTGTTGAACTTAATGTTGAGACTGAAAGGTTGTAATGTGCCTAATTGAAAGATGAGGTGATGTTTCTCCAAGTTACATTGCGCTTCATTGCAACAGTGTAGGAGGCAGAGGACAGAGAAATCAGAGTGGGAGTGAAGTGGAGAAGTAAAATGATAGGCAACAGTTGGAAAGTAGTCACCCAATCTGCATTTGATTTCCCTAATGTAGAGGAGACCACAACATGAGCAGCGAATATAGTAAATTGAAAGAAGTACAGATAACTCATTGTTTCACCTAGCAGGAATGCTTAGGTCTCTGGACCATACGAAGGGAGGAGAGAAGGCAGGACTTGTATCTCCTGCATTGCACTTGGGGTGATTGGGGGGTGGACGAGGATGTCACAAGATGGCATGGTTCCTTCAGCATGCTGAAAGAAGAGGGGAAGGTGTGTGATGGTGACATTTTGCTCTAGGTGATGGAAATGGCGGAGAATGATCAATTGAATTTGGAGACTGGTGGTGTGGAACGTGTGGACAAGGGGAACACTATCATGGTTCTGAGAAGGAGGGGAATGGGTGGGAGCAGAAGTACAGGAAATGGAACAAACACACTTGAAGGCCCTGTCAACCGTGGAGGTGGGGAATTCTCGGTTGAAGAAAAAGGAAGACATGTTGGAAGCACTGGGATGGAAAGTAGCATCATCAGAACAGATGCAATGGAGATGAACAAACTAGCAGAGTGGAATAAAGGCTGGACAGGAAGCGAGTTTCAGGAAATGTTGTAGCTGTGGGAGTCACTGGTCTTATAATAGATATTGGTTGGTGGCCTATTCCCAGAAATGGAGATAAAGCAGTCCAGGGAGGGAAGGAAAGAATTGGAAATGGATCATATGAAGATGCCAGAAGGATGGAAATTGACTCTATTTCCTATGAATTAGAGCAGTCCAGGGCTATCAATTCATCTCTGAATGCCCATTATGCTCTTGTGACCACAGGTAGGTCCTTGATGCTCTCAGGCCATTCTTTCATCACTACTTCTTGCAGCACTTGGAGAGTTGCATCTGGTTGGGTAGCACGCTTGATTTGAGTAAGGCACTTGTCCATCGGATTCAATATCTCTGCTGGGTTGATGACTTCAAGAGCATGTTGAGATCCTGCTTCATGTTGAATCTGGAAGATTTGGAATTCTGTTTTAGCATCCTCAACTTTATTCATAGGGTGTGCTGCTCTCGACAGCATATCAGTGATGTACATCAGTTTCCCTTGCTTGCATGTCACGCCCAGATGATATCTCTGTAAACGGAGTAACATTCTTTGCGGACGTTTTGGAGGAGGTAGTAGCAGTTTGAGGAAAATGTTTTGAAGTGGTTTGTGGTCGGACTCCACTGTTACTTTGTTTCACCCAAGTGGGTATTGATGAAAATGCTCACAAGCAAAGACAATAGCCTGGCTCATATGAATGTACTAACATACGAACTAGGAGCAGGAGTAGGCCACTTGGCCTTTCGATCCTGCTCCGCTATTCAATAAGATCGTGGATGATCTGACTGTAACCTCCTGCCCACTGCCAGTAACCCTTCACCCCCTTTTTTTTTATCAAGAATCTACCTACCTATGCCTTGAAAACATTCAAAAACTCTGCTTCCATTATCTTTTGAGGGAGTTCCACCTCACTACCCTCTAAGAGAAAAAACTTCTCATCCCTGTCTTAAATGAGCAACCCCTTACATTTAAACAGTGACCCCTACTTCTAGATTCTCTCACAAGAGGAAACATCCTCTCCATATCGACCCTGTCAAGACTCCTCAGGATCTTCTATGTTTTAATCAAGCTGCCTCTTTCTCTTCTAAACTCCAGCAGATACAAGCCCAGCCTGTCCAACCTTTCCTCATTAGATAACCTGCACATTCCTGGTATTACTTTAGTAAACCTTGTCTGAACTGGTTCTAATGCATTTACATCCTTCCTTAAATAAGGAGACCAATACTGTACACTTTACTCCAGATATGGTCTCACCAGTGTCCTGTATAACTGAAGCATAACCTCCCTTTTTTCTATTCAATTCCCCTCATAATAAATGATAACATTCTATTAGCTTTCCTAATTGCTTGCTGTACCTGCATACTAGCCTTTTGCAATTCATGCACTAGGACCTCCAGATCCCTCTGAAACTCAGAGCACTGCAATTTCTCACCATTTAGATAATATGCTTCTTTTTTATTCTTCCTGCCAAAATGGACAATTTCACATTTTCCCTGATAATACTCCATTTGTCAGATTTTTGCCCACTCAGTTAACCCATCCATGTCCCCTTGTAGCCTCCTTATGTCCTCTACACAACCTACTTTCCTATCTATCTTTGTATCATCAATAAATTTAGCAACCATGCCTTCAATCCCTTCATCCAAGTTGTTTATATAAATTGTATAAAATTGAGGCCCCAGCACTGATCCCTGTGGCACATCACTGGTTACATCCTACCAACCAGAAAAAGACCCATTTATGGCTACCCTCTGTTTCCTGTGAGCTAGCCAATCTTCTTTCCATGCCAATATGTTACCACCTAAACCAGGAGTTTTTATTTTCTGCAAATACCTTTGATGTGGCATCTTATCAAATTCTTCTGGAAATCTAAGTACAGTATATCCATTGGTTCCCCTTTATCCACAGCACATGTGGCTCTTCAAAAAACTCCCAATATGTTCATTTGATGCTCTCTTTCTGCAGTCATCAATCTAATAATCACAAACCATTCATCACCTCTGGACCTTACAGAACCAACCTGTTGTGTGGCGTATAGTGATTCGTCAGACTCTTCAGCTGATCTACCTTCAGTGGCCATCTGTATAGGCTTGTTGTGCTTCTTTCGAGCTAAACAGTTGTGTGCAAAATGATCCGGCTTCTTGCAGTTAAAACACTGCATTCCCCAATCTGGATAAGCCTCCACAGTATTTGTATCCTGCCCTTTTTCATGATCCTTCTGCTCTTTCAGCCTGGAATGTCTATTAGCATAATACAAAGACTGGTCTATTCTGCCATGATTATGCTCTAACTGATGATTTACAGCCTCAATGCCTCTGTACATGTCAATCGCTTTTTTGAGAGTAAGTTTCTCCTCTCAGTAGATGTGCTCTAGCTGCAGGATCTCTTATGTATCCTCTCTTTAATGAGATCATCTTTTAGCTGCCCGAGTTCACAGGATTCTGCGAGGTGTTTACTGGAGTGAAGAAGTATCGCTCTTCTCTCTGACAGGATTTCCGCCTGTTTCTTTTGCCCTGTTCACCTCATTTCTCAATTTCCTTAGTTCAGATGAAGGGTCATACGGACTCGAAACATTAACTGTATTCCTCTCCGCAGATGCTGTCAGACCTGCTGAGTTTTTCCAGGTATCTTTGTTTTTGTTCTAGATTTACAGCATCCACAGTTTTTTGCTTCTATCTTAGTGTTTAATTGACTGCCACCTCTCTTCAAGGAATGTCTACCTTGAAGAAGTAAAAACAAAAAAACTGCGGATGCTGGAAATCCAAAACAAAAACAGAATTACCTGGAAAAACTCAGCAGGTCTGGCAGCATCGGCGGAGAAGAAAAGAGTTGACGTTTCGAGTCCTCATGACCCTTCGACAGAACTTGAGTTCGAGTCCAAGAAAGAGTTGAAATATAAGCTGGTTTAAGGTGTGTGTGTGGGGGGCGGAGAGATAGAGAGACAGAGAGGTGGAGGGGGGGGGGCTGTGGTTGTAGGGACAAACAAGCAGTGATAGAAGCAGATCATCAAAAGATGTCAACAACAATAGTACAAAAGAACACATAGGTGTTAAAGTTAAAGTTGGTGATATTATCTAAACGAATGTGCTAATTAAGAATGGATGGTAGGGCACTCAAGGTATAGCTCTAGTGGGGCAGCCCCCCACCCGCCCCCCTCCACCTCTCTGTCTCTCTATCTCTCCGTCCCCCACACACACACCTTAAACCAGCTTATATTTCAACTCTTTCTTGGACTCGAACTCAAGTTCTGTCGAAGGGTCATGAGGACTCGAAACGTCAACTCTTTTCTTCTCCGCCGATGCTGCCAGACCTGCTGAGTTTTTCCAGGTAATTCTGTTTTTGTTTTGGGATTTCCAGCATCCGCAGTTTTTTTGTTTTTATCTCTGTATTTAATTGACTGCCGCTGCTCTTCAAGAAATGCCTACCTCCTTGAAGAAGTTCTGTTCCTCTCTGCGACAAGATTTCCGTATCTCTCTGTTGTCTTGCTCACCTTCCTTGCTTTCCATTTCCCTCCTAGTGTTTGGCAAGGTGTTTACTAAAACCCGCTTTCACAGCCATATCTCCTTTCTCAGTGACTGTCTCTGTCTCCGACTTACCCCACGTGGATTTCAACTGAAATTCCACCCCTCATGTTTTGAACCCACCCAGGATTACAGGTAACTCCGGGACATAAAACGTTTCTCGGACTGCTGTTCCCGTCACATTCTGAAATCCACACTCAGTGCCATGCGCCGCCATATGAACACACTCGACCTCTCCCTCCAGCAGCACCACAGTACCCTTTTTCAAAGCTGCACGTGCCCCCAGTTTCATTTTATCCTTCGGCTCATCCGACGCCTCAACAAGAAACTTTTTCTCTTTCTCTCAAGTGCTAAGGAACGCAAGCTGCAACAACTCATCGACACCAACATCCATCTAGGACCCTCCACCCCTGCCTGTTCCTCCGTCCCCACCCTTTCTTCCAATCCCAATGCCAGCCGTGTATTCACTATACCCCCTGACCTTCCCCTCTCCGATGCTGAACATTCAGTGCTCAGCAAAGGACTTAGTTTCATACCCTTACGCCCTCACCTCAATGAATTTCGGGCTCGGCATGATACTGAACTCTTCTTCCGCCGTCTTCGTCTCCGGGCTCACTTCTTTGGGCAGGAGTCCTCTCCCAGTTCAACGGATCCTTTTACCCATCTCCAATATTCTCCCTCCACCTGGACCCCTCCCTCTGGATTCTTACCTTCTCTCGATCTTTTCATTGAGAACTGTCGGCGCGACATTAGTCGTCTCAATTTCTCTGCTCCTCTCACCCATTCTAACCTGTCTCTCTCTGAACTTACTGCACTCCATTCTCTCAGGTCCAACCCTGACATTGTCATCAAACCCGCTGACAAGGGTGGTGCTGTTGTTGTCTGGCGCACTGACCTCTACCTCGCGGAGGCTGAGAGTCAACTCGCAGACACTTCCTCCTACCTCTCCCTGGACCATGACCCCACCACTGAACATCAAGCCATTGTTTCCAGGACTGTCAGTGACCTCATCTCCTCTGGAGATCTCCCTCCCACAGCTTCCAACCTGATAGTCACCCAACCTCGGACGGCCCGCTTCTATCTCCTACCCAAAATCCACAAACAGAACTGCCCCGGTAGACCGATCGTCTCAGCTTGCTCCTGACCCACAGAACTCATTTCTTGTTATCTTGACTCCCTTCTCTCTCCCCTTGTCCAGTCCCTTCCCACCTACATCCGTGATTCCTCTGACACCTTACGTCACATCAACAATTTCCAGTTCCCTGGCCCCAACCGCTTACTCTTCACCATGGACGTCCAATCCCTCTACACCTCCATCCCCCACCAGGATGGTCTGAGGGCCCTTAGCTTCTTCCTCGAACAGAGGCCCGAACAATCCCCATCCACCACTACTCTCCTCCGTCTGGCTGAACTTGTTCTCACACTGAACAATTTCTCCTTCAACTCCTCTCACTTCCTCCAAATAAAAGGTGTGGCTATGGGTACCCGCATGGGCCCCAGCTATGCCTGTCTCTTTATGGGATATGTGGAACATTCCTTGTTCCAGTCCTACTCTGGCCCCCTTCCACAACTCTTTCTCCGGTACATCGATGATTACTTCGGTGCCGCTTCATGCTCTCGTCAGGACTTGGAAAAATTTATTAATTTTGCTTCCAATCTCCACCCCTCAATCATTTTCACGTGGTCCATCTCTGACACTTCCCTTCCCTTCCTTGACCTCTCTGTCTCAATCTCTGGTGATAGACTGTCCACCAATATCCATTACAAACCCACCGACTCCCACAGCTATCTCGACTACAGCTCCTCACGCCCTGCTTCCTGTAAGGACTCCATCCCATTCTCTCAGTTCCTTCGCCTCCGTCGCATCTGTTCCGATAATACTACCTTCAAAAACAGTTCCTCTGACATGTCCTCCTTCTTCCTTAACTGAGGTTTTCCACCCACGGTCGTTGACAGGGCCCTCAACCGTGTCCGGCCCATCTCCCGCGCATCCGCCCTCACGCCTTCTCCTCCCTCCCAGAAACATGATAGGGTCCCCCTTGTCCTCACTTATCACCCCACCAGCCTCCGCATTCAAAGGATCATCCTCCGCCATTTCCGCCAACTCCAGCATGATGCCACCACCAAACACATCTTCCCTTCACCCCCCCATCGGCATTCCATAGGGATCGCTCCATCCGGGACACCCTGGTCCACTCCTCCATCACCCCCTACTCCTCAACCCCCTCCTATAGCACAACCCCATGCACACGCAAAAGATGCAACACCTGCCCCTTCACTTCCTCTCTCCTCACCGTCCAAGGACCCAAACACTCCTTTCAAGTGAAGCAGCATTTCACTTGCATTTCCCCCAACTTAGTCTACTGCATTCGTTGCACCCAATGTGGTCTCCTCTACATTGGAAAGACCAAACGTAAACTGGGCGACCGCTTTGCAGAACACCTTCGGTCTGTCCGCAAGAATAACCCAAACCTCCCTGTCGCTTGCCATTTTAACACTCCACCCTGCTCTCTTGCCCACATGTCTGTCCTTGGCTTGCTGCATTGTTCCAGTGAAGCCCAACGCAAACTGGAGGAACAACACCTCATCTTCCGACTAGGCACTTTACAGCCTTCCGGACTGAATATTGAATTCAACAACTTTAGGTCGTGAGCTCCCTCCCCCATCCCCACCCCCTTTCTGTTTCCCCCTTCCTTTTTTTTTCCAATAAATTATAAAGATTTTCCTTTTCCCACCTATTTCCATGAAATAAAAAAAAACCCCCACTAGAGCTATACCTTGAGTGCCCTACCATCCATTCTTAATTAGCACATTCGTTTAGATAATATCACCAACTTTAACTTTAACACCTATGTGTTCTTTTGTACTATTGTTGTTGACATCTTTTGATGATCTGTTTCTATCACTGCTTGTTTGTCCCTACAACCACAGCCCCCCCCCCCACCCCCACCTCCACCTCTCTGTCTCTCTATCTCTCCGCCCCCCACACACACACCTTAAACCAGCTTATATTTCAACTCTTTCTTGGACTCGAACTCAAGTTCTGTCGAAGGGTCATGAGGACTCGAAACGTCAACTCTTTTCTTCTCCGCCGATGCTGCCAGACCTGCTGAGTTTTTCCAGGTAATTCTGTTTTTGTTTTACCTTGAAGAAGTATTGCTCTTCTCTCCGACAGGATTTCCACCTGTCTCTTTTGTCCTGTTCACCTCATTTCTCTATTTCCTTAGTTCTGATAAACGGTCATACAGACTTGAAACGTCAACTGTATTCCTCTCCACAGATGCTATCAGACCTGCTGAGTTTTTCCAGGTATTTTTGCTTTGTTACTGCAGTCACATACTGATGAATAGACTCTTTTTCACCTTGATCCCCAGGCCAGAATTTTAGCCTCCCACACTCGCGGGTTTTCAGGCACAGGGCAGCAGGTGATTGAAAGGACGGGATTCCCTATGAGTTTCCGCACGCCCCAACCATAGCGATTTTACACTGGGGAGGGCAAGGCCTTGGACGGGAAGCCTGCCCTTGCCCAAATTGAGGCCCTTAAATGGGCAAATGGCAACTTAAGGGCTGTTTCCTGTTCGGCCTCAATTTTTAGGCTGGCAGGAACATTTGACCTCCTTGGGGGTAGCCAGAAATACAGCTATGTTACAACCAGGGTGGGAACGGAGGGGGCACCTCCATCAGAAGCCTCCTTCTGCTGTCAGGCGCATCCGTCACTTAATGTCCAGTTGCCTCCAGACCTTCTTTCCCCCACCCCAGCCTCTTCCCCCAAGAGCCTGATTGCTTCCCTTGCTCCCCCCAGTCCTTCCCTACCCTCACTGCCCTGAGATCCCTTCAACTTATCTGAAGCTCCAGTTCCTGGGCTTAGTCTTCAACATTTTCTTGCCCTTCCTCTTCTGTCCACTGCAGGGACTGGAGAGCTGCTGGCCTATCTGATATGTCAGCAGCTCTCTCAGGCGGTACTTCCTCACATGTGCGGGGCGGAAGGCCTGCCTGCAGACAATTAATGCTCATTGGAGTGTAAATTGGCTGCAGGTCAGTCAGGATTGATGGTGAACTCAGATAGCAGGAACCAAGACCCCGCCATCTGAAAATTTCAGGCCCTAATGTTGAACATATGTCGTTCATAAGATACATTCACTTGGGGTTCAAAGAATGCCTTCAAGGCTTTCAAAATTTCTGCAGTCTGTTTTTGCTGTGCTGCGGAGAGATTTAGGGTGGAATACAATTTGTAGCAATCTCTCCCAAACAGAGTTAGAAGTGTTGCTATTTGTATTTGCTCTGGCTTGTCAATTAAATCTGTTGCAATCTTGTAGTTTTGCCATTGCAAGTGGAAAAAATGTCAGTTCTATCACATATCACCTTTCATTTTGACAGAGTTGAGAGAGGAAAATTCATAGCCATTGTGACACACCTGGTGATTCAACTGCAGCCTGATTCTTTTGTGTGCTTGTTTTTTCTTTTCAGTGGCTTTTTTTTTTTGCAGCTCTGAACATGTCTGTGTTCCTCTTTTAGTATCTGTGCTTCTATACACATGTGACATGTCTGCTTCCGGTCAGTGCCTCATGACAGAGGTCACCTGATTAGAGCAAGCCAGGTAGGACCTTTCGTACATAATTGCACTTCAATCCAAACAGAGTACATATGCATGTTCAAATATTGGTAGGAAAGAAAGTTGAGGAAAATACAAAGGGATATCGATAGGTGAAGTGAGTAGGCAAAAAATTGGCATATGGAGTATAAATTAGGTAAATGTGAAATTGTTCACTTTGGCAGGAAGAATAGAAAAGCAGAGTGTTATTTAAACAGAGAGAGACTGAAGAATGCTGCAGTACAGAGGGATCTAGGTGTCCTTGTACATGAATAACAAAATATTATCATGCAGATACAGTGAGGAATGAAGAAGGCAAATGGAATGTTGGCCTTTATTGCAAGGGGGATAGAGTATAAAATTAAGGAAGTCCTGCTGTAACTATATGGTGCATTAGTGAGACCACACCTAGAGTGCAGTTTTGGTCTCCTTACTTAGGGAAGGATATACTTGCATTGGAGGCAATTCAGAGATGGTTTATTTGACTGATTCCTGGAATGAAGGGGTCGCCTTATGTGAAAAGGTTGGTCCTGTATTCAATGGAATTTAGAAGAATGAGAGGTGATCAAATTGAAATATTTAAAATTCAGAGGGGGAGTGACAGTGTAGATGCTGAAAGGATGTTTATGCTCATGAAGGAACCTAGAACAAGGGGGGGGGGCATAGTTTCAAAATAAAGGGTCTCCTATTTAAGATGGAGATGAGGAGGAATTTCTTCTCTCAGAGGGTCATTAATCTTTGGAATTCTCTTCCCCAGGGGGCAGTGGAGCTGGGTCATTGAATACATTCAAGACTGAGTTAGACAGATTTTTAATCTACAAGGGAGTCAAGGGTTATGGAAAGGGCAGGAAAGTGGAGTTAAGGCCATAATCAGATCAGCCACAATCTTATAGAGTCATAGAGGTCTACAGCACAGAAAAAGGTCCTTTGGTCCATCGAATCTGAGCCAGTCAAACAAGTACGTACTCCTCATGACCCTTCAACAGAACTGAGTGAATATTAGGACAGGGGTGAAATATAAGCTGGTTTAAGGTGGGGGGGGGCCGGTTGGGGGGTGAGAAGTGGGGGGTGGGGGTGTGGTTGTAGGGACAAGCAAGCAGTGATAGGAGCAGATAATCAAAAGATGTCACAGACAAAGGAACAAAGAGGTGTTGAAGGTGGTGATATTATCTAAACAAATGTGCTAATTAAGAATGGATGGCAGGACACACAAGGTACAGCTCTAGTGGGGGTGGGGTGGAAAGACTAGCAGGGCATACAAGATTTAAAAATAATGGAAATACGTGGGAAAAGAAAAATCTATATAAATTATTGGAAAAAACAAAGGGAAGGGGGAAAAAATGGAAAGGGGGTGGGGATGGAGGAGGGAGTTCAAGATCTAAAGATGTTGAATTTAATATTCAGTCCGGAAGGCTGTAAAGTGCCTAGTCAGAAGATGAGGTGTTGTTCCTCCAGTTTGCGTTGGGCTTCACTGTAACAATGCAGCAAGCCAAGGACAGACATGTGGGCAAGGGAGCAGGGTGGAGTGTTAAAATGGCAAACGACAGGGAGGTTTGGGTCTTTCTTGCAGACAGACCGCAGGTGTTCTGCAAAGCGGTTGCCCAGTTTACGTTTGGTCTCTCCAATGTAGAGGAGACCTCATTGGGAGCAACGAATGCAGTAGACCAATTTGGGGGAAATGCAAGTGAAATGCTGCTTCACTTGAAAGGAGTGTTTGGGCCCTTGGACGGTGAGGAGAGAGGAAGTGAAGGGGCAGGTGTTGCATCTTTTGCGTGGGCATGGGGAGGTGCCATAGGTAGGGGTTGTGGAGTATGGGGTGATGGAGGAGTGGACCAGTGTGTCCTGGAGGGAACGATCCCTACGGGATGCTGCCAGGGGGGTTGAAGGGAAGATGTGTTTGGTGGTGGCATCATGCTGGAGTTGGCGGAAATGGTGGAGGATGATCCTTTGAATGCGGAGGCTGGTGGGGTGATAAGTGAGGACAAGGGGGACCCTATCATGTTTCTGGGAGAGAGGGGAAGGCATGAGGGCAGATGCGCGGGAGATGGGCCGGACACGGTTGAGGGCCCTGTCAACGACCGTGGGTGGAAAACTTCAGTTAAGGAAGAAGGAGGACATGTCAGAGGAACTGTTTTTGAAGGTGGCATCATCAGAACAGATGCGACAGAGGCAAAGGAACTGACAGAATGGGATGGGGTCCTTACAGGAAGCAGGGTGTGAGGAGCTGTAGTCGAGGTAGCTGTGGGAGTCGGTAGGCTTGTAATGGATATTGGTGGACAGTCTATCACCAGAGATTGAGACAGAGAGGTCAAAGAAGGGAAGGGAAGTGTCATAAATGGACCATGTGAAGATGATGGAGGGGTGGAGATTGGAAGCAAAATTAATAAATTTTTCCAAGTCCCGACGAGATCATGAAGCAGCAACAAAGTAATCATCGATGTACCGGAGAAAGAGTTGTGGGAGGGGGCCGGAGTAGGAGCGGAAGCCCACCATGGACGTCCAATCCCTCTACACCTCCATCCCCCACCAGGATGGTCTGAGGGCCCTTAGCTTCTTCCTCGAACAGAGGCCCGAACAATCCCCATCCACCACTACTCTCCTCCGTCTGGCTGAACTTGTTCTCACACTGAACAATTTCTCCTTTAACTCCTCTCACTTCCTCCAAATAAAAGGTGTGGCTATGGGTACCTGCATGGGCCCCAGCTATGCCTGTCTCTTGATGGGGTATGTGGAACATTCCTTGTTCCAGTCCTACTCCGGCCCTCTCCCACAACTCTTTCTCCAGTACATCGATGATTACTTTGGTGCTGCTTCATGCTCTCGTCGGGACTTGGAAAAATTTATTAATTTTGCTTCCAATCTCCACCCCTCCATCATCTTCACATGGTCCATCTCTGACACTTCCCTTCCCTTCCTTGACCTCTCTGTCTCAATCTCTGGTGATAGACTGTCCACCAATATCCATTACAAGCCTACCGACTCCCACAGCTACCTCGACTACAGCTCTTCATACCCCGCTTCCTGTAAGGACTCCATCCCATTCTGTCAGTTCCTTCGCCTCTGTCGCATCTGTTCTGATGATGCCACCTTCAAAAACAGTTCCTCTGACATGTCCTCCTTCTTCCTTAACCGAGGTTTTCCACCCAAGGTCGTTGACAGGGCCCTCAACCGTGTCCGGCCCATCTCCCACGCATCCGCCCTCACGCCTTCTCCTCCCTCCCAGAAACATTTTAGGGTCCCCCTTGTCCTCACTTATCATTCCTCCAGCCTCCGTATTCAAAGGATTATCCTCCGTCATTTCCGCCAACTCCAGCATGATGCCACCACCAAATACATCTTCCCTTCACCCCCCCGGCAGCATTCCATAGGGATCGTTCCCTCCAGGACACACTGGTCCACTCCTCCATCACCCCATACTCCACAACCCCTACCTATGGCACCTCCCCATGCCCACGCAAAAGATGCAACACCTGCCCCTTCACTTCCTCTCTCCTCACCGTCCAAGGGCCCAAACACTCCTTTCAAGTGAAGCAGCATTTCACTTGCATTTCCCCCAAATTGGTCTACTGCATTCGTTGCTCCCAATGAAGTCTCCTCTACATTGGAGAGACAAAATGTAAACTGGGCGAACGCTTTGTAGAACACCTGCGGTCTGTCCACAAGAAAGACCCAAAACACCCTGTCGTTTGCCATTTTAACACTCCACCCTGCTCCCTTGCCCACATGTCTGTCCTTGGCTTGCTGCATTGTTACAGTGAAGCCCAACGCAAACTGGAGGAACAACACCTCATCTTCTGACTAGGCACTTTACAGCCTCCCGGACTGAATATTAAATTCAACATCTTTAGATCTTGAACTCCCTCCTCCATCCCCACCCCCTTTCCATTTTTTCCCCCTTCCCTTTGTTTTTTCCAATAATTTATATAGATTTTTCTTTTCCCACGTATTTCCATTATTTTTAAATCTTGTATGCCCTGCTAGTCTTTCCACCCCACCCCCACTAGAGCTGTACCTTGTGTGTCCTGCCATCCATTCTTAATTAGCACATTTGTTTAGATAATATCACCACCTTCAACACCTCTTTGTTCCTTTGTCTGTGACATCTTTTGATTATCTGCTCCTATCACTGCTTGCTTGTCCCTACAACCACACCCCCACTTCTGTCCCCCCAACACCACCCCCCCCCACCTTAAACCAGCTTATATTTCACCCCTGCCTGAATATTCACTCAGTTCTGTTGAAGGGTCATGAGGACTCGAAACGTCAACACTTTTTTTCTCCGCCGATGCTGCCAAACCTACTGAGTTTTTCCAGGTAATTCTGTTTTTGTTTTGGATTTCCAGCATCTGCAGTTTTTTGTCTTTTTTAACAAGTACCTAGCTATTCTAATCCCATTTTTCAACACTAGGCCCATAGCCTTGTATGCCATGGCATCACAAGTGCACATCCAAATACTTCTTAAATGTTATGAGGGTTTCTGCCTCTACCGCCCTTTCAGGCAGTGAGTTCCAGATTCCCCCCACCCTCTGGGTGAAAAAATTCTTCCTCACATCCCCTCTAAACCTCCTGCCCCTTACCTTAAATCTATGCCCCCGGTTATTGATCCCTCCACCAAGGGGAGAAATTCCTTCCTGTCTACCCTATCTATGCCCCTCATAATTTTATACACGTCAATCATGTCCCCCTCAATCTCCTCTGCTCCAAGGAAAATAACCCCAGTCTATCCAATCTCCTCTCATAACTAAAACTCTTTCAGCCCAGGCAACACCCTGGTAAATCTCCTCTGCACTCTCTCTAGTGCAATCACATCTTTCCTATAATGCAGATTCCAGAACTGCACGCAATACTCTAGCTGGGGCCTAACCAGCGTTTTATACAGTTCCAGCATAACTTCCCTGCTCTTATATGCTATGCCTTGGCTAATAAAGGCAAGTATCCCATATGTCTTCTTAA
Source organism: Carcharodon carcharias (assembly GCF_017639515.1). Lineage (NCBI taxonomy): Eukaryota > Metazoa > Chordata > Chondrichthyes > Lamniformes > Lamnidae > Carcharodon > Carcharodon carcharias. The sequence continues at coordinate 88,104,888 of NC_054477.1, read as the reverse complement.
TCACCTTATCTATCTGTCCCACTACCTTAAGGGACTGGTGGATATGTACACCAAGGTCCCTCTGATCCTCGGTACTTCCCAGGGTCCTACCATTCATCGTGTATTTCCGTGCCTTGATTGTCCTGCCCAAGTGCACAACCTCACACTTATCCATATTAAATTCCATTTGCCACTCATCAACCCATCTATATCTGCCTGTAATCTCCTCACTATTTACCACCCCACCAATTTTTGTGTCATCCGCGAACTTACTGATCAGTCCTCCTACATTCAAGCCTAAATCGTTTATATATAGCATTAACAGCAAGGGACCCAACACCGATCACTGTGGAACCACACTGGATGGAGGCATCCAGTCACAAAAACACCCCTTGACCATCACCCTCTGCTACTGCCACTCAGCCAATTCTGGATCCAATTTGCCAAATTGCCTTGGATCCCATGGGCTCTTACGTTCATTATCAGACTCCCATGCGGGACTTTTATCAAAAGCCCTGCTGAAATCCAAGTAGACTACGTCAAATGCTTTGCTCTCATCTATACACCTGTTCACCTCTTTGAAAAATTCGATCAAATTGGTCAGATATGACCTCCCCTTAACAAAACCACGCTGACTGTCCTTGATTAATCCCTGCCTCTCCAAGTGTAGATTAATTCTGTCCCTCAGAATTGCTTCCAATAGTTTCCCCACCATTGAGGTTAGACTGACTGGCCTGTTTTATCCCTTCCTCCCTTCTTGAATAACATTACCACATTAGCTGTCCTCCAGTCCTCTGGCACCTCTCCTGTGGCCAGAGAGGTATTGAAAATTATTACCAGCATCCCTGCTATCTCCTCCCTTGCCTCACTCAACAGCCTGGGATACATTTTATCTGGGCCTGGAGATTTATCTACTTTTAAGCCTGCTAGGCCACTTAGAATCTCCTCCTTTTCTTTGCTAATTTCTTTAATTATATCATAGTCCTTCTGCCTAATTTCCATACCCACATTGTCCCTCTCACTTGTGAACACCCAAACAAAGTATTCATTTAGAACCCTACCTACGTCTTCCGGCTCCACACACAAATTACCAGTATGGTCCTTAATGGGTCCTACTCTTTCCATAGTTATCCTCTTACTCTTAATGTACTTGTAAAATACATTTGGATTTTCCTTTATTTTACCTGCCAATTTTTTTTCATGCCCCCTTTTTGCTCTCCTAATTTCCTTTTTAAGTTCCTCCCTACACATTCTATACTCCTCTAAGGCTTCTGCTGTTTTGAGCTCTCGGTACCTGCCATAAGCCTCCCCTTTTCTCTTTATCCAATCCTGTATATCCCTCGACATCCAGGGTTCCCTGGATTTGTTGGTCCCACTCTTTGTCTTTACTGGATTATATTGGCCCTGTACTCTCCCTATTTCTTTCTTGAATGAGTCCCACTGCTCTTACGCAGATTTACCTAAAAGTAGCTGCTTCCCAGTCCGCTCTGGCCAAATCATATCTGATTTTATTAAAATCAGCCTTTCCCCCAATTTAGAACTCTGATTTCTGGCCCATCCTTGTCCTTATTCATAACAACCTTGAATTTAATAGTTATGATCACTATCTGCAAAATGCTCCCCCACTAATACCTCTACCACTTGCCCAGTTTCATTCCCTAAAATTAATCCAGGACCGCCCCTTCTCTTGTAGGACCTTCTACACACTGGCTTAAAAAGCTCTCCTGGATGCATTGTAAGAATTCCGTTCCCTCTAAACCCATCACACTACTGAATTCTTATTGAATGGCAGAGAAGACTCAAGGGAGAAAATGGCCTACTCTGGTTTCTTATGATCTCATGCCCTTTCTGTCCTCAGCCTCCTGCAGCGATCCAATGTAGCACAGCATAAGCTCGAGGAACACTACCTCAACTTCCAATTAGCCACTTTGCAGCCTTCTGGGATCAACATTGAGTTCAACCATTTCAGATCTAAACCACTGCCCCATTTTTTCAGGTGACAGCTTTTAGTGTTGATTCTGCAAATCCCATTTACACTTCCGCTGGACCCATCTTTTGATTCTTTACCTGTCTCATCTTTACTGGCCTTGCACCATCAACCATTTTGTCTTTTAATATCTCCTGTCTTCCATCTTATCATATACCTTCCCTTTAGATCTTTCTTTCCCTCTTCCCATTCCCTATGCCTGTAATTGCTTAGAACCTGTTGCAGCTCCAACTTTTTTGATAGTGTCTATTTGCAAAATAGACAGCCAATGAAAGGTTTGATAGAGCAAATAGGTCTTTCCCCTGGCAATTAAGTTGGCAAACATGGATTATAGATTTAAATAATTGGTAATAGAACTAGACGGGAAATTAGGAGAAATTTCTTTTTAAAATCTGGAACACGTTACCTGAAAGGCTGGTAGAATTAGATCGCATAGGAGCTTTCGTAAGACAAATGCGCTGTAATTGGACTTATTAGCAGGATTATGAGGCTAAAGCTGGGCTGTGGGCTGAAATTGGACAGCTTGCTCAAAGGTGTGATGGTCAAGACCAATAATTTATATTTATATAACACTGAAGGTGTTATAAAATATGTTATGATGCTTCATAGAAGCATTAGAAAGCAAAGTATGATGTCGAGCCCACAAAGATTGATATTAGGTCTAATGACCAAAAGTTTGGTCAGAGGGGTAGGTTTTAAGACTACCTTAAAGGAGGAAAGTGCGGTACAGAGGCAGAGAGATGTAGGGAAGGTATTCCCGAGTTTGGGGCATAGGCAACCGAAGGCATGACCACCAATGGTGGAGTGACTAAAATTGGGGATGCACAAAAGACCAGAATTAGAGGAGCAGAGATATCTTGGAGAGTTGTGAGGCTAGAGGTTACAGAGATAGGGAGTGGCAAGGCCATAGCGTGAGTTGAAAACAAGATTGAGAATATTAAACCAAGATGCTGCTTGACCTGGAGCCAAAGCAGGTCTGCAAGCACTGGGGTGATAGGGGAACAGGACTTGCTGCCAGTTAAGACACAGGGAGCAGAGGTTCGATAACCTCAAGTTTAAAGAAGGTAGAATATGGGAGACCAGCTAGGAGTGCTTTAGAATAGTCAATTCTAGAAGTAATGAAAGCATTGGGTGAGGGTTTCAGCAGTAGATAAGCTGAGACAGAAACAAAGTTGGACGATGTTATGGAAGTGGAAAAAGACAATCTTAGTGATGACATGAATATGAGGTCAGAAGCTCATCTCGTGGTCAAATGTGGCACAAAGCGTATATATAAACTGACTTAATATCAGACTGTTGACAGGGAGAGGGATGGAGTCATTTCTGAGGAACAGAGTTTGGAATAAGGACCAAAGAGAATGGCTTCAGTCTTACCAATATTTAATTGAAGGAAATTTCCGCTTATCCAATATTGGATGTCGGAAAACCAATCTGATAATTTAGGAACACTGGGGGAGTTGAGATAGATGGTGCTGAGGTGGAGCTGGGTGTCAGCAGTGTACATGTGAAATCTATCGCTGTGCTTTTGGATAGATCGTTGGAGGACACCAGAGGTAAATGTGCAAGAGCAGGAAGAGAAATCATTGCAAGTAACTCTCTGGCTACATTTAGATAGATAAAAATGGAATCAGGTGATAGCTGTCCCACACAGCTGGGCAATACTGGAGAGGAAGATGGTGTAATTAACCGCGTCAAAGGCTGCAGGCAGGAGGGCAGGTTTACCTTTGGCACAGTCACTTAGGATGTCATTTGTGACTATTAGACCCCATCCCAGGCCACCATCCAACTCCCCCACCCTGTGATCCGGAGCCCTCCACCACCATTAGGCCCCAATCACCTCCCACCCCTCAAATGATCTAAATCTCACCTGCCCACCACAATCTTTCTCACTCCCCCAATACACCTATCTGCTCTCATAGGTATTGGATCTTTGAAGCAGGTTTCTTGTCTGATAGGCCTTCAGCATGTCAATTGGGCTGCCTGTCAGCACTAACCTGACTTAAAGGCATCCTGCAGTTAAATTCCGCAGGACGTAGGGGAAATCCATTCTACCGGGCTTCCCTACCTCACAACTCACAGAACACACTTGCAGGTTAAAATCCAGGCAATGTCTCTATGTATAAAGCCAAGAATTTTGTCAGTCTTTTTGACAGCCTTTTCTAATAATCCTGCCACTTTCAAACATTTGTGTACACACAGACCCAGGTCTCTCTGTCCCTACATCCTCTTTAAAAATTGTAAAATTATAAAATTTAGTTTATATTGCCTCTTCTTATTCTTCCTGCCAAACATAATCACTTAACACTTCTGCATTAAATTTCATCTGCTATGATTTCACCAGTCTTTGTCCTCCTGAAGACTGTTAATATTCTCCTCACTGCTTACTACATTTCTGAGTTTCATGTTATTGGCAAACTTTGAAATTATGGTCTGAATTTTTCACTCATTGGGTGCGCACAATCAGCGGGCCTGGGAGTGGATGGAAAAGGCCCCCGTGATTGGCCCCCGATTAATGATCAGCCAGCGTGACAAGTGCCCTGAGAAAAGCTCAGCTTTGCCAGTGGGTTGGGAAGAGGGCAGGTGCCGACGTCACAGTGGGTGCTGGTGATCCAGTGAGTTCCCTGAAGGCAGACAGCTGGCCTCAGGGAGCTGCAGACCTTCAGAATAAAGGAAACAACAAAAATGCTGCAAAAAATGTCCATGAAGCACAATCAAGCTGAAAGCTTGCCCCATAAAAAAACAGTCCCCAGATATCTCTTTTTATTTAATTTCCCCACAGAGATTTCATCCCGCCCTGGATTGGGATTTGAGCAAAAATGTAAAGGCCACCTGGTTGGTTGGTCTGTCCAACAACCATAAAAGTGGACGGGCCGCAAAAACTTGTTTTCAATTGCCTCCCTAATGGGCTTAATTTTCTGCTTAATTGTTGCTGGGCACGCTTCCAACTGCCGCACACGCCCGCTGAGTGAGATATTGTGCAAGGGCGTGATGATGCCGGGATGCTCGCCCAATGTCATCTCTCACTATTTCGCGGCTGGACAGGTCGGGCGCGTGCTTGCACACGGGATGTAAAATTCTGGCCTATGTCTTTTATCCAAAGTCCAAGTCACGAACATTGTTATGACAAAGCCTGAGTTGTTTAAACCCCAGTGGGAAAATTGAACAACTGTTACAACCTGTATTTTCAATTGGTATGTTTGAGATGCAGCTCTGAATTCAATAATAAAACCACCAAGCCTCAAGAGGTTTTTATGTAAACTAATTTAAACGTTTATTAATTAAACAACTAATTAAACACATACACATGTCTACAAATTACTACCAGCTAGGTGCATGATTTTACCCATTCTTTTGAATGGCTTATTCAACAATTGCAAATTGCTCTTTACCTTTTAATTTACGTTTATCTAATTAATATCTCAAACTACTATTCATCAAAGCATCAGACTAGCTGACTTTAATCCAACTAAGATACACACACACACACACACACACACACACACACACACATAGGGCAGAATATTGCTGTTGGCATGTGGGGGTGGGCCTGTCACACCGACGCGTAAAATGACACATGACGATGTCAGGCGTGCGTCCCAACGTCATCAGGCATCATTTTGATATTTTGACTGCTGGGCACGCGCCGGAGGCAGCTGCGCCCGCTGAACTGTCAACGGCCTATTAAAGCTATTAAAAGAGTAACTTAGCTTGTTAACAACACTGCCCATCTAACCTTAAGGTTGGCAGTCAGGCAATGAGCCCAAGCGGCCTTCGCATTTTCCAGGAAACCTCATCCATGGGTGGGATGAGGTTTCCTGAAGGTTTTATAAAATAATTAAATAAATTTTCCACACTTCACAAACATGTCCCAACTCATGTGACACTGTCGCATGAGGGGACATGTTTAAATAATTTTTTACTTTATCTATGAAAAAGTTTTATCATCTATTTAATCTCCCTGAGGCAGCTCCGTGCCTCAGGGAGATTTCTGCGCTCTCCCTTCCCCTCACCTGCACAGGTAGTGTTGAGTGCTACTGGCCGCGTAAAATGGCAGCGCACAGCCGGTGGCGGGTGGCGATCGGCTCCGTGCCCCACCCGTCCCCCACGCCCGTTGTTGAACAGCCTGCCCGCCATAGGGAAAATTCACCCCATCGACACAGACCCTACCACAATTCCAATTTAGAAATAATTTCCAATAACATTTACACATTAATATCTCTTCATGACAAAATATATCAAACAGAGCAATGGTCCCAACAACAACTCCTGGGGGATTCCCACTCCCCATTCATCTGAAAAACAATTGTTCAGCATCTCTGCTTTCTCATCAACACTCTCCATCATGCCATCAATGAATTATATAAGTTAGACAAACAAGATCATTAGCCTTTCACACATCCATGTTGATATTCAATTATCAGCCCATACTTTTCAAAATACCAATTAAATAGGGTCCAGATTATTGTCTTTGAAAGTTTCCCCACCACAGACATTAAACCAACTGGCCTATAATTACAAGGTTTATTTCTCTCTCCCCTTTTTATAAGTGTGTAAGATTATTTCCACTGGTTCACTTCACACGCAACAGGGAAGTGGCTCAGCGCACTGGAACCAGCAAATATCCTGGGCTAAAGTGCCGAAGACCCATGCATCAGGGCTTTCCACTTCCCAAAGCAAAATGCTCCATAGAGGCCGTGAAAATGACATCTACTTGTTAATTTGTAGCATCACCTAGAAAAGAAAATAACTGTAACATGGCCAATCAACAGCTGAGTGATATAAAATGCACATCAAGTCAGGCAGCATTTGTGAAGAACGAGGCAGATTTAATGTTTCAGATTGATAACCTTCCATAGGAACTTGAAATGTTAACTTGGTTTCTCTTTTTTGAGCTACTTGCCAATGCTAAGTTTGAGTTGGCATGTAGACCCCTACAAAAATACAATTCCAAGAATGAGTGATGCAAGATCACACAGGGCGTTGTAGCCATTTCTCTGAGGCTGAATTTGACAAATCCACATCATTGAGTATTTTACATCATTTGGGATTGGTTTCATGAGGCACATTTTATTTAACAAGGACTGGTGAGTGTGAAGTCATTGTAAGTGACATTACTAGTGGAGCCATAGATTTTTAACAAGTGCAGAAAATTGCTTCGATGAGTGGCCCATCTCACGCACAGCTTGATAATACAAGTTGGCTGAATACTGAAAATGCCCAACTTTTACTAATCACCCTGTCAAACTAAACCCTCTGGGCAAAAGCTATGGTAACTGATGAGGCATTATGTGTTGGTCACAAATGGCTAACAATATAATTGGGTAGAAAGTGTGGTGATGGTGGGGTTATCTTTTAAATTACAAAGTGAATAATGAGAGTGTCGTGACTTCGCAATTTTGCCTATCCATTGGTGTCACTTGCCATTGGTGCACCAGGCTTTCTGATGAATCAATACAGCCGCTCATGGCCAAGAGTGTGATCCGGGTCTACAGGGAAAAATCTGGTGCAGATGTAAAAGGGATGGGGTGAAGTGAGATGGGGAGGGAGAGTATAATTCATTTTGCAAGTGTGGTAATTATGGTTTTATTTAGTGTGTAATATATCTTTAACAATAATGCTTGTTAAGGAAGATCACATGATCTTTGGTACCCAATACAAGAGTAGTGCGGGCTACCTAAGTAGTTAGTAGTGTAGGGATAGAGTTTGAAGTGAAAGCACATGTGTAGTCACTGCTGAATACCTTTGTTAATAAACTAAAAGTTTCCACCCAAGAAGCGTCTGATCAACTCTATCAATAGTACCAACTTGGCCACCACTCGCAACAAAATGGCAATGAGGATAAAACAGAAGAAATCAAGTGAAATGAAATCAACTCTGTACCTCGCCCAGTAATTGTAAGTAGAAGCTCTGTTCAAATCGAAGAAGTAATTCCCTCTCAGAATGCCACAATTCAGAAGAATTAATGCTTTCGATCCAGCCATGGACGATTGCTCTCATTACATTGAACTTCTTTTTTCAAGCAAACGAGATAACGGGGGGAAGAGAAGAGGTGAACAATGCTCTTAAATACATGTGGGAATAAAACCTATGGCTTGATTCGAAGTTTGACAGCACCCAGCGCCCCAGATTTGAAATTTTTTGATGAATTGGTGGACCTTGTGAAGGGTCATTATCGACCAAAGCCCTCAGTAATGATGCAGAGGTTCAAGTTTAACTCAATAAGTAGACACCCGGGGGAGAAAGTTACATGCTATATGGCAGGTTTGAAGCAGTTAGCAGAACATTGTGAGTTTGGTACATCTCCAAATGACATGCTCAGAGATCGTTTACTATGCAGTGTGAATGAGGTCACGATTCAGAAAAGATTATTGTCCAAAGCAAATGTGGATTTCAAGAAGGCACTAGAGATTGCATTAGCCATGGAAAACATAATAAGAGAATCAAAAGCTATACAGGGCGCACAAAATGGTGCTGTCCTCCACATCAGGCAGGAAACCCCAGCCAAAAAGGCCCAAAAATGCAAGACTCTGCCAAGAAATGGGAAGCAGCCCCCGCTAGCTGGAAAATGGGAAAAAAAAGACTTAGCAGTGAAAACAAAGAATAATTTCAATAGAGGTGGAAACAAGCAGTCTTTTAATGATTGGCATTTTAAAAAAATCAAATGTTATTATTGCCACAGAAATGGATATATAATGAAACAGTGCAAGGAAAGATTCAAGCAGGCTTTTAAACAAAAGAAAAATCCCAGTAAGATCTACAGTGTAGAAGAGCCTGAAACAACAAATTCAGATAGTTATTCATTTTTTAATCTGGAAGTTGAAAAGACAGAGCCAATAGTTGTAACAGCGAAAGTAAACGGCAGACCTGTTAGAATGGAAGTGGACAGAGGAGCTTCCACTGCAGTATTTGGGGAACATACCATCAGATATCTGAATAATAGGGATCATCAATTAAATTAAGAAAAAAACAACTGTCCAGTTAAAAACATTCAAGTCAGAGGCAAAAATAGAGTAACTGTCCATTATAGAAGCTATTTGACAAAGCTACCCTTGATGGTGGTAGCGGGTAAGGGGCCAAGCGTCCTGGGGTGAAACTGGCGAAAGGAGATTAAGTTAGAATGGGCTTAAATTTTCCAGTTGAGAGCAAATAGGTTACCAGAGCTACTTTGAAAGTACGCCAGTGTCTTCAAGGACAAACTTTGGAAGATCCAGGGACTGCAAGTAAAAATTCATATGGATCCGGAGGCAACCCCTGATTCATGAAGGCAAGGCCAGTGCCTTATGCACTGCAAGAAAAAATCGACACCAAACTGGAGAGACTAGAAAAACTGGGCGTTATACAACCTGTGCAGTTCTCAGAATGAGCAGCGACCATAGTCCCTGGCCTTAAAACCAACCAAAGCTTCCGAATTTGTGGAGACTACAAATTGATGGTTAACAAAGTAGCTAAGCTAGACAGACACCAAATACCAAAAATTGAAGACCTGTATGCCAAGCTGGCAGGTGGAACCACCTACACGAAGCTTGATATGATTCATGATTATCAACAACTAGAGTTAGATGATACCTCCCGGGAATTTGTCACTACTAATACCCACAAAGGGTTGTACCAATATACACGATTGCCTTTTGGCATCTCCTCAGCATGCGTCATCTTCAAGAGAACAATGGGAAGTTTACTGTAGGGACTGGCCCAGTTTGTAGTCTATTTAGATGACGTTTTGGTGACAGAATTCACAGAAAAAGAGCGTTTGGCAAACTTAGAAGTAGTCTTAAAACATTGCTTTGCAAGCTGGAGTGTGTTTAAAAAAAGAGAAATGCACATTCCAAGTGAGGGAGGTAATCTATTTGGGTCACCGGGTGGATCCACAGGACCTCCACTCGGTTGAGGAAAAAGTGAGAGCCATAAGCAAGCCAGCTGTGCCAGTGAACGCCTCAGAGCTCAAATAATTCCTAGGAATGATCAACTATTATGGGCGGTTCTTACTCAATTTGTCTACCGTGCTGGCCCAATGCATTCTCTACTTAAAAAGAACCAACATTGGTCTTGGGAGGCGTCCCAGAAAGAAGCTTTCATTAAGGTGAAACAATTTTTGCACTCGTCCAACCTATTAGTACATTATGACCAGATGAAAGAATTGGTGTTGACATGTGATGCACCCCCCCCATGGAGTGGAAGCAGAGCTTTCTCGTCGGATGGACGGTGGCATGGAATGGCCTACAGGTTACTCATCAAGAACGTTCACCACAGCGGAAAAGTGATACTCGCAGGTAGAAACAGAAGACCTGTCAATCATCTTTGGTGTCAAGAAATTTCACCAGTATGTATACAAACACCATTTACAATCGTTTCAGACCACAAACCATTGCTAGGATTGTTCAGTGAGGACAAGGCTATGCCACACAGCCTCAGCAAGAATACAGCGATGGGCTTTAATCCTGGCAGCATACGCGTATACTTTTGTCCATAGGCCTGGAAATCAAATCGCAAATGCTGATGCACTTAGTCGTTTGTCTTTACAAGAAAATGGTGCAGACGTCCCAGTTGCACAGGAACTTGTTTTACTGCTAAATTTCTTAGATTCCTGGCCAGTATGTGCTTGACAGATCAGAGACTGGACAAGTCGGAAGCCAGACCTTTCTCAAGTATGAGAAAGTGCTTCATGGTTGGTCACAGGAGCTCATATCTGATGAAATGAAACCATATTTCAACAGAAAACAAATGTGCCAGCCAGGATGGTATCTTATTGTGGGGAGCACGAGTGATAGTTCCTCCAAAAGGAAGGGAGCCACTTTTAATTGAACTACACAGTGCCCACCCAGGAATTTCCTGAATGAAGACCATAGCACGCATCTATCTATGGCTGCCTGGGATAGATAGCGAAATAGAGAGTTTAGTGAAGCACTTTGTGCAATGTCAGCAACTGCAGAAGTTGCCAGCGACAGCTCTGTTACACCCATGGAAGTGGCCAGGTAGACCCTGGGTGCAGTTACACATTGACTACGTTGAACCTTTCCTGAGAAAAATGTTTCTGTTCATTGTCGATGCCCATTCAAAATGTTTGGACTTATATGAGGTGAAGTCACCAACATGGGCCACTACAATTAAGAAACTATGTCAAAGTTTTGCCATTCACAGACTACCGGAAGTAATCATTTCTGATAATCGCTCGGCATTTATAAGTGCTGAGTTTCAGCCTCAACAGTCTCACTCATGTAAAAACTGCACCGTACTACCCTTCCTCAAATGGACTGGCCAAAAGGGTGGTTCAAACGTTCAAGGCAGGCACGAGAAAGCTAACTGGTGATTCCTTGTCAACCAACAACCCCTCACGCAATGACAGGTGTCACACCTGTGGAGTTATTGAAGAAACGTCATCTCAGGACAAGATTGAGCTTAATAATGCCGAATTTAGAGGGGGAGTTGGAAAGGAGTCAGGGAAGCCAAAAATCTAGACATGACTGGCATATTCATGAGAGGAAATTTACCGTGGGGGAGACAGTATACGTAAAGAACTTTGGAGAAGGACCAAAGTGGCTACTGGTGGTCAGTGCAGTGACTGGACCTCTATCTTATTATGTGGAGTTGAAGGCAGAGTCATACAGAGACATGTGGATCATCTATGGAAGAGAGAAACAAATCACCAAGAATTGATTCCACCAGTGTTCACGACCGGGTCAAAATTTCCTGTTGAGAGTACTCAGCCCAGTACAGACATGTCTGATGTTCCTGTAAGAGTTGAGGATATAGAACTGCAAGTGCCCACCGAAGCACCTGATGTACAGGCAGCTCCGGAAAAGGAGCTTTCTGACCAATCATCTGAAGCTGTAGAACTGAGATGCTTTACACGCATAAGGAAACCACCTGAAAGACTGAATGTGTAAATTACTTACCAGTGTAAATATTTTGTTGTCATGAGAAAATTGTACTTGTAAATATAAAATGTATATCTGAGTAAAGTGGGAGGGATGTGGTAATTATGGCTTTATTTAGTGTGTAATATGCCTTTAAGAATAATGCTTGTTAAGGAAAATCACATGATCTTTAGTGCCCATTAAGAAAATAGCGCGGGCTACCTCTGTAGTTTGTAGTATAGAGATAGAGTTTGAAGTGACAGCACACGTGTCTTTCCTGCTGAGTACCTATGTAAATGAACTAAAAGTTTCCATCTAAGAAGCATCTGCTGAATGGCTCTATCAATAGTACCAACTTGGCCACCGCTCACATGCCAAGCTGCATCACATTCTCCCACAAATCACCCTCCATTAAACCTGGATCATGAAACCAACCCCCCATCTCACCGTTCTCTATGCCTCTGCCCCTGAAATTCCTTTAGATGTCCTCTCTCCAATTTGACCTCCTCTCTCCACTCTAATCTCCTCTCTCTGTCTAATGCTCCAACCTCCTTTCTCCTCTCAAATTTAATCTCTCCCATCTGATTTCCTTTCTCTGCCTGCAATCTCCTACCTCCCACTGATTACCACTATCCCTCCAATCTCATCTACCCCTGCTGATCTTCTCAAAATCAACTGTCAAAACTGTCAGAATTACCTGTCAAAGGGACTTGTCCAAAGGTACCTGTCAAAATTGTCAGCTGTACCTGTCAAAGCTGGGGTGGGGTGGAGGAAGGTGGAGTTTCGGGCAACCATGCAGCGCACTGACCTCTAGCCATCCCAGTGGTGGCGAGCTCTCTCCAGGATGCGTTAAGGGGCCTTCAGGCTTAACTAAGAGAGGTTCTTGGTGCACCTATGCTAACCCATTCATCCTACAGGAGGAATGCATCATGATCATGGAGCCTGGAACTAGCTATATGCCTTATGATGTACAGAGACGGAGACAATGGAGAAAAGAGTGACTGAGGCGCCTGGCTGCGCAGAGGAAGGAGAAGCACCCTCTGGAAGAAGGGGCAGCTGGGGATCCCGCTCACACCATGAACAGCTACAGCTGGTCAGCGCCTAGCTCAAACCCAGGGTATGTAGATGATGCCTTTCACTCCTGCAGAAGAGTGAGAACCAGTATCGCCGAAGACTGTGCATGTCTAGAGAGCTGGTCGGCCACATCCTCCACCTACTGCAGGATTTGGCGCCATGGGGACAAGGAGGGCATCCACTGCCAGGGTCCATCAAAGTGACCATGGCACTCAACTTCTACACCAGTGGCTCCTCTCAGGGCTCCACAGGTGACCTCTGTGGGATATCGCAAACCTCCACCCACAAATGCATCCATGAGGTCACGGATGCCATCTTTGCGAAGGCACACAACTTTGTGTATTTTGCCCGAGACCAGGAAAGCCAGGATACAAGAGCGATCTCGGGTATGCCACAGGTGCAAGGTGCCATCGACTGCACTCAGGTGGTGCTCAGATCTCCATCACAACACACGGCCAACTATATCAACCGCAAGGGATTCCATTCGCTGAATGTGCAGCTGGTGTGCGACCACCACAATCGCATCCTGGAGATCTGCACATGGTTTCCAGGGAGTGTGCATGACTCCTACATTCTCAGTCGGTCACAGATCCTTGACATCTTCCAGGGTCCACAGAGGCTCAGGTATGGCTCCTCAGGAACAAGGGCTACCTGCAGCAAAGGTCGCTGATGACACTCATGCAGCGGCCTCAAACTGCAGCAGGGTGACTGTATAATGACGCTCATGTTGCAACTCGTAACTTTGTAGAGCAAACCCTCGGGATGCTGAAAACGAGCTTCCGGTGCTTGGACCGGTCTAGTGGAGCCTTATAGTTCACAGAGGGTGTCACACATCATCATTGTCTGCTGCGCCCTTTACAACCTGGCGCTGCAACGAGGAGGGGAGCTGGCCGAGGAAATGCAGGAGCTGGAGGTCTCCTCCATGAGGACGACATCGACGGTGATGAGGGTGAGGAGGTCCTCGAAGGCTATGATGATGGTGATGAGGCCCTCGCACTGCCCAGACAAGATAGGCACGCTCAGGAGGCACCCATAGCTACTAGTTTTGCGGAGGATGATGATGACATGCAGCAAGGATACCATAAGATCCTCACATTGCATCTATGAACGTTTGATTCCAGTCTGGCTCCTGTCATGGAGATGCAGTGGAGGGCCTGATAGTCGCTCAGTTGCAGGAAGATGATGATGACATGCAGTGAGGACATTTCATCGAACTTCACATAGCCTCTGAGAGTGTCTGACTCCTGTCTGGCCGATGGCAGCTCACTTGCGCTCTGTGATATCATATCATAGAGACGCAGCCATGAAACTTTTAAAGCATCTGATGCTTTGTCCGCCTTCAGCATCACTGATCACAGATGCTGAAGAGATGGGTGCCAGCTCCACCTTAAAGGTGCTGACAACACACAGAGAGAATGACGGAACTTTGTGGCACCTGGCCACTACATTCTGGCAGCAATGACAAGCACCGCTGAGGTGCAGGCATCGGTAATGTGTACAGTGAATGTGAGGCCGAACCATCACTTTGGTCTGGAGGCTGCAGAGAGCACAGGGAAGAGGTCCTGGACTGAGACACCTGCCTTTATCTTGTGCAGAAACGTTTCACATCTGAGTGACACGAACACTGCTCATCAGAACAAGGAGCCATAGGCAGGGAGACATTCTTGGAAGTTTATTGACAATAGTGAACAGTATGTACAAGTGATTAACACCAGACTGTGCAACTACACCTTCTTAACTTTTCTAACCCTGCCTTTGTGCTCCCCGGAAATCCACAGTGGAGGTGGAGACAGCCTGCTGACTGCTATGCCCTGTCTGTGATGACCTTGATGGGTGTCCTCTGGAGGGCGAGATGTAGAGGGCCTGCTTTCAGGGACCTGCTGTGTGGCAGTGGCAGCCTCTTTGAGCTGTGGAGCTGGTGCTACTGAGGTCACAAGAAGAGGGGATTTGGATGGGCCAGACACTCCCAGAGTCACCTGAGTGGATGGCCCGGGCTGTGCATCTGCTGATCCTCTGCCTTACTGGTGACAAGGGCCCCTAGCTGAATCCTTCAGGAGAGGGGGAAGCCGGAGTGAAATTGACCTGCCCCGCATCCCTCTTGCAAACACACTGTTGGAGGCCAACTATGGCATCAGCGATGGAGTTCAGCCTGCGCAACATCCTGGACCAGGTTTCCATGGTGGCCACCATCCTACCAGTTTTGAGCTCGGGGCATTCGCATGGCTCAGCCTGAAGGTGGATGGACTCCTCCATTATACGTTGCAATCTGAGGAGTGCAGCGGCCATCCCTTCCTGGTGTTCTCAAGCTTGCCTTTGCAGCTCCAGCAACTGTGATAAAACCAAGTCCAGAGGCTCATCATCTGACTTGGACTCAGCAAATTTCTGGCCTCCAGCAGCTTTCCAAGTGCCTGAAACCTGAGAAGTCTGTGTGGATTAGAAAGTCTGATGTGCTCACCAGATTGTGATCCATCGGCTATTCCAAAGCTAGGTCCCACCGAGGTGTGTGTCTCTGCGCTGGTGGGGTGTAAGCACTGTGATGGGACTTCAAGGAGGACGTCTTCAGATTCCTCTTCAGAGGTTTCTTTGGGGCTTCATTGGAGGCCCTGGGTCATGGACTCCGTTGGCTCTTTGGCATGTGTGCCTGCAAAAGCATGGAAAGATAATTAGTGCATGGCAGTGGCCTGTGGAGCAGGACTGCTGCCACTTTGCTTTGGTAGTGGAGGGAGTGAATCTTTGTGGATGGGGTGCCAATCAAGTGGCCCTGGATGGTGTCAAGTTCCTTGAGTCTTGTTGGAGCTGCACTCCAGCAAGTATTCCATCACACTCTTGATTGTGCCTTAGAGATGGTGGACATGCTTTGGGGAGTCAGCAGGTGAGTTGCTCGCACAGGATTCCCAGCCTCTGACCTGCTCTTGCAGCACAGTATTTATATGGTGAGTCCAGTTCAGTTTCCGGTCAATGGTAACCTCCAGGATGTTGATAGTGGGGGATTCAGTGATGGTAATGCCATTGAATGTCAAGGGACGATAGTTAGATTCTTTCTTGTTGGAGATGGTCATTGCCTGGTACTTGTATGGCACAATGTTACTTGCCACTTGTCAGCCTATGCCTGGGTATTGTCCAAATCTTGCTGCATTTGGACATGGACTGCTTCAGTAGCTGAGGAATCACGAATGATGCTGAACATTGTGCAACCATCAGCAAACTTCTGACCTTATAATGGAAGAAAGGTCATTGATGAAACAGCTGAAGATGGTTGGGCCAAGGACACTGTCCTGAGGAATTCCTGCAGTGATGTCCTGGAACTGAGATGACTGACCTCCAACAGCCACAACCATCTTCCTTTGTGCTAGTTCTGTCAAAGGGTCATGAGGACTCGAAACGTTAACTCTTTTCTTCTCCGCCGATGCTGCCAGACCTGCTGAATTTTTCCAGGTAATTCTGTTTTTGTTTTGGATTTCCAGCATCCGCAGTTTTTTTGTTTTTATTCCTTTGTGCTAGGTATGACCTTAACTAATGGAGAGATTTCCCCCCTGATTCCCATTGGCTTCAGTTTTGCAAGGGCTCCTTGATTCCACACTCGGTCAAATGTGGCCTTGATGTCAAGGGCAGTCACTTTCACCTTGCCTCTGGAGTTCAGCTCTTTTATCCATGTTTTAATCAGGGCTGTAATGAGGCCAGGAGCTGAGTGGCCCTGACAGAACCCAAACTGGGTGTTAGTGAGCAGGTTATTGCTAAGCAAGTGCCGCTTGATAGCACTGTTGATGACCCCTTCCATCACTTTATTGATGATCAAGAACAGACTGATGGGGCAGTAAGTGGCCAAGTTGGAATTGTCCTTGTTTTTATGTAAAGGACATACCTGGGCAATTTTCCACATAGCCTGGTAGATGCCAGCATTGTAGCCAAACTGGAACTGCTTGGCTCGGGGCACAGCAAATTCAGAAGCACAAGTCTTCAATACTATTGCTGGAATACTGTCAGGGTCCATAGCCTTTGAAGTATCCAGTGCCTTCAGCTTTTTCTTGTTATCATGTGGAGTGAATCGAATTGGCTGAAAACTAGTACCTGTGATAGTGTGGACCTCTGGAGGAGGCCAAGAATAATCATCCACTTGGCACTTTTGGCTGAAGATTGTTGCAAATGCTTCAGCCTCTACACTGATTTATTGGGCTCCTCCATCATTGAGGATGGGTATATATGTGGAACCTGCCCCTCCAGTGAATTGTTTAATTGTCCACCACCATTCACAATTTTTCTTCTGATCTGTTGGTTGTGGAATCACTTAGCTCTGTCTATCGCTTGCTGCTTATGCTGTTTAGCATGCAAGTAGTTCTGTGTTGTAGCTTCACAGGTTGACATCTCATTTTTAGGTATGTCTGGTGATGCTCCGGGAATGCCCTCTTGCACTCTTCATTGAACCAGGGTTAATCCCTTGGCTTGGTGGTAACGGTAGTGTTGTAAATGTTATTTTCCTTTGACAATTATCACCTTCCAGATTGCTTTTTACCTCCTGAGGTTTCACAAGGCAGACCCACCACAAACTCCAATTGTCATTTGGCAATACAGAACTTGAGCATTGCTGAAAAAAGAGACATGCTGTCAAAGCTTTTCATCTTGCACCCATCAGAACTTACTTTCTGACCTGATGAGCGCAAGATGAAAAGCTTCAACAGTATATCTTTTTTTTTCAGCAAAACTCAAGTAACAATAAAGAGAAAGCTCAACCAGTCCAACCAAACATCATAGAGACTCGGCTTCTCTCAAAATAAAAACCTAGAGCAAGAATCATAAGTTAATTCATTGACACAATTGAAGTCTGATCTAATGTTCTCATCCCCACCCTGTTGTTGATCTTTCAATTTAATTTGTGAAAGGTGAAAGTAACAATGTCAGAATAATACAATCAGCATTATAATGAGCTAAAGAAAGCATCTCTTTTAATGTTAAGCCACTGAAACATCCAACATGATATAGCATTCCATGTAATAACTACATTAAAAAATAAATGTTGGTTATCTGAAATTAAAAACATAGTGGGAATGTGTCACTAGATCAGTCAATCTGAAGGAGAAAGATTGGTTAATGATCCAGATGAGATCCTCCACCAGTCCCCATCCAAATTTATTCTTCAGATCTACTGTGCATTTTCTTTCATTGCAGTTGGCAGCTGCAAGATATTTAACTTCACTGTCTGTGATTCTACAAATTTAATTCTGAATTTACACAATTAGTTTCAAAATATTTAGCACTAGGTTGATAGGAAGAAACTACACAGAGTTGTACTTTTTTAACACTAGTGTCTCTGCACCATCTATTATCTGAGTCTTGTTAATAACTCTATGATGTTTGGTGTTAAGCAGTGGGGAGAAGGTTTGCTGTAAGAATCTGCACAGAATCAGCTTCAGAGCTGAAAGGCACATACCATAGAAATGCCCCGAGAATGTCTTAATGATTCCTTTGCTTACACATCTGACATTTCAGGGGAAGGCTGCCAGGTTGCATCAATGAGGAACGTGTATAAGGATGGCAGGTGCCAAACAAATTATAACAGTAGATTAACCAGCAAGGCATTCTGTTTTGCCAACTACCCCAATTGATGTGAATGCTATAATGAAAGTAGTAAGGTTGGATTGTATGTCAAATGTTTACGATATCAATAGAGGCTGTATCTTGTTACCTCAGGGAGCCATGCTCTTACTGTGCTGCTAATATCCGTAATCTCTGATTCTGCCAGCAGTGCTGTGGGGTAAATGAAGTGCTGCAGCTGCCTCTAGAAGTACTGAAACTAAGATAAAGATGCAGCTTATGCTGTGCTTCTGCGGACAGCAGGAAATATAAATGCTGGAGGATTAGGTAGCTCTTTTTTTATTACACATGCAAGATGTCCAACTCAACCCACCTGTATAAGTTAGTGATGTGGTTTCTCACCTTCTAGTCTGTGACTTCCTCAGCCATTGAACAGGATAGATTGGTAAGCCACAACTGTCAAACAACTACGCATGATCAATTTGCATTCATGCAGTTATTGTCAGTCACTCTAGTATCTTAAAATCAAACTTGTTAAAAGACAAACTTCAAATCACCAACAGGCTTATTAATGCATTTTCAGCAAAGAATCAAGAAGAAATGGAAGTGATACTGTGATTACACTGATGCATTCACAGCCCTCTTGTTTGAAAGAGGTAACATCGACTACAAGCATTTGCCTACTGACCTTTTGGAGAAACTGGAGATGAATTTGTCCTTCCTCTGACTGTAAGTCAGGTTAACATCTCTTTTAGCCAGGTAGTGACATTCCTGCTCAGGGCCTCATTTTAATTGTATCCCATTCTTTATTCCTCTCCAATGCAGCTCTTCCTGACAGCCCTTCCCAGTCAGAAACTGCTGCAATCAGCCTACCTATGGTGCTATTTCTTTGACCATTCTCTGAGGTTCAATACTTCTGTCCTCCCTACTGTTTCAAGGGGAGATGATGGTGTAGTGGTATTGTTGCTGGACTAGTAATCCAGAGATCCAAGGTAATGCTCTGGGGACCTGGGCAGATCGTAGAATTTGAATTCAATAAAAATCTGGAATTATATGTCTAATGATGACCACGAAACCATTGTCAGTTGTTGTAAAAACCCATCTTTGCTAATGTCCTTTAAGGAAGGAAATCTGCTGGCCTTTATGTGACTCCAGACCCACAGCAATGTGGTTGACTCTTAAATGCCCTCTGAGCAAGGGCAACTAGGAATGGGTAATAAATGCTGGCCTGGCCATGATTAAAACCCCATGATTTAAAAAAAAAAGTGCTGCTCATCCATCTATGAGCAAAATGGTGCTCTTACATCGTCCCTGCTTCCTCCAGCCTCACTCCAGCTGGGAATACAATGTGGCTTCCTGTCAGGTCAGGCTTTGCAGTGCCTCTCCAGGGCCTACTCAGAAAATTAACTGTTTCCTCCACCCCAAGTTACCTATTCACTAAGTTATAAACCAATTTTACTTTCAGTGCAGCTCTTTCTAAATTTATTTCAGTATCTCCCAGTCCTATTTTTTCATCAGTTGATTTAACAAGCACCGTTTTATCTTTATTTCCTTCCTCTCCTCCTTCTTCTTCACCCCCTCTCCCCTTGCCTCCAACCAGTGCCAGGGAGAGAAATCATGGGCCCTATTGCTTTGTCTGTTTCTGGGCCACTTATTCTGCCCAAACCCTGCCACTCCCGTGCACCTCCCCCCCCCCAACCCCACCCCATTTAACCCTCCTCCTCATCTCCTGCCGGTGCCCAATTGGGAACCATTGTCACAGTGGGGTCAAATTGGTTTATATAGGCTTAGCAAAACTTCTTGGCTTTTGTACTCTCTGCCTCTTCATAAAGCCCATTGAAAGCTCAGGTTTCAGTATGGTACACTTTATAACCATGGCTTTGTCAGATAATTACACACAACTTGGTTGTTTATGTTATGCAATGAGCTCAGCTTCTTTGAACCTGGACTTACACAATATCGGGATAGCAATATCCAGAAGAGATGACCCTCTCAAGCACCAGAACCAATAATCCTATGTACAGTTGAGGATATCTTGAACTCACTGTGACATATTCTATTGACGCATGACTTCTGATTTCACTTCCAAGTTTAAAGATGGTAAAACCTCTTAATAACTTAGCACCAACCAATTCACCTGCAATAACATACTATTTCTATCCATTCTAGTGGGCTTTGTTAACAGAAAATTTATACTTTGCATTGTGTGATAAATATTTTCTCATTTTAAATTGAAACTAACCACGCCCGGGCTTTAATCAGGTTTCGATGCTGTTCCGACTGTGGATTTTCTCCTGTTTTTGGGTGTGTCGCCTCCTCGGCACATCCGAGTTAAACTTCGTCACTTGTGGCTCGGTTATTAAATTATTAAATACGCGGCAGAACGTCAGGTTACATTCGCATGATGTGAAATACGGCTCGGGAAGTGAGTGCATTTGGCGAAGATGGCGAAGGAGATAACCTGGATAATTGGACTGTCGTGTGTAGTGGAACATTCTGGGAACGAAAAAATCCAGTAAGGTTTAAACATACTGCTACAGAAGTCCTGCTTTCTGTTACAGGAGAACAGTATGGGCGACCAATAAATGGCCAACTTGAAGTTCATGGCATGCAGTATTCAAACCAGTACAATTCTTGGAAAGTGATGGAAGGAATCTTCATGAAACCTATGGACGTGTCAAGGGCTGGAGTAGATGCACATATTGAACTATAAGTAATAAAAATGGAGCATATAATAACGGAGCAAAGTACTGCAGATGCTGGAAATCTGAAATATAAACAGAAAATGCTGGAAATATTCAGCCGGCCAGGGAGCATCTATGGAGAGAGAAAAAAAAGTCTGCTTCAGTCCATGATCTTCATAAGTTCTGACGAAGAGTTACTGACCTCTGTTTCTCTTTGCACAGATGCCACCAGATATGCTGAGCATTTTCAATACTTCCCATTTCTATCGAAGCAAGAATAACCCTTTTGCCAGCCCTCCAAAAAGCAATCAGACTTCTTGTGAACCTCTCATTTCCCGTCAGCAAAAAACCTATAAGGAGCAGCTTGAGATCTGGTTTGACACAACATTAAACATACATTTCTGAAAACAGTTAAGATATGAAGAAAACATAAACAACTTGCTGAGCATAAAAAAAATCAATGTCAAAACAATAAATTGATAATTTAAAAAAGTAATTAATGAAAAAAGACCATTAAGAAGTGCCAAGCAACAGAGATAACTAATAAAACCTTTTCATCATTTTGCTTAAGAAGCAGAGCTAGAGAGAGAGAGAGACTGAGCCTCAAATCCTGGTCACCAGGGAAGGGGAGGGGGACTGGGGTCGAGATAAGGAATTGGATTGAACTAACACTGATTTTGCATTCGCCTCTGTGGGTGCACATTCAGAGCTGGCTTTAGTGGGATTCATTTCGAAGTGGGGGTCAGTAACAGGTTCTCTTTTAGCTTTTGTGGATAGGTTTTAGGGATGGAGAAGGAGGGGAAGGGTGTGTATGTGTATGTGGGTGTGTGACCCCGCAACGAGCAGCCTCTGTGTTTGTGGGGAGAATTTTCTCCCCGTCAGGGGGGCTGAGAGGGAGTGGACGTGGGCGGCTGTGCACTGCCATTTCACGTAGGCAGGCCAATTAAGGCCCGCCCAGCGTGATGTGCACCCGAAAGCACTGAGCACTCCCTGTGCGGGCAGAGGGAGTAGGTTGAGTCGTGACCTGCACTCTTAGAGTGCAGAAATCTCCCTGAGGCACAGAGCTGCCTCAGGGAGATTAGTTTCATTATCAATAATTTAACTAAAGAAAAAGAAAAAAAATTAAGACATGTCCCTTGGTGTGACAGTGTCGCACGAGCTGGGGCATGTCAATGAACCTTAATAAAAACTTTTTTTCAATTTATAAACCCTTCATGAAACCTCATCCGCCCATGGATGAGGTTTCATGATAAATGTGAAAGCCGCCTGGGTTCTTCGCCTGCCCACCAACCTTAAGGTTAGACGGACAGCTCCATTAATTATTTTAATTGACATTTAAGTGACTAACTCCGGTGCACATCCGCCGAACTGAAAATCGTAACGATGCACGGTAACATTGGGACGCACGCCCTATGTCACCGTGCGTTATTTTATCCGTCGGTGAGCAGGGCCCGTCCCCGCACGCCAACCCAAAGATTTTGGCCTGTGTGTGTCCAGCTCTCTCCCAGTTTCAGGGTTCTCTCTCATTCTCTATCTCACATTCTCCCCGCCTCCCGTGGGCCATCATCAGAGTTTTCAGTAGTTGCAACTTTCCTTATCATTTCTGGCCTGTTAATTAAAGACAATGTTTCCTTGTCTCCTTGATATCATTAAACTGGTTTCTGAATTGAGCATCAAATCAAAACAACAAAGATCGTTAATCTCTGTGTCATCTTTTTTAAATTTAGTTGTTCTCACCAGCACTGGCAAAGCTACATTTACTGCTGATCTTGAATTGTCCTTGGAAAATGGTGATGGGCTTTTTCAGGAACTGCTGCAATCCTGGCATTGATCACATCCTACAGTGGTGTTAAAAAGGTTTTAGAATTTGGCTTAGTGACAATGAATGAATAAAAACATATATCAAAGTCAGTGTGGTATATGACTTTGAGGTAATGGTGTTCTGTAATCTTGTTGCACTTCTTCTTGGTGGTAGGTGTCACAGGGCTCGGAGGTATGACAGGTGAGTTCCTGTAGTGGGCCCTGTAGATAATACACACTGTGGAACACTGTGACAAGGGGAATAATCAAGAGAGCTACATTGACACAATTTTTATGGAGTTTCCACTGCTCTTCCCCTTAAGTTATGGTGCACGAGTAGGAAGGGCAGAATCTTGTGGAGGCAATGGGACTCTCAGCAGCTGACTGGAGAGCCCGCAAGAGCCCCACATCACCTCTTTTTGGGAAGGCCCACCGCATCTTGTTCCACACAGGCAATTTCAGAAGCAGGCCTTCCCCCAGGATAAAGGACCCTGAGGGTGGGGGGGAGAAGTCCTGCCCACCGAAGCTGTCAGCCAAAAGAGGCCGGCAGCTCTAATGAAAGGCAATGCCACTGGAGAGGCGGTGGCTGTCATCAGTATTGCAGGCACCCAGGCCTAGCATCATCGCTGGATCCCAGGCCAAAGGCGAGTGATGGCGGGAGAGGGTTGCATAGTGGGGGTCGCAAGTGGGGAGGCAACAAGGGCAGGGAGGTAGCTTTAAGTGGCCTCCCACTTCCCAATTCTGAGTCTTCAATGAGGCACTGAGTGCTTTTCAATGAGGGACATCACAATACAATTGAATTCCTTACTAAGTTTGAAAGTGACATACTCCAGTCCAAAACAAGAACAAACCTATACAAAGCCAATTAAATTGGTGTAATGTTAGCTAAGGTTGATTGGGTAAAAAGACTAAACGGTAGGCAGGAAATAAACATGGGAACAATTAAAGAAATTATTCAAAATGTTCAACAAAAATACATTCCATTAAAAAATATAAACAAGAGAAAGATCCATCTGTGGCTTGTTAGCAAAGTTAAGTATGCTATTACATTTAAAAAAGAGGCTTATACCGCTTCTAAAAATAATAAGGCTGTGCAGCAAAGGGCAACCAAAAAGATAATACAATTGAAAAATAAAATGAGGATAAACTAACTAGGAATATAAAAACAGATTATAAGAACTATTACAAGCATATAAAAAGTAGGACAGTAGCTAAAGTAAATATTAGTCCCTTAGAGGCAGTGACAGGAGAAATTATCATGGGGAATAAGGAAGTGGCAGTGATGTTGAACAAATATTTTATCTCATCATCGCGATGTGTTTTTATTCCTAATATTGAAAATAACAATTTATAACATCTGCACATTTTAACAGTTATCTTATCACATGCAATACACATAACAATCTCCAGCCATTGTCCACAAGTCAGTCCATTTTATTATTTCTTCCAATAAAACATTATTTTGCTTAATCCATAGTAAGGAACCATTAACCAATTAAAATTTATAATGTTTCTTGTTGTGACATCTTCTTTTGTCCCTCTTACGTATATGAAAATCCCTTCTACTGTTAGTAAAAAGAGACTCCTCATTGTCATGACATTTGAAGTTGTAAACACAGTTTTTGAATTGAAGAGTCATACGGACTCGAAACGTTAACTGTGTTCCTCTCCGCAGATGCTGTCGGACCTGCTGAGTTTTTCCAGGTATTTTTATTTTTGTTTTGAATTACTTTGTTCAGAATTCACCTTCTGAACTTTATTGTCCTTCTTATTTGTAGTTCATTCATTCATTGAGTTCAATAAGAATGTCTCAATTAATTCCGCAGGTAAACTGCTTTCCTCTGGCTTAACTGTAGACTTATCTTTATTTTTAAGCCCATTTTCTGTTCTAAAGTTGTTTAGTGACTTACTAAGAGGTCTGGAGGCTTGTGTGGTTGGATTTAAGCTATTTATTGTTAACAAACAGCTATATACATATCCCAAAGTATAGCCCTATTTAGGTACCATCTTCATGCCAACTTCTCTCAGACTCTTTCCATACAACTCTGACTCCAGTCTATTGTCATGTGTCACTCTCTCTACGCCATACTGTGGCAGTACTGTAGTCCAGTCCCACATTAATCCTTGCTGTGCCAAACCCCCTTATACTGCATTTTCTAGACTCAAACATTTTGGATTCTCTTTTTGAAATAGCAAAACAAATGGCTTCTTTTTGTGTAAACAACTTGTTCCTTCATTGTTCAAAATCTTCCCTGGCCACTTTAAAAACATTGCTTTTTTTATGTTTGAGCAGAAAGGCTTAATATTCTTGTATAGTTTGGTCATTTAACAGTTTGTAGTTCTACAGTTGCTTCTGATTCCATTCGGACCAAGTTTTGTTTAATTCCTTTTGAGCAATGTCGATAGATTCTTCATTTTGAACCTTCATTTTAAGTTACAATATTTTAAGTATTTCACACAAATTTTGAATAATATAATCCCAATCACTTTGGGGTTTCAAAGGATCATTTGTAAATTATCCATTTGCCTGTACTGTTGCTGTAGCCTGTATCATCTCAGCATTGGCAGGCATCTTTAATTTTATGTTAGGTGCCCTCAACCCTTTGGGTTCAGTTTGAGGTCTCAGTCTTTTTTGGAGATAACTTTTAATTTGAAATTATTCTGTCCCAGGAGGGGGCAAAACCATATCCCTACAATATTTTTTCCAATATAAAATCCACTTGGTTAATTGACAATTTGGACACAACACCAACAATAATAGATGCCTTTTTAAAATTCATTTACAGGATGTGGGCATTGATGGCTAGGCCAGCATTTATTGCCCATCCTTAATTGCCCTTGAGAAGGTGGTGGTGAGCTGCCTTCTTGTACTGCTCCAGTCCCTGTAATGTAGGTGATGAATAAAAAAAAACAATTTTTTAGGCCCTTCCTTGGACAAAAATAGAGTGACTTCACCTTCATATGAAACTTTTATAATGTCTCACGTCCCATTTAATCCATGAGATGGAAGTAGTTTCTCACAAGCTTTACTCAAAGGTATAACATTTTCGGGAGAAACACCAGCCACCTTTATTGAAGCCACAGCTTTCGTTTTCAGTTTCCAATAATACAAGTTGATACTCAACCTGCTAGGCTGCATCATGAATGCACCTTCCTTGGCCCTCAAGTCCTGGAGTAGGACTTGAACCTGGAGGTGCTGGCTCAGAGGCAGGGGCACTCGGCACTGTGCCATAAGACACCCTTACTTGGGGATACAGGACACAATTTCAAAATATACAGATGACAAACTTGGAAGTGTAGAAAACAATGAAGAAGTTATTAATAGACTTCAAGAGGATATAGATAGGCTGGTGGAATGGGCAGATATATGGTAGATGAAATTCAATGTAGAAATGTGTGAGATGATGCATTTTGATGGAAAGAATGAGGGGAGATAAAACATCCAGATGGTACAATTTGTAAGTGGGGGGTGGGGGGGGTTGGTACAAGAGAAAGACACCTAAGGATATTTGTGTACAAATCTTTCATGGTGGCAGAAAATAAAGCATAATTGGATTCTGGGCTTTCTAAATAGAGACACGGAGCACAAAAGCCTGGAAGCAATGTGAAACCTGTATAAAAACTCTAGTTTGACCTTAGCGGGTGTATTGTGTCCAATTCTGGGCACCACATTTTGTGAATGACTTGAGGGCTTTGGAGAGGGTATAGAAGAGATTTACTAGAATGGTTTCAGGGATGACAGTTTACAATAACATAGATAGACTGAAGAAGTTGGGGCCATTTTCCTTGGAGCACAGAAAGAGAAAAAGAGATTTTGTGGAGGCAAAGAGGTGTTTAAAATCATGGCAGGTTTGGACAGAATAACCAAAGACAACCTGTTTCCAATCCTGAAGGGTCAATAACCAGAAGATACAGTGTTGTGATCACAACTGATGTGAATACTGGACAAATCAGACCCCTGGGTGAAACCTGGCTTGATGGGTATTAACGGTGGAATTTTCCGTGCCCGCTGGTGTTGGGAATATTTGGTGGCGTCAGTGGACAATATGGCGAGAAGGCCAAAAATCAGATCACGACGTCATGAAAACAGTTTGCGATCGTCCGCTCAGCCCGTCGATGGCGGGCTGCGTTTCCCACCATCAGACGTCGGGAACTTCATTGAAATACATCTGCATATCATTATAAGGCTAACCTGCTGGGCACTTTCCACCCCTCCTGCTGGATTATCTGCTCATGTAGGTGTACAATCACGCCAATGTGTTTCACAACAGCATATAAAAGGTGTGCACTTGGGGGGCTGCACTTTGAGGGGAACTCGGAGGTGAGTGCACAGTAACATTGCAGAGCGCTTGCGTGAGATGCCTGTTGGATTTCAACATTGAGGCACGTTGGGGGAGGTGCAAAGGCTTCCCTGCAGTTGAGGCGACTTTGGGGGAGGGGGGTGGGTAAAGGCTACCCCGCATTGGAAGGTAGTGCACAAGCACGTGTGTGGGGGATGGTGGGGGTGGGGGGGTTGCTAGGCAAGGGAAGCAGCCATGCATTAGGGACACCTTGTATAAAGTGACCGTTCCTCTGCAGGCGAGACAGTTGAGGCGCAGCCACATTGATATGACTGGAGTCGGGCCTCTACCTTATCTGCCCGCTCAAGCAATACAGAGGCATTAAAGTGCCCCCAAGTGCTCCAGAACTTTACACCCCTTGGGGACAGACTGCAAACTAATGAGCATTTTAGTGGACTGCAGAACAGTTGGATGACTGGGCACATTGTGCAATCTCATTGCTAAAGCTGGCCATGGAGCAGTCGCTGGTGGAGTAACTCACAGCCCCTGTCAATGTCATCATCTTGCTTTGGACCAGCCTCCCCCATGTTTCAAGCCAACAGTGCAGCCTTACAGCGCAGGTTAGGAGAATGCCTACCCCTGAGCTGAGAGCACAGCATGCAGTCCAATGGGCAAAGCTGCCGCCAATCGGTTGGGTGGAGGTGGGTGGGGTTTTGGGCAGCCATGCAGCACACTAATCTCTGGCCATCCAAATGGTGGCCGGCACTCTCCATGATGTGTTAAGGGGCCTTCAGACTTAACCAAAAGTGGTTCTCCGTACATCAGTGCTAACCCACGCATCTCCCTCTTTCATCTTGCAGAAGGAGCACATCAGGATCATGGAAGTAGCTGTATGCCTTGTGGCGTACGGAGAGCGAAGACGACGGTGAAGCGAGCGACTGGGGCATCTGGCTGCGCAGAGAGAGAAGCAGCACTGCACACATCGTTGAAGAGTCACAGTGAGCCATTGCTGGTTGGTGCCTAGTTAGATCCAAGATCTATAGATACCGCCTTTCATTCCTACAGATGACAGAGAACCAGTGTTGCCAAAGACTGCGCGTGTCTAGGGAACTGGTCGGTCACATCTGCCAGCTACTGCAAGATTTGGTGCCATGTGTACATGGAGGGTATCCACTAGCCGTGGCCATGAATGTGACAGCGGCATTCAATTTCTGCACCAATGGCTCCTTTCAGGGCTCTACAGGTGGCCCCCACAGGTGACAAGTCTCTACCCACAAATACATCCATCAAGTCACTAATGCCATCTTCATGAGGGCCCACAACTTTATGCATTTCGCTCGGGACCAGGAGAGCCAGGATGCAAAAGCGATTGGATTTGCCCAAATTTCAGGTTTTCCCACAGGTGCAGTATGCCATCGACTGCACTCAGATCACCGTCGCAACACACGGTTAACTATGTCAACTACAAGGACTTCACTGAATATTCACTGAATATGTAACTGGTGTGCAACCACCATAAACGCATCCTGCAGGTCTGTGCATGGTTTCCAGGGAGTATGCATGACTCCTACATTCTCAGTCGGTCACAGATCCCTGACGTCTTCCAGGGTCCACAGAGGCTGCAGGGATGGCTCCTTGGGGACAAGGGCTCCCACAGAGACCATGGCTGATGACACCCATGCGGTGGCCTCAGATCACAGCAGAGTGAAAGTATAACAAGGCTCATGCTGCAAGTCACAACTTTGTGGAGCAAACTATCAGAATTCTGAAAATGGGGTTCCAGTACCTGCACTGGTCTGATGGAACCCTGAAATATAGTCCAGAGAGGGTGTTACGCATTGATATCGCCTGCTGCGCCCTTCACAAACTGGCGCCGCAACAGGGAGAGGAGCTGGCTGAGGAGGGGATGCAGGAGCTGACGGTCTCCTCAAATGAGGACATCGACGGTGATGAGGGTGCGGAGGTCCTCAAAGGCGATGATGACAGCGATGAGGCCCTTGCACTGGCTGGATGAGGCAGGCACGCTCAGGAGGCCCTCATAGCTGCTAAATTTGTGGAGGATGATGACAACATGCAGTGAGGAGACACCATAAGATCCTCACATCACATCTATGAATGTTTGACTCCAGTCTGGCTTATGGCAGTGCACATATCCTCTGTGATAATGCTCCTGTCATGGAGATGCAGTGGAGGCCCTAATAGTTACTCAAAGCAGGAGGATGATGACGACATACAGTAAGAACACTATATAGATCTTCACATAGCCTCTGAGAGTGTCTGACTCCTGTCTGGCCGACGGCAGCTCCCTTACACTCTGTGATCATGGTCATATCATAGAGACGCAGCCACGAAACTTTAGAAGCATCTGATCCTTTGTCCGCCTTCAGCACCTGAGCCCTTCAGGAGCACAGCGTCGCTGGTCGCAGATGCTGAAGAGATGGAGGCCAGCCCCACCTTAAAGGTGCTGAGAGCACACAGAATGATGGAACTCTGTGACACCAGTCCACGATATTCTGGCAGCAATAACAAGCACCATCGAGGTGCAAACATCAGTAATGTGTCCAGGTAGTGTGAGGCTGAGCCATCACTTTGGTCTGAAGGCTGCACAGAGGACAGGGAAGAGGCACTGGACTGAGATACCTGCCTTTAACTTGTGCAGAAATATTTCACATCTGAGTGACATGAACACTGTTCATCACATCAAGGAGCCATCGGCAGGGAGACATACTTGGGAGTTCATTGGCAATAGTGAACATTATGTACAACTGATTAACAACCATGCCCAGGCTGTGCAACTACACCTTCTTAACTTTCCTAACCCTCGCCTCAACATTTTGGTGTTCCCCGGACATCCACAGCGGAGGTGGAGGCAGCTTGCTGACTGCTACACCTTGTCTGTGATTACCTTCGCTGGCGTCCTCTGGTGGGCTCTGGCCTGCTTTTGAGGTCCTGGTGTGTGGCAGTGGCTTCCTCCTCGGCCTTTGGAGCTGGAGTGTTGAGATCACAGGAGGAGGGGAATTGGATGGGCCGGACATTCTCGGAGTTACCTGGATGGATGACCCCAGTGATCCTCCTCTCTGGTTGACTCCTTGAGGAGAAGGAGTAGCTGGCATGAGATCAGGCTGCCCCGCACCCTTCTCGCATACACACTGTTGGACACCAACTATGGCATCAGCAATGGAGTTGAGCCTGCGCAGTCTTTTTGCCTTTCATGGCCTTGACTTCTTTCCAGCAGTCATGGGCTGGAAGCACTGAGAGGTCTGTGCGTGGCTGCATTTTAAATATGGAGCCTGGGATGATAAAGAGGAGAGAAGATGGCGTGGCAGGCTAATGAGAGCCCGCGTTCCATGGAAATGGCGTGTTTTCCAGGAATGCATAATTAATGCGATGGGTTTGGGACGATACAGTGTGAAAAACCGCCCTTGCGGCCGGTGGGTAAAACGCCCTTTTACCTGCCTGCTACTGCAATTAGTGCAAATCTGGGACAATTCTGCCCTAACTTTATTTTTGAAACAGTGGAGGAAAGTTATTGAACAAATTCACAGGAATCTGCTGATGAACTTTTAACACACAGAATAAAACATTTATTAAACCAGAAAAATTAACTATATGACACCAGACGAAAAGATTCGAAAGATCTCAATATAAACAAAAGTAAATGATTCAAATTATAATATTCATTTTATCCCAGCGATACCTTTAAAGACAACTACAATCCCAAAAAGGTAAAACAATTTACAATATCTCTCTTATGATCCAATAGTCAAGGTATGAGGTATATGTAAATTAACTGTTGAACTGTGGTCAGACATACCACATACCAAAGTAAATGACAGATGCAACCAAAGCCGATTCCATGGATTTCTCAAAAACCCAACCAGATGCTTGTCACACTGTGAGCCAACTTGTCTCACTGAAACTTTGTCTTTCTTACAAGGGTTTCCAATTTCCACATTTGAAGAACTCACCTTGGAATTCTCTCCAAACGTCACTCCCACCCAGGCAGCTTCAACAAGCTCTACCTATAGAGTTTCAATCTCACCTTCTGATACATCTTTCCCCTGGATCCCCAAGTACACTCAAGCTTCACCTTCGAAGCACACTTAGAGATCTTTGGCAGTGCCAAATAGAACACCACTCCTTCAAAGGGGAGCCCTTGCCCCTATGGCCCACAGCATGGAGTCTCCAACCTTCTGCTGCACTGTCAGGTTCTGGGGTTCTCTTCAGACCACTTTGCTTCAAGTCTGCTCCCCAAAGCTCTCTTTAACTCAAAGCCTGTTGCTCTGCTGCATTCTTGTACCTTAACTTCTGTGGCCTCTTTCTGATCTCTGTGTTTGTCCCTGCCTGGGACTTTCGTCTGAGACCTCTTTCTGTCCCATTCCCTGGTTTGGGACCTTTCTCTGTCCCCCTCCCAGTGTCTGCTCCCTGGGACACTCCAGTTCAGGTCATCTGACCTGCCATTCCGCACCGTTTCATTTCTTTGCTTCCTTTCTCTTCTGCACATGTGCCAGTTCCCAGCCTAAAGACAGCAAAAGACACCAACTGTGCATGTGCAGCCAATTCCCAGCCGGCACATGTGCAAAAGACCTGAACTACTGATTAAAAAATCAAGCTAAGTATTCACATTTCATCACAACAGGTTTAAGGTGATTTATAAAAGAGCCAGAGACAACATGAGAAAAAATATTTTTTTTGCAATAAGGTGTTAGAATTTGGAATGTACTGTCTGAAAGGATGTTTGATATATATTAATTAATAGCCTTTAAAAGAGAATTGGATAAATAATTGCAGGTGAAAAAATGGAAGGAAGCAAGCCAATGGGACTAACTGGATTGCTCATCATAAGAGGTGCAGATTTGATGGACCCAATGGCCTTATTTTGTACTGTACTATTCTATTCCATAATTGCTGGTCACACAACAACCCATTCGACATTTTTCTTATGCATTCGTGCACCACCAACTGTGAGATCCTGGATATGATTCCAACAGAGCCCTGGAAAGTTCTGGAAGTAAAAAGTTGAGGGTGATGACAGCCATTGTTAATATACGGCCACCAGGTCCATAAGGGAGCATGTTGTTTTCTAGGAGGCTGCAGTTGCCTATTACATGACGCAACAACCTTAGCCTCATAAAACACAGCTGTTTGGACAAGGCAAAGGACTCAGCCACTGCCTGTATCCCATGTGTTGTGCAAAGTACCTTCTGTGAGCTGCACCTTTCTGTTCCAACCCTGTCTGTGATGTCTAGCTGCATATGTCTAAAGACTAGGCTGCTGAGGCTGCTCTTCTCTCTGTGATGTCTAGTTGCAGGTCCCTTGACAGCAAGTTGCTGCTGGTGCTGGTCATGTTACTTCGTAGCTGTCTTAAAATTGTCCACAGACAAGGTGCCAACTGTCCTGATGCAATTCAGAAACCTCCAAAGTGTAGAAAGTAAGCTGGCAGCAAAATACCACAAGCAAACCCTTTCCCACTAGTTGGTATAAAAGCAGCTGAGTACTGAGCATTTCCACGAGTTTTAATCAGCCTTTCAAATTGCTGCTGTGTTTTTGCCTCATTTTCAATGGAAGTTTCAGGGAACCCATGGATGTGACGTTAGATTTAGAAGAGTGTTGTAATATTATTCTGACTGAGCGATTGCCATTTTTTAATGAACAACTGCTCCTTTTGTGAGAATTATGAACAAGGAGTTGAAAGCGCTCAAGTTAAACACAGTAGTTGGCGAGTTGGATCTGCTTCGCAATAGTCTTGTATTTTTGCTGGTTTTAATCCTCACCCGTACTGACACCATGTGTGCCTCCAGGTTACAATTCCCCCTTTGCTTTTAACTGTATGTTAGAATGAGCTGATCCTTGTGCTTTGTGAGACTGAAAGTTGGTTTCACAGTCAAAGTTATGTGCGTAATGGTGCTGAATCTTTGCACTATGATTTCCCAAAAACTGATTATGATCATTAATCTGGTTGAGACCAGATGAACAACATCTTCACCTCTGGGAAAGCTCTTCTGCCTGATGACAGCAAGTATTTTCTAGGGGCAGAATTTCTGCTTGATGTGTGGGGGGCGGGCCCCACACGTAAGCATGTAAAATGACGTGTGGTGACGTCAGGTGAGGGTCCTGACGTCACCGCACACCATTGCGATATTTCGCTGGGCAGGCACGTGAAGAATTTCAACGTGCACCCACCATTAATTAATGGGCTAGTTAAGGCCCTTAAATTGTCAATCGACGGCGATTTTCAGGCACCCTTACAATCTTCGGGTCGGTGCATGGGCGCAACGGGCATGTGGGTAAGAGACATTTTAACAAAATTCATCCACAGGTGAGATGAGAGGGTTCATTGGGGTCGTCAATCTGGTCTGTGAAGTATTTATTGCAGAAACAGTTTTAAGCAGTTCAGAACGATTTCCAGCAGCTTTCTGTGTACTTTTAACCTTCAGGTCAGCACTTTGCAGTCAGTAATCTTTATCGGGCCTGCAGCTTTCCGGAGGCCTCCCCTTATGGGTTCTGACATGACCACTGGAAGCAGCTTCTCTGAGGAGGAAGGGAGGGCTAGAATAAGGAGGAGGCCAGGTGTGCACATTCAGTCTCCAGGGGAGCCACCTTTGGGAGTACAGGCACAAGGGGCCCAGGGCCAAGAGGTAGTCCAAGGTGGAAGGACCGCAGAAGACGCCACTAGCCTGCTGCCAGGGTATACAGGCGGTGAAGTAGCTACCTCAATATGTCTGAGGTGCAGTGCTGAAGGAGGCTCTGACTGTCAAGGGAAACAGTCAACTACATCTGTCAGATGATTGGCCCTGAGATATCGCCTGACTGTGTGGGCGGACACCCCATGCCAGCAGCTCTGAAGGTCACAGTTGCCCTCTATGCCTCTGGCTCCTTCCAGGGCTCCGTGGGTGATCTTTGCGGTGTCTCCCAATCAGATGTCCACACTTATGTCAAGCAGGTCACAGACGCTCTGTCCAGGCATGCATTGACCTTTATCCACTTCCGTTGGGACCAGGCAAGCCAGACACAGTGAGCCAGAGGCTTTGTGGCTATTGCTGGCTTCCCCCAAGTCCAGGGTGCAATAGACTGTACACATGTGGCCATCAAGGCGCGTGCAGGTGAGCCTGGTGCCTTCGTCAACAGGAAGGGATTCCACTCCATGAACGCGCAGATAGTGTGTCATCACAGGATGCAGATTCTACAAGTCTGTGCAAGATACCCAGGCAGCTCCCATGATGCCTACATCCTCAGACACTCCCAGATGCCGAGGCTCTTCAGTGCTCCAGCTCAGCTTGATAGATGGCTGCTAGGTGACAAGGACTATCCGCTCAGAAGGTGGTTCATGACGCCTCTCCGCCATCCAATATCAGAAACTGAGCAGCGCTACAATAGGAGCTATGCCTCCACAAGGGCTGTGGTGGAGAGAGCCATTGGTCTTCTCAAGATGCATTTCTGATGCCTGGACTGCTCAGAGGGCGCACTCCAGTACCCCCTAGATCGTATGTCATTGATAGTGGTTGAATGCTGCACTCTCCACAATCTTGCGCTGGAAAGGGGAGATGCAGTGGACGATGAAGACATCGATACAGTGGATGCGGCTGCACACGATGAGTCCAGCACTGATTCTGAGGATGAGGAAGCACAGGGGAATGCTGAGGGGCTAAACGCTGACCCGAGACTACACCAAGGAGGCAGGGACACCCAGGAGACTTTAATCCAATGAACCTTCAGCTAGCTCAACACAAATGGATCAGCAGGACCAGCCTTGTCTGGCATTTCCATGCTCGGCACCCAAGTGCCAGGTCATCAGCTGCAACCAAGGGCTTTGGAGATAAACTTCAATGTCGAAAAAAACACTCATGACATGTATCTTAAACATACAAATGAAGAACAAAGGAGCCATCCTCAGCCTTGGTAACACATCTGTTTTTATATTAACCATCAGAAGGTCTCAAATCCAAAACAAAACATTAATCAAGCAGAAAAAAATTATAAATACCTAATCTCAGGCCAACACAAAAGCACCAGTGAGAAACCCATGGTGCGCCTAAGGTGCCTTATGCTTACGTTTATGGGTGCCAGTCTTGGTGCCGCCCCATCGCTCAGAGTGGCATCTGAGACAGTCTGCTGACTCTGCTGTCCTGTTGGCCTTGATGACCTTGGCGGTCGTCCTTTGGCCATGGAGCCTGTGCTGGGCCCGCCTGGAAAGCATCTGCCAGTTCCACAGCTCCCCAGTCATTGCAGCCTCACCCAATGAAGCGGTCACTGGGAGAGGGGCCGAACAGCTGGTGCCCTCATCTGGAGTGCCCTGAGAGGAGCCCGCAGATACGATAGGGTGCTGCTGCGCTGACATGAGGTCTCCCCGGACTTCCCTGCTCACCGTCGATGGATGGGCAATGAGCTGGGAAGCTTGGAGCCCACACCATCTCCCACATTGGCACTGACCAGCTGTGGCCTCTGGCGCTGTGAGGGCTTGCAGGTCCGAGCGTAACCCCAGGAAAACCTGCTTGTTCTCCTGGAGGTGCCTCTCCACGAGAGTCGCCACTCTCTCCATGGAGGAAGCAAGAAGCTCTGCCATGAGGCTCACTGCATCACTGATGCTGAGCGTGGACTCCTCCACCACGGACACCAAGCGAAGCATAGCCTCAGATGCTCCCGCACACCCCGCCGTATTTCCTGCATCTGCTGCGTCACAGATGACTCCAGAGGCACGTGATCAGGCACCGAATGAGCATGTGCCTGGTCCCCTGTAGTCCTCCGACTATTGGCGCCATCGGCACTCTCTGTCTCTGCCAGCTACTCCAGCGATTGTGAAGTGCCCTCTCCGCTGTGCCCCAGGACACTAGCCAATGTTGCAATGACCACCGAGGTGCAAGTATCTGCGCTGATAGCTGCCTCGCAGAAATGCTTTGATGCAGGTTACAGTTGAGGGCCCTCAGGTGTGAGAGGAGGCATCTGCAGTTCTTCCTGGCGGACAGGCTCTGATGATGCTGAAATTAACAACAAGGACAGTGGATCAGTTAGTGTGCACATAGTGACACACTTCATCCCTTTCCCCTTGGCTCATTATTCGTGCAACCTTCCAGAATCTATAGACATGAATATTGGTGGTGTGGCAAATAGTGATCAGGGTACCCTTACATTATAGGCTAATATAGATGGGCTGGTCAGATGGCCTAAGGAATGCCAAATGGAATGTTATGTGGATAAGTGTGAGGTGATGCACATGGGCAGGACAAACAAAGCACGGGAATACATGATGAATGGTGGGACCGTGGAAAGTAAGAAGATCAGAGGGACCTTGCTGTGCATGTCGACAGACCCCTTAAGATAGCAAGACAGGTACATAAGGTGTTTAAGAAGGTAAATGCCATATTTGCCTTTATTAGCTGAGGAATAGAATATAGAACAGGTAATGTTCCAAGTGCAGAAAACACTGTCTAGGCCACAGCTATGGTTGTGCATGCAGTTGTGAAATGCGCTTCACAGGAGGGATGTGATTGGAGTGGAGAGGGTGCAGAGTGCAACCAGGTTGGGCTGGAGAGTTTGACTTATGAGGAAATATGCATAGACTGGAGTTATTTCCCCTTGAACAGAGGAGATTGAGGGGTGACATTATTGAGGTTTATAAAGTTATGAGGGGCATAGATAGGGTCGACAGAAAGGAAGTTTTCCCTTTGGCGGAGGAATGAGTGACCAGATGGCATAGATTTAAGGTAAGGGGCATAAGGTTGACAGGGTGTGAAGAGCAACTTTTGCATACAGAGGGTGTTGGGAATGTAGGATGCACTGCCTGAAAGGGTGGTGGATGCAGAAACCCTCCTAACATGTAATAAGTATTTGGATGTGCAGTTGCAAGGCCATGGACATAGTGCTGGGAAATGGGATTAGGAGACTTAGGAAGGTGTTTGATGTGCACATCCTCAAAGGGTCGCAGGACCTATTTCTATGATCCACACCTCTGACTCTATCACTCTGTGACTGAGCAATGTTGCAACAATAACAAATCAAACAATCATCAGTGCTATGATCAGAATCAACTGGGAGGTGAGCCTAGCAGGAAGGACAGTGGAACAGCAATGGCAGGAGTTTCTGGGAGTAATTTGGGAGACACAGCAAAAATTCATCCCTAGGAAGAAGGAGCATACTAAAGGGAGGACAAGGCAACCATAGCTGACAAGGGAAGTCAGGAACAGCATAAAAGCTAAAGAGAAAGCATACAATGCGGCGAAGAGCAGTGGGAAACCAGGGGATTGGGAAGCATACAAAGACCAACAGAGGACAACTAAAAAAGAAATAAGGAGGGAGAAGATTAAATATGAGGGTAAACTAGCCAGTAATATAAAAGAAGATTGCAAGAGGGTTTTTTTTTAGATATATAAAGGGTAAGAGAAAGGCAAATGTGGACATTGGGCCACTGGAGAAGTAGTAGTGGGGAACAAAGAAATGACGGAGGAACTGAATAGGTACTTTGCGTCAGTCTTCATGGTGGAAGACACGAGTGACATCCCCAAAGTTCAAGAGAGTCGGGGTCGGGGGGGGGGGGGCGCAGATGTGAGTATGGTGGCCATTACCAAGGAGAAGGTGCTAGGAAAACTGAAAGGTCTGAAGGTGGATAAATCACCTGGACCAGATGGATTACACCACATAGTTCTGAAGGAGATAGCTGAAGAGATAGTGGAGGTGTTAGTGGTGATCTTTCAGGAATCACTGGAGTCAGGGAGGGTCCCAGAGGACTGGAAAATCGCTAACGTAACCCCCATGTTTAAGAAGGGAGTGAGGCAAAAGATTGGAAATTACAGGCCGATTAGCTTGACCTCGGTCGTTGATAAGATTTTAGACTCCATTATTAAGGATGAGATTTCAGAATACTTGGAAGTGCTTGGTAAAATAGGGCAAAGTCAGCATGGTTTCAAGCCTGACAAATCTGTTAGAATTCTTTGAGGAGGTAACGAGCAGGTTAGACAAAGGAGAGCCAATGGATGTTATCTACTTGGACTTCCAGAAGGCCTTTGACAAGGTGCCGCACAGGAGGCTGCTCAGTAAGATAAGAGCTCATAGTGTTAGAGGCAAGGTACTAGCATGTCTGGCAGGAGGCAGAGAATGGGGATAAGGGGGTCTTTCTCAGGATGGCGGCCGGTGACTAGTGGAGTTCTGCAAGGGTCAGTGTTGGGACCACAACTTTTCACTTTATACATTAATGATCTAGATGAAGGAACTGAGGCATTCTGGCTAAGTTTGCAGATGATATTAAGATAGGTGGAGGGACAGGTAGTATTGAGGAGGTGGGGAGGCTGCAGAAGTATTTAGATAGGTTAGGAGAATGGGCAAAAAAGTGGCAGATGGAATACAACTTGGGGAAATGTGAGGTCATGTACTTTGATAGGAAGAATAGAGGCATAGACTATTTTGTAAATGGGGAAAGAATTCAGAAATCTGGAGTGCAAAGGGACTTGGGAGTCCTAGTCCAGGATTCTCTTAAGGTTAACTTGCAGGTTGAGTCAGTAGATAGGAAGGCAAATGCAATGTTGGCATTTATTTTGAGAGGACTAGAATATAAAAGCAGGGATGTGCTGCTGAGGCTTTATAAGGCTTTGGTCAGACCACATTTAGAATATTGAGTAATTTTGGGCCACGTATCTCAGGAAGGATGTGCTAGCCCTGGAGAGGGTCCAGAGGAGGTTCACGAGAACGATCCCAGGAATGAAAGGCTTAACATATGAGGAACGTTTGAGGACTCTGGGTCTATACTCGATGGAGTTTAGAAGGATGAGGGGGGATCTAATTGAAACTTACAGAATACTGAAAAGCCTGGATAGAGTGTACATGGGGAAGATGTTTCCATTTGTAGGAGAGACTAGGACCCGAGGGCACAGCCTCAGAGTAAAGGGAAGACCTTTTAGAAAAATGATGAGGAAAAACTTCTTTAGCCAGAGAGTAGTGAATCTATGGAATTCATTGCCACAGAAGGCTGAGGAGGCCAGGTCATTGAGTGTATTGAAGACTGAGATAGATAGGTTCTTGAATGGTAAGGGGATCAAAGGTTACGGGGAGAAGGCGGGAGAATGGGGTTGAGAAACTTATCAGCCGCGATTGAATGGCAGACTCAATGGGCCGAATGGCCTAATTTCTGCTTCTTATGACCTTATGGTCTATTGGATGTTGGAAGGACGTAGCGGTTGTCACTGTTGGCCTCATATATCTGGCCTCACTGACACCAGTTGGCCTGGGCGCATGGCTCTCAAGCTCTAGGGCCTCCTGTTCGAAGCGGCTTAACATCATCAGGTGAGCCTGGCTGCCTCCAGTCCTCGAACGCTCAGACACATATCGAGTATTCTTCTCCTGAAAAACAGAGAAGACCACTCATTATGGCAATTTGCACATAGACTCTGCCCGCGCATGCCACACCCCAACCACAGTGGCCCATATCAGGCCTCCTGTGCCTCCTCTCCCCACTACTGCTGATCAGTCACACAAAGAAATGCCCAACATGATTCAATGCAGTCACGACAGTAAGACCTGGGGGGTTGGGGGGGGCCTCAAAGGCTAAGGCTACCTGCTGGGTTAAATGCCAAATGCCAACATGGTACTCACTCTTCCGGAGCACAAAAAATCATTGACGTGCTTATGACACTGGATCCAGGTGCACCGCACCACATCGCGGGAGCTCGTCACCTCCTCCCAGGCACATTTGGTCATATGGGGGGGGGGGCCCTCTTCCTCCCATCCTGGGGGACCAACACCTTCCGCCGTGCTCCCACCTCCTCAAGCAGAGCAGCAAGGCAGTCATCAGAAAAGCGAGGGGCGCATTGGTCTATCCTGCAGCCTTCCCTGCTCCTGTGGCAGACCCTGCAGTCTGGCCTGCTCCTCTGCCTTTCCCTCCAGCGTGCCCTGCTCAGCCGACCCCTGTGGTGTAACCTTGAACTGGCCATTGTGAACAGCCTACAGGAGGCTGCCAGGGCTTCCTTTAAATAGACTGATGGGCCTCCATTGGACCCAGTGGTCTGTGCACGCCTGCCGCAGCCCGCACATTCCCACTATTCACGGGTCTCAGCAAATGCGCTGGGTGGGCCTTAATTGGCCCACCCGCGCAAAAGGGTGGTGCGGACCCGATCGCGGGTGCCATTCGGGTGCATGCCCGCCCGTGGCTGCTCCAGCTCCGCCTGCCCGACAGGCAGAAAATTCTGTCCTAGATATACAAGGTCCTACCATTAAAGCTGCTTGACCCCCAAAGCCATGACTACAGCAACTCAGAGCACCGCCTTATGTTTCAACATTCACATTGTCATGTAGCTCAATGTGACATAGAAAACACTATTCCTGTGGAATAAATACAAAAAATGCTGGAACTAAGTAGCAGGTTTGTCAGTATCTGAACACTGCAGCTGATGCATTCATGAATACCAAAGCCATCATTCTGGGGCCCTGTCATGAGCTCTAGTGTGATTCTACTGATCCACTCCCTTTAAACAGCCACTCAGGCTGAACCAGACCAAACAAAACTGGTAACGCAAAGAAAAAAATCAAGTTCCATCACTGAGATTGTTTACTTCCATCTCTGCAAAATTGCTAACCTCAGTCCATACCTAAGCCCCATGCTGTTGAAAGCATTAGCTGCATTTTGTTCACCTCTAGACTTGACCCCTCTGATGTTATCCTTCCTGCCCTCCCATCTTCTGCCCCCAATTAGCCCCAATTTATGCAAAACACAGGTGACTCTATTGCAAACCCCGCAGAGATTGACAACTTTAAAAATGTTATTTAACTGAAAGGAACATAAAAGATTTCAAGTTTTAGGATTTTACTGTAACAAACAAGCTAAAAGCAGCATTGAATAACTACTTTTTAGTAGGCAGCATATACTTAAACAACATAAAAACATCCCCCATGTGACTTAAAAACGACCGACAATCTCTCGCCATTTACTTTACAAAGTCCTAAAAAATTTTATTCTTCTCGAATGAGTCCAAAGGTATTCTCTGCCCCAATGGCCTGCTTTTTTTCCCTTTCCCAGCTGGGTAATTCCTCATCACAGAACTAACTTTCACTATGAGGGTTACACCGGAGATTCCTTCTCTCTGGCTCAGCTTAGGCACATCTTCCAGCCTTCCTTGAATCTCCACAAGCTCGGTCTCTTCAATCGGAGCATGAGCTCTCACCCATATTTTGCAATATTTTCTCTGCTTCAGGCGCAGGACTAACTGCCCTTATCTCCTGCTCTCTGTCTCTCAAATTCTTGCAGGCTGACTTGTGTCTATGAGGTTCATTCATATCTTAAGAAACCTGCAACCTGATATGTTCTATTGACCTTTCCCCTCTCAAAGCTCACCTCTGTTCCAACATGAATCATATGGGCCTTGTATCCAGGTAGAAATGCCAAATAGCTATCCTCTAGACACCCAACGCCATTCTAGCTCGGAATTAAATGGTTTAAAGCATAACCATTTATAAAACCTAACATTCTGAACACCTCCCTGTGAGACTTGGAGACTAATAATCTGCCCAAAATCAGCACAGATGCCCTTGCCAGTGTCCACAGATGAACATCTTGCATCTTCTTAATAAGCCTCTTGGCATGGGGCCCTCTTGTCCCCATAGCAACCCTGCCACTCAGGCTTGTTGTCAGTCAGAATTCAAGTAGACCACGTGACCCCTTTCATTCCCCCATTTTACCTTAAACACACAGTCCCAAAAAATAACAACCTTATAAACTGCGTACTTGTTATAATATTCTGTTCTATTGTAAGCTCCATTCACACATTGCCCCTGTGCTTCTTAACCAATATTATTTGCCAATATATTAAATTTAAAATCCATATCCCAATTTGCAAATTCCTCCAGAACCTCACTTCTCTCAAAATGTGCAACTTTCTTCAGCCTTGCACTTTAGTCTTTTGACACTAGCTTTTTCTGTATTCCTTCCTTATTCCCACCATTGATGACAAAGCTGTCAGCTACCTTGGCTTCACTGTATAAAACTCCCTCCCTAAACCCCATTCACCCATTCAAATCAGCTCCTTACGTTGTCAAGTTCCTTTTAAAAATTGTGCAGTGTGAAATTTTAAATGGTTAACTTATTTTTAATCATTGCTTGTCCAATGTCCTCTTCTATCTCATGCTGCTTCATTTTTATCTCCTTCAAAGATTATTAGTTTGCAATATCATACCTTTTCACCGGCCTGGCAACAGGTCTTACCATATCCAGCATGCCCTTTATTTCTCTGGGTCTTGCTTTCATTAACATAATGATACAGAAGATGACAGTAAGCATATATATTATGTGCCCACGAGCACTCTTCCTAAGTGTCCATTCAGAATAAAACATTTATGTAATGTTATTCAAATGAGCTCTTATACAAATCTGTAATGCAAGAGCTTGGAAAGTATTGTTTGTAATGCTTTGTGATGAATCATAATGCATAGTAAGATTGAAATACTCATTTTCAGATACCATTATACTATTGCGCATTGTGTAGCTGACTCAAATTATGCTGCCAGTTCTGAGTCATGCTGAACTCAGAGATAAAAAAGCTCTGCACGTGCATGGAGCTCCATTCCAGTGTGGCCAAATCTTTATAACGCAAAACTTATAGAAGTGCATACTTTCTCTTAACATTAAAATGTTTTGTATTAAGTTTAAGAAGTACACAGGATATCCAAAGAGCCACTTTGCACTGAGCTGAAACTAGACTATCCCAGTATAAGGCCCAGGTAATGTGTTCACAATCTTTCAAATAT
The DNA here is from genome assembly GCF_017639515.1 of Carcharodon carcharias. Classification (NCBI taxonomy): domain Eukaryota; kingdom Metazoa; phylum Chordata; class Chondrichthyes; order Lamniformes; family Lamnidae; genus Carcharodon; species Carcharodon carcharias. The sequence continues at coordinate 88,061,978 of NC_054477.1, read as the reverse complement.
GCTTCTCATGAATAGAAATTTATACTAGAAATTCTGTCATCAATAGAAATTTGGGCTGTATTTTGGCTGGGAGGTAAGTTCCTTGCCAGGAATTCCGTACCAGGGATTGGGGTGATGGGTTGGAGGGGAGCAGGGGTATGCGCTGTTGTGAGGCTGGGAAACTCAGAAGAATGGATTTCCTGAATGTTTTCTATTAGGATCCTGCCCACAGGCTTTCTGAATGATAGGTTAGAGGCCTTTTGAGCAGGTAGCTTGCTTCAGTAAGCTAAAGCCTACAAAAATAAGTCTGTGTACTGGGGGAAGACTGGGGAGGGAGGGGCAGTGTCCCAGCTGAGAAGTAGGATTGCTTTGATGCTGGTCATGGTGAGCAGACAGATTATGCAGGTGGATTTACTGGGTAACTTGCATTAGTGCAAATGGACTTACCTTATGGATTCAGTCCTTCCCCTAAGCTAAAGGTAGACAGTTTCATTAAAATAATTAAATCACCAACCTACTTCCCACAAATGGATTGGCCACCCTTCCAATGACCTGCCTCTGTTAAAGTCAGAAGTGGACAAATTTCAGATTTTTTGCATTTTAACCTCTGATACGACTCTAACTCACCCGTCTTTTGGAGCTAAGATTCAGGCCACTTTGATTCGATTTTGACACATACCACACATGGTATAAGGAATTTATATATCTGAACATGGCAGATTAATTTTAGTAACAAAGTCAGCTCCTTACTGATTGCCTAAATTGTTTTATTCATTGTGTTAAACCCATGTCTGAATGGCTGGTATATCACTAATACTGTTACTAGGATCTTTACTACGCAAAGTAATTTTCAACTCAGCAGTAACTGACAGGAAAATAATTGTCAGATTTTAAATAGTACCTTATCACATCTTTTAGGATGTTTCAAAGAACTCCAGTCATATTGTTATGTGAGATACCAGAGCAATTATTTTGCACAAACCACGGTCCCACAAGCAGTAAAGAGATGAAGGGGAAATTGTTCTGTTTTTGCTGATTAATGAGGGAGAGATGTTTGGGAGGGCACCGCTTTTTCTTCTTTGAAAAACATCATTACCTGAATAGGCTGGCAGGGACTCAGGTTAACTTATCATCTGCAGGATGGTACTACCATCAGTACTCCATTAACACATCCACTTTCAATTTTGGATTGGGATTTTGACCCAAAAGCTTTCGACAGTAGAAAGATACTGAAGCAAAGTAAAGCAATTGCAATTGTTTAACTATCTATGAGCAGTAGCATTACGTTACCAACCATGTCCACTGACTACATTATGCCAATGGACGGGATTTTGCAGCCCTGTCGTGGGTGGGACCTGCCACGGTCAAGGCGGCACCCCAGCCAGAAGTCCATTGACTTGCGGCGGGACAAGAAGGTCTCGGCGGCAGGTGGGTGCAGAAAATCCCTCCCTATATCTTAACCAGATATCACACCTCCCCAAACAATGTATGTCCGTTCTCATCGGGAATGGGCAGGGGAGTTTAAAGTTAAAGTTTACGGACATATGAATTAGGAGCAGAAGTAGGCCATCCAGCCCCTCAAATCTGCTCCACCCTTTGTTAAGATCATGGCTGATTTAATTGTGGCCTCAACTCTACTTTCCTGTCTACCCCTATAGCCTCTGACTCCCTTATTGATCAAGAATCTATCCAACTCAGCTTTAGAAATATTCGTAGACTATGCTTCAACTGCTCTCTGAGGGAAAAAAAATTCTCCTCATCTCCGTCTTAAGTTTATATCATAAAATTTATTTAAAATATTTCCTGACTCCAGGCACTGCCTTTTTCTTTTGAATTATCGACTAGCTAGTAATATAAAGACAGATAGTAAGAGTTTCTTAGAGTTAACAAAGTGAGCGTTGGAACTATAGAGAGTGAATCTGTGGAATTGATAATGGAAGGTAGGGAAATGGCGAGTGAATTAAACAGGTATTTTGCTTTGGTCTTCACTATAGAGGATACAAGTAACATCCGGGAAATGGCTGTAAATCAGGAAATGGGAGGGAGGAACTCGAGAAAATTACAATCACCAGGCAAGTGGTATTGAGCAAATTGTTGGGGCTGCGGGCTGACAAATCCCCAGGTTTGGATGGACTTCACCCTAAGGTCTTGAAAGAAGTGGCTAGTGAGATAGCTGATGCATTGGTTTTAATTTTCCAAAATCCCCTAGATTCAGGGAAGGTTCCATTACATTGGAAAATAGCAAATATAACTCGTTTATTCAAAAAATGAGGGAAACAGAAAGTAGGAAACTACAGGACAGTTGGCCTAACATATGTCATAGGGAAAATGTTTGAATCTATTATTAAGGATGTTATAGCAGGTCACTTAGAAAAACTCAAGGTAATCTGGCAGAGTCAACATTGTTTTGTAAAAGGGAAATCACATTTAACCAATTTATTGGGGTTCTTTGAAGGAGTTACATGTTGTGGATAAAGGGAACCGGTGGCTGTACTATACTTAGATTTCCAGAAAGCACTTCCAGAAGGATAAAGTGCCACATCAAAGGTAATTGCAGAAAATAAAAGCTCAAGGTGTAGGGGGTAACATTTTGGCATGGATAGCTAACAGGAAGCAGAGAGTTGGCATAAATGGGTCCTTTTCTGGTTGACAGAATGTGACGAGTGGTGTACCATAGGGATCAGTACTGGGGCCTTAACCTTTTACAATTTATATAAATTACTTGATGAAGAGATCGAAGGAATGGTTGCTAAATTTGCTGATGACACAAAGGTAAGTAGAAAAGTAAATTGTGAAAAGGATGTAAGGAGGCTACAAAGTGACATAGATAGGCTAAGTGAGTGGGCAAAGGTCTGGCAAATGAAGTATACTGTGGGCAAATGTGAAATCATTCATTTTGGCAGGAAGAATAAAAAATAAGCTTATTATTTAAATGGTGAGAGACTGCAGAGCTCTGAGATTCAGAGGGATCTGGGTGTCCTAGCGCATGAATCACAGAAAGATAGTATGCAGGTACAGCAGGTAATTAGGAAAGCTAATTTATTGTGAGGGGAATTGATTACAAAAGTAGAGAGGTTATGCTTCAGTCGTACAGGCCATTGGTAAGACCACATCTAGAGTACTGTGTATAGTATTGGTCTCCTTATTTAAAGAAAGATGTAAATGTGTTAGAAGCAGTTCAGAGAAGGTTTACCACACTAATACCAAAGGCTGGACAGGTTAGGCTTGTATCTACTGTGAATTTAGAACAGTAAGACGCAACTTAATTGAAACCTTTAAGATCCTGAGAGGTCTTGACAGGATGGATGTGGAGAGGATTCTTCCTGTTGTGGGAGAATCTAGAACTAGGGGTCACTGTTTAAAAATAAGGAGTCACTCATTTAAGACAGAGATGAGGAGAATTATTTTTTCTCTCAGTAGGTTGTGAGTCTTTGGACCTCTCTTCCTCAAAAGGCGGTGGAAGCAGAGCCTTTGAATATTTTTAAGGCAGAGTTAGATAGATCCTTGAGTAACAAGGGGGTGAAAGGTTATCAGGGGTATGCAGGAATGTGGGGTTGAGGTTACATTCAAATCAGAAATGATTTTATTGAATGGCAGAGCAGTCTCGAGGGGTCTACTCCTGCTCCTAATTATTATGTACATACATTTGCATGTATGCCCGCCAAGATCATCACAGACAAGATGTAGCAGTCAGCAGGCTGCCACCACCTCCGCTGTGGATGCCCGAGGAGCACCAAATCGTAGCATCAGGATTAGGAAAGTTAAGAAGATGTAGTTTCACAGTCTATGGATGGCCAATAAATGCTAGCCCAGCCAGCAAAGCCCACATCCCATGAATGAAGATAAAACAAAGCCTGGGCACAGGTGTTAATCACTTGTACACTATTGTCAGTGAACGCCCAAGAATGTTTCCCTGCCTATGGCTCCTTGTTCTGATGAGCTGTGTTCATGTCACTCAGATGTGAAACATTTCTGCACACGATAAAGGCAGGTGTCTCAGTCCAAGGTCTCTTCCCTGTGCTTCGTGCAGCCTTCAGACCAAAGTCATGGTCCAGCTTCACACCCCCTGGACACATTACTGATGCCTGCACCTTGATGGTGCTTGTCATTGCTGCCAGAATGACGTGGGCAAGCGACACAGAGTTCCGTCATTCTCTCTGTGTACTCTCAGCACCCTTAAGGTGGGGATGGCCCCCATCTCTGCAGCATCTGTGACCAGTGACGCTGTGCTCCTGAACGGGTCACGTGCTGAAGGTGGACAAAGAATCAGATGCTTCTAAAGTTTCATGGCTGCATCTCTATGATATGACCATGATCAAAGAGTGCAAGCAAGCTACCATCAGCTGGACAGGAGTCAGACATTCTCAGAGGCTATGTGAAGATCTATGGAGTATCCTCACTGCGTGTTGTCATCATCCTCCTGCAATTGAGCGACTCTTAGAGCTTCCACTGTGTCTCCATGACAGGAACATTATCACTGAGGGTATGTGCTCTGCCATAAACCACACTGGAGTCAAACATTCAAAATGCAATGTGAGGATCTTATGGTGTCTCCTCACCACATGTTGTCATCATCCTCCACAGATTTAGCAGCTATGAGGGCCTTCCGAGCATGCCTGCCTTATCTGGCCAGCGTGAGGGCCTTCTCGCCATCTTCAAGGACCTCCTCAGCCTCATCACCATCGACATCCCCCTCATTGGAGACCTCTAGCTCCTGCAACTCCTCCTCAGCCAGCTCCTCTTCCTGTTGCGGCGCCAGGTTGTAAAGGGCACAGCAGACGACAACGATGCGTGACACCCTCTGCAGACTGTATTGCAGGGCTCCACCAGACCGGTCCAAGCACTGGAACCTCATTTTCAGCATCCTGATGGTTTGCTCCACCAAGTTGCAAATTGCAGCATGAGCCTTGTTATACCGTCACTCTGCTGCAGTCTGAGGCTGCTGCATGCATATCATCAGCCACGTACTCTGCCGGTAGCCTTTGTCCCAAAGGAGCCATCTATGCCACTTCTGTGGATTCTGGAAGACGTCAGGGATCTGTAACCGACTGAGAATGTAGGAGTCATGCACACTCCCTGGAAACCATATGCAGACCTTCAGGATGTGGTAGTCACACAGCACCTACACATTCAACGAATGGAATCCCTTGCAGTTGACAAAGTTGACTGTTTGTTGCGCTGGAGATCTAAGAGCCACCTGTGTGCAGTTGAAACAGTGGGAAACCCAAGATCTGGGCAAATCTAATCGCTCTTGTATCCTGGCTGTCCTGGTCCCAGGCAAAATGCACAAAATTGTGTGCCCTCACGAAGATGGCATCTGTGATCTCGTGGATACATTGGGGGGAGGCTTGTGATATCCCAATGAGGTCACCTGAAAGGAGCCACTGGCATAGAAATTGACCGCCGCTGTCACTTTCACAGCCACTGACAGTGGATGCCTTCCATATCCCTGTGGCTCCAAATCTGGAGTAGCTGGCAGATGTGACCGACCAGTTTCCTAGACATGCGACACTGGTTTTCGGTTATCCGAAGGAATGAAAAGCGGTGTCTACAGAGCCTGGGTCTAGCCAGGTGCCGACCAGCAATGGCTGACTGTAGCTATTCGGGGTGTGTGCGGTATGCCCAGCTGCCCCTTCTTCCAGAAGGTGCTGCTCCTCCCTTTGCACAGCAAGTCGCCTCAGTTGCTTTCTTGTCCGTCTTCGCTCTCTGTACGCCATGAGGCATACAGCTAGTTCATCAGGCTTCATGATCCTGATGTACTCCTCCTGCAGGATGAAAGAGATGCGTTGGTTAGCATTGGTGTACTAAGAACCTCTTTTGGTTAAGTCTGAAGTCCTTTAATGCACCCTGGACAATGTTGGCCACCACTTGGATGGCCAGAGATTAGTGTGCTGCATGGCTGCCTGAAACCCCCCTTCCTCCGCTGCATTCCACCCAACCAACTGCTGGTAGCTTTGCCGATTGGACTGCATGCTATGCCCTCAGCTCAGGCATTCTCCTAATCCGCGCTGCAAAGCTGCACTGTTAACTTGAACCATGGGGAAGACTGGTCCAAACCAGGATGATGACATTGCAAGGGGCTGTGAACATCTCCACCAGTGACTGCTCCATGGCCAGCTTTAGCAAAGAGATTATACAATGTGCCCAGTCATCCAACTGTTCCGAAGTCCACTAAAATGCTCATTAGTTTGCAGCCTGTGCCCAAGGGGTGAAAAGCTCTGGAGCACTTTGATGCCTCTGCGTTGCTTGAATAGGCAGATAAGCTACAGGCCTGACTCCAGTCATATCAATGTGGCTGTGCCTGAACTGTTTCAGCTGCAGAGGAATGGTCACTTTATACAAAGTATCCCTAATGCTTGGCTGTGTCCCTCGCCCAACCCCCTGCCTCACCCCGTAGATGCTTATGCACTACCTTCAACTGCAGGGCAGCCTTTGCCTCCCCCACCCCTGCCCCTGCGACATTGCCTCAACCACAGGGCAGCCTTTGCCCCCACCCTAAAGCCATCTCAACTGCAGAGCAGCCTTTGCCACCCCCAAAACATTGCCTCATCTGCAGGGCAGCCTTTGCTCCCGCCTCCCAAAGTCATCTCAACCACAGGGCAGCCTTTGCGCCCCCCCCAGCCAAACTTGCCTTAAATAAGGGCTGCATTTTCCCCCACCCCCCGCCTCAATCTTGAAGTCCAACAGCAGACCCTCACAAGCACTGTGCAACGTTACTGTGCATTCACCTCCGAATTCCCCTCAAAGTGCAGCCCGCCTAGTGCACACCTTATATATGCTGTTGTGAAACACGTTGACATGATTGGAGGGGATGATTCAACAGTAGGGATGAGTCCGGTGGGCTAGCCTTAAAATGATATGCAGATGTATTACAATGAGGTCCCTGACGTCTGCTGGCATGAAATGTGGCCTGCCATCCTTGGGCTGATAGGACGATTGCAAATCCATTTCAGAACGTCATAAAACCGACTTTTGGCCTCCTCACCATATTGTCCACTCACGCTGCCGAGCCTGACTGATGCCAGGCACAGAAAATTCTGTCCTACACTTCAAAAGCACTTCATTGTCTGTTGAGCACTTTAGGACTTCATGGGGTCATGAAATGCACTGTATAAATACATTTTTTTTTCCATTTTTCATGTTCATATAATTAGTAGAAATTTGATGAGTGGTTGGAAGCCAGTGTGTAGGGCATGCCTAACTAATCATGGTCTAGGTGATCAATACAACTGCAGCTTTCTGTGTGTTAAGTGGAATTTTGCATAGTTTATTATTCATGTGTTCTGAACATTTGAGGTGGTTTACTTACATATAGCTGTGAAAACACAAAACCAAAAATAGCAATAATAGTTTTAAAAGAAGGATGCATGCTCCTGTATTTTCAGGTCCTCAATGTTTATTCAAAGACAGTTGCCATTGTACAATTAATATTTGCTTTCCTCATTCATGCCAAGTTCGACAATTGCCAAGAGCTTACAAGCAGCTTCAAAAAAGCTGGTGTACCCAAAAAAGCTGACAGACCAAAATCAGCCCCAAATATTGGTCTGATGCTGCATAAGTTTGAAGAATTAGATTGACTGTGCAGTGAGACATGGACTTATTTATAACTTAAACATTCCATCAATTTTATCGAAGAAAAAATGGAATTACAAAAGTACAGTTTGCAGCAGAGATAGATTTAGGCATTACTGAAGCAAAATCTGAGCGGTGAAATGGTGATTTATTTTTGAGGAGTACCTGGGGACATTCCCAGAAATTAAAATTTCAACATTTAATCTCGTATTTTCCTATATTTTCGAGCTGATTGTAATTCTTCCCTTCAAGCCAAAAATAATTGCTCCTAAATGATTGCAGATACTTTATATGCAAATAGAGAAGTGGCTTTAGGAACTTTGATATAACTTCTCAGGGTCCAGTAAATCTGACTCAGATACTTAATGTTAATTCATGAACCAAAATCTTTCCTAGCATAAACCTGTAATTATCCTCGACGGCAGCGTATTCACATGCATAAAAACAAAACTGGCTTATGATCACATCTATCCCTGTTTCAGACCCATTGGCATAGGATTACATGAATTGTGAGCGTGCTGCTTTGGCTACTTTAATTCAAAGACTTTTATTTTTAAGTAGATTAGGAAGAGTTATTGAAACAAAACCTTAGAAGCGATATCTGATGAAGGATGATTAACCTGTTGATTTCTTCTTTTAAATGCCAAATAGCCTGCTGTTTATTTCAAACATGTTTTTAACACAGGAGGCTAGAAACTACTGTTGCTGATAATGGTGGGCAACTGCTTCACACTCACATCATATTCTTCTCTATTATTCTAAAGCAGAGGAAAACCAATTTTTTTTAATGGGTTAATGTCCAAAGTCATTCAGATGAGGTAAGCAGTCATCTGCTCTTATCACCAATTGTCAGTAAACTTGGTGCCAACTTAAGAGCAATTATGTGCTGTAAGCTTTTCCTTACTTGGAATTGGATACAGATTACCCAAACTTATTTCACACCAGCTACTTACAACAACTTACATTGGCTGAAGAAGATTTCAGAGAGAAGGAGGAGTCATAATGAAGAAAGTTAAACATAAGGATGAAAATTTTAAATTTGAGGCACTGGGGAAACAGCAATTGGTACTGATGCAGGACAGGATACAGGCAGCCAGGTTTTGGATAAGCTGTATTTCATTGATGGTGGAAGATGGAGCACCAGCCAGGAAAGCATTGGAATACTCAAGTCTGGTGATAAAAATTATATGAATAAACATTTCAGCAGCAAATGGGTTGATGCGGAAAAGGAGGCAGATAACGTTAGAGGTGGAAGGAGATGGTCTTTATGATGACAATGACTATATGGGACTGGAAACTCAAGTCAGGGGCAAATGGGTTGATGCGGAAATGGAGGCGGATAATGTTAGATGTGGAAGGAGGTGGTCTTTATGATAACGATGACTATATGGGACTGGAAACTCATTTCGGGGGCAAACAGGATGCACAGGTGAACAGTCTGACTCAGCCTCAGACACTGCCTAGGAATGGGAATGTCAATAGTGAGGGTGTAGAGTTTGTGATAGATGCCTAAACAATGGGCAGGATTTTCCTACAGATTTTGGAACCCTGACATCAGAACCAAATGATCCTGACTGGCTGGGAGTGAGACAGAGGGAGCTATTTTCCTGAAGGTATCTTCCTAATTTGCTCTAAGCTTGCAGTCTAATCAGAGGACTGGCAGCTCTGAAGCCCCAGCAGCCCCATTGGGAGAGGTAGTCACTGCTGAGGCAGGCAGGATTGACAGCACGCCTCAACATGGAAATTTCCTCAGAGGAATAAGTTTACAATAGAATTTTAGAGGGACCAAGCAGACAGACCCCTTGGATGAAGGGGAAAGCCCTTAAGTTGACTCACTGGGGCCATTCTTGACTGCAGCCCCCTCTTTAGGGGGGTTCATTAGGAAACATCCAGTGCTGATGGCCACCACCACCTCCCACCAAGCCTGAAACAGAGAGGCCATCTCCATGGAGTTGATGGCCTTTGCATGCAGTGGTGGAGGGGGTTGGAGCGCTGGGCGTTCCACTGCCAGCAAACTGCCAGCGAATTGGTAATACCAACCCTAATTTGAGCCTTGAGCATGCTAATTGGGCAGCTGATTCATTTCGCTGCCTGCTGCTGGGACCTCCCCAGTGATGAGAATGCACTGGGAAGCCATTCAGAGGCGGCTTCCAGCTATTCTCCCGGCATCCCACCTCCAAACTCACCAACACAGTGCTGGGAAAATTGTGTCCAATAACTTTAGTTTTCCATGCCCGTTGGTGGTGGGTCTGTTGGCGACGTGAGCCGGCAATATGGTGAGAAGGCATAAATCTGTTTCGCAATGTTGTGAAATCATTTTGCAATTGTCCATTCTACCCGTTAATGGAAAGCTGCATTTCCTTCTGTTGGATGTCAGGAACTTCATTGTAATACATCTGCATATCATTATAAGCCCTGCTCGCTGGAATTATTCCCCCACACTAGATCATCCAAGCACATCAGCGTGATTACATGTCAATGTGTTTCACAACTGTACATAAGCGACGTGCACCTGGTGAGCTGCACTTTGTTCGGGACTTCAAGGTTTGTTTGCCTACTTTGCTTTGGCCACCACTCAAGATCATCAGCGCCAGGCTTCATAGGCAGCATCGGATCACTTTTAGGGGGGCTCACAGGAAGGTCTCTACCTACCAGACCAGCCGTAAGGCAGGGGTGGCTTTTCAACGGCTGCAGGGCTTGGGCTTGCTTGGGGAAGGGGGAGAAGTGGCCTCAGGCAAGGGAAGAGGCTGCAGAGCTTGGGCATTACTGGGGAAGGGGGTTCTCCTAGGGTGTGTGTGAGGACACATGTTGATCTATGCAAGTGGCCTCAAGAGGGTGAAACCTGAGGAGACAACTCCAGAGGAGATGAGGCCAGATGGAGATGTAAGGGTGTGTGTGAGAGTGAGTGCTAATGTCCCTTGAGCTGGTAGTGAGTGAGATACCAGTGAATGTGAGATGGCTTTGTGAGTGTGAGTTTAGAGTGATGAGATGGTTGCCTTACCCCGACAGCACGGATGAGATCATTCATCCTCGTTCTACACTGGATGACAAACCTCTTCTGTGCAGCATTGGCACTGACAACCTCTGCCACAGTCTCCCATGCCAGAGTGGTAACACTGATGGGCCTCTTGCGGTCAGAGCAGGGTCGAGCACATCGCGGCGGGCTCTAACCATTTCCAGAAGGTATCCCAGGGATGCATCACTGAATCAGGGGACTGTAGTCTTCTTGCCTTTCGGAGCCATGTCTTCTGCGCAGCAGTCCTGGGCTGAAAGCACTGAGAGGTGTGTGCACGGCTGTACTTTAAATATGGCGCCCAGTGTGAGGAAGCAGTGAGGTGACAGCATGGCAGGTGAATCGGAGGTCACCCGCCAGCAAAACGGTGTGTTTCCTGGGAATGCATGATTAATGAGGTGGGATTGGGACAATATGGCGTGAAAAGCCGCCATTGCAACCAGTGGGTAAAACATTCTTTTTCCCGCCCACTACCACATTTAGTGCAAATCTGGGGCAATTCCGCCCCAGTGTTTAACTGACGATATAACAGTTTATCTAAGGTTGAACGTTGGACAAGCAGTTAGACAGCACAGAGATAGTGAAGGGAGGTGGTGGAGAGCTAGAGATGAATGTCATCACCGTAAATTTGGAAGTTGACTCCAGGGCTTTGAGCAATGTTACCAAGGGCAATATGTAGATGAAGGGAACAAGGTTGCCAAGAATGGGTCCTTGGGGTATCTAGGTTAATGGTGCAAGAAGTAGAACAGTGACCATTGCTGGAGACAATTTGGCTATGATTCGATAGCGAAAGTGAAACAAAACAACAGAAACCCTATTGTACTGGACTGTGGAAGAGATTGATCTTGAGTAGGGGAGAAGTGTTTAAAGAGGCAAGCACTAGTGTAGACCACAAGGTTGAGGCATATACATAGGCAAGTCAATCAATCAGCCTGTGCAGGTTTGAAGCTGAGTACCAGAGATGTAAAGCCAGCGTCTAAGCCAAGTCATTTCTCATCTCTGCTCATGCTTCTTAATTTTAGAGGGTATTAAAAACATGGCACGTTGACCCATGATGAAATTTAGTATGTTACTGTACAGCTTGTGGACTAATTTTAATTACTTAGAAATACTCCAGCATGATTGTTTCTCTTCAAAAATAGATTAGAAATATACAGTTGACTAAAAATTAAATGGAGTTATGAAATCTGAGTCCTCATGCTCAACCATTTGATACAATAAATAGAAATCAGACAACAACTGTAACTGAACTTGAACTTGAGCCAAATCCAAATGCAAACAATCATTCTCCCATTATCCAGCTTAAAAGCAAAGTAAAAGTTTGGCTCACTACCAACTCTGTTTTGACAAAAGGTCATCAACCTAAAATGTTAACTCTGTTTCTCTCTCTACAGACCTGTCAAGTATTTCCAGCATTTTCTGTTTTTATTCCAGATTACAGCATCTGTATTATTTTAATTTTGGGTTTGTAGTGAATATAGGTTCAGATCAGAAAAGTAGTCTCTAAATTGGCAATTCTTGGGTCTGAATTGGCAATTTCACTTAGAGTGAACAAAAAAATAGAATGTGTTCTGATTTTTGAATTGATTAACCAGATTTTGTTCTGCTTTATGTAGTTTCTCCACAAGTTAATTAATTTTGCCCAAGCAACATTTCATAGGAAATAAGAAACAGGAGTGGGCCATTTGGCCCCTCCAGCCCAATCCACCATTCAGTGAGATCATGGCCAATCTGCAATTTAACTTCACATACCCACATCTTCCCATATCCCTTGATGCCTTAGGTTAATAAAAAAACTATCAAATTCATTTTAAAAAATAATGATTTATCTAGCATCAATTACTTTTTGAAGAAAACGGTTCCAAACTTCTAACACCCTTGGTGTGAAGAAGTGTTTCCTATTTTCACTCCTGAAAGGTTTGGTTCTAATTTTTAGACTATGCCCTCCAGTCCCAGACTCCCCAACTACTGGAAATAGTTTCTCCTTATCTACCCTATTTGTCTCCCTTAATATCTGGGAAATTTCAATCTACTCACCCCTTAAACTTCAAAACTCAAGGGCATACTACCCCAATTTGAGTAATCGCTCCTCAAGTTTACCTTTTGGAGTCCAGGCATCATTTTGGTAAATCCACAATCCCTGCATAGTCAATATATCTTTTCTTAGGTATGATGCCCAGAATCACTCAGTGTACTTTCCTTCAGACTTCTATCAACATAATTCTTAAGATTTCACTAGAAAAACTGCCTTTTTTTAGACCCCCGATCTCATGGTTGGACAACACTTCCCTACAAGATTGTTTCTCCTCTTGATCTGATAGAAATTGTGATCTGTCGAGGGTTCTTAATGAAGAAAGAGAGCTTAACTAGCTCCAGTAAAGCTTTTGTCTTTCTTCAAGGTGAGCATCCTCCCCAGTTTGTGGACCTTCCCAACCTTACCCTCAGTGTATACAGCTCTAGTTTCCCTCTACCATCAAGCTAACAAAGTAAACCCTAAGGTACAGTGCCTGTATTTAAGCAGGAACAAGTCACATGCTGAGGTCAAAGTGCATGAAAAATCTCATAATAAGATGTTATCCCTCATCTGACTTTATTCCTCTAGAGAGTAACCCCACTCCAGCAATGTGCGAAGTGCGCCCACTAAAAAAGGGGAAAAAATTCAATAGACTCCAAAAATGAACACAGGGATCGAGATGCGAGATTAATCCGTATCCATAGCTTCTGATTGGGCAGCACAACTGCATGCTGCCTGCTAATTTGCATAATTGCTGCATGTAGCCAGCACTAAACGTGATGTCAAATGGCTGCACAACTGAGCAGCAAACCTAAGTTTGTCCAAGACTAGCCTGCAGTACTTAAAACCAGCCTGCACCTGTTAATGGGGAGCTACATTCTGGAACTATTTGTGGAAGAGAATCTGAGTGGGAAAAAGAGTGACTTAGGGCACAACAGAAAGAAGAGCATGCTACAAGATTCTCTGATGCTTGATTCCTTGGTGCAGAAGCTGGAGAGAAGGAGAGATCTATTCCCAGGGGACCAACCCTCCAGACAAACTTTGTGAAGGCAGTTGGACCAGATAGCTGTGATTTCTTATCAGGAGTCAAGCTCCGAGGACCTGAATGCAGAACCCCAAGAAGTTCAATGATCTCACACAAGTGGCCAAGGTCAGCAGATGCATCCCCAAATACCATCTCCCAACAACTTCAGCACTAGCTTCAGACACTGCTGAGTGCATCACATCCTGATCACTCACCTATCTCATCACATTTTCCTACAATTAGCGCAGTTGCTAATTTCAGATCCATATCTCATGTTGCACTGCTGAAGCTGCGGCCAGCGACATGATTGAAACCGTTGAAGATGACAGTATTCTCATTCCTAATCCTCCTTCTCACAACCCATTTCCCCCTCATCCTGCACTCACTTCTGATTTAGAAGCTACACACTCTGTAAACATTAACCTCTTACATTCCCACAGACAACTGTGCCCTTGTGCCTTTCTCCTTTCTGATAGCCAAGAGCTGCAACTTGGTCAGGCAGTGATGGAAGAGTTGAAGGTGGAAATGTAAGAAGATAGTGATGGAAAACAAATATTGGCCGGAATTTTACCAGTACACCCTGGGTCTTACCTACAGGAACATATATGGGTACCGAGCCCATACAAGCAAATGGCAGAAACAAGGCAGGACCAAAGCAATGATTTTACCAGCAGCCGCCGTCAGGATCATCATCCTCTTAAGGATCAATGGCCTGCCTGTCCAATCAGAGGGCTGACAGCCCACTAGCCTTAGCAATGCCACAGATAAAGCTGTCTTCTGCTGAGGTCACAGGGTGAAGGAGAAGGCACTTCCATATTCAGGCACCCTCAGAGCACTGGCAGAAAAAAATATGCGCCGGGTCAGGCAGGTAGGCCCCAACAATTGGAGGGGAAAGCCTTCCATCAGCCACATCAGCACCATGGAAGTGGCCATTGCCTTCTAAGGGACCTAGAGCCTTGGGAAAGGAAGCACCACCTGCACCCCCACTCCCGGAAAACTGCTGCCTTTATGAAACTGGTGGATGCACCACTTGAAGAAAGGTTGAGCTGATGCCAGTAAAATACTAGTGGTGTCGTAAAATGTCCATCAGCAGGCCAATTAATTAACTCAATGGGCCGTCTGCTTCCAGTTGGTGGGAGGACGAGCTACTGCTTTTCCCACCTTTGGTAATATCCCAAAGTGACAGGAGCACATCAGGCTTCCCACCAAATACCTTCTACCACTATTTTATCAACTCTCCCATCTCCCAGCCCGTCCCTAAAAGGCTAGCAGATTTCAGCCCTCTGTCACTCACTCTCACAACCATCAACTCGAATACTGGCACTGCACATTGTCTAGAAAATAGCTTAGAGCTGGACCTGCATGTGGTGAGATACCAAGCACAAATGGCGTGCTGCTAGGGCATGGGACAAGCCTAGCAGTGGTGCCAGCTCATCCAAGGCCAAGATCATGTACAAACTCTGTTGCAGAGGACTCAGAGGTACACTTCCATTGATGGGCTACAGAAGAATGTTGATATGTTTGCACAGTCAAATTTTGATGCCTTGATAGGTCTGCCTGAAAGTCTGAGTGCAATGCCAAGGAGAATGGAGGAGTCTGGTACCAAACTGGTGTAGGCCCGTGCAGGGAGCTTGAAGCCCATCCTGCCCAGTGTGGAAATAGTGGCAAACTCCATTAGCGCATCCAACATAACCAGCATCTGATGGCCAATGTCTGAGCTTCCATTGTAGCACAAGCAGGAGTCACCCTAGGTCTGGGTCCTGCATTGGAAGCACACACTGTGCTCATGCAAGCTCAGGCTGCTGCCATCATGGCTCCCAGTGTTCAAAGGGTTTTGCAAGTTTTCACAGCAGCCCAGTAAGCTATCCTCTAATAGATTACTCAGATTGCTGAGGTGCTGCCTTATGGGAGTGGAAGTGGCTCCCAGGAATGTGAACTTGTTGTCTTCTCTCAGGATGACATTTGTCCTCCCACCACTACCACTCCACCAATACCTTTGCTGTTGCCTATTAGCCAGCCAGCCCAAACTGCTGCTTCCCATACCAAGGTGGTGCAGTCTGAAGCCTGATCCTCAAAACGCAGAATTCCTCAAGATAATCCTGCAAAACCATCTGTAGTCTCCCCCAGGGAAAGTCAGCAGCTTTCCACCAGCTATGCTGCCTCCACTGGGAGTGGGTTGTTTCAGAGCTCTAGGTCAGACAAAGGGACATAGAAGACAGGCAGTAAAGAATGTACTAATGTAATTAGTTGGTTTGGAATATTTACTTCTATTTTTGTATTGTGGCCAATTGGACAATGTGATTGTCAATAAGAGAGGGAAGATAAGATGAGGGATTGTTGGTGATAGGAGAATGGAGGTTGTGTTTACCAGTATTACAATCAGATGAGTTGTTCAAGGACAGCCTAACCAAAAAGGTTTGTGTTGTTTGCCTCCTCCCATACTCATCATGGTCTCCCTTCTCCTCCTCAGCTGCTCACTAAATAGTGTCCTCAAGATGCTGAGGTTGTGCAGCATATAACACATCAAATCTTGACACCTGCTCTGCCAATTACTGCAGGGGTCCTCCAGAATGGTCCAGGCAATATAACTGTTGTTTCAACACTCAAGTAGACTGCTCTATCACATTTCATGTGGCAGCAAGACTATTGTTATATACATGCTACCAGCGTGTACATGAATTGCACACCAGAGTCACGCCCTATATTGTCAAAGGATAGCCCTTGTTATCCAATAGCCACCCTCTGGTTTGTCATGGTGGCTCAGATGCAGATGGCACCGTGGATTGTTTCAGAGTGAAGACAAATTGACTACTGCCAGGATACCGTCCATTTGCCTGCATGATGTGCAGTTTATGCTCATATACCAGTTGAATTTGGGGGGAGTGAAATATCCTTCACTTGCAATAAATCTCAGAGTTTGCAAATCTCAGGTACTTGCAAAGCGATGTATATGAATTCGGTGGCACTTTGCACCAATTGGAAGAGTACAATCCTGGCAAAGCCATGACCTTACTTTGCCTGCTTCCCTCTGGCAAGCTGGGCAAAATTGAAAATATCACCTGCTGTGGCTTGAAGGGTTTGTGCATGAAAATTCATGCCATGGTCTTATTCACAGCCATTGGCAATGCCATCCTTGCCCTGCCCTGGGGCTACAGTTGTAGCCACAGATGGCAGATTTCAATGAGGACATCCATATTAAAGTACAGGTGTCTGACACACTGTTCCTTGCTGAGGTTTAGGTAGGAGAATTGCTCCCTGAACACCCTGGGTGGATGTGGCATCCTGCTGACAGCCCTATGCCTCCTCCTCGTCCTCTACCAGCAACTTGTTCTGCCCGGTGTCACCCCTGCTCTTTCTCCCTCTCATCCTGTAGACCAAGGGAATTGCATATTACAGCACTAATATCCTGGAGATGTAGAATCATTAAAGTCAGGAAAAAGGTCTTCAGCTTGTTACACCACTCCCCATGAACCTTAACAACTTTTAATGAACACTAGAAAGGACCAAACTTCTACAATCCCTGCACTAAGCCATCGAAATTAATCAGCAGCTAAACCACAAATATTTGATGACCCTTTAAATAACACTGGTGGGGTATCCTTTCTGCTGCTGAATGTGTTGTTAACTCTGTGTGTTTAAGAGACAGCATTAGCTGGTGCATCCAAATTGGCATCAAATCAGCAATGCACACTGATAGTTGTCACGATCTACTTGCTCTACATACTTCCAGTGGATGCTCTCTGCATGCATACTAATGTCCTCACCAAAGTATCATCTGGCACAGCTCATACTTGACGTGTGCAGGTGTGCCATGGTTGCCATTTTGGAGCCAAAAACGGAGAGCCGAGGAGCTGAATTTTGTGGCCAAAGACTTCACCAAAGATAATCTGTCTTTCTTCACTACTACGCAATAAAAAACGTAATTAACAATTGTCTTTGAAAGTCTAATGTGGTGAATGTTTCTAGTTATAAGTCTGGCAAGAATTTATTTAAATGTAAATTATATAATTTTTCAAAAGATATTATTGTGGAGTGTAGGCAAAGGGCTAAGGCTACAATTGGAAACTCATGGTCATGACCTCAAAATATATTCTCTTTTCACAATTATGTGAATTCAGTGGAGAATTTGAGAAGTGGGGCTGAATTTTACCAACCCTCTCGACATGGGGAGCCCATAAATTGGCAACTGAAGGTGGGGGTGGGGGGCGGGGGGTGGTGGAGTGCCCATCATCTCCCTGCTGCCATGCCATCTTGCCAGTGGCAGGGAATTTGATGGACGCTGCTCCCACCCAAAGGCCAAATGAGCCACTTAAGTCACCAATTAAGGGCTTCTTCTGCTACCACTGGCATATTACCAGCAGCCGGAGAGGGGCGGCCTCCACCACTTGGTAAAACTGCCAGGTGAACCCAGGTGGCCTTACAGTGGGGTCGCTGATTTTGGGGGACTCCTATTTGGGCAGCCTTTGTCCTATGGAAGCGCCCCCACCGCTGGCAGCAATATTTGTCCATGTATCAATGTTTGTCCTGGCAGCAATGTTTTCCTCAGCTGCCACCTGCCCTCACCAAACTCCACCTCCCACTCACTGTAGCCTGCCTGACTGGCCCCAGCACCCCATGACCCCACTTACTTGGTTGTGATGGCACTGTCTGTCCGTGGCATTACCTTCTTCCAAGTGCAGTCCTAGCAATGGCCACCATGCCCAGTGGTGCTGTCGAGGTTGCTGAGCTGCCAGACCTCCAACTAGTTGGCAGCTCCTGGGGGCATGCTTCCATCCTTAATATTTAATAGGAGTGGCTGCCCCAGCATCCGCAAAATGGGGCCCTAGGTTCCATAGACCGCCGAAGCCCTCTGCCCCACTGCTTTGTGGGCTGTTGGTTGTAACCCTACTGCAATGACAAAATTCAATCTGAGTGTGGAAATGTGTTTTCTTATTTCCTAATTCATAACAGATAGCATCAGCAAGCTGTTTAAGGTGCAGCGAATATATCATAGCTAAGTCTGATTATATTGTCGCACAATGTTCACAATCTAAGTCTCTCCCTTGAATGGCCATACCCAGATGGAACCCCTCTGTGGAATTCACACCTGCCATTGTTCGTGGTTTACTTTAATCTCAAAATCAATGGACTTCCAGGCTTCATGTCTTCAAGTTTGCATTTTAGCAAAAGAGAACTGCAAAAAACCAGTTAACCACAAGAAGGTGTGAACGGGTGATCATCTATCTCCATTATATTGCAAAAGGTTTTGCCTTTAAACCATTCTGGGTAAACAATAGCTGTTGGTTATGTGAGTGAAACTGGCCTCCGATACCAAAATATTTTATTATCCCAAAAACCAGAGAGAAACAGTCAGTCTACAAAGAACACCACTGCAGTATATCAGCTGCAGGTCAAGGCAGGAACACTGAAGCTTTTTCAAACTTGGAGGTTGCTATATCTTAAATGCCTCCTAGTCTGATTCCTAATCCAAGTCCATCTGTAAAGAAACCTGACCTCATGGTAAGAAAATCTGCAAGTTACTATCTGAATATCCAGGGAATCCTGCAATACTGTTTCAGTGTTGAATTTCTCTTTACTGGGCCCACAGTGACTGTTTTTCCTATGATGAGCAAAACACATGAACTATAAACTATTCTGTTGTTTACAACTTAGAGAAGTGCACTTTTTTCTTTAATTGTATCTTTCCTGAGTGTATGAGTGTGTGTATGTGGTGTAGCCTTTAGATTTTTGGGGTGAATATGTGAATAAATATTCCTCTTTATTTAAACCTGCAAATGATTGCTGCTGTTATTCAGGTTGACGACACATTCAGGGGTCTACAAGACAACATACATCTTGCTTTATTAAAAACACACTGCTTACGGACAGTAAGGGAAAAGGGTACAAGGGTTTTGGTTCTCACCCGATCCTGTCTGTAACAACATCAATGGTACCTTTAAGCCACTACAGTCATAATCAAGTGCATTCGTCCTGTCTCTGTCAGTACTCCTGATAGCGATCTGACAAACCTAACTTATGGAACCATATTTCACATTTTACTGAAGGCCATGGAGCATCTATCTCTTAAACCTGGTGTGCACTAGTATGAATTTTTAACAGCTATCAAACATTTTGGGTGGAATCATCCCAGATTTGCACTAAGTGTGGTAGCAGGTGGGTAAAAATACGTTTTACCCGCTGGCCGCAATGGCAGGTTTTCACGCTGTATCATCCCAAACCCACCACATTACTTATTCATTCCTGGGAAACACGCCATTTCCATGGCGGGAGGGCACTCATTCGCCCACCACGCCATCACCTCACCGCTTCATCATGCCAGGCGCCATGTTTAAAGTCCAGCTGCATGCATACATCTCAGTGCTTCCAGCCCACGACTACTGCAGGGAAGATGTCCAAGAAAAAGAAAAAGACTGCAGCCCCCAGTTTAATGACACGTCACTAGAATGTCATTTGGACGCCGTGGAGACCCGCCGCGATGTCCTCTACTTCTACTCTGGCTGTAGGACGGGCAGTGGCATCCAGCAATGACAGGCAGTGGCAGTGGTGGTCAGTGCCAATGCTGCACAGAAGAGGTTGGCCATCCAATGCAGAAAGAGGATGAATGGTCTCAGCCATGCTGTCAGGGTAAGGCAGCCATATTATCACTCTAAACTCACACACTCAAGCCCATCAGACTTTCACTGGCATCTCAATCACTGCCAGCTCAAGGGACATCACCACCCATTCTCACACATATACTTTCATGTCCATCTGGCCTCATCTCCCCTGGAGGCTGCCTCCTCAGCCCTCACCACCCTGAGGCCACTTGCATAGATCAATATGTGCTCTGACACACACCCCGGGTTATCCTCCATTCCCTGTGCAGCCTCTTCCCTTGCCTGAGGGCACTTCTCCCCCATCCCCAAGCAAGCCCTAGCCCTGCAGCCATTGAAAAGCCGCCCACATATAGCTGATCTGTTAGATAGAGGCCTACCCATGAGCCCCACTAAAAGTGATGTGGTGCTGTTTGTGAAGCCTGGCACTGATGACTGCGAGTGCTGACCGAAGCAAGGTAGGCAAACAAACCTTGAAGTCTTGAGTGAAGTGCAGCCCGCCAGGTGCACGTTGCTTATGTGCTGTTGTGAAACCTGTTAGTGTGTTTCCCCGCCGACGTGGGCAGACAATCCAGCAGGACGGGATGAGTCCAGTAGATTGGCCTTATAATGATATGCTGATGTATTACAATGAGGTTCCCGACGTCTGATGGCGGAAAATGCAGCTTGCCATTGGCGGGCTGAGCAGACAATTACAAACCGGTTTCACGTTGCCATGAAACCAATTAAGCCACATTGTCCGCTCACGCCACCAAGCACACCCGGAAAATCCCAGCCTTTGACACAGAATCAGAGACTTTGAGTTGATTCGAGGTATTTCTACAAGTGAGTTTATTTTATTTTAAGCGTGTGAGAATTTAAGAAATCTGTTGTGATTTTATATAGTAGTAGATAGAAGTTACCTTCTAAGCATGCAAGATTAAAAAGTTAACTTCTACTGTTTGTTTTTGTAAATATGTTCAAAGTTGTAAGAAAGGCTTTTAAAAAATTTAATTCCATTTGGCGATTTGGATGCCAAGGAAAAATAAAATCCACAGGATTGTTTTTAGTTGTCAAAGTACACCATAAAAAGACATAGGAAAGGCAATAGGAGGTCATTTCTGAGTCAATGGATATCACATTTGAGGTTGCCGAAGATGATATTTTAAATCTGAATTATATTGCCTGAGGAACAGGGTTCATATTTTAAAATACAAATGAATCATATAGGTACATTTTACCTGTTCACTATTATTATAAATATTTTGAAAAGCCTTTAAAGAAATGTGGGAAACCTGCCATATTGTGTTTAATTTGTCTGAGTGCTTGCTTTTTGATTTCAGGTCAAAAACTAACATTTTAAGCTGGCTCAGTGACTACTTGGATTAAAATGGAGATTATGCATCTAAATGCTACCTTTTATAAATTAGGCTTACTATATCCCTGAAAAACTAGATGTAAGCACTGATATTAATTATGTAATGCTTTTTTGTTCAAGCCACTCTGACTCACTGAATTAATTTTTTCTCATGTAGGAGAAATACTAGTCAAGCTACATTAAAAATATGAGGGGGTGGGTGGGAGTTGGGGGTGGCGGAGCGTCAGTGTTAAGGACATATTCTTAATTCAACCTGCAACCATCCTATTTTTCCAGCATTACATCAAATGCTTGAACTGACTTGTATTTTTTGTTGTATTTGCTTTATCTGCAAAAAGAAATATCTATAACGCTGACAGAAATTTATTGAATTACCTAAGTACTTCCCTTGGATCCATTTTTGGTTTATGGTTCATGCAGTAGTTGATTTATTTAATGTACAGGTGGCCTCTGAGCAAAGTAAATATCACAATATTATTGAAATAATATTGTAACCAGATGTCATTACACACTTGGAATGAATCATGTGAAAATGAGATGATTCTATAAAGTTACAAATTTGCAACTGCCACAAGTATTCTTGAGCTTAACCACAATCATAGGTAGTCTGAACATCTCATTTTAAGGGCACTGACTTATGCTTTCCTATAACTACCTACATGATAGCATAAGTCAGGAGGGTAAAAGTAATACCCTGTCATTATTTGTGGCCATGTCTTCAGCCGCCAAGGCACTAAGCTCTAGAATTTCCTCCCTAAACTTCTGCACCTCTCTTCCTCTCCTTCCTCCTTTAAATCCCTCCTTAAATCTACCTCTTTACCATGCTTTTGGTCATTTGCCCTAATATCTGCTTATCTGGTTCAGTTCCAAATTTTTGATTTATAATTCCCCATGAACCATTTTGGGACATTTAACTGTGTTAAAGGCACTATATAAGAGCAAGTTTCTGTTGTTGTTATTGTCCTTAGTTCAATCGTACATTTTCATTTTTAGAAATGATGCAAAAATAATGAAAATAATATGCTGCCCCAAATCAGGAGATAATCTCCAACAAACTAATTTATATATTCTCCTGCATTGCATCCTTCTTGCAGCTCTTTTCTGGACCTCACTGTTTCACAGCTTTTTGCTTCAAGATAAGTTTGTGCCTGTTTGTGTCTCTATGTTTTATCTTTTTCTGTGTATAGCAAGAAAAGGAAGGTTTGTTGGATTCCTTACTGAATGCCCAGGACCAAGGGTTTCCCACTGGCTGTGAAGCATTATGGCTTACTGGGACAAACCAACAAACTGTTTATTATATAAAGCTTATTTCATAAGAAAAAATATCAAAGCAAGCTAATTAATAATTAAATGATCTGTCATCTCAGAATCCCATTTTTAATTTGCATGAACACACTGTGCTTTAAAACATATGACAGAAGTGTTTATTTCATTACCGACTTTGTTCAATTTTTGATTAAAATGATTCCATTTGTAATTTAAAAACATGTCTACCTCAATATGTTCAATATGATGACTGGAAATTAAGCTGAAGTATTTTTGGATCATAATTTAGGTAATTTCTTAGCCTTTTTAGGTTCTATCTTTGTCACCTGAAATGGGTGCTGTGAACAAAATAATGTGACCCAACTGGGAGAGCCAAAGCTAGCCTGGAAATAAGGGGTTGAGCAACAACTGCGGGTAATTGGGATACTGTGGAGTTGGGGTGCATTTCTATTCTTCCAGCCCACACAAACATTTAAAGAATTAACTATTCATTTTGTGGCCACTGCTTAGGCCACAGCCTAAAGAGCTTTCATGGAGCAGGCATAAAGCTTGCTTTGTTCCACACAGCCCAGTTTGATAGAGGAGTCCTGAAAACAGAAAACAGCCTTCATTTAAATATGCAAGCGGCCTAATAGGTGTTTCTAGTCAATCACCGGAGATAAATGAAAAACTGCCTGACTAATCGCTTGTAAAATAGGCTCAACAAGATCCAATCTCTACCCCTTCAACATTTTACTAAATACCATTGGAATTTCATTTAAAAATAACATTTTAAAATTCATTGCTTGTTCCCTAATTAACCTTGTTTATTCCTATTATAAAACAAGTCCTTTGTAGGGAACTTTTTCCATTCAAATTCAGCCTATTCGTCTGTCAACCCTTGCATTCATGTAGTGCAATGACCACCTCTCCTATAGCCAGAAAGTGATAGCATCTCGTGACAGTGAGAAGTGTTGGTCCTTACAATCTGGCTTATCATTTGGGTATAGGAATGTTGGCCATTCCTATCTGAGATTTGGAGTGGGTTATAGACAAGCTGCAAAAAACTGAATCATCACAAGAAAGAACAGGAACTGTGGAGATGGATTCTCCACAGAGACCAACCCAGCTTTCATATTTCAGTTAAATGGTCAGCTTTGGTGTACAGCAGATCACAAACAATTTTTTTCCCAAAAACCTCATTTCAACAGGAATGAGTCTTCCAACAGAAAAGCAAAATACTGCATATATTGTAAATCTGGAAAGAAAAACAGAAAATGCTGAAAATACTCAGCAGGTCTGAAGACATCTGTGGAGAGAGAAACAAAGTTAACAGGCAAAATCTTCTCACTTTGTCCCTGCCAAAATGGCGGGAGCATTAACCAGTTGAGAACCTGTTGGACTTTTCAGCTCGCTTTGCCAATGTTCTTTAACTAAGCTGTGGCATTAGCACCCATCTCCAAGTTCCCTGGCCAATCACGGAGGGTGGGCCCGATTATGCGTTGGATCTCTCAAAGGAAGGATTTTTAATTAAAGGGACCACGGCACAGGTTAGATTGGCTCAACTAGACTTGTATTGTTGAGGCTGCAGAAATACAAGAGGAAACCTGGGAAGACTGTCTCCCAAGTTTGTCACTTGTAACTGGAGGTCCTCCTGTGAGATCTGAGGGACTGCAATATGGTGATCTTTCCCAAGGATGGGACGCAGAGGACAGCCTCTCAAACCAACTAGATGTGGATAGAAGTGGCTGAGGGAGTCAGCAGGAGAAGCGTGTCCCTCCATCCTGGAGACAGTGCATCAAGAGGATCCAGGACTTCAGGAGGGTGGAAAGATGAGCGGCATAACAGTTTCAGGTACAAAGCCCCATGTTCCGACTTTTCCAACATTCTCCTGCACAGCAAGTCTCAGATCAAAATACTTTGCAGCTGCACCCATTCCTCAGTCCCAAGGTACCTCACACCCCCATCTGAGCAGCCCATACTCACACTAATATTCAGCCTATTTTCCACTTTCATCCATGCCTCAGTCAACCACCACAAATATGTTCACACCTCCATTACACCTCCATCCCCCACCAGGTTGGTCTGAGGGCCCTTAGCTTCTTCCTCGAACAGATGCCCGAACAATCCCCATCCACCACTACTCTCCTCCGTCTGGCTGAACTTGTTCTCACACTGAACAATTTCTCCTTCAACTCCTCTCACTTCCTCCAAATAAAAGGTGTGGCTATGGGTGCCCGCATGGGCCCCAGCTATGCCTGTCTCTTTATGGGGTATGTGGAACATTCCTTGTTCCAGTCCTACTCCGGCCCCCTTCCACAACTCTTTCTCCGGTACATCGATGATTACCTCGGTGCTGCTTCATGCTCTCGTCGGGACTTGGAAAAATTTATTAATTTTGCTTCCAATCTCTACCCCTCCATCATTTTCACGTGGTCCATCTCTGACACTTCCCTTCCCTTCCTTGACCTCTCTGTCTCAATCTCTGGTGATAGACTGTCCACCAATATCCATTACAAGCCTACCGACTCCCACAGCTATCTCGACTACAGCTCCTCACACCCCGCTTACTGTAAGGACTCCATCCCATTCTCTCAGTTCCTTCGCCTCCATCGCACCTGTTCCGATGATGCTACCTTCAAAAACAGTTCCTCTGACATGTCCTCCTTCTTCCTTAACCGAGGTTTTCCACCCACGGTCGTTGACAGGGCCCTCAACCGTGTCCGGCCCATCTCCCGCGCATCTGCCCTCACGCCTTCTCCTCCCTCCCAGAAACATGATAGGGTCCCTCTTGTCCTCACTTATCACCCCACCAGCCTCCGCATTCAAAGGATCATCTTCCGCCAACACCAGCATGATGCCACCACCAAACACATCTTCCCTTCACCCCACTGTCGGCATTCCGTAGGGATCGTTCCCTCCGGGACACCCTGGTCCACTCCTCCATCACCCCCTACTCCTCAACCCCCTCCTATGGCACCACCCCATGCCCACGCAAAAGATGTAACACCTGCCCCTTCACTTCCTCTCTCCTCACCATCCAAGGGCCCAAACACTCCTTTCAAGTGAAGCAGCATTTCATTTGCATTTCCCTCAACTTAGTCTATTGCATTCGTTGCTCCCAATGTGGTCTTCTCTACATTGGAGAGGCCAAACGTTAACTGGGCGACCACTTTGCAGAACACCTGCGGTCTGTCCGCAAGAATGACCCAAATCTCCTTGTCGCTTGCCATTTTAATACTCCACCCTGCTCTCCTGCCCACATGTCTGTCCTTGGCTTGCTGCATTGTTCCAGTGAAGCCCAACGCTAACTGGAGGAACAACACCTCATCTTCCGACTAGGCACTTCAGAGCCTTCCGGACTGAATATTGAATTCAACAACTTTAGGTCTTGAGCTCCCTCCTCCATCCCCGCCCCCTTTCTGTTTCTTCCCCCTTCCTTTTGTTTTTTTCCAATAAATTATATAGATTTTTCTTTTCCCACCTATTTCCATTATTTTTAAATATTTTTAAATCTTTTATGCTCCCCCCACCCCCACTAGAGCTATACCTTGAGTGCCCTACCATCCATTCTTAATTAGCACATTCGTTTAGATAATATCACCAACTTTAACACCTGTGTTCTTTTGTTCTATTGTGTGACATCTTTTGATGATCTGCTTCTATCACTGCTTGTTTGTCCCTACAACCACACCCCCCCCTCCACTTCTCTCCCCCCACCCAAACCACCACCCCCCCCCCCCGCCCCCCAACCCACACACCTTAAACCAGCTTATATTTCACCCCTTCCTTGGATTCACGTAGTTCTGTTGAAGGGTCATGAGGACTCGAAACGTCAACTCTTTTCTTCTCCGCTGATGCTGCCAGACCTGCTGAGTTTTTCCAGGTAATTCTGTTTTTGTTTTACAAATATGTTCTTTCCTGCTACCTACAAAAGCTGCTGCTTATACGTCATAGAAAGGTAGGGACCCAGTGGGTACGGGAGTTGTGGCCCTTTAATTACTGACAGCTTGATGCCCACTAACACAGATCTTGTTCGAGGAGGTGCAAAATGTCAGCTGCGATCTGCAGTGAAAACCTCAGCCTTCTGAGATACTAGTGGTCGCACATGATGAGAAAGCTGATCCTCTGCCTCAGACTCTCTATTGGGGGTCTTGCCTCCATGGAGAAGCATTTTTGTCTCCACCTCCTCTGCCCTGTGGAGTGGCATGTGATTGAGGAGGAGGCATTTGGAAGTGGTGCTTGTGTTGCTCCTGCTGCTGATGATGTTGTTGGTGTTAGTATTGCTGCTCCCCTTGTTTCCTTTCAGAGGTGGAAGGTGGGACTGCATACAGTGCTCCCAAGCCATGATGAAGGCAGGTGGCAGGGAATGCAAGGTGAGTGCAGGGCAAGGAAGGTGAAATTGCCAATAACCTGTCAAACACTTAAAGTGCTATCAGAGAGAAGTGCTGTGAGTAGCAGACTCTCACCTGGCCAAGGCTGCAGCTTTTCAGTTTCACCGATCAAGGATTTCCCAGCCTGTCAGTTTCACTGATCAAAGGATCCCTTGATTATTGTTGCGGTCATCAACCTGAAACGTTAATTCTATTTCTCTCCACCAAAGCTGCCTGACTTACTGAGTATTTCCAGCATTTATTGCTCTTATATTAAAGGATCCCAGCTTGGCAGTTTCACTGAAGAACCACTTCCCTTTCTGCACTCACCTCAGTGACCCTGGCATGTAGCTGACAGCTTGGGAAATAGATCCACTGGCTGTTAAAGCCAGAATCTTTGGTTAATGAGCTATTTGAATATTTAAATTACTCACCCGACAACTGCACAGGATTCCCTGCTAGCCTTTAACTCTGCCCCAGTGAAACCCAGAAGGGGGCAGGATGATGTTGGGCTCCTGACCGGACTCAATTTTAGGGAATTTTACTTGCTGCATACAGCCAAACCTGTCTCCTCTTGCCTGGGAAAATCCCGCTCCTCCATTTTATTTTGATTACCTTTCAAGAGAGCTGTTCATTTAAAACAAAAATCCCCTTTGTTGTGAATGCCTTCAGAACCAGAAATTATTAACAACTTAGCTAATTTTTTCCAGAACAACCCGGAAATTTCTGGGCACTGGAAAGATTGGAAAGCCTGCCTATCACCTGCCAAAGGATGAGAATTTAGCATGTAACGCAGTTCTGCCAAGATATTCCTTGTGTAATTAGCACAGTGAATTCTGGCTGGGGAAGATAGAGAGAAACTTTTGCCTGTTCACCTCGGTACCTGGGAAGTTCCAAGGATACCTTTGATGTCCCATGCATTGTGTCATTGTAAGGCACAATGAAACTCTTGCCAGTTGGGTGCCTGTGTGCATTCCAGTGAGGATCTTACAGAGGCGCCAAGACTGCAGCAGGGGAAGAACAGTGATCAGAGAGGAGACTGTGTTCAGGAAATAAAGCCTTGCCAAACCTTAGTTTGGCCTCTCGGAAGAATGATCTGGTTGTCTTTTACAGGCAGGAGTCATCCACCTCAAATATGTTGATGATCCTGTCTCTGCAATTTGGGATAGGGTCTGTATTGACCTTCATGGGTAGCTCCAAGTTCTGTTCTACCACACTCGTGACATTTCAGGATCTATATTTTTGTGTTTATTATATTGGCCAGCCACAGCAAACAACACTGACACCTCATTGGATGAATCTTACATAATAGGCTATTAATAATAAGCACATTAATTAGGCTGTCTAGAAAAATGGGGTTAAATAGGTGTAATATCAATTTTCTCTTTTGCTTTATTTGCAAAGTGGCTTATGCATATCTAAATTAAAGCCACTATGTACTTTATTTAATATCTAGCCGGCAGTAAACAAATCGAGTAAATTTTGTGAAACACTACACCTGATGTTGGGTGTGCCTCAACAGGAGCATGGATCAGAGTATTTGGTACAAAGACGTGCAAAATTTCTGCTATCATTTCACCTTCTATGGAAAGTGATAGCATAAGGATGGCACCACAAATTTGTGCTGAAAGAAACCAAAATAACATCATTTTAATAATTCCTGAGAAGTAACATGTAATCAAATTCCACATTCCTATATCCAGTTCTATGTTCAATTCCTACAAGGCTTTTGATGAGGAAACAAACTCAGTAACACGTAGGCCTGCACTCACTTAGTACACTCCTATAGTTCTCATCTTCTCTTTCTAGTCTGCACTGAATAAAACTTTCAAAGTATGTCTGTCTAAACTTGCCACCTCATTCAGCAGTCAGACAATTGAGAGGTTTTAACTCTGTGTTCATGTGGTATATACTGTGCACAAATTTGATTTTCAATTACCTTGAAAAAATTGCTTCATACTTATTTTCCCTTATTCTGAAAGGAGCTTTTCTTGCAGTTTCAATTGGTCTTATTGAATAACTTCAATTATTTATTGGGTGTTGTGCTTTGAATGATTATGATTGCAGTGAATCTAAGAGTGAAGAAATACAGTGATCTAAGAAATATTATAATTATATTAATTATTTCTATGTTTCTATGGAGTGTGACGGAAATCAATTGAAGATTGTCCAATAACTCCACAGGGAAATGTAATAACAGCGAGGATTCTCCAGTATTCTCACCATACGTTGCTTCAGTTTTAACACAGTTAATTGGTTTATATACAACATTATGTTCAAAAAGTTTTTTTTTCTTTTGCAGACTGTGAAAGGATTCCAGTGAAATACCTCAGGTGGGGAGATCCTGAGCCTATTGCTGCAGTTGTCTTTGCCTGTCTGGGTCTCCTGGCCACCATGTTTGTAATGTTTATATTTATGGTGTACCGGGATACTCCTGTGGTCAAGTCATCTAGCCGGGAACTTTGCTACATCATTTTAGTGGGAATCTTTCTCGGCTACCTATGCACCTTCTCTCTCATCGCCAAACCCCAAAAGATTTACTGTTATCTTCAGAGAATCGGAATTGGTCTGTCCCCTGCGATGAGCTACTCCGCCCTCGTGACAAAAACCAATCGGATTGCAAGAATCCTTGCTGGCAGCAAGAAGAAGATCTGCACCAAGAAGCCCAGGTTTATGAGTGCTTGTGCCCAGCTAGTAATTGCCTCGATGCTGATATGTATTCAGTTAGGGATAATTGTTTCCCTTTTTATAATGGAACCACCGGAAGTCATTTATGATTACCCAACTATCCGAGACGTCAAGCTGATATGTAACACCACCAACATAGCCGTGGTTGCTCCTCTTGGATACAATGGCCTGTTGATTTTAAGCTGTACCTTCTATGCTTTTAAAACTCGGAATGTTCCTGCCAATTTCAATGAAGCCAAGTACATTGCATTTACCATGTACACCACCTGTATCATATGGCTCGCCTTTGTGCCCATCTACTTTGGAAGCAACTATAAGATCATTACCATGTGTTTCTCTGTTAGTCTAAGTGCCACGGTGGCATTGGGCTGTATGTTTGTTCCAAAGGTGTATATCATCTTGGCTAAACCAGAACGGAATGTACGCAGCGCATTTACCACATCCACTGTTGTCCGAATGCATGTTGGTGATGGGAAGTCATCCTCTGCTGCTAGCCGTTCCAGCAGTTTGGTAAACCTATGGAAAAGGAGGGGATCATCAGGGGAAACTCTAAGGTAAGAATAAGGAGTGTTAGATTGTGATAACATGAACCAAATCGCAAATTTGCTAAAATATTCATTGTGCACTGATATGGATTATGCTGTATGCTCTATCTCATTTTGCTCTGGGTGTATATCTATCGATAAGTGGAAATTAGACAAGCATACATGCAAAAAAGATATTTTTAAATTTTTGATGACGTTCACCCAAGATTATGTTGCAGAATATTTTCATACACATGTTTACCGCACTGGTTTCAAATTCTCTTCACCACAATTGTAGTGGTGGCAGTAGCCCACTTATTTTAAATTAGCTTACATCTCTACTACATTATAAATGGATTGCAAAATTTGCTATAAATATTTAACAGGATACCAGGGGAAATACTTTTATGTGTATCAATTTCATGGGTTACACAGAATGTATTCCCATTATGAAACAACCACATTACGTTTACCGATGATTAAAATATTTTCCAAACTACCCAGCCCTGATGGAACCCAATCAATTCTTTGTGGCACACTGTAATCTGATATGTGAACCGGGCAGATCTGGGACATTATTGTGGATTATCCAATGATTGGCTGGCTAGTTACTGGAACCTGGAGAAGCAGAGCAGTCACTGGGAGTGGGGATCCTTTCCACCTGGTTCCAGATAACCCTGCAAGTCAGTAGTTCAACTGTAAGGAGTTCCTGCTGAACAGGTAATGGAAAGTTTACCAGCGTGGGGTTTTACTTAGTTAAATCATGTCATTTAGGCACACATTTTGAGATAGATTTAATTTTCATTACCCAAGCAGTATCTCAGCATTGCTCAGGATCGAGGGGAGGCCCACGCCACAGGTCAGTGAGGACCGGGTGGGGTGGGGTGGATGGGGTCGCTGGGGAGGTAGTGGGGGGAAGGAAGAGAGTCGGCAGCAAAGCGAGGGATTGGCTGTCAGCAGCTGGCTCCCTTTTCACAACTCCCCTGCTTGCCACTGGTTGAATACCAGTCTACGAAAGCTCGTCATCCACGAGCCTTCCTACCTTGGACTTAAACAGGTGGAGGCGATAAGGCAGCAGGCACCCCACCCTGCACTCTCCTGTCTGGTTAAATGCCCCAGCCCCACCAAAACTCACCAAACCAAACTCACCACTGGAGGGCATTAAACCCACCCTGTAAGTGTGGATTTTTTGGTGGTTTGGTCTGGAAACTTTTAACCAAGGGTTTCAATTTTTGCAGACACCCAGCTGACAAAGAGAAATTTTAACGACATAATTTGTAAACCTCCTGTTATTCACAATGTGTATTATAAAGTGGTTTTGCGGGCTATATTTACAGGTTCACTGCTATATTTATAGTTGCAGCACTGTTCCAGAGTCCTCCTACAGGGAGTAATTTACTTAGGAAAGGTCAGAGCTTTATCTTTACTAAGATTATATAAAAAGCAAGATTACATAAAATACGAGTTGAATATTTGTTACTAAAAGTGAGTTATGAAAGCATTATCAAATATACCAAAGAAAGCCATATTCACAGTGCTTCAGTTTGAACCTCAAAATGGATCTCTGCTCCAGTAGGATATTTCCATTTTCTAAACCAGTCTTATTGGGGTTGCTAAATCAATGTTAATTGTACTGAATTATGGCGGTTTTGTATTGCTGAGAGTTGGGTTGGGATTAATCCAAATTTAGGACTCTTATTAGCATCAGATAATTTAATTCTGTCTGGATAATTCAAAGTCAAGACCAAAGGGTGAAGGGATATTACTCTCATCTACTGCACATTAAGACCTCTCAGTAATTTATAAAACAGTTCCATAATTTATACAATGAAATTGCATAATTCCAGTCTCTACTGTACTATAATATAAAACCTGACATGAAACAGTTGTAAAATATTGCCATGAAAATATGGGGCAATACCTTAGTTTGAAAATTTCTGATCCATGCATTGTGTTCTACCCCAGCACAGATCCTAACACATGGCTTACACACAAGATACTTGATCACTCAATAAGGAAGAGTAATTGAGGTTGTCTTCCTCGTTTTCATCCTTGATGTACCTTCTCCTAAGTGGCCTACAATCCAAGATGAAAAAGCTCCACCTGTCCTTTATGTAGGTTAGGGGAGAACCCCATTGGATGCAAGGACCCCCTCATTAACTCTTTGTCCAATGTTCAGAGCCAATATCATGGTATTTGTTGGGACTGTCTGGAGTGGGTTTAAAGCCAGTTCTTCTGATTCAAAAGCTTACCGCTGCTGAACCAGTGAGCACTCTATCCAGACACAAGTACCCTGCCGGATGTCATATTTTAGTCTTAGCTATCAGTCTGGAGTGGGGCTAGAACACTTCACCTTCTGACTCAGAAGGAGGAATCCAATGACGAAGCCAAAGGCTCACTCCTTTTGTAATGGCATTGCTGTTTAAACTGTGTGCAAAATTAAATTTGAAGCTTGCCTTCTGAAAGTCTGATAAACACTGACATAATGCATGACTTCCAATGTGACTTTTATGAACCAACTGTGCAAATGGCACCAACAGCTAGTGTTATGTGAGTCCCTCCTCTGAACTTATGAGACATGGCAGTTATTGAAAATGAACAATTAGATGGCAGGTTCCCTACGACACTATTTCAATGGCTACACTCTTAAGTCAGAATGTATAACTCGAACTCTTTAACTCAATAGAATCGAATTAACTACTAATAAATTTGAGCATCACAGGCCTTTGGGATGAGAGTCCAAGCACCCGGCACTGATAACTAGATGAGTCCTTCATTTAAAATTAAATAAAACTTTCAGGGAATTGACAGACGAAATCATAAATTTTATCTGCTTTTAATTAATTTAAATGTATCCAGGGAATTTTCTCAGCTGCCAATATCTGCCTCTTTCTCACCTTTGCAAACTATTACATGTCCTATACAAAACTCACATGACTCATGATTTTAACACAAGTTTATTTTCTAGCTGTTTAAATTCAATTAATGTCAATCTTAAGACATTTATTTCAAATGCAATTACTGTCAAAGTAGCCTTCCAGTCTGTTACTTCCCCAAAGCACTTGAACTATTGAGTTGTCAACACATCGGCTTGACTGTTCTATATAAAGGTTTCATTACATCATTCACGTTATTATGACAGTTTCAAACTTTTAATCAATAGCTTTCCTGCCAAGGGAGTCCACAGCTACAGTATAAGGAGCTAGATTAAATCTAAACTAGCAAGATTTCCCCAAAACAAAGGGTGCCACTTAGCAATGGAAAAATGTCAGTATAACTCAAGTCAGGTTCTGATCTGAAGCCAGCCCACAGCAATGAGACTCCTTTGGAGACACCATTACAGACTGCATTGTTGGAAGCTTAATCACAATTTTCTTTCAATCTTTTTAAAAAGTGGATATTTTCTCCTGTATTGCGAAAACAATTTTCCATCCAGGAGCAGGGCCTATGGGCGGAATTTTACCTAAACAGATCCACATGCCCTGGGGAGGGGGGGGTGGGGAGCCATTAGCGGGTGAGGAACCCATTTATTATTGAAGTGAGTTTTGCCGTGATTCTTTAACTCAGGCACAACATTTGTATCTTGCTTTGGGTTTCCTGAACATTTAGACGGAAAGGGTGGGTGGGTTGATGCATCACATCTATCAAAAGAAGGATTTCTAGTTAAAGGGGCCCCAGCAGGGGGTTAGAATGGCTGAACTGTACATTGATTCCTATGGTTTCAGCAACCACAGAAAGGAAACTTGGGAAGGCTGTTCCTTGGTTGGTGTTTCCTAAGGATAGAACAAAGAGGCCAGCCTTTCAAAGCAACCAGACGTGGATGGAAATGGCCAAGGAAGTGAACAACAGGCCCTGCAGATTGGTTGAAACAGGTGGCAAGGATATATTTAAGGGGAGAATGATACATACGTGAGGGAAAAGGTTTGGGAGCTGAGTGGCAAGGGTTACTTAGACTTGAAGATGCATAGACAAGTTGGATGGAATGGCCTGTTTGTGTTTTGTAGGTTCTAATTAATTCCATAGAGACTTCCAGACAAGGTGATGGGTTAGCACAATGATCACATAGCTGTCAAATAAAAAAGCAAGTTTGAAACAGCAATGGCATTTAAATTGATGTTTTCTCTGAAGTGAATTGAAACTATGGCTGGAATCTTTCATTCTGGAGTTTAAGTTCAGTGGCAGGCATGGAAGTGGGAGTGATTCCCACTGTGGAGTTGGATGGCATGTGCAAACTTGTGTTGTTCAACGCATTACATATGCATCCACAAGGAGCTGACCACATAGTCGGTACTGGAGATCTTCAAGCCACTGACTGGCCAGCACTCTCACAGGTAGGAAATTCAACCTGACCACAATGGAGACCCCGACAGCAACCAGATAATAATTAAAACAGAAAGTGCTGGAAAAACTCATCCAGTCTGGCAACATCTGTGGAGAGAAATAGTGTTAATGTTTTGAGTCCAATATGAGTCTCTTTCGGAAGAATCATATTGGACTCGAAACGTTAACTGTTTCTCTCTCCACAGATGCCACCAGACCCACTGAGTTTTTCCAGCACTTTCTGTTCGTATTTTAGATTTCTGCAGTCTTTTGCTTTTATAGCAAACAAATAAGTGTCTGACTGGCACTAAAACAGGTCGGTGGGGGCTCAAAATAGCCACAGTGGGGTTGCCACTGGCTCTTCAGCCAGTCGATGGGCCCACTGTTGCGAGCATTAAATTCCGCCCTATTAGTGTTTCTACTTGATGTTATTTTGCTGATTTGTATATCAAAAATGAAAACTTAAATGTTTTCAAGTATCTAAATGTTCTTTCAGCTTAATGATAGTTTCTGTATCTTTTAGAACTTAAGGGAAATAAAATAGCCTAAAACTAACTTTTAGGGAAATATTTCAAATACATTCATGACCCAAATCTGAACTCTGTCTCAAAAGCTGTCAGGCTGTATAATGTGAGGTCTGTTGATTGTTTGTCCTATGTTGTTGCCTTTGGTCATAGCTATTTTCTATCTATATTTTATCTTATTAGGTCAAACAAAACAAAATAATGCCAATAATAAAAGGACTGCTGCACATCATGCAAACCAGGCAGTGTTTTTTCATGTGCTGCAGCATGAAGAAACTAGAGAAACAAATGATTCTACACATTTTTTCCCCGATCTCCCCACCACAAGGCCTCCAACACTGTCCCGCTCCCCCCACTCAGGACCTGATCTCCTACCAGGATTGGCAGCCTCCTCTAGTAGACTGGCAATCCAAGCACCACCACAGCAACCAGGAGCATTCATCAACTGCAAGAGATTTCAATTTTTCAATGTTCAGCTGTTTGAAACCACAAGAAAATGTTCATGCAGCTCTATGCCAGAGTCCCTAGGAGCTGCCATGATGCTTTTGTACTGTGGCAGTGCAACAACCCCACCATGTTCATATCTGGAACCACCCTTAAATGTTAGCTGCTAGACAGCAAAGAATATTAATTTCAAACCAGACTGATGGTACCCATGAGAAATCCAACAAATGAATAATAATATTTTTACAGTACCAGTCATATGACAACCAGATGTGCCATTGAACCAGCTGTCAACATGCTCAAGGTGCTCTTCTGCTACCTGGATGGGTCTGGAGGTGCCCTTCAGCAGTCGTCATCAAGGGGTTCTAGGCTAATTGTTGTGTGCTGTGTTCTGCACAACAGTGGCCATGGGCTAGAGATGGAGGTGGATCAAACCATTCATCACTCATCATCTGATGATTTTCCAATGAAGAGGAGGAGAGCAAGGAGGACGAAGATGAAGATGGGCCACTAAAGCCAGACAATCCAATCACATTGCTTCTTGGGATGCCAGGAATGCCCTAATAGTTCGACGGTTCATTTAGTCACTCACATTCTTACATTCCCTGTCCCTCCTGCCCACTAATTCCACTGACACAAAGTAAGCAGCCATCTACCTATTGCCTATGCACCATCTGGTCTCAAAAGTATTTATGTCCTCATATTAATCATCAAACACTTGAAAACTTCAGTTGGCAGTCACCAGGCAAGAATAGTGAACGAGGGAAAGTGAAGCAATTTAATAAATTTTATGTGAATAAGTGAAACTTACTAACACAGCATTTTCATAAACACTCGTGTGCAGACACTCAGTGAACTGCAAAGCTTTTCAGTTCCTTTCCCTCCCACTCCTGCATCATGAGATCCCTGTGGCTTTAGTAGATGAGGACTGCTCTGTTCCTTGCTCTGACTTCTGAGACTCTCATGTCAATGACCTGTTGGTTTTGGACCCTGTCAGGGCCCTGCCAAAGATTGTTCCACCTATGCAGGGGCAGACTCAGCCATTGAGAGGAGGCAGCATGTTGAATACTGGTTGAAGGGAAATGCAATGTGTGGGATGTGGGAAAGCTGTGAATGGAGTTCCCACTTCCGTGTCTCTTTTTACCATCTTCCCTGTCATACGCACGTCCTATAACTGTAAAACTTATCAGGAAGAGGGGCACTACCTTTTTTTTAAAAAACAGCATTGTGGACTGGACAATTTACCTTAACAAAATTGACAACAGAGGATTAGGTGACTTTTTTAGTGGTTCTGTACAGACAAGAATTAACTCATGTCTGAACATGCCTTTATAAAGCCATTAAAATGTAAATGTCCTTGTGGAGGACCTTCAATTGAAGAGAATACAGGATGCAACAAGATCACTTGGAGAATTTACAGGTACTATTGTCTGGACAATTACAGAAACTCAAATATAATGGTCACCCTAGACTTTGTGTCTGCAAACTTGAAATCTACAAAGTGGGGTGTGAAGGAACCATTTTATCACAAGCAGGTTTGACCAGCCACCATTCATTGCCCATTGTGTGACATTGCCTTATGATGGTGAATCATTTGTGTGGCAATGGAATCCATCTATACTGTTATCACTTAACTGAAAAGGGCTGGAGATAGCCAATATCCTATTAATCCACAAATTCAGTTTGAGACCAATACTGACATAGGAAGAGATCTCACCGAGCAAAAGGAAGGAACCCTGCCTCAGAAAGAAAGTCAGCTCAGACAGTGAAGAGGAGCTAATTCATTTTACTTGTAAGACTATATTTCTTCATTAAACTAAGAGAGAATCCTTAAGGCCTGCAATGTTTTAATCTTAAGGACAGTTTAAAGAAGTGATCTGTTTCCCTGTTAGTAATTTAAGTGCATTTTTAGAAATCATCTTTCTGTGTCTGTGCGCTTGTGTGTGTGACTGTGCTTGTGTGTGTGACTGTGTGAATGAAGTATGGGTGTTGTATACATTTTTGGGTCTTGTGAAAAATAAATATTTATCCTTTCTTTTGATTCAAACTTACCAGAAAGCCTATTTTGTGTCTGTTCTTTAAAGTCACAGCACTCAAGGAGGTTAAAACACTCCTCTAAAATATATCTTGCTGCGGTCGACCAAGAGGTGAGAAAAGAGGGATTTTATCCCACATCTCTCCCCATCAGTAACATCCTTCACCTAGGCCAGTAGCATAACATGCCTACCACAGTGTGGGAAGATAGCCTGGAGCAGATTAGTGATGACTTGTAAGGTACCTCAGCTTTATTACTGGGCCCCAATGTTTTCATGCCTGACACTTCCATTCAGCAAGCAAGAAATCACAGTTGAATGTAGGGAGGTTGTGCAAACCCAGAAGTTAGATTGCACTGTTGTGACTGAAGTTCTGGTAGCTGTGAAGAAGATGATGACCCATAGCCCAAACAAACTAAGAATAGACGGATCTTCCTGGTCTATAAAGCTCATCTATATAGATCTTTGTGAAGTACTATGAGGTGAGCCAAATCTTCTGATTTTATAGAATTTCTGCTGCCACCAACCACAATGTCTTCCTCTTCGAGATACTGTCTAGGCCTTGGATGTTTCCATAGCAGCCTTCTGTGTCACTTCATATTTTAAGGATTAGATTGGGAGCAAGTTGTCCATTGTTGCAGCTCTCCTATTTAAACTTGGCTTACAGTCCTTTACAGGTAGCAACTTTCACCCCTGTCTCTAGTAACAGAGCATTACAGGTCCCATGTTGTTTATTGGTAATAAAAACGTAGAAACATACAAAAATTTATGGCACAGAGGAAGGCCACCAAGTCAGTGCCAGCTGAAAAAGAGTTGTCCAGCCTAATCCCACCTGCTAGCTCTTCACCTATCGCCCTGTAGGTTAAAGCACCACAAGTGCATATCCAAATATTTTTCAAATGTATTGAGCATTTCTGCCTCTACCACTGTTACAGGTAGTGAGTTTGAAATCCCCACCATCCTCTGGTTGAATAAATTACTCAACTCCCCCTAAACCTTCTAGTGATTACTTTAAATCTATGTCTCCTGGTTATTGACATTTCTGCTACTGGAAATTGCTGCTTCCTATCCATTCTATCTAGGCCCCTCATAATTTTATACATCTCAGTTAAAGATTCCCTCAGCCTTCTCTGCTCAGAAGAAATAAATTAAAAATCTCAGTCTGTACCTAACTGTGACTGCTTTCCACCTTTAGGAAAGGACATCTGTTCCTGTATTTCCTGTTCTAATATGCATTATTTTACATTTCACATTAATATCCATCTGCCATATGAATGTAGTACAGTGTATTTGTACAGTCCTGATATCAAAATCACTCTTTGCTTCAGGGAAGCAATTTCACTAATAATTTACTGGGTGTAATCTTAGTTTTATGCATTAATGGAAATACAAATTGGGAGTGAAGTAATATGGGCTGCCGATTTGCTTTCATTTGTTTTACATTGTGATTCAAAGTCAAAATTACCCAATTTGTGTTCAAAGATTGTCTGGTATTCCACAGATAAATGCTAAAATACAGACCCCAGTGTGAATTCCAATGAAGCTTGACAATTGCAGTTCAATTATTTAACTTATATAAACTGATAAAAATTGTGTATGAAGAAAATGCTGAATGTACAGTCAGTGAAGTTAGATGTTAAAACTGAGTCTGGAGAGCAGAGTCTAGGCTGACTGTAACTGTTCTGGCATTGTGCCTAGCTATGATCACTCTTCAGGTGAAGTCTATAGCTCTCCATGCACAACTGCGTTTTGCTTTTAAGAGCAGTGACAACAACGGTCAAACTGAATACTTGTAATTATTTGAGTTTCTCCAGCTGTAAGATATGGCTGATAGGAATACTAATGTGTATTCCTGTGCACTCACAATAATCAGTGTAAAAGCACAGCATAGATATCTAATTCAATGTGTCTGACATCAGGACATACAGGTGATACAGCTGCCTAGAATAACAAGACAATTACCCATTAACATCCACAGACTCGTCACATTGACACCACAGAAGGGAAAGAAAGGAAGAGGTTTTAAATGATCACTTATTAATTGAGTTCATACACTCAGTGATGCCAGCGGTGCCATTTTGGAACTCACCCTTCCAGCTAATGGACTCTTTTAACCACACATGGTTTCAGCAGCAGGGAGGACCCCTCACCAGTGTGATTTAATGGGATCATCAACTACTTTTGCTGATTGATTTCAATTGGTTGTTGCCGTGTTTATAAAAAATGTTGGAGGTTTGTACATTTATTTAAAGTTTCTGAAGCCTCCAGAGTTGTGTGGCAGGTGCTAAAGGCCTCGGCCCTGATTTTAAGGTTCTAGACAAGACACTTGCTCCCAGACATGGATGCAGTCAATTTTATCCCTCTTGGCCTGAAACATGAAGAAATAACAGAGACCACACAGAGGAGGACAAGCTGCTCAAGAAGGTGGAAGAGGAGTGGGAGAAGGGCTCTCAGCAGGAAGCCTTATTTGTCCAGGGCTTTCAGGGAGCATTTCTCCTTCCTTACACTCAGCGAGGAATAATATGTTAGATGCCTCTGCTTCACTAAGAAAGCTGCCACGTAGCACAACCAGAACTGCAGCATCAGAGAAGGGCCAAGATGCTATTGGCACTGGTTTTGAAGATGACTATAAAGCCATGAACATTTATGAGTGAAGCTCCTATCAGGCTAGAATAGATGATATTTGGGACATCTTGACATTCACCATCTACTATTGCAACCGCTGAGGCTCAGTAGGCAGAGAGCTGAATATATCCCATTATTTCTTGTCAAAGAAGTGAAGTAAGCATGTGGATTTGTGAGCATTGCAAGCCACCCATAGGGCAGGGTACTATCGACAATACACACATCACTTCGTGAACTCTGCATGTAAATTAGAATACATATCGCAATTGAAAGGGATTTGCTCCCTCTCTGGCCAGCCTATGTGCGACATCATGCAGGTCAATGTCCAGTACCCTAGTAGCAGCCATAATGTCTTCATTCTGTGGTTGCCTGCTGCCTTATCAGCATTTGTGCCAAAACAGAGGGTGACTAATGGGCAAGAAGGATTATCTGCTGACCACTTAGCTCATGACACACACACATGGGAAACATACACATGATGGAAGACATGATCCCTGAGACAGACCATTAGTGTGATTAAACAACACTCTTGCTGC
The DNA here is from genome assembly GCF_017639515.1 of Carcharodon carcharias. Taxonomy (NCBI): domain Eukaryota; kingdom Metazoa; phylum Chordata; class Chondrichthyes; order Lamniformes; family Lamnidae; genus Carcharodon; species Carcharodon carcharias. The sequence goes on along the minus strand of NC_054477.1, from coordinate 88,021,114 downwards.
CTGGACGGCTCCGGAGGAGCCTTGCCGTACTTGACAGAATGCATGCCAATATTCATAATAGTCTGCTGTGTGCTGAACCACCTCATCATGAGGGCACAGCCCTCGCCACCAGATGTTCACCATAAGATGAACATCTGAGAAGAAAGAGGAAGAGGTGAAGGAGGAAGAGAACAAGGAGGAGGAAGGGAGATGGCAACCAACAGATCCCTTTTCTGGCTGTATTGTCTATAATCGAGTAATCCGACTTTGGTACAAGTGAACGCAACCCAATTCCCCATTCACCAACAGTCCCATAGCTTACCCTCCCCTCTGTCATTGCATCACAGTGTTCTCTTGATCTTAATGCAAAAATAAAAGTCATCACAATATAAACATTCCAAACCAATTTATTCATCAAACCAACAATATTCCACATAAAAGTCAATTAATCACTCTTTTGCATTCTCTTAGTCCTTGTCTCCTGTGTGTCTTTGACTGTCTTAGTGCTCCTACACAATGTTACCCTAGTGGCTGCAGCTGAGATGATGGAAGGCTCCTGACTTTCAGAGGGGAAGACTACAGGTGGCCTTGCAGGATGACTTTAATCAACTGTGGCCCTAGAAATCCCGGCTTCTCAGCATGGGCAGCAGCAGTCTGGGATGGCTGACTAACGGTCAACAACAAAGGCACTGACATAGCCACAGTAATAGAAGGGCAAATGCTGTCATCCTGGCAGAATTTAAATTCAATTAATAAACTTTGGAACTGATAGCTAATCTCAGTATTGGTAACCATGGGCAGAATTATCCCCTCGGCGATTTGGGGGCGGAGCTCGCTCGCCGATGGGAAAATGACGCAGGATGATGTCAGGAGGAACCCCCGACATCATCCCGCCCAATTTAAATATTGAGGAAGGCAGGCAGACAGCTGTCCACCCACCGACCTGTCAATGGCCAAATAAGGTCATTGACAGGATAATTAAGCTTGTTAAATGCCCTGCCCATCCAATCTTAAGATTGGCGGGCAGGCCAAGAGCCCCAGCGGGCTTCTGATAATACATGAAACCTCATCCACCGGCAGGATGAGGTTTCATGTCCGTTTTTAAAAACTTCAATAAAGTTTATGTGCTTCTTATTAACATGTCCCGTCTCGTGTGACATTTTCACATGAGGGGGACATGTTAATAATTTTAATATTTCTCTATTTTTAAAGATTTTTATACTGTCAGTAATCTCCCAGACAGCACTTAGTCTCAGGGAGCAGTACCACACAGGAAGCGCATAGTGCTTCCTGTCGGGCAGGCCGCTGGGTGGGCCTTAATTGGCCCGCCCACTCAAATTCGCGGTGGGCCCAGTTTTGGCAGCGGAGTTCAGCTGCCCACCCGCTGCCAAGCCAGAGGAGCCCGCCTGCCCAACAAGGTAAAGATTCTGGCCCATGAAACTATCATTGATTATCATAAAAACCTATCTGGTTTACTAATGTCCTTCAGGGAAAGAAATCTGCCGTCTTTACCTGCTTTGGCCTACATGTGACTTCAGACCCACAGGAATGCTCTCTGAAATGACTTAGCAAGCCACTCGGTTCAAGGGCAGTTAGGGATGGGCAACAAATGCTGGCCTTGAAGCCCACATCCCACAAAAGATTACATTTTTTTTAAAATCTTGAGAGAAGAAACCACAGGCTCAGTCTCCACATTGCCATTGCTGCTTCTACCTCAGAAATCTTACTAATCTGTTGGAAGACAGATTGCTGGACTGCTTTGACACCATACAAGCCCCTTAAGCACTGGTATCCTCAGATATGATGGCAGCTGCCTGAGCATGTGTGGCAGCAATATGACCTTCCATGAATCCAGTTTGAACTTCCGTGGCAACACCCAAACGGTGGGTGGATTCTGCTTGTATTGCAATGGAAGCTGATACATCAATTATTAGATATTACAACATGGTTGGGCCCACAGTGTTATCATGAAGCTCACCATCACTTCCATGCTGGAGAGGATGGATTCTATGCAAAGCCTTGTGCCAAGTTGGTGGTGGACTCCACTATGCTCCTTGCCAGTGACCCTAGGATTTCTTCTAAGCATGCCAATGCATCAAGCATTTCAGCCTTCTTCTCTAGCCCACCCCAGTCCTCATCTGAGTCCTCTGCAGCAGAACTCATGTGCAACCTTACTCTCCAGCGAGCTGGCACTTGTGCTATCCTTGTCCTCTGCCCAGTATCTCACCACTTTCCAATTCCAGCTTCAATTTATCCTCTAAAGTGTCAGTGTCTGAGCTGGTGGCTATGTGTGATGTGCAAGTGATGGTGTTTCTTCCCCTTTTCAGTCCTCCTGATCTTCCATCTCTTGTTTTTCCACCATAGCCTGGCCAGGTGGAAGTTCTTAGGTATCTGAACGGAGAAAGACACAAGGATGGTTCTGTGGTGAGAGGAGTGGTGGAGGTGGCGGGGAATAGGGAAGCAAGAAGTGCATGCTTATATCTTGAACAAATTGTAAATCAAGGAGATTACACGATAACGGCGAAATGAGATTTATAAAGGAGGGTTAGGTATGAGCACACTATAATCTGTGATGCTTTCATCTCTGCTCTTAGTACAGTCTTAGCTATGGCCACTCCAATGATGGAGTAAACTTCATGTGTTTAAGGGCAGCCATGCCTATTTCCTGCCACCTAGCTTCTATTGCCTCCAGTTATCAGCCAACTTGTTTCGCAAGAGAGAGGGAGGTGTGTTAGTGAGTTTAGTGCAATGTTCTGGGTCATGTAGCTGTCATGTTTGAATAGCTGGCAGTGTGTATAAACTGTGAGATGTGGGCATGAGTCTTTCAGCAGTGGTAAGGCATGAGGGTGAAGTGAAGCTATGAATGCGAGTCATGTTTGATATTGTTGGTAGGAGAAGTGAAGGAGCTATGTGGTGAAATGAGTATACGAAGCAGAATATGAGGCTAAAAAGAGAAAATGCTGGAAATAGACAGCAGATCTGGTAGTATATGTCAAGAGAGAAAACAGAGTTAACATTCTAGGTCTGTGATCTTTCATTAGAACTAGGAAAAATTAGAAGTTTAAATTGGATTTGAACAACTGAAAGGGGAGGAGGGTGGTATAAAGAACAAAATGTCTGATAGGTATGAGGGTAGGAGAGATTAAATAACAAAAATGTTCTTGGTGCAAGGCCAAATGGAGTAGTAATGAGACACGTAAACAAACAAAAGAAATGTCCAGAGGATGTGTGAGTGACAGCAATATGTATGGCTGCCATCCAAAAGCAGAAAAAGGGAGGGAAAAAAAAAGAAAAAGCAGCAAAATAAAAGCTAACAAAATTGTGAAGAAAATATGGCCTAAAATTGTTGAACTTGTTGATTCCAGGAGGCTATAAAGTTTATACTAGTCACTGAACCTAGTGGTTCAATTGTAAGGATATGGCATTTGAAGATGCATTTACTGACCTTGATCACTGATGTGAGGTCATTAAGCCCATTGTGGTAATGCATCCAGGTCATCAGGACTACCCTGCATTGTTTGTGATGGCTTTAAGATCCCATTGCCTTTTCAAAATTATCTGGAGGGCCTCCTAGCCTCTGTAATTAGAGGACATGTTGCTCCTGTCCACCTTTTGCATCAAGATCGTCAGTGCTACACTGGTATGCCGCCAGCCCGATGCACCATTACTCTGTCTTCTTGCAGGTCAGACTCTCTTCCATAGCCACTTCCAGCACCTGCTCCAACCAGAATGTACCTTGCCTTTAAGAAGTACAGTCTGGCTTTAAGTAATGCAGGTTAATTTTATGGGGTGCTCATCTCGCATGAACTTGGGCCCCCTGCTGGAGCATGCAGCCACTCAACAGCATATCTAGTATTGGATTGCATGTTATTACTATTTAAATTAGCAGCACAAAGTTTGCAAACTGCCTGCATTGGAATGAATGGCTGCGGGTTAATCACATATCGCGATCCCTGTGCCCATTTTGAAGGCCAGCAAATTTTTCCCCCTTTCAGTCTGGACCTTGATTGCAGAATGGAGCCACTCAATAATTTAAATTATATAAGTTGGTAATAATTATGTGAGGGCAAGAAATTTCTTCTGTAGACATGCATGGCTGTATATTTGCTGAATTATTTTTAGGTATTGCATCATTCTGAAATTATGAATTTTCAAGTGCAAATTCTGATTCTTTAAATTATTCTGGTGAAATACTACTTGTAACCATGACAATCTGGTTATCTTGTTGCAATATAACATTCTAAAATATGATCCATAAATCAAAATTGCACCAATTAATCAGGTGGTGTCATGATGCCCCAATAAATTAGATCCTAGATTAGTGAATCATAGTGCTATTGGTGGCAGGGAGACAACTGTATGCCAGTTAGGCACTCTCAAACCCTCATCTATTTCTGTATTATTTTTCCATTCTGTTTTGCTCTATGCATTTGTTATACACTAGAGAAGACAAGATTGTTAAATTGGCAATGGGTTTCTATCATATTCTGGTTTTGTGAAGTAAAGCGACGGGAGACCCTTTCTATGAGAAACCCCTTTTCAGCTTCTTACTTAGTTGGTATTGGTATGATTGGGCCTAATGACCTTTTCTGTTCTTGAAATTTCCAACTTTCTAATGTAACAGTACCCCCTACTGCATCATCGTGGCATTTCAATGAATTTACTGATGTAGTGCATACAACAACTATGTTTTGCTGAGTTCATGTCCATTCAATTGAGACTGGGAAAAGCCAGTTCACGTTGCACCTTTGTATGCAGAAAGATATCACTAATCCCAGAGATCAAAGGTTACAGGTCCTTTATTTGTAATGTGCTGTATTTACATAGATTAGCACCTAATTAGGTGAATTTTAAAACTGCAATAATATTGGGTTCATTTCAAACTCACAAATAGTGAGGTAAATAGAAGAATCACCACACTTCACAACACCGCATATACTGAACTTTACAGCCCTTCCACCCCAATCGCCAACTCCCCATCACCTGGATGCAGCAAGTAGTAAGTGGGTGGGACCTGTAAAATCGGGCACCACGCTAGCAGCACCATTTCCAATGCCCAACCCTTGCCGCAATTTTACCAGCAACTGAGGAGGTAACAGAAGGCCCACTCGCCTATGGACCAATTGAGGCCTTTAAATGGTTAATTAATAATCACTTAAGGGCCTTCTCCCACCACTACAGGTATTTTACCCAAAGTGAGGGAGGTCAGCATCAACTATCCAGCCTGTCCAGTGAAACATGACAGGCTGGTGGTCAAACAAAGTTGAGGGGATGTGCCTCCTTTTCAGGCACCCTGTGCCAATTGGAGGGCCCCAAGGTATTCTTTGTCTCAATTTGCTCTGTCTACCTCAGCCTCCCACCTACCTCGCCCAATGTTTCTTAGATTCAGTAACAGCAAAAGTAAATCCATAAAGTATCTGCATATCAGTTCACCACAAGCTTCTGCTTAAATCTGACATTTCCTAGCTCCTAAACTCTCTATTCTTCAAGACCTCAGACAAGGGACTTGAATAATTAGAATTTTGCCGACAATAGGGAATGCAACCAGCATAAACAACATTTGATTTCCACTTTGAACAGTTACTAGATCATTTGGTGTAGCATTGAACAAATTTAAATTATTTCCAGGCATAATTTCCCAACTTCACACATTCCACCCGCAGCCTTGCCTGTCAGGAACTTGTAGTAGAAATTCAAGCATATGCTGTGCACACACTGTATTTTGTGCATTAGATGCGAGTGGTCCAAAGCAGGCAGTGCATTCCCAAATTTCTAAAATACACTCCCAGTGGGCAAGTCTCCCCCTAAGAGGATTAGGTTATATTTATGTTGAACATTGTCTATAGAAGCTGAAGTTAATTGGATCTAGGTGTTGCCCGAAGGATTTCAGCAATGTTCTGGGCCTGAGCTGACTGATCTCTAATAACCAAAGCCATCTTCCTTTGTGTTGGACATAACTCCAACCAGCGGAAAATTTCTCCCTTGAACCCCATTGATTTCAGTTTTTCTAGGGTTCCTTGGTATTATACTTTGTCAAATACTGTCTTGATGTCACTCTCACCTCATCTCTGAAACTCAGCCCTTGATGGTTGTGTTGCTTGCCTGGTGCTAGGGTTAGGAACATTCTCTTCAAGTTGGAGAGGAACTTGTCGTGGTCCATGTCAGTACCAATGACATATTTAGGACTGAAAAAGAGATTCTGCAGAGGGAGTATAGCAGCCAGGGGCCAAATTTAAAAGTAGAACCACAAAGATAATCTTTGGATTACTACCAGAGGCATTAGCAAATTGGCAAAGAATAAATAAGTCCTCATTTTCCTACAGGTATAAGTTTTTTCCAAAATTAATTCACTATGAAGTATTTTCTAACTAAACTTGATTTCCAAATGTTTAACAGTTAAATTAATGAAAGTTGACTTTGACAATTACATGAAATAAGATGATGAATGATAGAAAAAGTTAAAGACCGATTGTCAGTAATTATTAGCAAATTATTAGCAACATGTATAATAAAGCCATAAAAAAGCAAACAAATCACTGGGATCAATTTCTAGAATTGAAAAGCAGAGAAGTTATGTTATACTCATCTGTCTACCTGACAATGTGGAAAATTGCAGGTATGGCCTGTCTGCAAAAAGCAGGACAAATCCAATCCAGCCAATTACCAACCCAGCAGCTTCCTCTCAATCTTCAGCAAACTGATGGAAGGCGTCGTTGAGTGCTATCAAATGGCACTTGCTCAGCAATAATCTGCTCACTGATGGTCAGTTTGGGTTCCGTCAAGGCCACTCGGCTCCTAATCTCATTACAGCCTTGGCCCAAACATGGACTAAACAGCTGAATTCCCAAGGTGAGGTAAGAGTGAATGTATTTGGCATCAAGGCAACATTTGATTGAGTGTGGCATCTAAGAGCCTTGGCAAAACTGAAGTCAATGGGAATCAGGGGGAAAGCTCTTCAATGGTTTGAGTCATACCTAGACCAAAGGAAGATGTCTGTGGTTTTTGGAGTTCAATCATCTCATGGAATGTTGGTGTTTATTGCAAGGGGAATGGAATATAAAAGTAGGGAAGTTTTACTGCAACTGTACAGGGCATTGGAGATTAACTTTTTTTTCTCTCAGTGGGTTATTAGTCTTCCCCAAAAAGTAGTTGAGGCTGGGTCATTGAATTTATTTAAGGATGCGTTCATTAGATTTTTGTTAAAACAAGGGAGTCAAGGGTTATGATGAGCAGACAGGAAAATGGAATTGAGACCACAATCAGATCAGCTCTGATCTTATTGAATTTTCTTATGTCGCTGCAGGAATTCCTCAGGGTAGTGTCCTAAATCGCAACCGCCTTCAGCTGCTTCATCAATGACTTTCCCTCTATCATAGGGTCAGAAGTAGGATATTCATTTATGATTGCCCCATGTTCAGTGCCATTTCCAATTCCTCAGATCCTGAAGCAATCCATACCAATATGCAGCAAGACCTGAATAACTTTCAGGCTTGGATGGATAAGGGGCAAGTAACATTCACGTCACACAAGTGCCAGGCAATGACCATCTCCAACAAGAGAGAATCCAACCATTCCTCTCCCACCGTTGACATTCAATGGCATTACCACCATTGAATTTCCCACTACCCACTATCAACATCCTGGGGGTAACCATCAAACAGAAACTGAACTGGATCAGCAATAAAAATACTGTAGCTACAGGAGCAGGTCAGAGACAGGGAATTCTTAGACTTGTAACACATCTCCTGACTCCCCAAAGTCTGTCCACCATCTACAAAGCAAAGTCAGGAGTGTGATGGAATACTCTTCATGTACCTGGACGAGTACAGCTCTAACAATAAGACAAAGCAGTCCACTTGATCGGCAACTATTCATCACCTTCAACATTCACTTCCTCCACCATCGGCGTTCCAGCAGAAAACAGCGTATATGGGGGCCAGGCAATTTAAACCTGGACAGTTTTGGCTCTGCTGCTGCTTGGCTGATGGAAGATGGCAGACATCAGCAGGCTGCTAGCCTGGAGTCCTGTTTGTCTTCTGAGGTTAAACAGCGACTGAAGATAGAGCTCAAAAGCTGTATAATAAAGCAGTTAAACAGTTCAAGTCTCAGTCATGTGACAGGGTGGTTTTGGGTCGAACCATTCCGCTAACCCATTGTATTTTAACCTTGTTAAAACCCATTGTATTTTGAGCAGGTAGCTGGAGCCATTAGCACAAGGTTGGAGATGAGGAGTCACAAATAGCTCTGTCTTTGTCCAGAGTTGGCTGGGGCAAACATCTTGCCTACTAGGCTTTTGTGTTAGCTTGGCTGGAATGTTCATACAATGCTTGGGTGTCACCTTTCAGGAGGGTGATGAATTAGCCTTTGTCAATTGGAACTGCTCAGAATTTTCCAGAACCACCAGTATATGACCAGCTGTGGCCATTTTATCAGTACAGCAATTCGCCCATTTTGAAAATACAGTATTTAAGCAAGAGAATATGGAAGAGAAACAAACTTTTCGGTTTTTTTTCATGACTTCTTGCCATGACAAGGGTATAGACTATTATCATCTTCTTTGTTTATAGAATCAATGCTGAAGTATTCTTTTGATTTGCCTGGCAGCTTCTCTAATACTTCTTCAGACAAATCCAAACAATCACTCCAGTTGGCATAACTTTGTTCTTGGCCCCCACCCCTTACTGTCTATTGTTTTGTTTCTCCACCAACAACTCCACCATGCCATTGACACCATCACCAACTGTTAACAGCCGCATTCACATCACGTGCTCTAGTCTGCCACACACCCCACATGCCTCTGCCTGCACCAGACACTGCCCACTAAATAAACCCACCGAAAGGCACATCACTTAAACTGACCAAACAAAGCAATCTAGACGGACAAAAATTGAGTATTATTATTATATGTTAGAAATATAGAAACATAGATTCATGGCACAGAAGGAAGCCATTCAGCCTCTCATATCTGTACCAACTGAAAAAGAACTATCTAGCATAATTCCACTTCCTAGCTCTTGGTCCAAAACTCTGTAGACTATGGCACCTCAAGTGCATATCCTTTAAGGATCCTTTCAGGCAAATCCCCACCATCCTCTGGATGAAAAAACTTATTGCTCAACTCACCCCTAATCCTTGTACTAATTTACTTAAGCCTACGCCCCCTGGCTATTGTCCTCTCTACAAATGGAAATTGGTGCTTCCTATCCACTCTATTTAGGCCCCTAATAACTTCATGCACCTCAGTTAAATGTCCCCTCAGCCTCCTCCAAAGAAACCAACCCTAGCCTATCCAATCTTTCCTCAGTTAAAATTCTCAATTCCTGGCAGATTCCTTGAAAATCTCTTCAGTACCCTTTCTAATGCACTCACAACCTTCCTATAATGCGGTGACCAGAACTGTATGCAGTACTCTAGCTGCGGTCCAACTAGTGTTTTATACAGTTCTAGCACAACCTCCCAGTTCTCTGGACCTCAGCCAATAAATTCTGTCCTGCTATCTTCAGGGATCAGTGGACATGCAGTCCAAGGTTCTTCGGTTTCTCTACACTTCTCAGAATCCTACCCTTATTGTGTATTGCTTTTACCTTTTTATCTTCCCCAAATGTATTACCTCACACTTCTTCCGGTCAAATTCTATTTGCTTTTTTCAGCCCATTTGACCAATCCATTGATATCTTCCTGAAGTCTACAGCTTTCCTCCTCACTTTCAACCACATGGCCAATTTTCATATTAGCTGAAAACTTCTGAATCATGTTCCCTACATTTAAATCTAAATAATTAATATATATATCATGAGCAGAATGGGACCCAGTAGTGAGCCCTGCAGGACCAGTAGAAACAGCCTTCCAATCAAAAGAAAAGTCAACCATAATCCTTTGCTTCCCACCAACTTGCCACTTTTGCTCTAATCCCATGAGCTTTTAACTTTCTGATCAGTCTACCACGTGGAACCTTGTCAAATGCTTTGTTGAAATCCATGTAGACTATATCAAACACACTAACCAAATCAAACCTCGTTAACTCCTCAAAAAATTCAGCCAAGTTAGTCAAACAAACCCTTTCCATAACAAATTTATACTGATCATCTTTGCTTAATCCATGCCTTTCTAAATGAAGATTTATACTGTTTCTCTGAATTTTTTCCAATAATTTGTCTATCAATGAGGTTAGGTTGGCTGGCCTGCCATTGCTCAGGCTATTCCTTCCTCCATTTTTAAGCAGTGGTGCAACATTAGCAGTCACCCATTCCCCTTTAGTCAGAGAGAATTGGAAAATGATGGTCAGAGATTCCATTATTTCTTCCCTTGCTTCCCTTAGCAGCCTGTGACCTAGTTCATCCGGTTGTGGTGATATATCCATTTTCAAGGATGCTAAATACCTTTGTAATACCTCCCTTACCATATTTATCCACCAATACTCCTTATAAACTACAATGTCTGCTTAGTTCCCATCCCCTCCCTCTTTTGTGTAAATAGGACACAAACTATTCATTAAGAACCATGTGTTCAAACTCCATCCACAAATTACCTTTTTGTTCTCTAATTGCCCTACTCTTTGCTTAATTATTCTCTCACATTTTTATAGATTTATAAAACACCTTATTGGTTTTATTTGATTTAGCTTGCCAAGATATTTTCATGCCCTCTCTTTGCTTTGCTAAGTTCCTTTTCACTTTTACCCTTGTAATTTATTCACTCTTCTAGGCTTTCCGCCATATTAGATTTTGACATCTGACTAAGTTTTCTTTTTCCACCTTACCTACACTGTATATTCTTTGACATCCAGGGAGGTGTAGATTTGGGAGTACTACCATTTTTCTCTATATTCCTTATTTGTTGTGAACCTTATTTAGTTCATTGAATGACTCCCACCGTTCTGACAATGATTTACCTTCCATTTTGCCGAATCATGGGGAAAATTTTCTCCCTGTCAGGCTGGCTGGTTGAGAGTGAGGCCAATCGCCGCCCGCGATCAGCTGCGCATCGAGATTTTGCACTCAGTGCTACCTGTGCGGGCGGAGGGAGGAGGGAGAGTCGGGGCCTGCACTCTTTCACACATGTGCGTGAAAGAGCACAGAAATCTCCCTAAGGCACGGAGATGCCTCAGGGAGATTAAGATCAAAATGAAAGTTAGAAAGAAAGAAAGAATAAAATGATTCAGACATGTTTCCTCATGTGACAGTTCCACATGAGCTGGGACATATTTATCAACTGTCAAAAAAAAATTTATTTATTCAATAAAACCTTCATGAAACCTCATCCCGCCTGTGAATGAGGTTTCATGCAAAACCCGAAGGCCGCTTAGGCTCTTCGCCTGTCTGCCAAATTAAGGTTGGATGGACAGCCCTGTCAATTTGTTTAATTGGTTTATTAGTGGCCTTAACAGGCCTTTGACAGTTCGGCAGGCGAGCAGCCGACTCCTGTGCGCACCCGCAAAATGAAAGATCGAAATGACACATGGTGACGCACGCCTGACGTCACCGCGCTTCATTTAACACGTTGGTGTGCGGGGCCTGCCCTCACACACCGAAGAGAAAATTCTGCCCCATATCTCAGTTTGTCAAGTTGGCTTTTCTACAATTTAAAACTTTTACACTTGGCCTACATTTACCCTTTTCCATAACTACTCTCAAAGTATCTGAATTAAGATTACTACCACTAAACTGCTCTCTCACTGATACCCCTTCCACATGCCTAAATTCATTCCCTAAAGCTAAGTCCAGAACTTCCCCTTCTTTTACTGGGTTTGCTATGTATTGGCTAAAAAAGTTCTCCTGAATGCATTTTAAGAACTCCGTGGCCTCTTTACCTTTTTACACGGAATTTATCCTAGTTAAAGTGTGATTGAAAATAGGCTGAAACCTTTGTAACTATGTTCAGCTATAAGTGCTGAGTGAATGATTTGACTCAGCCTACTCCTGTGGTCCCCACCATCGCAGAAGCCAGTCTTAAGCCAGTAATTCTCTCCACATTATAAAAAGAAATGGCTGAGCACACTGGATGCAGCAAAGGCCGTTGGCCACAATAGCCTCCCAGCTGCAACGCTGAAGACGTTTGTCAGAACGAGACACACCTCTGTTCCAGCAGAACTACAACACTGGCATCTTCCCAACAACATGGAAAAAAGCCCAGGTATGCCTGTATACAAAAAACATGAAAAGTCCAAGCTGACCAATAACGGCCCATTAGCCCACTTTCAATAATCAGCAAAATGACAGAAGAGATTTTGACAGTACTATCAAGTGACAGATATGCATAAATTGAAGCCCATGGAATAATAGGGAAAGTGACAGGATACAAAGTTGGCTGAGTGACAGGAAACAAAGAATAGTGGTGAATTTTGTTTTGGACTGAAGGAAATTATACAGTGGGGTTCTCTAGGCATCAGTACTAGGACCACCACTTTTCTTGATATGTATTTCTTGGGTAAATATAGAGAAACTGGTCTCTGGCAGAAGGGTCAAGAATCAGCGGACATCGATTTAAGGTAGTTGGCAAAAGAATCAATGGAAATATGAGGAAAGACTTTTCATGCAGTGAATGGTTCAGATCTGCAATGCATCTGAGAGTGTGGTGGAGGCAGATTCAATCGGGGCTTTCAGATGGGGAGTGACTAAGTATCCAAAGAGAAAATAATTCCAGGGCTAGAGGGAAAGGGTGGGGGAATGGGATTAACTGATTTACTCTTGCAGAAAGAAGGCGTGAACATGATGGGCCAAATGGCCTCCTTCTGTACTGTAACCATTCTATGATTTTATAACATTAAGGTCGTTGAAATCCTTTACTATTACTTTTGTTTTTATGGGCAAAAAACCTTTGCTCGGCGGGCAGGCATGCGCCCGACCTGCTCGAGTTTGAAATGACATGCGTTGATGTTGGCCGAGCGTGCCGACATCAACATGCAGTCATGCGATAGTTCAGTCGGTGGGTGCGTGCTGGAGTTGACAAATAAAAGGCCTGTTAAGGCCATTAAATAATCAATTAACCTAAACTTTTCGCTGCCCGCCAACTGTTATGAAAAGGCCAAGTGGCCTTTGCAATTTTTTGGAAATCTCATCCATGGGTAGGATGAGGTTTCCAAAAGCAAATAAAAATAAAATAAAAGTTTTACAATTGAATTAATAACATGTCCCTGTTCATGTGACAGAGTCACATGGGGGGATATGTTTTATTACATTTTTATTTTATTTTCTTTTTTTAACAATGCTTCATCTCCCTGAGGCTGCTCTGTGCCTCAGGGAGACTATGAAGCACTCATCTGCACTCATGGGCAAAGTTCGCACTCGGCCACTCGCCCTCCTACCCGCACCGTGCACACTCAGGACTGAACGCTGCTGCTCATGTTTCATGCTGGGCGGGCCTTAATTGCCCCGCCGGTGTAAAATCACGGCCCCGTGCCGATCGCGAGTAGCAGTAGGCTTCCCAACTGCCTCTGCTGAGCCCGCCTGCCAATGGCAAAATTCTGCCCCTTTTAAAAAAAAATTTCTTTCATGGGATGTGGGCATCGCTGGCTAAGCCAGCATTAACTGCCCATCTCTATTTGCCCTTGAGAAGGTGGTGATGAGCTGCCTCCTTTGTGGTGTAGGTACGCCCACAGTGCTGTTAGGGAGAAAGTTCCAAGATTTTAATCCAGCGATTTTGACCTTGCACTTCTCAGCAATTTGCCTACATATGTGCTCTTCTATCTCCCGGTGACTGTTTGAGGGTCTATAGTATCCTCCCAGCAATGTGATTCCCTCTTTTTTGCTTCTTGCTTCAACACACACAGTTTCATTTGATGCTCCATCTAGCATATCATCTGTCTTCACAGCAGTGATTATTTCTTTTTCCTTGCATTGAATTATATACTACTAATCACTGAACAATTTCTTTGTTGTCTATTTCATAGCTTTTGTTTCCTTGACCTTCCATGCTCACTTACTAATTTTTTTGCCTTCTATTTCCAGCTTTGCTTCTTTCCCTTCTGCATCTATACTTAGGTTCCCATACTCCTGCCAAGCTAATTTACACTCTCCATGACAGCATTGGCAAAACTCCCTGCCAAGATTTGGTCCTAAATCATTTGAGGTGCAACCTGTCTGGCTTGTATAGGTCCCACCTCCTCCACAAGTCCCAATGCCTCAGGAATCCAACACCTTCTTTCTTGCACCATCTCTGCAGCCATGCACTACCATCCTATTTTTGTACTCACTAGCATGTGGCCCTGGAGTAATTGGGAGATTACTACCTTCGAGGTCCTTATTGGGTGAATTGAAGATACAGAAATTTGTAGCATTTTGGCCAAAGGGAGAAAAAGTTATCCTTGCTAACTCAGAGAAGAATTAAAAAAAAATACAGCAAACCCCCTGATACATTTTGTAAAAAAAAGGATGTCTACTCATCACTAAAATTCTTTTTTATCTTTTGAATCTATTTCCAGCTCAAATGGAAAATCTGTAACCTGGGCTCAAAATGAACGCACTTCTCGAGGTCATCATCTGTGGAAGAGGCTTTCTGTCCACATAAAGAAGAAGGATAATACCTCTAAACAATCTGCTCTCATTAAACCTTTTTCCAAGAGCTCTGAGAGTCGGCACAGCAGCCACAGCTATCCAGAAGCAAATATCAAAGGCCTGTATGATGTTTCTGAGGCAGAGGAGCACTATCCAGTCCAGTATGTACCACAGACACCATCACCCATCAGTATCGTGAGCCACAGAGCTGGATCTGTCAGCCGAGCTGAGAATGACATGCCAACATTCCAGTCTGAGCACGCCCAGAGAAGCAGCTCTTCCCAAGGTTCTTTGATGGAGCAGATCAGCAGTGTGGTGAACCGCTTCACAGCCAATATCAGTGAGCTGAATTCCATGATGCTTTCATCAGCTCCTTCAGGGGTCATAGGGGCATCTCCAATCTGTTCATCATACCTGCTCCCTAAGGAGATACAGCTGCCCACACCCATCACAACATTTGCAGATATCCAGCCTCTTCCAGCTATTGAGGTAAATGGACGATCACAGTCTGCAAGTGGTGTTTCAAACACAAGCGTCAAAGATGGCACTTCGGAGACTTCAGTGGTTAAAACAGACTTTGAGGAGCTTGTAGCTCTTACTCCTCCCTCACCTTTCAGAGACTCTGTCGATTCAGGGAGTGGTTCACCGAACTCTCCTGTGTCAGAATCAGCACTTTGCATCCCTTCATCCCCTAGATATGACACTCTTGTTCTGCGTGACTATACTCAAAGCTCTTCATCTCTGTGAATGTATTATGTATGTTGATCTAAAAGTGAGCTGAAGTAATAAGAAATCTGCAAACTTTCATCAATTTTAACCCAAGCATAATTTGTTTTATTCATGTCAACAAATACTGGCATAGATTCTGCATAGTTGAAGATGGGATTACGCTGAATGTTGGAATCAAAATGAATTCCACAAGCAGTTTGAGAACAACCTTTTGATAGAAAATTGTCTGCTAGTGGCCTTAAACCTTGTGGGTTCTTTTCACATGGAATTTTACTTGTCCTAAGATAGAGGCTGGGAAGAGGACAATTTGGTTGGATGGTATGAATTGCCAAGTTAGTTGCTCACAATGACAACTATTTAAAGAAAAGACAGGATTAGAGGTAAAGTTGACTTCAAGACTTTAGCAATCTGTTACAAAGATTGTTGTTTCCTAACTCCTTGATGTGAAACTGTAAAACCTATCAAAAGGTTGAGACCAAAAATGAATGTAAATTTGTGGTTGAGGATCATAGGATTCAGGACCAAAAGGACTTCCAATTTTGTATGAAAGAGGTAAGATGATCTTTGGGAAAGGAATATATCTATTACCACCACATAATCAGCTGTAAAAGATATATGTAGATACATTATATGAAACATATCATCTTGCATTAGGAGCAGAATGTTTAAGTTGCAGTATCCCTTATACTTGGCTCAAAGACTATTTTCAATAGTCAAAATAGCATGTATGTAAATAACATCAAGACTTTCACTAGAAATTACAACCTCTTTTCCATCACTCAGCAATGGGATATGTTTTACTCCTTTTCTTGTGACTGGAATATTTCAACAATTTTATGAATTACTGAGATTCAGTCATTCTTTGTGATATTATGGGTTCTTATTGCTAGTGATCAATTGTGTGGATGAATTTGATTGCACTTTTATATCATATTCACATTGTTTAGCAAATTGAATTTAACACAATACCAACAATCCATCTTTTACTTTAAAAACCCTAAGAAAGAAATACCACATGTGTGCTCAGAACTTAACTTTATGAGCTTAAGAGCTGTTAAGTGTCAGACTGGATGAATTTTATCACCACTTTAGTTATTAGGATAAATTCATTTTCATACATTGTTTAAAAAGTAGCCATTCTTATACCACCTTTATTTGATCGGTTATTATTGGTAATTCCACTTAAGTGAATGGACTGGGGTTGGACTTGTGTAAGAAAAATCATCTAAATAATTCATCCACATTATCAATAATGTGTATATCATTATTCAAGTATAGATGTCATTTAATCTTTTAATAGCTCATTTACATTTTAATGTTAGTACATGACTATACTGGAGTAAGATCTCTAGTGTTCATGTAACTGTATTTGCACTAGCAACTTCTAATATTTTATCCATTTTAGATTATAATTTTAATTTTAGCTTTGTCATATTATGGTGGAGAATCAGAAAAAAAAAAGACTCAAACAAGAACAATCATTTAGAATGTGGATTACATGTAATTAGTGCTGTATCCAGAATATGTGAGTAAACTTGTCAACATTTAGATAGGTGTTCTTGGTGGATATGATTGATTGCTCAGCATAACACATTTGCTCTTCTGATTTTTAACCCTGGAGTGAAAAGCTATCAGGCAGTATCTTTTGTGAAACTTGGCTTATGTTTTGGACAGAAAACTACATAAGTTATTCTCTAGTGAAAAGGAAAATGCTGTTTAAAATACATTACAATTAGACTTTTTTTAATGGCTTAGCAATCAGTTCATTGTCAGTGCCAACAAAAGGGATGCTGTAGCTTTAAATTATTCCCGTATCACATGTAAATGTTTTAAATAACGCAAAAAAGCCTTCAGATTCAATGATAAACATAAATATTCATATTAATTGAAGAACTGTATATATTGAGATATACGTTCAGAGGTTTACGTGAGTGTGCATGAATTAGTATGCACATGTGTTGGTACATAGTTAAATTAACATGGTTTATGGATATTGCATAATTATCAACAAATTCCAAACAATGCAAAAAAAATCCTTTAGCAGTTTGTTTAGTATTTAATTTTATTGGGGACAGTAGTTTGGTTGAAACAAGAGTTATTAAAAAGATAGGTATGCTTACGGTTTTGTTGTAAATTTGTAGTTACAGTTTTACTGTAATTAGCCCAGATCCAGGATGATGACATCTTGACTATCACAGTTTTAAAGTCCTTGAGTAACTTTCTTCAAACATCTTAAAGCCTTAGCCTTCATAAGTTTTATGCTCAGTCTGTTTTATTTTTAATGAAGGGTTAGCCTGAAGACAAAACAGATTAAGTAAGTTCTTAATGACTTTTAAGTATTCTGTTACTTTAAGTGGTTCAACTGTTGGCTCAGCAGTGAAGGTATCACCATGGTTACAAGTCCCATGTATACTTTCAAGTAGAAAACAGACAGTTGCGACACAGGATTTTGTGCATATCCTGGGTAACTCTTAACAGATAAGAATCATAAACAGCAAACGTTTTTATCAGTCAGCAGATCAGGCAATAATGGAGAGAAAAGACCTATAATGTTCCGGGCGTCAGCCCTTCTTTAAAATGCCAACAAGTTTTGAAACAATGCCCATACCCAAAATACTAACTCATCTGTTCTCTCCATGAATTCTATGTGACCTGCTGAGTACTTCCAGTGTTTTCTATTTTTGTCTCAGATTTCCAGCAACCACAGTTTTTTTGTTCCTTGTTTATTTAGGAAAATGTATCTTTTTCATTACAAACCTCTTCAATCCACTAATGTAATTTTAATCACATTTTAATTGCATTGTATTGACACTATCTTAATACAGTTTAAAGTTTCTCTGACAGGTACCTTTTATTTAGCACATATATTAAGCAGCCAGTTGTTATATTTCTCCCATAGAATCAATATTTGTGCTATAACAGGTTAATCTGTACATACTTTCTGTTAATATAACGCATGCAATCTCTATTGATTATTTTTCATCTATCATAAATTTACACTTTCTTGAGTCTGTTGCAGGCCTCACTCTTTTATCTAGCTTTCAATTACCCTTCCAGATTCCCTTTCATGTCCATCTGAGTCCAGTGCATTAGTCTGGTGCTCCATGTAAATATTATTTATAAACAAGGCATCTTGTTTGGGAGAGGAACAAACACAGCAAACTTTTCTGCTTCTCTTTCTATTTTATTTCTGTGCTTTTCATATAATGATGTTTCGTGCCAGTTGCTTGATCTGTTGCTGGACAAGATGATCATGATGATGGCCCTGCTTGCATGCATTTACAGAAATAACTCCATTATAAGTGTGGACTCTACATGATAGAGCTCTTATATAATAGTAACAAAGGAACTAGTAAATACTCATGAACAATAATGAATTGTGAAGGTGTGCAATCATGAATGAGTTTAGCACAGCATGTTCCATGCGATTTTGTAAAATTCTTCATTGTAAGGTATTGAACACTCTACAAACTTGTTCAATCACAGAAACTAATTGATGCTGGCGGGAGTACCAAGATCCACAATGGTAATGCAATTTTTTGACATTTAAGATTCATTGTACCTCTAAATGTACTGAGATGCTTCTGTACCAAAAATTATAAATAGTGCCAAACCCTCTCCAAAATCTAATGAATAAAATAAATGATTCACATCCTACATATTACTGAAAAAATTGCTCCTCTTACATAGCTAACTTTATCATAATTCAGCAGTTACAGTTACCTTATATATAAACATAGGATTGCATTATTGCTCTTGGAAATTCACAAAGACTGGATTCTTAAATAGGTTAGCGAGAGTTAAACAATGATTAACACAGCCTGTTGCGCACCTTCTAATTCATTATAAAGTTTGACTACACAGGCATCAGTAGGGAAGAAAGTTTACATTTGCAGAAGTTCAAAGGTGAAGAAATTGGACAAGTTGTACTACTGAAAACATATTACACTGTTGATGACAAACTGGGGGAATATCTGCAAAGAATGCAGCCCCATTTTTTTGTGCTTAAACTGATTATTGATGTTTTAAAAGTGCAAAACTGTGACAAGGTGTATTAGATTAAAGCAATAATGAACACAAAACTAATATCAGTACAGGTTCCAACACAATAAAATCCTGTATGTTTTGTGATAACTTTGAATCTAAAAATCCAAAATACAAACACCTTTGAGTTCATTATTGTGTAATACATCTATATTAATATATTGTCTAATTTACATACTATAATGTATAAAATACAAGGATTAACATATATTCTTGTATTATTAACAGTGAATAGAGATCATGGACACGTAGTTCCTAAGGTGAATTTCAGAGGTGTTTCAATAAATGAAAAATATTACATGCAAAGTTAACTTTGCTTCTTCGTTTAATGAACATCATCACAGTTACGTTTACCTTAGCAACAGCCTCAGTAATGTTGTGCAGGCATTATTTTCATGGGCACATGTAATATTTTGCTGCTATTGATCAAATAGATGTGGAATGTGTAATGTAACCACTTTAACTGAAGGCAGCAGTTGGTATTTGCAAATAGCGATCGCCATATCTCTAACGCTGATAATTTTTTGATTGTTGTTTTTAAAAAGACAAGCATAACAGTGCCAATTTTAAAAATTTATTGTGAGCTTCAAGTGCTTCTACTTTTTGTTACTTATCTTTGATACGTTGTTTTCAGCCAGTTGTGAAATTTTGATCTCTTTAGTCAAATGGGCAGACTTTCATTATTTTCTAGTTTCTTGAGCAGCTAAAATGCAAAAGTGAGGTGGTAGGTAAAAAAAATCTTAGGGTTTCATTCTGGTAAACATTTTACCTACATATTATTATTGTGCTACCTCTGTCTTATTTGGTCCAAAGTCCTTCCTGCTTATTTTTAGCCTGATGGAAGCTGAACGTATGGATGTGAACAAACTGATATGACTTTGGTACTTCGGAATGCTACAAAACACTGCCTGACTATATAACATATTTTATCACTGTGGGATGATTCATGCTCCATTTTATCCTTTGTGGTAATGAATATCATCATGATTAACAATAATTGTTTGAAATGAGTCGGTACGTATATGCTGAGAAACTAGAAGTATATTTAGTCTGTCCTAAATTCCAGTAAGGTATTAATTTTGTTATGTAGAATGTAAAATAATCTTATTGCTGTGGAACTTGATACATTTTTGGTACTATGTGCTGTCGTTTTTTTTCAGCAAACTTGTTTAGCTTTGTAAATGCAAAAAAATAGGTAAATTATTTCAACCATTTCTAGTGGCACATTTTGTTGTTTGTCAGTAAATTGTTTTCTCCTGTTAAAAATGTGAGGTGTTTATGTATGATACAATGACTTTTTGGAATATTAAAACTATATTATAGAAACATGTTTTTCATTGATGTAAGTCTTATAGTGTGGAGTATAATTCTTATTTTGAAATGCAAGCACCACAATTTATCTCTGTGTCATCCAGTCTTATATGATGCAGTTAGTACATTTTCACTCTTATTGATAGGATGTCATTAACAGTGCAATGATACATGTACACATTTGATTGAAAAGTAATGGATTCTGCAATCTCAATTTAAGCTGTTACTTGCCTTTCAATCCATCATGGCTTCGATGAGATTTAACAAGAATTCTTATTCATGAAGCATAGCCTATTCTGTAAATGAAGTTTGCATATCCCAGCAGTTAAAAATAAAATGTTAATGATTCTATAAAAATCAATTTGTCACAATGAAAATAAATAGGCAGTCAATCTTCTTGGATTACCTGGGGTAGTTCCAGCATCATAGACACTGGGCCCACTAATAGTTCTTAGGAAGTCCTGGCTATTGCAAGTAGTCAGATTATGATCGGATAGATATTGTTACTGTCCACGGTCACCACAACGTCCACCACTAGGTTGCTCCCATAGAACCGTAATGTTTGTAGCACAGAAGGTCGATATAACAGCTTGAATGTGTCTGTGCCAGTTCTTACTAGGGAAAGTCAAGACTAATGCCAGTGCGCTGACCAATTCCTATCAGCTTATATCTCCCTCTGTTGCTTCTTGAATTATCTAATTTATTTTATTTAGCCTATTGATAATGTTCTGCACTGTGAGTTGTGGTCCTTCACATTGGGTTTTTTTAAAATAAGTACATCCCTGTGGCATTTACACAAAATATTGAAAACAAAAGATGTCAAACAATAGATGTTTCAAAATCTATGAAAGTCAATTCATGATTAATTCAAGGACATTCTAGAAAACTTTTTCTTCATATTTAACTTCAGGAAGCATGACCCTCCTATGATCAATATGAAGTTCAATTTAAAAATGGTGGGTTCCCCATCTGACTGATTAAATGAAAGATTAAACAAGTCCAATGTGTATTTAGTGATTCACTCTTTCCCTTTCATGTCATTACTAGGATACTGAGGAATGAATCCTAACGAAGAAGCTGCAAGTTCAAAATAAACTTCCTGAAATGTGTATTTACACAGATCATTATCTTAATGAAAGATGTATGTACTAGTTTTAAAAACTGAATATTATAGGAAATATGAAAGCACAAACACAGGAAATGCATGTAAAATCAAGGATTTTTTGTGCTCTGCACCTGTCACATGTGTCACCAGTGTTTATGCAGTATTTTAATAAGATTCTTTTGAAGAACATTATGGTCTGACAGGACTGTGTTATGTTGCAGAACTTTAGCGTCTCACACACAATGTTCAGAACCATACGAAGCTCTGCAGATACTGAAGCAGTCCATGCCAATATGCAGCAAGACCTGGACAATACCCAGGCTTGAACTGATAAGTAGCAAGTAACATTCACACCACACAAGTGCCAACCAATGACTATCACCAACAAGATAAAATCTAACCATCAACCCCTGACATTCAAAGGTAGTCCCATCACTGAATCCCCCACTATCAACATTCTGGGGATTACCATTGACCAGAAACTGAACTGGACCAGCCACATAAATACTGTGGCTAGAGGAGCAGGTCAGATGCTGGGAGTTCTGCAGCGAGCAACTCACCTCCTGATTCCCTGAAGCCTATCTACCATCTACAAGGCACAAGTCAGAAGTGTGATGGAATACTCTCCACTTGCTTGGACGAGTGTGGCTCCAACAATACTCAAGACACTTGACACCATATGGGACAAAGCAGCCCACTTGATTAGCACCCCATCCACCACCTTAAACATTCACTCCCTCTGCCACTGAGACACAGTGGCAGCTGTGTATACCACCTAAAAGATGCACTGCAGCAACAAAACAAGGGTCGTTCAAAGCACCTCCCAAACTTGCAACCTTTACCACCTAGAAGGTCAAGGACAGCAGATACATGGGAACACCACCACCTGCATGTTCCTCTCCAAGCCCTCACCATTCTGACTTGCAACTCTATTCCTTCACTCTCACTGGGTCAAAATCCTGGAACTCACTCGCTAACAGCATTGTGAGTGCATCTGCACATCATGGACTGCAGCAGTTCAAGAAGGTGGCTCACCACCATCTTCTCAAGGGCAACTAGGGATGGGCAATAAACGCTGGCCCATTCAGCGACACCCACATCCTATGAATGAACAAAAAAAACTGATTACTAGCTTAATAGCATCTGACATTGTGGGAGGCCTCAAGTATTTTATACCTATCAGATAAAAAAGTGGAGTTATTTCCATGTTTAAAAAAAGGTTGTGTTGGTTGAGACAAAATATGTAATAGATTAGTTATAGATTTTTCCGTCAGCTTTTGTCTGACAACAGCTGACAATTGCTATAAGACGGATCTATACATGTTTCTCTTTGATTTATTATAGGCATAGCTATGCATTTTGAGTTATTAACTGAGCATTGTCCTTCAAATTCAAGTCTGTCATCAGACAAGAATCCCCAAAATGCATTTGGACTTAATTGCAATACCAAAATAATTAGTATTAACATTGTGAGGTAATATTTCAAGAATGTTTTCTTAAGCAATTATTTTTTTCAGTGAATATATTCTGGCAGTCTGGTGGCAGATAATTGTCGTGACATCAAACAGATTGAGATCTGCCCCTTTTCTCTCCCAAAAGATTGTAGGCTATTAAACATATTTGCATTTGTAATCTGAATATAGGTTTCCAGATGATTTAGCATTGTAATACAATCATATAAGCAAGCAGAAAACATCTCACTATTAATTAAAGAATGATTTGATATTTCTAACCCTGAAGTGATTTATGGTGCTCTCAAGCAACAACAGAGAAATTGACTTGGGATGGAATCATCCCAGGAATTGGCAAAGTCCGATATCGGGCAGAGAAAACGGCATTTGACCCGCCAACGGCAATGGTGCTTTTTCCGCCATATTGTGCAGCACTTTGTTTCAAAAATGCAGAAGCACTGGTTTCACGCCGGAGACCTCTGTTTCGCTTGCCCCATCACCTCACGCCTTCAGTAATCTGGGTGCCATATTTAAAGGGCGCCCATGCATAGAGCTAGCTCTCTCTAAGGGATCGAAAGTTGCTAGAAAGTCATGGCTGCCAAAGGGAGGAAATATGCTGCCCCCAAAAAGTTACCAATCCAGCAGGGGCAGCAGTGGCTGCGGTGGTCAGGGCCAATTCCCTGCAAAAGAGGGCAGCCACCCAGTGCTGAAAGAGTATGAATGATCTCCTCTGTTCCACCATGGTAAGCCACTCTTCTCATCACTCTCAACTCACAAAACTAATCACACATCTACAGGGATCTCACTCACTGCCAGTTTAAGGGACATCACCATTCACTCTCTCGTACACACCTTCATCTGCCCTGCGGATCGTGTCCTCATCCTGTCCATGGCACCACTCAGCACCTACACATGCAGTAAGGGGCACGTGAGGAGACAAGCAAACATGTCGGAGTGAGAGGGAGACTGGGTGAGTAGCAAATTAGGTTCACGTGGTAAGTTTTGCTAAGTCCTTTTCAGGTTTTAACTATAGATTAAGAATCAAGATCTGACATAGTACTAACCTTCAAGTAAATTAGGTTAGCCTATTAAGTAAAGAACTGCTAGAGTGGCAGTTATCTGTCAATCACCTGAAAGCAGTTGGTTCAAGTGGGGTTAATTACTGCAGCAGGAAGCTAAACTGTGACTCACCTGAGGGTCTATAAAAGAGACAGACCTTTCAAACCGCCTGATCAGTAAAGGGCATGTGAGGAAACAGGCAACTAAGCCTGAGTGAAATTGAGACTGAGTGAGTAGCTAATTAGGTTCACGTGGGAATTCGGGGAAAGAATTGTGGTATACATAGGAATTACTCTTAAGGTAATTAAGTGATTAATTAAATTAAGTTAACTAAATAACATAAGTAACAATGGCAGGGCAGGTGCTCTGTTACAGCTGTGGAATGTGGGAGCTTTTGGATGCCAAGGCAATTCAGGGCAAACACATCTGCAGAAAGTGTAAGCAGCTAGAGGAATTCTGGGTCAGGATTATTTATCTGGAAGCTGAACTGCAGACAATGCACAACAAATGCAGTGGGAAAAATACCTGGACATTGTTCCAGAAGATGGTCACCCTCATGGAATAGGGTCATCTGTTTCGGTCAGCAGTGAGGGGCAGGTAATAGGACCAAACAGACAGTAATGGAGAAGCCTCAGATTTTGCAACTGTCAAACAGGTTTGAGGTGCTCATAAACTGTGTGGACGAAAGTGAGGTCAGCAAGGTGGAGACCATGGCGCCAGGGTACAGGAAGTCGTTCAGGCGGGGGGCAAACAAACAGGAATGTAATAGTAGTAGGGAGAGTATATTGAGGGGGATTAACACTGTTCCCTGCAGCAAAGAGAGAGGGTCCAAAAGGCTGTGTTTCCTGCCTGGTTCCAGGGTTTGGGACATCTGCTCAGGGCTGGATGGGAACTTGCAACGGGATGGGGAGGATCCAGTTCTCATGGTCCATGTATGTACCAACGACATGGGTAGGGCAAGGAAGAAGGTTATGCATAGTCAGTATGAGGAGCTAGGTAGCAAATTAAGAAGCAGAACCTCAAAAGTATTACCTGAGCCACATGCAAATTGGCATAGGGCAAATAAGATTAGGGAGATGAATGCTTGGCCCAAAGACTGGTCTGGGAGAATTGGGTTCCGGTTTGTGGGGCACTGGCACCAGTATTGGGGAAAGTGGGGGTTGTGCCATTGGGACAGTCCACACCTGAACTGCATTGGGATGAATGTTCTTGCGAATCGCATAACTAGGGAAGTAGAAAGGACTTTAAATTAAACAAGGGGACGGGGAGGGTGAGGGATTAAGATTGAACAGATGTGGCAAATCAAAGGTTAGATTCAAGGAAGAAGACCATTCTAGTAAAATGGGAAATGAAGGTGATGAATAGCAGGAAGGGACAGAGAGAAAACCCAACAAAAGCCAAGACTAGATGTTACAAACATAACAAAAAGACAAAACTAAAGGCTCTGTATCTAAGTGTGTAGCATTCATAACAAAGTAAATAAATTGATAGCGCACATTAAAGTAAATAAACATGACCTGATAGCCATTACTAAGACATGGCTGCAGGATGACAAAAATTGGGTCCTGAATATTAAGGGATTTATGACATTCAAGAAGAATAGGAAGCTAGATAAATAGGAAGCTAGATAAATCAAGCTGCAATAATTAGCGATGACCTTGGTTCAGACGATCAGAGTGTACAATCGGTTTGGGTGGAGATGAGGAATAGCAGGGGAAAGAAGTCATGAGCGAGAATGGTCTACAATCCCCCTCAAGGCAACCACAATCCAGGACAAAGTATACAAGAAGAAATATTGGGTGCCTGTGATAAAGAGATGGCAGTAATCATGGGTAATTTGAATCTACATATAAACTGGAAAAATCAGATTGGCAGTAGTAGCCTGGATATGGAGTTCATAGAATATTTTCAAGATAGTTTTTAGAGTGCACGTTCTGAAACCAACCAGAGAGCAGGTTATATTAGACTTGGTACTGTGTAACGTGACAGGGTTACTTAATGACCTCAGAGTGATGGCACCCCTAGGTAGTAGTGACCACAATATGATTGAATTTTACATCCAGTTTGAAAGAGAAAAGGATCTAACACTAGTATTTTAAACTTAGATAAGGGCAACTGTGTGGGCACGAAAGCTGAGCTAGCAGAAGTGAGCTAGGATACTAGGCTAGTGGATAGCTCAATAGAGAAGCAGTGGCAGACACTTAACTGAGTATTTCAGAATACTCAGAATCAGTATATCCTACTATAAAGAACAATTCTAAAGGGAGGAGCCACCATCCATGGTTAGCTAAAAGAGTTAAGGAAAGCATCAAACTAAGGAAAAAGCATATAACTGTGCAAAGATGAGTGGCAGGTCAGGTGATTGGTCAGAATATAAATGGCAGAGAATGACTAAAAGGCTAGAGAAAGAAATTAGAGTATGAGAGGAAGCTAGCTAGAAATGTAAAAGCGAATAGCAAGAGGTTCTACAGGTATTTAAAAAGGAAAAGAGTAAGTAAATTGTGTGTTGGTCCTCTAGAGAGTGACAATGGGGAGTTAATAGTAGATAATAAGGAAATGAAGGATGACAGAACAAATATTTTGCTTCTGTTTCCACTATAGAGGATACAAAAAATATTCCAGTAATAGCTGTAAATCAGGTGGAGGGAGAGGGGAACATGGTGAAATTATAATCACTTGGGAAGCGGTACTGAACAAACTGTTGGAGCTGCGGATTGACAAGTCTCTGGACATCATCCTAGGGCCTTGAAAAAAGTGTCTAATGAGGTAGTAAATGCGTTGGTGTTAATTTTCAAAAATTTGCTAGATTCTGGAAAGGTTCCAGGAAAGTAGCAAATATAACCCCTCTAGTCAAAAGGGGAGGGAGGCAGAAAACAGGAAACTATAGCTTATGGCTTGATGTCTGACATGGGGAAGGTGTTAGAATTGATCATTAAGGAGGTTATAGCTGAGCAGATAAAGAAACTCAAGGTAAATCGGGAAGAGTCAGCATGGTTGTGTAAAGGGAAATCATGGGCAGAATTTCACCCATGTCGGGCGGGCTTGGTGGGAGTGGTTGGGAAGCCAACCACCTCCCGCGATCGAGGCCAGAGGGCGACATCATGCTGGCCGGCCAATTAAGGCCCGAGTGTGAAACGTGAACAGCAGCGCTCAGCGCTTCCTGTGTGGGGGGTGGGGGCAGGAGACCTGCCTCAGGGAGATGAAGTGTTATTTAAAAAAATAAAGAAAATAAAAATGTAATGAAACATGTCCCCTCATGTGACTGTCACATGGGCAGGGACATGTTATTAATTAAGTTTTAAAATTTTTATTTGCTTTTATTTGCTTCAGGAAACCTCATCCCACCCGTGGATGAGGTTTCCTAAAAAGTGTAAAGGCCGCCTGGCCGTATTGCCTGTTCGCCAACCGTAAGGTTGGATAGGCAGTGAAAAATTCAACTTAATTGAAACTGTAATGGCCTTAACAGGCCTGTTAATTGTTGGCAGGCACGCTACTGACTCTGGTGCACACCCGCCGAATGAAATATCGCACAACTGTGCGCTGACATTGGGAGCTCACCCATCAAAGCGTGTTGTTTCACGCTTGAACGGGTCTGGCGCGTGCCCTCCCACCAAGCTAAAAGTTTTACCCCTTGTTTAACCAATTTATTGAGTTCTTTGCAGGAGTAACATGCACTGTGGATAAAGGGCAGCCTGTAGACGTGTTGTACTTGATTTTCCAGAAGACATTTGATACGTGCCACGTCAAAGGTTATTGAAGAAAATAAAGGCTTACAGTGTAGGGGGTGACACAGAAGCATGGATAAAAGATTGGCTGGCTGACAGAATACCGAGAGTATGCATAAATGGGTCTTTTTCTGATTGGCAGGATGTGACGAATGGAGTCCCATAGGGGTCTGTGCTGGGGCCTCAACTTTTTATGATTATATCAATGACTTAGATGAGGAGAGCGAAGGCATGGTACTAAATTTGCAGATGAGACAAAGATAGGTAGGAAAGTATGTTGTGGAGAGGACATAAGGAAGTTGCAGACAGATATAGATAGGTTAAGTGTGTTGGCAAAAATATGGTGGATGGAGTATAATGTGGGTAAATGTGAAGTTGTTCACTTTGGCAGGAAGAATAAAAAAGCAGAGTATTACTTAAACAGAGAACAGCTACAGAATTCCAAGGTGCAGAGGGATCCAGGGCCAGAATTTCACTCATGTCGGGCGGGCTCAGCAGGGGTGGGTGGGAGCCACCTGCGATCAGTGCCAGAAGGCGACCTCATGCTGGCAGGCCAATTAAGGCCCGCCCAGCGTAAAGCGCGAGCGGCAGCACTCAGCTGTGCAGGCAGGGCAGGGCGGGGGGGAGTGTGAACAGGACAAGCACGTGCTTCATAATCTTTCTGAGCCACAGAACTACATCAGAGTGATGAAGACTTATAAATAAAATAAAGAAAATAAAAATGTCATGGAACATGTCCCCTCATGTGACTCTGTCATGAGCAGAGACATGTTATTAATTAGGCTTTAGAATTTTTATTTTAACTTTATTTGAAAAGTTGGAAATCTCATCTCACCTATGGATGAGGTTTCCTAAAAAGTGCAAAGGCCACTTGGCCTTTTTGCTTGCTTGCCAACCATTAGGTTGGATGGGCAGCAAAAAATTAAACTTCATTGATAATTTAATGGTCTTAACAAGCCTTTTAATTGTTGGCAGGCACTACGCCAACTCCAGCGTGTGCCACCAAACAAAATATTGCGCAACTGCACGTTGACATCGGGACGCTCACCCAGCGTCAACATGTGTCATTTTACACTCGAGTGGGTCAGGCGCGCGTCTGCCGCCGAGCTGAAAATTTTGCCCCAGGTGTTCTGGTGCATGTGTCACAAAAAGTTAGTATGCAGTACAGCAAGTAATTAAGAAGGCTAATGGAATACTATCCTTTATTACGAGAGGAGTTGAACATAAAAGTAAGGATGTTATGCTTCAGTTATACAGAGCACTGGTGAGACCACACCTCAAGTACAGTGTGCAGTTTTGATCTCCTTATTTAAGGCAGGATGTAAGTGCATTGGAGGCGGTTCAGAGGAGGTTTACTAGATTGATACCTGGAATGAGCTGGATTGACTTATGAGGAAAAGTTAGACAATCTGGGCTTGTTTTCACTGGAGATTAGAAGAGTGAGGACTGATTTGATTGAATTACATAAGATCCTGAATGGTATTGACAAGGTGGATGTGGAAAGGGTGTTTCTTATTTTAGGTGAGTCCAGAACTTGGGGACGCTGTTTTATAATTAGGGGCCGCCCTTTTAGGACAGAGATGAGGAGGTCTCAGAGGTTTGGGTGACTTTGGAACTCTCTGCCTCAGAAGGTGGCAGAGGTGGGGTCCTTGAATATTTTTAAGGTGGAGGTAGATAGATTCTTGTTAGGTAAGGAAATCAAAGGTTATCGGTGTTGGATGGGAATGTGGAATTCAAAACACAAACAGATCAGCCATGATCTTAATGATGGCAGAGCAGGCTTGTGGGGCTGAATGGCCTACTTCTGCTTCTATTTCATATGTTCATATGCCAGGCGTCCTTCTCATCTAGCCTGGTACGTGTCCTGCTTATACTCTCTCCATCTGTTTTCATGCAGGACAAGCTGGCACACAACAAAAGGGAGAGGTTGCAAGCTGCTGGAGGAATGCCAGAAGTACTCAGATTTTGAAAACTGAACCATCCAACTAGCTGACGACAAGCTGGACTGGTCCTGTGCTAACGGTGAGGTTGGCAGCACTCAACCAAGTAAGGATCCAACAGTGCATCATCCTTCAGATAGCTGTGCTATGAGTGAGTTCCCTTGTTCCGCAGTCCCCTGCCATGCACTAGTTATCTCTCCATGCTTTCGCAGACATGTGAGAAGCTGCTGAGGGGGTTCATGGGCCAGTCCTCGACTCAAGCCCTGAAGACAGAAGAAGAATCTGATAACACCCTAATTGAAGACACGTCACAGTGCTCAACCACACCCTCCACCAGCGCAGAGACACAGTGGGATCTAGTAGCCTCAGGGTCACAATCTGGTGAGAACATCACGCTGTTTGATCCACAGCAGGGGAAGGCAGGGACTTCCCAGGTTGCCAGCACTCAGCAGACTGCTGGAGGCCAGAAATCTGCTGAGGCCAAGTCAGATGAAAAGCCTTTGGACTTGGTTTTACTTCAGTTTCCAGCCAGGTGACTCTGGGAGTGTCTGGCCCATCCGAATCCCTTCTTACTGTGACCCCAGCAGCTCCAGCTCCACAGGCCAAGGAGGATGCCACTGCCACACAGCAAGACCCCAAAGGCAAGCCGGAGCCCTCCAGATCTTGGTCCTCCAGAGGACACCCGCCAAGGTCATCACAGACAGGGCGTAGCAGCCAGCAGGCCACCTCTACCTCTGCTGTGGATGTTGGGGTAGCTGGGTTAGAAAGGTCAAGAAGATTTAGTTGCAGGATGTGGGCATGGGTGTTAATCATTTGTACTTAATGCTGACCATTGTAAATACACTCCCAAGAATATCTCCCTGTTTATGTCTCCTTGTTATGTTGAGTAGTGATCGTGTCAATCGGATGTGAAACCTTGTTTCCTGCACAAAACAAAGGCTACTATCGCAGTCCAAGGCCTCTCCCCTGTGCAGAGTGTAACCTTTTGAGCACAGTGATTGTCCGGCTTCAAAATCACTTTCCAGATTAGTGATGCACGCACCTCCATGTGGCTTGTGTTTGCTGCGAAAATCTCATACCCAAGTAACACTGGGTTCCATGATGTTCTCTGTGTGCTCTCAGCACCTTTGGGGCAAGGCTGCCTCCCATCTTGACACCATTCCTGACAAGTGAAGGTGTGGTGCTGAAGGTGATGAAGTCTGCCAAAGGATCAAGTTGTCTTAAAGTCTATGTGGCTGCTGTTTCTCAATGATATGAACCTCTTCACATGGCGTATGTGCGCTGCCCTCAGCCAGACAGGGGTCAGATGTTCCCAGATGCAATGTGAAGATCTCAGGAGTGTCCTCACTGCATCTTGGCATCATCCTCCTGGAATCTTGCGGCAATGAGGGCCTCACAACTACGCCTGCCTAGTCTGGCCGGGGCAATGGCCTCATTACCTGCATCCTCACCTTCAAGGACCTCATCACCCTCATCCCCTTCAACTTCCTCCTCATTTGAGAAGTGCAGGTCTTGCATATCTTCATCATCCAGATCCTCCCCACTTTGCTTTGGTGGGTTGTGTATCACACAGCAAGCCACTATGATGCAAGACACCCTTTGGGCAGTGTGCTGCCATGTTCCACCAGATCTGTATAGGCACTGAAACCTCATTTTCAGGGTGCCAATGGTAGGCTCAACCAAACTCCAGGTTGCGGCATGAGTATCGTTGTACCTTCTCTCAACAGGAAGGACTCTGAGGCTGCCGCACGGGTGTCATCAGCCACATCATTTGTGGGTAGCTGTTGTCCCTGAGGAGCCAACCCTGCAGTCTGTGTAGTCCCTGGAAGATGCCTGGGATCTGAGCCCTTCTGAGGATGTATGAGTTGTGGATGGTTCTGGGGTATCTTGCACACACCTGCATGATCCACTTGTTATGGTTGCAGACCAAATGAACATTGAGAGAATGGAAGCCTTTGCTGTTCACCTACTAGACTGCTTGTTGCCAAGGAGATTTAAGAGCCACGTGAGTGCAGTCAATGGCACCCTGCACCTGTGGGAATCCAGAAATTTCAGCAAATTCCAGCGATCTAACTTCCGGACTTGCCTGATCCCAGTTGAAATTGACAAACCTGTGCGCCTTGGCAAAAAGAGCATCCGTGACCACCTGGATACATTTATGGGTGGAGACTTGCGAGATCTCGCAAACGGCCCCAGTGGAGCCCTGGTAGAAGCCACTGCTGTAGAAATTGAGCGCAGCAATAACTTTAATTGCCAATGGCACAGGGTGTCCTCCGAGTCCCCACGGTCCCAAATCCTGCAGAGAGTGGCATATGAGCATGAGCAATTCCTTTGATATGCACAGGCATCAGCAACACTAGTTCTTGCTCATCTGCAGGTAGCTCATGTGCCATCTCTGGACCCTGGGTCTAGTGATGCATCTTTGAACAACATCTCTGTAGGGTTCATCCTCTGCGTGGAGGAGACCGTGCCACTCCTTGCACTTCAGGATTCTGCTCCTCACTTTGACAAGCCAGGTGCCTTCATTGCATTCTTCTCCTTCTTCTCTCCTGCTTATAAGCAATCAGGTGGACAGTGAGATCACTAGACTCCATGTCCCTGATGGTATCCTCACTGCAGTATCAAAGAGAGGTGCAAGGGTCTTCAATGGTCTCCTAAGGACCACCCTTGGTCATCACCTGTGGGATGCCTCTCAAGGCCCCTTAACACATGCTGGAGAGTCCAGGCCACCATATGAATGACCAGTCTAGTGTGCAGGATAATTCACCATGCCCACACCCAGCACCGTCCCACACAACAAGACTGAGAGGCGGCAGCTTCAGCCATTTGACTGCATCCTGAACTCTCATCTCAGGCGCAGGCATTTTCCTAACCTGGACTCCAAGGCTTCACGGTTTGCTTGTTCCATGAGGGTGACTTTTCAATGTCAACTGAAATATAATGCAAAGGACTAGGAATGCACCCCTTCATCAGTGTTCGATGGCCACCTTTCCCAACAGGATCCTCAGGCTTGCCCAGTTGTGCAATGGTTCTGCAGCACCACAGCACTCATTCAAGTTTGAATACAAGGGGTTAACAGTCGAGAGACAATCATTGGCATTGTGAGAAATTAGTGCTGCTTGAGTGGGCACAATTGCTTGACTAGGCTGATTCCAAGCATGTCGCTTGAGCTCAAGCTAATCACACTCAGCTGGGGTGGAGTGCTCATCTTTGATAGGTTTTGCCATTAGCCTGGCTGTTTTCTTCCTCCCATCCCCATCCAGCTAAATACATGGCTGAAGTTTTAGAATGTGATGTGTGAAGAACAGTTGCATTTTTAGATAAATCAGAGTAGTGAATTTAAAAGAGATTGTAAGGTGTTACACCTAGCCATAAGAGGCTAAGCCAAACAGTGTGTTTCTTTTTCTCAAAGATTACTGATAATATATGAGTGCTATGAAAGATTTATATTATGGAAAAATAAAGTTGCAAAGACATTGGAACAATGGGATTTACATTAAAAAGGGAGAAGCATGTATAAAGGAGCTGAGGTTATGTGTAAGGAGAAGGCATTCTAAAATCTAACAAGTGTGAAAAGCCTCCAGCCTCAAAGTGTCAAGGAATTGAAGATAAGAAAACTCACTGTGAATATCACTCAACAGGATATTGTGTGCTTTGCCTGGATCTGTTGAAATTTAATTGTTTTTAATGTTGCCTTAACGGAGGTGTAACTGTGAGTCAAATGAATTAGGGGAGCTAGGAGTTATCATAGTAGTAATTTGTAGACCTATGCACTTAAAATCATTTATTTTATTAATAAATGTTTAATTTAGTTTTGTAAAAAAGACCTCTAAGACTCGGTGGACTTACTACTACTGAATTCAAGGCACACACCTTGAAACAAAAATACAAATTGCAAGAACAGTTATGGCAGCTGTTTCAAGTTTCCCTCTGGGATTTGAGCAGCTCAGCACTCAGCATCCGTTGTGCCAGAACAAAAGTGGGGGCTCATCCGGGAATATATATGAAATTCCTTGATTGATTTGGAGTTTATAACTCTTAAGGTCACGAGTACGAGAAGCAATTTGAATTCACAGTTGGTGTGAGGTATTTTTAAAGTGATGAATCTGCAAAGATGGCTGTAACCATAGCTAAAAGTTTTTTTGGAAGTAGAAGGTATAACTCTGGGTTACAAAAAGTATCTAAGGGTAATTTAACAGAGTTGGCAGATAAGGTGCAGTTGAGGTTACCTGTAGGGGCAAAGAAAACAGGGATAGTTGAAGTGATAGCACAGTGTTTAAAGCTGGAACTGATACCTGACACAGCTGGAGATAGTGAAGCTTCAGTTAGAAATGAAGTGGCTTGAATTTGAACAAGCAAAGGAATTGAATTGGAGGCTAATGAAAAAGATTTGGATATGAAAAACCTGGAACTAGAGGCAGCAGGAATAGAAAGGGAAAAACAGATTATTTCAAAAAGAAATGGAAATGCGAAAGCTTGATCTCAAGAGGAAGACATTAGCAATGCAAGAGAGAATGAAGGAAAGAGACAGAGGGTACTGGCTTAAAAAGATAGATTTTAAAATGGAGACATCAGATGCTGAGGAAAGTTCTGATGATGAGAAAACCTTTAACCAAAAACCCTGTGGGGAGATGTTTAAATTTGTACTTGCTCTTCCAAAGATTGAAGAAAGAGATGTTGAATAATTCTTTATTTAAAATGAGAAGATAGCTAAACAGATGAAATGGTCACAGGAAAACTGGACAATCCAGTTGGATTATTACAATCCAGATTGGTGGGTAGAGCATATGAGGCTTATGCTTCACTGTGAGGAGAAGTGTCGGTAAACTATGTGGTAAAAAAAGACTATTTTGAGTGCATATTAGTTGGTAACTGAGGCATACAGGCAAAAATTTAGGAATATCAGAAAACAACCTGGGCAAACTTATATTGAGTTTGACAGAGTAAAACAAACTAATTTTGACCGGTGAATACAGGCATTAAAGATAGAGATGACATATGCAGTTCTTAGAGAAGTAATTCTTTTGGAAGACTTTAAAGATTCAATTCCTTCGGTAGTTAGAACTCATGTGGAGGAACATAGCGTTAAAACGGTAAGACAAGCAGCAGCGATAGCTGATGATTACGAGTTAGTTCATAGATCTAAACCTTTTTTATGTCACCCTTTTAAATCAGAGAGGGATGGAAGGTGAAAGGAAGGTGAGTTGTCAGGGAAGAGGAATTGATGGAAATTCCTAGGAAAGAAAGTTTTATCTCAGGATAAAAAGGAAGGGGATGAGGGTAGAAGTGACACTCGAAAATTGAGGTGTTTTCATTGTAATAAAGTTGAACACACGAAGTCAGTGTGTTGGAAATTACAGGGAAAATCTGTTGGGATTATAAGGGTGCAGAAAAGTTCTGGAAGTAAAAGTACTGTGGGTTCTGAGGTTCAGGCACAGGAAGAGCCAGTGGTTTGTGTACAGGTAAAACAGGAAAAAGCAGTGATAGGTAAAGAAGTGAGAATGTGTTCACAATTTACCCAAGAAAGTTCTGAGGAGTAGGTTGCAGAAATGTTTAAAGATTTTGTATATAAAGGGAAAGTCTTTCCATGTGTTCAGGGTGGAGTGGGTAAAAATGTTAAAATTTTGAGACACAAGGGCTAGTCAATCCTTAATATTGTGAGATAGTGAGATTTGTTGGTCAGAGGGAGAATTGCAGGAACAGGTGATAACAAGTGGGGTTTATGGAGATGCTAAACTTATTCCATTGTGGAAGGTAAATTTTAAAAGTAAGTGAAAAACAGGTGAGGTGATTGTTGGAGTAGTGGAAAAAATGCCCATTGCAGGGGTTCAATTTAATTTAGGTAATGATATAGCTCGGTCCCAGATGTGGATGATGCCTATTGTAGTTCAGCAGCCTGTAGAGGTGTTTTCAACAGTAGTGTTACAGAGAGAGCATCCTGGATTGTTTCCAGATTGTGTGACAACAAGGTCATAGGCTCACAGGTTGAAACAGGAAGAACAGGAAGTTAAAAAGCGGAGAGAAGATGTGGAAGTCCAATTAGCTAACACTGGTTTTGATAACATTGTTTAGGAAGAAAGAATGGAGGATAATATAGCTGAGGTATTTAGCTCAAAGCAGTTGCTGGAGTTACAGAAAAAGGTTACACAAATAATACAGTTATATCAGACAGCTTACTCAGACACAGAGGCAGAATGTATTCTGGAATGTTATTACCTTAAGAGTGATGCTTTAATGAGAAAATGGACGCCTTATCATGCTTCGGCAAATGAAAGCTGGAAGGAAGTGCATCAGATTGTTTTATCGTTTAGATATAGAAATGAGATTCTGAGAACTGGTCATGAAATTCCAATAGGGGGACATTTAGGAATACAGGCAAAAATACAATAAACATTTTTATTGGCTTGGATTGCATAGAGGTGTAGTCAAATTCTGTAAAACATGTCACATTTCAGGTGACAGGGAAACTGCAAACAGTGATTAAGCCAGCACATTTAATTCCAATTCCAGCATTTGAAGAACCTTTTACTAGGGTCGTGATTGATTGCGTAGGACCCCTCTCTAAGGCTGAAAGTGGAAATCAGTACTTATTGACAATAATAGATGTGTCTACAAGGTTTCCTGAAGTGATACCTTTGAGAAACATTACAACAAAGAATTTTGTGGAAGAGTTGACTACATTTTTTACAAGACACGGTTTACCTAAGGAAATACAATTAGATCAGAGTTCAAATTTCATGTCACAGCTGTTTAAGGAAGTAGTGAACAGTTTGTGAATAAAACAGTTTAAGTCAACAGCTTACCATCTGAGTCACAAGGGGCTCTGGAAAGATGGCATCAAACTTTAAAAATTGTGATGAGGACATATAGTCAGGACTATCCACAGGATTTTGGATGGGATAATTCCATTCTTGTTATTTGCTATTAGGGATACTCCACTAGTTTTAGTCTTTTTGAACTAGTTTATGGTCATGAGGTAAGGGGACTACTGAAATTGATTCATGAGAAATTGGTGGGACAAAATTCAGATACTACTCTCCTGTATGATCTATCAAACTTCAGAGAAAGATTGGACAGAGCATGTGTGTTAGCTAGGAAACACTTAAAGATATCACAGCAAGTGATGAAAGTAAAGGCAGACTGAAAAGCTACAGCTCGTAGTTTTGTTAGGGGAAAAGTGCTAGTTCTATTACCAGTACTAGGTGACTGGTTAAAGGCAAGGTTTAGTGGGCCTTACAGGATTGAAAAGAAATGGAGTGAAGTAAATTATTTAATAAATTCTCCAGATAGCAGAAAGAAGCAGAGGGTGTGTCATGCAAATATGCTTAAAAAGTACTTTGAGAGGGAAGAGGACCAAAAGGGGGTGTTAGTGGTAGTAGAAAAAGAGAAAGAGGTAGAAACGCAGGATTCTGAAATTGATTTTCCTGAAAGCAAATTGGATGATGAGTGGGTACTTGAAAATTTAAATGTAATATTGAATTACCTTCCAGACAAGTGTCAAAGTGATTTGGAGAAGCTACTGCAGTCACACAAAGCTATTTGTGGCAATAAGCTGAGAAGGACAAACTTAGCTACACATGATGTGTGTGTAGAAGTTTCATCATCAATAAGGCAACATTCTTATGGATTCAATCTGGCAAAATTATCACAAGTATAGAAGGAAATTGAATTCATGCTTCAAAATGACTAGTTGCAGGAACTGGAGTTTGCCTATTGTAATGGTACCGAAACCGGATAGAACACAACGATAGTGTGTGGACTATCGGAAAGTGAATGCGGTGACAAAAGCAGATTCATGTCCTATACCACAGTTGGAAGATTGCAAAAGTGGGACAATCAAAATTTATCACAAAGATTGACTTGCTAAAGGGACATTTGCAAGTACCAGTATCGAAGAGAGTAAAGGAGATATTGGCTTTTGTGATGACAGATGGACTATATCAGTTTAAAATCATACCATTTGGTATGAAAAATGCACCTGCAACATTTCAAATGACAAATAAAATAATTGCAGGAATGAACAATTCTGCTGTTTATATTGATAGTTTTCAGTCAGATGTAGGAGGAGCATTTACAACTTCTGGAAGAATTGTTTTGTCGCTTACAAGGAGCTAGTTTGGTGATGAACTTGGCTAAAAGCGAATTTGCAAAAGAGCAAGTTACATATTTAGGTCATATGATTGAACATGGTTAGGTGGCTCTGAGAGATGTGAAAGTCAAGACTATTGTGTATTTCCCCATGCCTACAACAAGACAAGGAGTTTTGAGATTTCTGGGCATGAATGGGTTTTACCAGAAGTTTGTACCAAATTTTAGCAGTGTTGTTGCTCCATTGACTGAACTATTAAAAAAGAACAAGAAGTTTTAATGGACACAGGAGTGTCAGAATTCATTTGACAGTTTGACAACTGTATTGACTACAACCAGTTTTAGCAGTACTCAATTAAGCCAAGCAATTTAAGTTGGCATTGACACAGATGATATAGGCATTGGGGTCGTATTGTTCCAAGAATATGTTGCTGGAATTGAGAAACCGATAGGGTATTTTTCACAAAAGTTTAATGTACAACAGAGAAGATATTCAACGATCAAAAAGGAGACTCTGGGTCTGGTGATAGCATTGCAGCATTTTAAGATTTACACTGCAAATAATTTGTCAAAAACAATTGTTTATACAAACCACAATCCTTTAAAATTCATGGACAAAATGAGATAAAAGTGCAAAGCTATTCAGATGGAGTTTGTTACGGCAATCATTGTAATCGATTATACATGTGGCTGGACGAGAATATCTAATTGCAGATGCATTGTCAAGAGTTTGAAGCTGAAATGGAAATTTGGACATTTAAAAACCTGGTCACTGGACTGGAATGATTTCTGTTGATACCAAGGATTTGTATATATATTGATATGTTAATGTGTGCATCTGGTAATGTAATAGTGTGGGTATATAGATAAATATATGAGGTAATGTAAGATGAATTAAGAAAATGAAGCCGTCTTTTAAAATTATGATAGTTCGTTTTCCAGTAAGGAGGGGGTGTCATGAAAAAATAATTTTCATAATATTGTTGTGATTTATTGTAAAGGTAGGTTAATAGTAAGGTTTGGATTAGTTTCTCTGTGTGAGGTTATGTGTGTGTGTCTTAACTGATTTGCAGGCAGATAGTCTGGAGTTCGAGTTATCAAAAGAGAAGCTAGGTTTGAAATGCTAAATACGTAAGCATGCCTGACACCAACAAATGCAACAACAACCCCAACACTGAAAACCACCAACAAATTCAACAACAACCCCAAAATTGAAAAACACCAACAAATTCAGCATTGAAAAGCAACAAAGTCAACGAACTCAAAATTGAAAACCACCAACAAATTCTCCAACAACCTCAATATTGAAAAATACCAACAAATTCAACAACAACCTCAAATTGAAAAAGACCAACAAATTCAACAACAACCTCAATAGTGAAAAAGACCAACAAATTCAACAACCTCAATATTGAAAAAGACCAACAAATTCAACAACAATGTCAGCATTGAAAAACAACAAATTTAATAACAATAGATAAAAACAAAAAACTGCAGATGCTGGAAATCCAAAACAAAAACAGAATTACCTG
This sequence comes from Carcharodon carcharias, assembly GCF_017639515.1. Lineage (NCBI taxonomy): Eukaryota > Metazoa > Chordata > Chondrichthyes > Lamniformes > Lamnidae > Carcharodon > Carcharodon carcharias. The sequence goes on along the minus strand of NC_054477.1, from coordinate 87,981,659 downwards.
GAAAAACTCAGCAGGTCTGGCAGCGTCGGCGGAGAAGAAGAGTTGACGTTTCGAGTCCTCATGACCCTTCAACAGAACTGATTGAATGTTAGAAGAGGGGTGAAATATAAGCTGGTTTAAGGTGGAGGGTGGGGTGGGAGAGAAGTGGGGGGGGGGTTGCGGTTGGAGGGACAAGCAAGCAGTGATAGGAGCAGATAATCAAAAGATGTCACAGACAATGGAACAAAGAAGTGTTGAAGGTGGTGATATTATCTAAATGAATGTGCTAATTAAGAATGGATGGCAGGGCACTCAAAGTACAGCTCTAGTGGGGGTGGGGTGGAAAGACTAGCCTGGCATACAAGATTTAAAAATAATGGAAAAAGGTGAGAAAAGAAAAATCTATATAAATTATTGGAAAAAACAAAAGGAAGGGGGAAGAAACGGAAAGGGGGTGGGGATGGAGGAGGGAGTTCAAGGTCTAAAGTTGTTGAATTCAATATTCAGTCCGGAAGGCTGAAAAGTGCCTAGTCGGAAGATGAGGTACTGTTCCTCCAGTTTGCATTGGGCTTCACTGGAACAATGCAGCAAGCCAAGGACAGACATGTAGGCAAGAGAGCAGGGTGGAGTGTTAAATTTAATAACAACCTAAACAGTCAAAAACACTAACAAATTCAACAACACATTTGCATTTTTAGATAAATCAGAATAGTGAATTTAAAAGAGATTGTATGGTGTTACGCCTACCCATAAGAGGCTAAGCCAAATAGTGTGCTTATTTTTCTCAAAGATTACTGATAATATATGAGTGCTATGAAAGATTTATATTATGGAAAAGTAAAGTTGCAAAGATATATTGGAACAATGGGATTTGCATTAAAAAGGGAGAAGCATATATAAAGGTGCTGAGGTTATGTGTAAGGAGAAGGCATTCTAAGATCAAATACGTGTGAAAAGCCTCCAGCCTCAAGGTATCAAGTTACTGTGGCATATGGTCATCATTGGCAGAGCCAACATTTATTGCCGATCTCTAATTGCCCTTGAGAAGTCGGTGGTGAGCCACCTTCTTGAAATGCTGCAGTTCATGTGGCGAAAGTACTCCCACAGTGCTGTTAAGTAGGGAGTTCCAGGATCCTTGTCACAGCAACAATGAAGGAACAGTGATATATTTCCAAGTTAGGATGTGTGTAGCTTGGAGGGGAGCTTGCAAGTGATGGTGTTCCCATGCATCTACTGCCCTTATTCTTCTGGGTTTGGGAGTTGCTGATGGAGAAGCCTTGGTGAATTCCTACAGTGCATCTTGTAGATGGCATACACTGTAGCCATAGTACACATGTGGTGGAGGGAGTGAATGTTTAAGGTAGTGGACGATGTCCCTAATGAGCAGGCTGTTTTGTCCTAGATGGTGTTGAGCTCCATGTGAATTGTTAGAAGTGCACTCATCCAGGTATGTGAAAAGTATTCCATCACACTCTTGACTTGTGCCTTGTAGATGTTAGAAAGACTTTGGGGAATCAGGAGCTGAATTACTCACCGCAGAATTCACCACCTATGTCCTGTTTTTATAGTCACAGTATTTATATGGCTGATCAAGTTCAGTTTCTGGTCAATGGTGGCCCCAAGAAACTGATGATGGGGGATTCAGCAATAAAAATGTTGTTGAAAGCCAAGGGAGATAGTCAGATTCTCTTTTGTTGGAGATGGTCGTTTCCTAACACTTGTGTGGCAAAAATGTTACTGGCCACATATCATCCAAGCCCAAATGTTGTCCAGATCTTGCTGCATGCAAGGTATGGACTGTTTCATTAACTAAGTTACAATTGTTACTGGACACTGTGCAATCATCAGTGAATATCTGACCTTATGATGGAAAGAAGGTCATTGGTGAAGCAGTTGAGGATGGTCAGGACTAGGACACAACACTGAGGAACTCCTGCGGCGATATCCTGGAACTAGAGATGATTGACCTCCAACAACCACAGCCATCTTCCTTTGTTCTACGTTTGGCTCCAACTAGTGGAGAGTTTCCCCTAATTCCATTGACTTGAATTTTGCTAGGGCTTCTTGATGCCACACTTGGTCAAATGCTGTCTTGGTGTTGAGGACAGTCACTCTCACCTCACCTCTGGAATTTAGCTCTTTTGCCCATGTCTATACCAAGGCTGTAATGAGGTTTGGAGTCAAATGGTTCTGTTGGAACCAAGATAAGCATCAGTGAGCGTGTTATTGGTGAGCCACTTAACAGCACTATCAGTGACATCTTCCATCACTTTGATGATGAATGATCAAGAATAGACTGATGGGGTGGTAACTGGCCAGATGTGATCTCTCCTGCTTTTTGTGGACAGGACATAGCTGAGCAATTTTCTACACTGTCAAGTAGTTGCCAATGTTGTAATTGTATTGAACAGATTGGCTAGAGGCATAAATAGTTCTGGAGCAGATGTTATTAGGGCCATAGCCATTGGTCTATCCGGTACACTCAGCCATTTCTTGATGCCATGTAGAACGAATCAAATTGGCTGAAGGCTGACTTCTGTGACGTAAGGGACATCAGGAGGAAGCCGAGATGGATCATCCACTTGGATTTCTAGTTAAAGGTAGTTGTAAATGCTTCAGCCTTGAGTTTTGGATTAACATGCTATGTTTTGCCATCATTCAGGATGGGTATGTTCATACAGCCTCTTCCTCCTTTTGTTGTTTAACTGTCCACCAACATCCATGACTGGATGTGGCCTCAAAGAAGCATATAAATAAGTGCCCTAAAGAATTGTCATACCTGCTCCAAAGAAGCTCTGACAGTCGGTAAGCAATGCAGGAAGTGTTGGAGATTTGAAATTCTGATGATGATCTGACGTGTGAAAAGCATTCTGAAGCAAATGTCAGTGGCCATAGGTAGAAAGGCAAAAACAAAATGTTTTAAAACTTGTTTCCTACCTGCAGAAATCTAAATGAAAACATCTTCAGCCCCTTCTGTTTCAGGACTCCTCACTCCACTTTGAACAGCCTACCCCAACAATTACTGTACCATACTGAAGGGTGTCCAACTCACCCTGAACAAACATGAGGGATGTATGTTGGGAGAGTTGCAGAAAAGGTGAAGGAACAGATAGGTGGGGGTGGGAGGGTACTATTTAAACATGGAAATGTGACTTTTTTAAGATCATGGCAGCCATGTTAATCATAAAGAATCACTGCAACGTTTAGACTGTTGATTATTCAGAGCAGTGAGCTTTCAAATTTATAGACTTTTCATTAAGATGCTATTGGTTAATATCTGGCAAAAGAATTTGACTCTTGACTGCAGGGGAAGGAGGCCCACGAGAAGCATGATTCAGACCTCATGGAAGGAGATTACCTTGGCAGTGCATGTGACATGCAGCAAACACTGCAAGGCTACTTAATACTAGAGAAAGGCAACTGACCTCAGCAATGAAGCAGTCATACCTTGGAAGAATGCATTATTATTAGCACTTTTCCCATTTCAACCACTTTGCCCTCACCAGATTGAACTCTATTTGTAACTCACAGGAGATTCCACAATAACACTCCTTTCCAGCTAAACATGTAGGGAAGCAGTGGGGGTCACATATATATGTGTTCTTTGTTTGCTTCTGATTTCCCACTGAAGAATAGTTTCTGACATCTGAGTTGCATTTCATATAATAGCAAGCAGTTGCCTTCACAATTTACTTTCTTCTTAAAGGGGAAAATAGTTCACATTCAAAGATAAAGGGCTGGATTTTCATGGAAGAGGAAGGAAGGTTGAGTTGAGAAACTTCCTGAACTGGCAGACTAGTCTCATTTAAAAGGGCCCCTGCTGGTCATATTTTCATCTTGGGGAGGCAGAGACAGATAGAGTTGGGCCCACAGCCCCTGGAGGTAGGCCCGAGGCAGCCTGAGAAGTGAGCAAATGGCCAGGCTGGAACACTTTCCTCCGTTGACTGGGACATCAGCCCAGTTTTAATGACGAATGTCAAGCCCTTAAACATTCACCACTCAAACCCCCCAACCAACCTTCATTCCCCTCATATCCCAATGCTCCCTTATACTTCTGATGTCCCCTCATAGCCATTAACGCAGTATCCACTATGGGCAGACCTCAGGATATTTTTTAAGTAAACTTTATAAAGGAAATTTCCAATAATCTAGTCTCAAGCAAACATAGCAAATTGAAAAAAAACACTCCTTCAAAAAAAGCTATTCCAAATAATTAACACCCCTTAAGTGGTCAATGTGATGTAAAAACGTCTATTTCACTAATTACATCAAAGGCAGCAAATCCTTTAATAACCTCTTAAAATTGTCAAAGAAAATGTCTATACAGCCCCCTGCTGAGGTAAGTGGCTCTGGACCCTTTGAAACTCAGCCAAGCAAAACATTTGGGAGGCTTCCCACAAACTATTTCAGCAACAGCCCAATATTGTCACACATACACAGTCATATCTCTTGGCCAATGTTCAAGACTCCTCCATTGCCAATTCTAGTTATGTCCTGTTCCACCAGCAGACAGACATACCAGGTGGTGGCACACTGTTGTACAATTGAGAGAGAGTGGCCTTGGAAGTTCTCAACATTGACCCCAAACCCCATGAAGTATCATTGTTTCAGGTCAAATATGGGTAAGGAAACCTACTGCTGATTACTACCTATCACCCTCCCTCAGCTGATGAATCAGTACTACATGTTGAACACCACTTCCAGGAAAAACAAGGATAGCAAGGGCACAGAATGTACTCTGGGCGCGGGATTTCTTAGTCACCAAAAGTGGCTTGGTACCATCACTACTGACCAGCTGGCTAAGCCCAGAAGGGCATATCTGCCAGACTGGGCCTATGCGGGTGATGAGAAAACCAAGAAGGATAAACCTACTTCACTTTGTTCTTACTAATCTATTTGTTGCAGATTCATACAAACAGGACAGTACTGGTAGGAGTGACCACCGCACAGTCCTCCTGAAGACAACGTCCACTCCTCAAAGGACACCGTCCATCATGTGTGTTACTCCTACCCTGCGACAGGGCCCGGTAGAGGAGGGTGAATTAAGGTACAAAACGCCGGGGCCAGCGCCCTGGGGGGGAATTGTGATCAACCAAATCCTCCTTTTCTAAATAAATCGTCCATGACGTGCATCATTAGGTAACCATTCCGTTAATAAGTCAACTCTTAATTCCTACCACCTCCGGCTTATTTTCTCTGCTGATGACAAGCGGGCCCGAGGGGCGGAGCACCGCGGAGAGGGCGGCGGAGTTGCGGCTGTTTGGCGTCGGTGGTGCTGTCCATCAATGGAGCAGCTGCAGACGATTGGCTGGGCTCGTGTGGGCGTGTATGGACATGCACGCGACGGGTGCCTTAATTGGCCCGCCCATTTAAAATGGTGGCGGGGCCTGCTTTGGTGGCGGAGTTTGGCTGTCTGCCCTCTGCCAAGCCGGTGGGGCCCGCCCGCCAACCTAGGGCAAACTTCTGCCCATAATGTGGTCAGTGGATCCAGAAACAGCAAAAGTACCAGGGCCAATTACTTCTCTCTGGGGCCCTGCCTTGCTAGAGGGGATTCAAAACTAGGAATCTATGAGGTGCTGTGGGCCACCAGCAGTAGCAGAATTGTATTCAACCATTATCTCTAGCCTCAGTGTCCATCATATCCCTCTTTCTACCATTGCCATCAAGCCAGGGGAACAACCCTCATTCAGTGTAGGAGAATATGCCAGTAGTAGTGTCAGGCTTCCCTAAAATGAGCTGCTAACCTGGTGAGGCTACACACAGGACTATATACATACTAAATAGCAGCAGCAGCATGCGATAGAGCTAAGCAACCCTACGACCAACAGACCAGATCAAAGCTTTGCAGTGCTGCAACATCCAGTCATGAATGGTGGTCATGAGCTGGAAGAGGGGATTCCATGAACTTCACAATCTAATCCTGGGTGGTGGGATCAGACACCTCAGCAGGGAAACAGAGGCCTGGGTTGGGAGGTGGTCAGAGTATAAGGTTAAGGGGAGATTAGAAGCCTCAAGGGAGAGATCGGGCAGGGGGATCAAATGAGCTGGGAGTTGGTGTTGATTGCAAGAGTTAGTGAGGCAGGCATGATGGATCCAGTAGGTAAGTGGAAAGGCACTAACCTCTTGATCCAGCAATCCCTTTTCTTGGTTTAGCTCAGGGGTTTCCCAAGGCCTATGAAACCCAGCCAGTTGGGCTTAAGTTTCAGATGATGAATGAAAATGAGGTATGCAGCCTCATTCTAATGGTTAAAGGATCAATCTGCCTTCTTGGAGCAGATTGTTTGTATGTTCCCACCCTGGCTTCATTAAAACCAAGAGATAAAAGCAAAGAACTGCGGATGCTGGAAATCCAAAACAAAAACAAAAATACCTGGAAAAACTCAGCAGGTCTGGCAGCATCGGCGGAGAGGAGCACAGTTGACATTTCGAGTCCTCATGACCCTTCAACAGAACTAAGTAAAAATAGGAAAGGGGTGAAATATAAGCTGGTTTAAGGTGGGGGGTGGGGTGGGGTGAAGGAATCTAAAAAGCCTAAAAGGTAGAGATAAAACAATGGATGGAAATACATATAAAAATAATGGAAATAGGTGGGAAAAGAAAAATCTATATAAATTATTGGAAAAAACAACAAGGAGGGGGATAAAATGGAAAGGGGGTGGGGATGGAGGAGAGAGTTCATGATCTAAAATTGTTGAACTCAATATTCAGTCCAGAAGGCTGTAAAGTGCCTAGTCGGAAGATGAGGTGCTGTTCCTCCAGTATGCGTTGAGCTTCACTGGAACAATGCAGCAAGCCAAGGACGGACATGTGGGCATGAGAGCAGGGTGGAGTGTTGAAATGGCAAGCGACAGGGAGGTCTGGGTAATGCTTGCGGACAGACTGAAGGTGTTCGGCAAAGCGGTCACCCAGTCTGCGTTTGGTCTCTCCAATGTAGAGGAAACCGCATTGGGAGCAATGAATGCAGTAGACTAAGTTGAGGGAAGTGCAAGTGAAATGCTGCTTCACTTGAAAAAAGTGTTTGGGCCCTTGGACGGTGAGGAGAGGGGAAGTGAAGGGACAGGTGTTGCTTCGTCTGCGGTTGCATGGGAAGGTGCCTGGGGAGGGGGTTGAGGAGTAGGGGGTGATGGAGGAGTGGACCAGGGTGTCACAGAGGGAACGATCCCTACGGAATGCCACTGGTGGGGGGGGTGAAGGGAAGATGTGTTTGGTGATGATGCCACCTGCTGAGTTTTTCCAGCTATTTTTGTTTATGTTCATTAAAACCAAAGTGTTTTGCTTTTGTTTAAATGATAGGGGTGGGCACCCACACCTGGCACCCAACTGATTCTTTCACATCAAATACCCCGAAAAAGTGAAATTGTTGAGTTTGACTGTGAAGCTGAATAGTAAGAGATCTATATCAAAGATGGCAAGTCCTCAATTCCTTCTGATGGGCCCCACTTTAGACCCACAATAACACCCACAACTTATTTGAGCATAGGTTAGTCCTGGGCCTGTTGGAGAAAATGACAGTATTTTTAGGGTAGCTCAGGAACAAACCCCAATCATACCAAAAAAAAGGTTAATAAATGCAAGTGTGGAAGGCAGAAGATCCTCTTCTGCCACTTTGACACTACAGCATTTTTCCCAAATAGAGGAGAATCAAATGAATCAAGGTTCCACCTAATTTTCAAACTTCTTCCTGCCAGAACTAAGTTGGTGCTGCACCAGGGAGATTGCGCAAATATACCATTATGCAACTAGAATACTTTTATTCTGTTACCATCCTGTTAGAGAGTGTTAATGTTTAAAGAAGAATCTGATCACCCAGCGATTAACCTGCACAACCACAGGATTTCACATTTTTTTTTAAACAAAAACAAACTTTAATGTACAGTAAACTTTATTGTACTGCTATCCAGCACTCCACCAACCAGAATTGCCTAGAAACCAGAATTTCTGACAGCTTGATTATTTTTTAAAAGCCGGTGACTTCCAGTGTTCAGATGATGCATTCGTTAAAGAAAACAAATAATAACAATAGATTGTAAATCTGCAGAATTGTTCTTAGACTTTATGTTGAAAGTACTAAATTATTGGGTTAGTTTTGGTTACTGTGCCTGACAAAGTTTTATCACTCAGAGAAGCAATCAGTGAAGCTGACAGCTTGATTCTTTTTAAAAGTCACTCTGAAGTCATGGTGTCAATTATGGTGTCAGCTTGGTCTTCAGTTGTGGTGCTTTTACCATGTTGCCTTGCTGTGCTGGGGCCTTTGACTGCCCAGCTGTTTCCCCTCTCCCTTCAACCCCTCAAAGACAGACCTTGTCTTGTATCTGGCGTAATGTAACTCCTCATTACCACCGGGCATTTTTGGTTAACCAGCGCCACCCATTCCCCGAGCATGCCAGATAACAAAGGTTTTACTGGAAACATAAAGAGAAATTAAACAAAGCAAATACTGCTAACTTAACACTATAACTTATAAAAACTTATGCTATAAACTGAGTTCCACTTTCTCTTTCCCCCCCCCAAGAGTTCCCTTATATGTTCACAAATCTTGAAGGTTCATTCACTTCTTCTCAGGGACCAAAGCAAAGGTATCACAGCTCTCTGGAATTTTCTCTGATTTCTCTCCAATGTTCCAGATATTCTGCAAGTTACAAGATTTCATTGGCGTCCTTCCATTAGGTTTTGGCTAAGCAAACCTCCACCTTTCCTTTAAAACTTCATGACGCTGGATTCCATAGCTCCAGCATGGGCCTTCCCGCGATTCCTGCACAGTGGCTTAAAACATCAGATAACACCACAGGTTTGCAATAACTCACTGCTACAGTTTCAAACTGCAACCAAGCTGATTACTTCTAGAACTCTACCTGCAACCATCAGAAGTCTGTGAATTAAAATCAGGTGGTACCATGTGCAGGATAATTTTCCATTGGAAGTTCAAACTTCCAGGACAATTTCTGTGCATTCTTTGCATGGGGACCTCTGGGAGTCATCCCCCGCACATCTTCTGGGGTACCTCCCATATATGACCATCAACACCCCCCCCCCCCAACCCCCTCCACCACAATCCCCCTCTCCACCCCAGATATCGGAAGTTCTGGGCCTTTAATTCATAAAACTAAACATTATATTCTACAATATATGAATTATTAACTAGGTACTTGCACCAATTGGATGAATGAAGTCTAGTCACATGAAGCACTGATGCTCGGTGCTCACAGTGGAAGATAAAAATCACCTTAAACACTGATGGCAACACTTCCCAGACCATAGCAGGTCTCATCATGAGTGAAAATAGGACGATGAAATTGTTCAAAGGGGACAGGTTACAGCTCCCTAGTGCAGAAATCCTTTTAACTCTGGAGTGATAGCTTTCCAGAGAAGTCCTCATTTGGTGAAAATAGTTGAATAAGAGAGAAGAAACAAGGGCATCACTTGCAAGAGATAGGATGAAGGGACATAGTCCTTGTTGCATCATTAAACTCTGTGCTTGTTTACAAATGACAAAGATTCCTCAGCTTTCTTGAATTGTAGCATCAGAATTCTTCAATTGTGTCAAAGCCTTATATTTGATTTTTTGTATCTATTATCATTTTTATTATATGTAGTATATGAAAATGAATATTACACCAATGACAGTAAATGATGATGTTCTCTCAATTGGGAGAAACAACTTCATAACTCAGCACATCAGAGACACACGTGAGGAATCAATCTTTCACCATCAGAAAAAAAAACACTGTAATTTTGCATTGGCACAGATGTGATATCTATATAGTGACCGGCAAAATCATATTCAATTAGAACGTTATATTGAACAAGACAGTGCAGCTTTTATACTGTCTGTTGCACAATAAATTCATCTCGTCATGATTATGTACATGGTTTTATAACTAAAGCTCATAAAAGGCTGTTGAAAAAATGATTGAGCAAACCCAAGCACAATAAGGAAACCATGCTGCATAAGTTTGCCTCGACTTCCCTGTACAAGCTCTCAGTTACAAACAAACGATCCTGTGATCTATAACATTGATCATGGGTATTCATAGGTAATTAAGATCTGCATGCTACCGTGCTGCCCCTTGGCTGCATCACCCAAAAAACATAGCAGCAGTTTTCACATGTATGCTGACGAGACCCAGCTCTATCTCACCACCACCTCTCTCGACTTCTCCACTTGTCACTAAATTATCAGATTACTTGTTCGATCTCCGATGTTGAATGAGTTGAAATTTCCTCCAATTAAATAAAGCCATTGCCTGCAGTCTCTGCCATTAATTCCATTCTCTAGCTACTGACCCTATCATTTTGCCTGGCAACTGTCTGAGGCTGAACCAAATTGTTCGCAATCCTGGTGTCATATTTGACCCTGGGATCAGCTTTCAACCACATATGTCATTGGCAAGACTGCCAATGTGCACCTCTGTAACTTTGCCTGACTCTGTCACCTCCTCAGCTCATCTGCTGCTGAAATCCTCATCAATCGTCTTTTGTACCTCTGTCCTCCTGGCCAGTCTCCCACATTCTACCCATCGTCCATATACTTGAGGCCATCCTAAACTCTGCTGCCCGTGCCTGAGCTCGCATGCACTTCCATTCACCTATCACCCCTTCACTCACTGACCTACACTGGCTTCTGGTTATGCAACATTTTTAAAAAATTCTTGTCTTTGTTTTCAAGCCTTGCCCCCACTTTCCAAAATCTGTAATCTCGCCATGCCCACAACCTCCATGATATCATTACTCCTCTAATTCTAGCCCCTTGACCATCCCCAATTGTAATTACTCCACTAATTGTGGCTGTGCCTTCAGTATTTAGGGCCTTAAGCTCTAGAATTCACTATTTAAACCTGCCTCTCTTTACTTTGACAAGACATCCCTTATAATCTATGTTTTTGACCAAGCTTTTGCCATCTGTGCTAATATCATCAAATGTAACTTGGTGTCAAATTTTGCTCTATAATGTTCCAGTGAATTGTCTTGTGTCACAAATACAAAGTTTATAAGATTGTTATGTTTTGGGAACGTCTATTTAATTTAAGGTAAAATGGAGGAACGAAGGGGTTCGAACCTGGGTGGCTTGGTTGCTATATGAAGAAGCGGGACAAGAGGGGCCCAAGTCAAGAGACTTATTGAGAAGGTGTCAGATGTTCACACCTGTAGACAATGGCAATAGCATCTGTGCTGACTGTGGGTAAATTGTTGAGCGAGACAGTGAGAGAGCGACCGATCTACATGTGAAGCAGAGAAAACGCTCACTGTATTCTTCACCATGAAGAATGTGTGTGGGTGATCATGCTCAATGAGCTTGAAGGGACCAAGTTCGCGAGGATTTAAGCGAGGCTGGAGGATTTGCCTTGCTTTGACTAGAGGGAGAAGTCTACAGGGTAACCTTCACAGTGAAAGTCAGTCCTAAGATTAGAAGTTACCCAGTTGGAAAGGAAAAAGGAAGCAGGCCATCAGGAGCAGAGAGTAGCCTTGGACTAGTTCCAAGAAAATAAAAGTGTTCACTTAAGGGCTAGCATAAAGTGCACTAGTGTGAGATTTTCAGTTGTTTTAAAGTCTTTTGGGGGTCCTTTTCTGTAGTGTAAAGTATAAGTTGCCTATGAAATTGTGTTAAGTCAATGTTGCTTTTAGTTTGCTTATTAGAGTAAAAGGCTTAAAACATGAAATCTTGTCATATCATCCTTCCAGTCAGCGACTGGAAATTCAAATATCTTTTTAAAATTTATCGGTCTCTACGGGGGTCATAATAAATTGCGGGCTGTTTTTGGGATTCAAACCCATAGGCTGAGATACATTTATTGGGATCTGCCAGATTTTAAACAAACAAGATTTCACAGTAACCTTTGCTGTATTCATTGAAAAATTAACATGGTTATGTCTATTGCCAAAGCTTTCATTGAGCGAGAAGACTTGTCTGTAAAAATGACTTGCAATAGTAAACAACGGTTAGTTTGAAGGTGATAGCAGAGAAGTTGGAAATACATTTAAAAATAGGCACTGAAAAGGCAGAAATAATTGAGGTATTAGTTTAACATCTGAACATTGAGGAAGAAAAGATTAATCCAGATAAAACACAGGTTGAGTTAGTCAGGTTTCAGTTGCAAATGAAGCAACAAGAAAAAGAAATGAAAACCATTGAGTTTGAGAAAAAGAAATGAACAAACAAACTCGAAATAGAAAAGTGAAAACTTGAATTAGAATTCCAAAAGGAAGAAAAAGACAGAGGGCAGAATTTTCTGCCTGTCAGGCAGGTGGGCCTGATCCAATCTCCGGCAGGCGGGGAGCCAATCCCCGCCAGAGAAGCGGGCCCCGCCGCCATTTTAAGTGGGTGGGCCAGTTAAGGCCCGCCCAGCATGACATCCGCCGGGAAGCGCTATGTGCTTCCTGTGTAGGCGGGGGGATTCCCCAAATGTGAGGGTGCACTCTTTCGCGCATGTGCACGAAAGAGCGCACATCTCCCTGAGGTTAAGTGTTACCTCAGGGAGATCGCTGACAGCTGTATAAACTTTAAAAATGGAAAAATAATAAAATCCTTAACATGTCCTCCTCATGTGACAATGTCACATGAAATGGAACATATTAACGATTTCACTGAAACTTTAATAAACTTTTTTAATCCCTATATAAACCTCATCCCACAGTGGATGAGGTTTCATGTTTTTTCAGAAGCCCACCGGGGCTCCTGGCGTGCTCATCAACCTTAATGTTGGATGGGCAGGGCCTTTAATTGTTTTAATTATCCCGTCAATGGCATCAGTTGGCCATTGACAGGTCGGCGGGCGGACAGCTGATCTCGCTGTGCCCCGCCTTCCTGAAAATTTAAATGGGGTGGGATGACGTCGAGGGTTCCCCCCGACGTCATCCTGTGTCATTTTGCCATCAGCGAGTGGACCCCACCCCCTGCTCGCTGACGGCAAAATCCAGCCCAGAGTTGCAAAGGGAAAGAGAAGCCAGAAAATTTGAACTGAACAGGGAAAGACTTTGATTATACCGGCAGGGGAGGCTTGACGATGAGTCAGATTTAACCCTTCGTTTAGATTTGGCAAGGAAAAAAAGACAGTGTGGGAGTTAAGTATGATTCAAGGGGACCAATGTTATTTTTGCCACAGGAGCGCCATAAAATAGCAGATAGCAGGAAATTGAGAGCTAAGCTGATAGCATTTGTTGGAGTTTCTAGTGTTTCTCCTATGCTGTACAGTGAGTAAAGCTTGTGACAAATCAATACCATCTAATGTATTTACAGTGGGTGTAAATCAGAACGTAAAAGATTATCGGAAGTTTATATTTTGTGGGTGAAGTAACTCCAATTTTGGCTGATTAAGGGGTAAAAATATTGTTATTCTTAGAGATAAGGTGTTGTCTCAGTCCCTGATATTAGCAATAGATGTGAATTTCTCTCCAAAGTGTTCACTAAACAAAAGTGTTTTGATACAGGATATTGAGGGAAATTGTTTACCCGCTCCATTGCATAGAGTGAATTTAAGCTGTGCTTTAGTCCATGGTTCTCTTATTGACGTGTCAAAACTGCCTATTAATGATGTTGAATTATCTTAGGAAATGATCTATCTGGAGACAATGTCTGGCCTCCAGATGTTTCTACAAAGTCCATTGAAGTTGCTACATATAAGAATTTATCAGAAAGATGAAAGGACTTGGAAAAACATGCCTGTCTTTGAATCTGTTTTTTAAAAAAAAACAATAGTTTGACTCAGGAGGTGCCCAAAGAGACAGAAGTTCAGATTGCTGAAGTTAAAAGAATATTGAAACCTCAGACTGACAATAAATAGTTAAAAACAGCTAGAAATGAATTGAAGCTGTCTGAATTAAACCTGCTGGCAAAACCTAGGCACAAGTGACAAAGCAAACAGGAATAGCACTCAAGGCTAATAGAGGAATAAAAATTTAAAAACAAAATTACTTGGCTATAACTAAGAGTGATATTTTGAAGATATGCAGAAGAATTTGGGTTCTGTAAGGTAAATTAAAACTTCAGCATGATGAAGCTGTCGCCCTTGAGAGAAAGGGATTGAGCAAAGTTCATGCTGAGTGGAGAAAAGAACTTAAAACAATTTGTGACCCGGCTAGAAAAGTGTATGAGGATTTTTTGACTGATCACCATCATGACCTTACTGTAATTCTTAAAACAGTGAAGGAGAACTGTAATCCTGCATTTAAACAGGATGAGGATAGTTAAGCCTAATGGAATTTATAAATTGCTGACAATGCCTGGGGTTTTAAGTATAGGTTTTAGCGAAAGTACCCAGACCGAACTAATTGGGCCATCTTTTATCAAGGACTTGCAAAACCAGTACAAACTCTGCAAATTGAGGAGGCTAAATTTTGTGATGTGTAACAGAAGGTGAATCCACTAGCTGTAAATCAAGTTCTCATCAATAAGAGAGAAAGAACTTAAAATATTCATACAAGCCCAGAATTTAAATCTTAATTGCCACATACGATTGAAAGTAATGGGTTAATTGTGTAAGAGTGTGATATGGATTCTGTGACAGTAAAAGGTGACAAGGGAGAGAATAGTACTTGTAAGTAGGAAGTTAGTTGATAATATATTTATAAATCACTTTGGTGACGATTTTTTCATCTTTTAGGGGGAGGTGTGAGCAGTACGAAGTTTATTAGATTGTTAAGTTTTGAGGCTGTCTCTTTAATTTAAGGTAAGATGGAGGAATAAAGGGGGTCATGTGACTTGCTCTGAATTCTGCCTGATAACATGCCTGGGTGGCTTGGTTGCAGAGGACAAGAGGCGCCCAAGTCAAGAGACTTGCTGAGGAGGTGTCAGATGTTCACACCCTAAACCAAGAACATTGGAGCTGACTGTGGACATATGATTACTCTTCAAGTCTCACAGCAATGTTTAAGGAATGTCAGTTTTTATGAACAGTTATTCTTTAAACTGTCTATTTAATTCCAAGATAAAATGGAATTGGGAGACAAGAGGATAACTACTTATCATTTCCACAAGGATACAAAGCCCATGTAATTCATTCTGCCGTGGAGATGGGCTTTGGAAGGGAAGTGTCCATAGCAAGCCATTTCAGTATTGGGTTGCAGCATGTCCTAAGATATTGCTGAACCTCACAGACCCAAGTTATTCTGCAAGAATCTGAGAGAGAGAGAGAGAGAGAGAGCACAGAGGGATAGAGACAGCCAGTCCTGCACCTGAAGCAGAGAAAATGCTTACTGAAACTCACACTCAGACTGAACAGATCAAGTTTGTGAGGATATAAATGAGGCAAGAAGATTTGCCTAGTTTTGGCTAGAGAGAGAATTCTCCGGGATAACCCTCACAGTGAAAGTCAATCCTGGAATTAAAAGCTATGTGGCTGGAAAGGAAAAAGAAAGCAGGAAGCAGGGAGCAGAGAATAGCTTTGGACTGGTTCTGAGAGAATAAAGTGTCCACTTGAGGGACAGCATAAAGTATAACCATGGCATAGGATTTTTGGTCATGTTAAAAGACACTTGGGGGATCTTTTCTGTAGTTTGAAGTATAAGTTGCCTGCTCAGTAATGTTTAGTGAATTTTGCTTTTAGTTTGTTTTTTTACAATAAATGTCTTAAAGCTTGAAATCTTGTGTGATCCTTCCAGTCAGTCACTGGAAATTCAAATGTATTTTTAAAAGTTGTCAGTCTCTATAGGGATCATAGCATTTGGGATATTTTAATGCATCACAGGTGGTATAAAAATACAAGCTATAAGACCATATTGATTTATAGTACACAAGGAGACCATCCAACTTTTCAAACCTGTTATGGCACAATAGAGACTAATCCAAATCTTTCCCCATAACCTGTATCTTATGCTTCAAATGTTCTTTACTCTTCCCTTAAAAGGGTACAATGAGCTTTGCTTAAGTGCCCCCAGTATTTTCTGTCAAATCAATGCCAGGGTGAGTGGCCTCCAGTTACTTGAGCTATCTCTGCCTTATTTAATAGTTTGGTATCTTGTCTTCTTTCTCCAATCCTCAGATATAGTCCCCATTCCAAGCAATCCTTCAAGTTAAATTTCTTTAGCTGCTTCCTTAAGCACCCTTGGGTTTAATTCATTTGACTTAAGACTTTAGTTTCCTTCAATTTGTCCAGCACATCTTCAATAGTTTCATCATTTTTTCCTCAGGATTTCACATAATATCTTTAGTATTCTGTACTGACAGTAGGAAAGATACCTAGGATCATTCTGTGAAACAGAAGGCAGTGGCTGTCATCACTTGTCTGCTACATAGTATTTCAGTCCTTTCAGGGGACAGACAGGGTTGACCAGACAAGCAGTCACCCTGAGAAACAGCTGCTTCACACATCCCATCTCCTGTCAAGATCAAGATGCTTAACATTTACAGAAGAACATTCTACAATAGTGTAGGCTGTCTCTAAGGTGTATCAGCCCAGTGGCACAATTGCCACAAACTGAACATTAAACTGGTCAAGCTGAGATGTGATGGTCTCCTGTAAGCTGGAGTTCAAGATCTCAATTTATCTGAAGCACATTGTTCCCAAATAACTTGTGTCAGTGTTTGGTCCCTCTGTCTACAGAAGCTCCCCTACAGATGTCCTCATAATAGCTACTGGCTGCATGATATATTGAAGTTCAAACATTGTTGCTGAGATCAGACTTGGACTCCTACAGACTTGCCAACAACCCTGCTGGATTTCAGCTCTGCCCCACCCCAAAGAAGGTCATGAAGGCCTTCCAGTTGGTCATCCACCAAACTTCCTTCTGAAACAGACTCAGTAAGTTACCAATCCCTCACCCAGGCAATGGAGCGCCATCTCAGACCGGGCTGTTTTCCCTCAGCAGCCAGCACAACGTGCCCCTTCTCACTTTTAATTAGTTCTTCACCCAGTGCTCTCTCCTTAACCTCACAGTTTAAGCACCAGAGAATGTTTGTAGCTGTAATTGTGCTTCTGGCAGATGGAGTAGATTATTTAACATACAGTAAAATATTCTATTCAATATTGCCACCAGTGGTTTGCACTTCATCTTGCAAAGAGCTGATAATACTGCGGTTTCAAGACATATACTATTATTCTTCAACAAATGTCTCTGTTACTGACTGAGAAATGTAATAATGAGAGATAAGAATGGCAAGACCAGCACATATCCAGACTTTCCCTCCATTATTCCTTCTGTGTTCTCAGGGTCAAGTGTGCGAAGAATAATCTCTCCATATTAGGCCAGCTAAAAGCTGATTGTGAGGAAGTCATTTTCTAGAACTAGACTTAAAGCAACCAGAAATATAAATAAGGCAGAGCACCCAGTCATCCAGCTGTGTGGACAGTGCACGTCTAGAAGAGAATTTGGAAAGAAAGAAGATCCAGTTAATGTGGTCCATGTCCAGATGAGCAACATAGGTAAGAACAGGGGTCCTGCTGAGGGAGCTGAATTAAAAGGCAGATCGTCAAGTGTAATATTCTCGGGTTAACTAAGCTATGTGCAAATTGGCGTAGGGAGAAAATGATTAGGAAAGTTAACGTGAAAGGTTGGTGTGGGAAAGAAAGGTTTCATTTCATAGGACATTGGCACCACTATTGAGATAGGAAGAAGCTGTATTGTTGGGATGAGCTTCACCTGAATTATTTGAAAAGATAGGTAAGATGTTAAACCAATTAAGGCTGGGGGGATTTTGGGTTTCACAGAAAAAAGGGACGAGAGTTCAGCACAAGTCATCATTGCGTTAAAGACGATGGCTCAGATCTGGTCAGCGTTGATGTTGCCCGCAAAGATTTCTGCAACCCAACCACACTGCGATTTTTCAGCTGGGACCTCTGATCCGAGTGGAAGTATCAATGGTTCAATGCAGACATCAACAGGGAAGATCATCAGGCGCAAGAAAAGATGGATGGAGGCAGGTCACGCCCCCTTTTCATGACAGTAGCTACCTATTCAGGAAAGTTTTTAAAGATCGAAGTCTTTCAGTGGATTAGTAAATGGATGAGTGATTGAGGTGGGTAATCATGTCAAGGGGGCCAGTCGGGGTGGGGGTTGCAGAAGGAGGGGTAGTCCCATGGGGTCAGGTGAAGGGGGAGTCGAGTCAGGAGTGAGGGTGTGGTTAGTCCGGTCCCGTCAGTGGAGGGAGTAATTGAGGGGGTTGGTTGTAGGGCTCAATTGAGTTCTGCTGGTTAATGGCCGAGTTAGACCACATACTAACCAACGTAACATTTCCTGGGTATCCGGCTAAGTCCTGCACATCTGGCCCAAGTCTCTAACCCTAAACTCAGTGAGAGAGACATTCAGAAATGTATCCGGGCAGCGGAATCAGAAGTTTAAACTTCCTGAGCAATTTCCACGCACGTGAATGCCCCAGGACTTCTGCGGGTCCTAACGCCCATCTCCCAAATTAAGTCCCTCTCTAACGATTCAGATACTTCTCGAAGTGGGCCAACGGCATAGATCTTCCATTCCCAATAGTAGCAAACACGGAGACGTTCACTACTATTAAGGGCTGCAACTTCTGGGGAGCTCAATTACACCGAAACTTGTGGGCTTACCAGAAATGGGTCCATGAGAGTCCAAGCTGAAGGTCCCATTGGGCCCTATCAGCATGTGAACTTGGGCTGATTACCCTGTACTTACCCTGATCTATTTAGGGCCGCTCTTAGTAGATTGGAATTAAAAGTTGAATAAAGAAAATCTTGAAAACAACTACAAGCACCTGTGCACCGTCGAAACCACTCCAAACAACTTGTAAATACTTGATTGAAAACACTTGAAAGCAGAATTATAAACGCAACTGAAAATATTTTAAAGAATTTAACTAGTTAAAAACGTTTAAAAACTACTTAACCAGAACACTGCTGGACCTCATGGTTCAAAGATGTTAAATGGGGTAATTTTGCCATATCTGCGCTTCAGCGGTAGAGGAAGCTCAGGCTGCGGTCAATCTGAAAGGTAAAAATGCATTTTTAAACTCAGTGAGTGGCGTACGCTTCCACTTTGCCCTTGAGTGGAAGGTTCGGGCCCATATAAATACTTCCAAGTTCAGGAAAGAATGCGAACATAATGGACCGTATTATAACAGCAGTAATAAAAAGAGCTTGCGAGATATTAAAACATGAGGACTCGAAACGTCAACTCTTTTCTTCTCCGCCGATACTGTTAGAATTGCTGAGTTTTTCCAGGTAATTCTGTCTTTATATTAAAACAATATCAGGCGGAGGGCTGGTCAGGGTCTATTGCCAAATTAAAGGATCTATACGTGAATGTACGTAACATTAAAAATGAAACATGAAATAGAAATTGCAAACTCAGCTAAAAGAGTATGATAGTATCACGGAGGCCTGGCTAGGATATAAATACTCAAGATTATAAGAAAGAATTGAACAATTGGAAAAGGAAGAGAAGTAGCAATATTGATAATTAACTTTTCAATACTGTAATAAAGAGGGCATATCAGTAAACATGAACAGACAGTAGAAACACTATAGAGAGGAAGATTAAAGACTGCAAGACTGGTGGGGGTGTCTCGTCCTCTAGTTAGGAGTAATAAAGTTAGTGGGATATATAAACGGAGATCAGCTTGTTGCAAAAACAGTGATTATAATGGGAAACTTTAATTTTCACAGACTGGGAGAAGCTTGAGCCCCAGCTGGGACAGTTTTCTGGAACAGTCTGAACTTGAACCAAGAAGGGAACACCTTTGATTTAGAAATGTGTAAAGAGCCTGAACTAGTCAATAAGCTAATGTAATGGAATACCTAGTGACCCATAACTTGATTAAATTCAGTTTTAAGTTTGAAAGGAAAAAGCTTAAGTCACAAACCTAGGTTTTAACTTTGGAGGATGAGACAGGAATTGACCACAATAGACTGGGTATGATGATTAATCGATAAAACTATAGATGAACAGTGTGAAATGTTCAAAGAACTATTTGGTAGAATATAAGACCTGTACATAGCTCGAAAGGACAAACTGTAATTAAACAACCTTGGTCAACAAGGAAAACAAGTGACAGCATAAAACTTAAAGATTGAATTTATGTGAAGGAAAAGAATGATAGAGATCCTACAGACTGGGAGAGATATAAACACCAACAACTTATTGTTATAAAGCACCTTTTAATATAAAATGTCCCAAGACTTTTGACAATAATGTTACAAAACAAAGTATGACACAGAGCCACATAAGGAGATAGTAGGTCAAATGACCAAAAGTTTAGTCGAAGTGGCTGGTTTTAAGCGGTGTCTTAAAGGAGGAAAGTGAGGTATAGGGAGAGTATTCCAGAGCTTAGGGCTGAGGCAATTGAAGGTGTGGCCACCAAAGGTGAGCAATTACAATCAGGGATGCATAAGGGGACAGAATTAGAGCACAGATATCTCGGAGGTTTTGAGAGCTGGAGGAGATTACAGAGATAGGGAGGGATGAGACCATGGAAGGATTTAAAAACAGATTTAAGAATTTTGAAATCAAGATGTTGTTTGACCAGAGGCCAATGTAGGTCAGCAAAGGGGTACAAAGAATGTGGTAAGTGCTGCAAAAAGGGGATACAAGAAAAAGCTTGTGAGAAATATCAAGGACAATAGAAAATGTTTTTACAAGTATATGAAAAGATAGAGATTATCTAAGGATAATGTATACCTCTTAATGACAGGCCTAGGTGATGCTATATTTATAAATCAAGAAATGGCAGTCTTACTAGAAAGGCAAAAAATGCTGAGAAAATTAAATTATCAGGGAATATAAAGACATAAAAAGTAAAATATTCTACAGACACATAAATAACAAACTAAATTAGGATAGGGTAGGATCACTAAGGGAAACACACGGTAAACCATGAACTATGTTGTTAGATAGTCACAGCAACATGGCAGAAAGTTTATCTAATTACATTGCCTTGGTAATTACCAGGGAGACTAAAATGGTGGACATGACATTAGAAAAAAAATCAAAACATGATAGAAAGGGGAGAGATAATTGATAAGCTAACAAAACTTAGCATAAAACCCATGGTCTCAATGGATTGCATCCACACATATTAAAATATATTAGGGAGAAACAGCAGAGACACTATTTCATATATAAATAAACCTTGATGAGAAAAGGATGTAGTGTCAGAGGACTGGTTGACAGCTAATATGATTCTTGTATTTAAAAAGAGATAGAGAACAAGTCCAGGGAACTATAAACTAATTAGCTTAAATGGCAGTGGTATGAAAAATAATGGAATCCTTACTCAAAGTTGTAATGATAAAACATCTAGGACTGAAAAGCTGATGAAGAATAGTCAGCACAAATTTTAAAAGGAAAATCATACTTTACCAACTTTTGAAGGTTCTTTGACAATTCTTTGAAGAAGTAACAGAAAATATGGATAAGGGCAACATAATAGACATAATGGGCCAGATTCCCAAATGCCTGTGGGGTTTGAGCCTAGTATGGGCATGGGCATAATTTGAAAATCCCAGTCCCAAAGGTCATCTCAGGATCCTTATGCTTCCGAGACAGTTTCAAATTTTCAAAGTGCTGGCAATGGGGGAAGGAATGGGGTACCAGCTTGCCTCCAATTAATTGCCCATTAAGCTAATTTAGGAATTTGTTAAGGGGCGGGGGCATTTGGAAAGGCAGTTTTTAAATCTGATTTCAGTGAACCTGAATAGTCCTGTGCATGTTGGTGCACAGCTGTCAGGTTTGTTGTGGGTCAAGATTCTTTTCTGATGGTAAAAGTCAATCAGGCCCTCGGGTAATCTGCCCAGTTGTCCTCATCATCAATTGTTAATCCTCCTGGTCTTTTGTTGACGTGCCTGCTTTCCTCAGCAAAGCAGTGGCAGGCTCCACATTGCCTGCCATCTGCCTCTGCCAGATGGGCCAGGAAGGCAACTCCCACCCTTCTGGAGGCACTCGGTACCATGGGTCGGGCGCTGAACTCACTTCCTGCCCAATTAATCAATCTAATTGGGATTTCAGGAGAAACTTATTTACCAGAGTGGTTAGAATGTGTAACTAACTAGCCTAGATGGATTTAAGGGAGAGCTAAAGAAACACATAAGGGAGAAAAGGATAGATAGGGTTAGATTCGAAGGGATGAGATGGGTAAGAAGAGGCTGTGTGGAGCAGTCGAATGTCTTGTTTCTTTGCTGTAAATACTGTGTATTACTAAATAAATGTGTTCGATTGGTCTTCACAGTAGAGGATGAGGATAAAATACCAGAGATACAAGGAAAAATAAAAATAAGTCAAAAGCAAGTACTAACTATATATTCAATACTGTATAAGCAAAAAAAAATTGATGATGGAAAAACCAATGAGATTAAAAATAGACAAATCTCCAGGATCTGACACTTTCCATCCCAGCGTATGGAAAGTAGATGAGAAAATTATTGATACATTCATCATGATCTTTCAAATTGCTCGATTCAGGAATTGTCCCCATGGATTAGAAAATTACTAATATAATTCCACTATTTAAGATGGAGAGGAGATATACAGTAGGATATTTTATGCCTATTATTCAAACCTCAGTTGTAGAGAAGTTACTAGAGTGTTGTTCGGGACAGAATGAGCATGTGAAGAAATATGAGCTGATCAGAGAGAGCTAACATGGATTTTGTTGAACCTTTTGTGTAGGTAACTAATGTGGTATTTGAGGGAGTGTCTAAGGATATTATTTATATGGACTTCCAGAAGGTATTCAACACGGTCCCATGGAAGAGACTTTTAATAAAAATGCAAAAATGTGAATGGAATTGAAGCTGTTCCATTGGCTTGGAAAGGGAATTGGTTAAGAGATAGGAAACAAAGTAGGGAGAAAATTTTGAGTGTACTGACTGTCATGGTGTGAGTAGTGGTGACTCCCAGCAATCTGTACTGGGCCACACCTTTTCACTATATTTACAAATGACTTGGATGAAGGGATTTCATTTAACCATGGTCTCAAAGGACTGTGGGCATCTCCCTCCATTAGAGATAGACAATTTTTGGCAAACTGTAGCCTGAGGGGTGCCACTCCACAAACTTGGGGCAAGACAAGGAGGCAGGGCCTCCAGGAAATAGCACAGCCAGTACAGGGATTGAACCTGTGCTGTTAGCATCACTTCTGGATTACACTCTAGCCAACAGAGCTAACTGACCTGACCACCCCAGGTAAAGGAATGGAGAAATATATATGCAAGTTTGCCAATGATGCTAAGTTAGGTGCCACAGTTAATAGTGTAGGTAGGAGCAGAAAGTTGCGAAGGGACATTGATGGATTAAACGAGTGTACATAACTGTTGCTGCTGGAGTTCTATGTGATAAAGTGAAGGGCCATTCATTTTGGACGGAAGAAAGATAGATTAGAAATAAAAACAGAAAATGCTGGAAGTACAGCACATGTGGTAGCATCTGTGGAGAGAGAAACAGAGTTAATGGGTGGTACTTAATAGAGCCCAATGGGGTAGGGGTGGGGCGGGGGGGGGAGTGGTGTTGGAGAGGTGCATAGAATTGTGGGGGAGGTGCTACTTTGGAAGCCTGATGCCAGGAACAATGGGACACATTATTCTGGCAGCAGAGAGGCAGCAATGCCACGTGAAGTGGTGGAAGGCAGTTGAACTTGTTAAAGCAGGACTTATGTTGCATTTGCTTGCCTCTGAATGAAATTGAATGTTACCTTGAGAATTAAATATGTGACACATGGGGATCACGAGTCGCCAGATCCCCAACCATTTGAAAGGTGGCAGTATCCAGGCATGGCCTCAGCCTCTGAGAGGAAGGTCAGCCATTGTGGAACTGCCGTCCATTGGCATGGAAACTTTTGTCAAAAGAGGCCATTGCAATGACTAAGCTGAAAGTCAGATCAAAGAAGCTGAGGGGCAGCCATTAGCAGGGGCCGTCTGTCAGTGAGGCTAGCAGAGGCGAAGTGGAACAGGAAGGCTTGGGACCCACTAGACAATATCTCCTGCAAGAGCAGCAGCCAATAAAAGGGGATTGAAGCAGGCGTCCAACTCATCCACCCAGTCTTCCTAGATCCTCAAGTGGGAGAGGAGCAGCACAGAGGTTGGGTGAACCAGGTGCCAGAAGCACCAATGCCAGATCAGCAGCAAGTGCAGCCTTTGGCTGGACTGACTGCAGTAGGGTGTGGCAGCAGGAGCGAGGACAAGTCGTGCCACATACCAGGGACTTCCAGGGTCGCATGAACTACCTCCATATGTTGGCGCTCCAGTGTCCAGAGAAGACTGCATCTGCCAATGGAGGCCATCACCAACCTGTGCATGGTGCTGGAAGTCACCACTGCATTAAACTTCTATGCATCTGGATCCTACTAGTGATCCACCAGGAATATATGCAGGATATCTTACTCACGGCTGGATTGTGGAAGTCACCAATGCATTGTTTAAGAGTTTTGTGCCATTTACCGCACTGACCCTGGTAATCAGGCAGAGAGGTCTATTGACTTCACGGCTACTGTGGGATTTTCATAGGTGCAGGATGTAATGGAGTGCAACCACATGGCCAACAAGGCTCCCTTGGGCCAGCCAGTGACCTTCATAAACAGGCAGAGCTCTACTCAATAAACGTGCAAGCTGTATGTGATCAATGAAAGTGCAGCCTACAGGTGTGTGCCCGCTTCCCAGGGAGCACTCATGATGCCGATGTAGTTCGATTGATCCCAGGTGCCACAGCTGTTCCAGCCTATCATGCCCAGTAATTGCATGTCATATTCCTAACTTTTAAGATAACAAACTTTTTTAAGTAGACAATGTGTTGCAAAAATGATCACTGACAGTCAGATGACTGGTGCTGTGTATTCACAAACTGACTCACTCACTGCCTAACAAAAGGGTATATCCAAGACAAAAAGGTGTTAAATTCACATATCCTGAGACCATCAAGAGACATTCCAGATAAAAGCAAAATACTGTGGGTGCTGGAAATCTAGAACAAAAACAAAAATACCTGGAAAACTCAGCAGGTCTGACAGCACCTGCGGAGGGGGATACGGTTGACATTTTGAGTCCATATGACCCTTCATCAGAACTGGAAGGAAGAGACATTCCAGGATTGACTAGGTCCTTTTTGAAAGAAAGAAGCTGATTGGCTTAATCCCCTCAGGATAAATGTCTTCAAACAATTAAGCAGCTTGTGGCTAATCAACACAAGACCACCATATTTGGAAAAGGAACTGCAATTGTGATGAGCCATATGGTAAGGCAGCCATGTTTGCCCCTTTGTAATGTTTAAAGACTGACTACAGAAAGTAAGAGCAGCAGCAGAAAGGGCAATAAAATCTGTGCCTTAACCGGAGGCTATAACATTATAAGATCTCCAAGTCAATTCCTTTTTCAGGTCCACCAATACAGCAAACTGTCCTCATGGTAACGAGACTACAAGTGACTAACTCTGTGACCTGCAGAATTTTCATCCCATTGAGAGATTCCTGAAATGACTTTGGCATATGACTTCAGCTGAATTCATCTTAACTACCCTCCAGGAGTGAAAACATCTTCAGGCCTGCAACATGCATTTTCCAGTACAAGGCAATCAGATAAATAATGAACAATTTTTTTTGTTTATAATTTGTAAAAGTGCTCTGTTCTCTTCAACTGTGCTTTGCTTGATTGTGATTGTGTGACTATGGCCTGGATTTTTGCTCCCAAGCAGGTGTGCAGAGCTTGGTTAGGTTTGTGGAGCTGGGAACTGACCTAAGAAGTGTCCTGGACATTGGGATTTCTGGTGCTGGGTGAGAAAAGGGCCTGCACCCCTCCAGAATGACTACAGAAGCTGTTAAGTACAGAGGTGGGATGAACGAAAGACCCTGTCCAAGAATTTAAAAAGCAATAAATCAAAATGGCCCTGCA
Organism: Carcharodon carcharias; assembly: GCF_017639515.1. Taxonomy (NCBI): domain Eukaryota; kingdom Metazoa; phylum Chordata; class Chondrichthyes; order Lamniformes; family Lamnidae; genus Carcharodon; species Carcharodon carcharias. The sequence continues at coordinate 87,955,908 of NC_054477.1, read as the reverse complement.
GTCCTTCTGCATTCCATCCATGCCAGCCTATGCCATCTTATGCCCCTCTACCCTTCCCCACATGGCCCTTTATAGCTCCCATTCCAACTAGGTGCCAAATCATCAACCAATGCTGCCCACCCATCACTCTTTGCCCTTACACCTACCAGCCAACTCACCCAGTATCCATCGTGGGCAGAACTCTGGACCCATGCTGAGATTTTTTTTACTCATTTGTTCACGGGATGTGGACACCACTGGCTAGGCCAACATTTATTGCCCATCCCAAATTGCTCTTGAGGAGATGATGGCGTGTTGTCATCTTGAACCCCTGCAATCGATATTGTGTAGGTAGACCCACAGTGCTGTTATTGGAGCTCCAGGATTTTGAACCAGTGGCAGTGAAGGAACGGCGATATATTTCCAATTCAGGAAGGTGTGTGGCTTAGAGGGGAACTTACTGGTGGTGTTCCATGTGTCTGCTGCACTCCTCTTTCTAGGTGGTAGGGGTTGCAGGTTTAGAAGGTGCTGTCGATGGAGCTTTGAGTTACTGCAGTGCATCTTGTACACACTGCTGCCACTGTGCATCAGTGGTGGAGGGAGTGAATGTTGGAGGTGGTGGATGGGGTGCAATCAAGTGAACTGCCTAGTCCTAAATGGTATCAAGCTTCTTGCGTGTTGTTAAAGCTGCATTCATCCAGGAAAGTGGAGACCATTCCATAACACTCCTGACTTATGCTTTGCAGATGGTGGACAGGCTTTAGGGAGTCAGGAGGTGAGTTACTCTCTGCAGTTGTTTAGGGAACAGGGATTTCAGCAGTTCTCTCTCACCCTGTCTGTAACGAGCTCCATGCCTGCCTTCAGGGATGGATCCTTGTGGACAAGGGACACCACACAGGACATAGCTGCTGACATCAGTGAGGAGCCTTCGAATGTTACAATGCTTGCAATGGCTCAACCCAGACCACAATCAAGCAGACAATTGGCCTGGTCAAGATGAAATTCCATTGCCTTGGAACTTTCTAGAGGAGCTCTGCAATATGGCCCAATGAGGATTTCCAGAATTATAGTCGTTGCTGCACTCTGCACAACCGAGCACACTAGAAATCAGAAGCCTTGCACCCAACGTCTTGGGAGAGACTCACCCTTCTCCTGATAAGGAAGAAGCAGAGCTACCAAGACAGCAGAATGAGGCTGCCCAAAGGCCATAGCTATGGAAAAACATGTAAGGAGGGATCGCAACACACTCATTCTTACCTGCTTCCAGCAGGCATGACGCCACTTAAGATCTCCCACCCAAGTTGCCCATTCATACCTTAGCCATGTTTTTTTTCTGCCCAGCAGTGGACACCAAGCTCGAGGCCTCCTCCTTCTCTTCATGTTGTACTCTGGTCTCACCATCTGCGATGGCCTGGCCTCCATTCTCTCCTCCTCCTATGGGTGTCAGCATCCTGATGTCTGGCACACTTCCATTCTTCATCCACCCTTTCCCTGTTGTTCTGGGTCCTCTCTTCTGCAACCGGAAGGGGAAAGTGAGCCTCCACATAATGATCAGCTGATCCCCTAATTGGCTGACATCCCTCTGATATATAATGGGGGCTCCCAGATGTCTTGCCCACATGTCCACTTTCACAGGACTTGAAAGATGCTGACAGTGAGAGGCAGATACCTATCACCCACATGAGGTACCTGCTGCTAGGTCATTCAAATCTCTTGCATCTTGACCAATTCCTCCCCATGTTGAGACACATCAGGTGTTGCTCACATGAAAGCCACAGCATTCAGTCACAGACACCCTCACCATGTGGAGGAGATCATTGACCAGTTTTTGACACTGGACCCAGGTGCACTGCAGGACCCCACAGCTGCTGACCACTGTGGTTATCTCCATGCAGGTTTCCTTGTTCAGGCGGAAGGCCTCTTCTTGCCATTGGTAGAAATAGTACCTCCCACCATTTTCTATGCAGCCTGGATGAGAACCTTCAAGGAGGCAACTCTAGACCATGGGGCTACTCTTTGTCTGCCTTGCAACAGTTCCTCAAACCCCTCCTACTTTGTACTGGGAGCTGATGCCTCTTACTCGGGGAGCTGGTGGCGTCTGCTTGGGGAGCTACTGACTCTTTTTGCAAAAAATGTGTGTCTTGGCAACAGCAGGCACGGCAATGCAGGAAGCTCAAAAGCATTACTGCCATTAAAATATGGCACCCACGCCTGTGGTGCAAACAGCTGATGCCGGGATTGGCACCTGTCTATCCCCCGCACTTGATTCACCAGGCCACGTGCCTCCATTTTGTTAATTGGTTGGCTACCATGTAATTGCATTCGGCCAGCCACTGCAAATGTTATCTACGTCTGGGGTCACCGCTGGGACCCACATCACTGCTATTAAATTCTGCCCAATGATTCAAGTCAATGACCTTTCATCAGAGATTGAGGTTATGAGGTATTTTCTAAATGGCAAGAAGCTGGGAACTGCAGAGGAGCCAGCATAGAAATCACTAAGCTCCTGAAAGGTATAAGTGATGAAATTAAAGGCCACTGAAATGTTGCCCTTCATCTCAAGAGGGTTAGAATACAAAGTTTTTATTCCCATACAGAGCTCTGGTTAGACCCCACCTAGAGTACTGTATTTAGATGGTACTTCAGAAAGGATATTGACCTTGGAGCAGGTGCAGCAAGACCTCACTCATGGCTACAGTAATGGAGTGCAGGTCTGTGTGCATCTCTGACAGAAATTTGGTGTTCTGCTAAATGAAATTCTCCATGGTGTTCACCATTCTCCCCAAGGAGAGCTCCATACACACACAGTTCGGAACCACTTCATCAGAGAGCAGGTGGATGGACTCCCCTGCCTCATGTGCCACTCCGAGGGCCTCCACCAACTCTTCCTGATGTTCTCCTGCCTTTTGCAGCATCTCGGGCAAGCCCGATCCCAGAGGCTCGTCACCTGACTTGAACATCACAGATGCCTCTTCCCCAGCAGTACTTCTTTCTCTCTTTCGCTCATGCCCCCCTCTCTTGCACCTCTGTGCTCTTGCTCTTATATTCTCTGTCTGTCTCCTGTTGTGCCATAACTTTTCCTGCACAGAAAGAGAAGGTAGAATTGAGAGTTGTTGGGTTTCATGTATCTTTGTCATGCTTCCACTCTTACAAATAACCCACTGGTTTGTGTGCCCTGTGTTTGATAACCCTTGGACAGCCTCCAGGTGTCTGGGGCAGCAACCTCCAAAGCGGTGCACTCATGCAATTAGAGGGTTACAGCTCACAGAAGCTTTTATTAGCAGTGCTTGCTGGTGTCTTTAATGCCTAACCCCCACCCCCCTTCCCCAGACAGCATCTGAGATCTGTGTGGAAGGGTCAGGACCCACAGTGGTCTCTACATCTGCAGACTGGATGGACTGTAGTGGGGCTATCGGGCATCAAATTATCATATTGAGTAGCTCTTTTATGCATGGGCTGCGCAGATGGTGCTCTTGCCACTGAAGCACATATCCCCTCTACCAATCAGTGAGGTGTGTGAGATCATTTGAAGGTTCACTTATTCTGACAGTGCGGATTAAGTCATTTATCTGTTTCCAGTGCTCCTCTACTGGAGGCCTTTGTGACTTCTTCCCTTGCAGAGTTTTTCACATGGCTCAGCTTCCTTCCACCGTTGAGGTACAGGACGCCCCTCCGGACCTCCACTGCATTGAGCAGCACGTCAAGGGAAGCGTCGCTGAGTCTGAGGACCGGAGCTCCGTGGGATTGCCAAGCCATCGCCTTCTGTTGTGGGTTCTAGACAAGGGGCCTTTTTAAATATTTCACTCAGTGGGGCATATGTCATGCAGCCGTGCAAAACGTTGGAAAACCCCCAACTTCATAATTAATGAGCCCAGCATTGCGCGATTTGGCTCGAGTTCCCTTCAGGCTCCACAGCGGAAAACTCTCCCTGTTCCCATCCCCGTCATGAGTCTTAGGTCCGGAATGCAAAATCCCAGCCATGATCTCAGAATTAGAGCTAGGCCTTTCAGGAGTGATTTCAGGAAGCACTTCATCCAAAGTTAGTGGAAATTTGGAACTCTTGTCTTTCTCCTGTTGAGGCTTAGTCAGTTAAATTTCAAAACTAAGATTGATTTTTTTTTTGTTAGAAAATGGTATAGTGGTTATCGAACCATGGCTGATTTGGTATCTTAATTCAACCTATCAGCTATGATCTAATTGAATGGCAGAACTTGTTCATGTGACAGCCCCACTCCCCCTGTGCTTCTGTTTATGTTCGAGTCGATTCTTTCCATGGTCTAATTTCTCCCGCTTTGGCTCAGCATTTATTTTTGCTAACATTTTTACAAAGTGCCTTGGGACACTGTTCTATGCTAAAAGCACTGGGGCCAATTATCACCTACTTACATTCTCATGTTTCAGTGTGAATAGAATAGGTGGAATAGTGCTGGAGATGGTCATTCCACCCTATTTAAAGGGGCAATCACATGCTCTAATTTAAATTGGTTTGGTCAATTACCTTTTACTTTGCTGTCTAAGACCTTTTCTGCCACAGTGCACCGAGGGGCTGGGAATTGTATAGACCCCACGGCTGTACGACTCTCAAAGTTTGTATGTAGTGAATGCTAAATGTATCATAATTGTATTAAAGCACCTCAGAGTGATGTATGTTGATAACTCCAATCCCATTGCACGTCTGACTGTCTGTAATGACCATATTGAAATGACTGTAATATTCATTGATTGTATTGAAGCACCTCGTGATCCATGTGTAAAAGTTGAATATGATTGCACTTTTTGTGATGGCCATTGAGAAATGTTTTGTAATGTTCTTTCAGATATTTTATGAATATATTCCAGTCATTTTTGGGTACAGATTGCTATTAGTTTTCTTTTGCTTTCAGTGGCTGGCTACCTCCAGTTGTTATGATCCCCGTTGAGATATAACTTTTACTCGACCTTCCAGTTAATAGCTGAACAGATGACTCTCTAAAATTTCACATACTTTTCGATGTTTATGGTAACAAAGACTAAAAGCACTCGTGACTCAGAATCAGAATTGTTACAGCACAGAAGGAGGCCATTCAGTCCATGTCTGTGCTGGCTCTCCAACTGCCTAGTAGCATTCCCCCTGTTCTCCCTGCACATGTTCCTTTTCAGATAATAATCCAGATTCCCCTTGAATTCTTCCATTGAACCTGCCTCTGCCACACACTCAGGCAGTGTATTCCAGATCTTAACCACTTGCTGAGTGAAAATGTTTTCCATCATGTGCAAAATTTTCTGTTTGATGGGGGGGGGCGGACCCTGCACATCAGCACATAAAAATGACGTGCGGTGACGTCAGATGAGCGTGCCGATGTCACCGCACACCATCGCAATATTTCACTGGGCGGGTGAGGTTCGTGGTGGGTTAGTTAAGGCCCTTAATTCATCAATCAACGGTGATCTTCAGGCGATCTTTGATTCGGCGCACATGTACAACAGACAGACAGGTAAGAGACTTTTTTATGAACCTCGTCCACGGGCAGAATAAGAGGGTTCAATGGGGTCGTGAATCTGGTCTGTGAAATATTTATTGGAGAAGGTTTTTAAACTTGCCTGTGTGATCTGCAGCAGTTCAGAACGAATTCCAGCAGCTTTCTGTGTACTTTGAATCTTTAGGTCAGCACTCTGCAGTCAGTAATCTTTATCAGGCCTGCAGCTTTCCGAAGCCTCCCCTTAACCTGGGTATGGGTTCTGACATGTCCACTGGAAGCAGCTCCTCTGAGGAGGAAGGGAGGGCTAGAATAAGGAGGAGGCCAGGAGTGCACATTCAGCCTCCGGGGAGCCACCTTTAGCAGTACAGGCACAAGGGGCGCAGGGCCAAGAGGTAGTCCAACGTGGAAGGGGCCGCAGAAGACGTCACTATCCTGCTGCCAGGGTATACAGGCAGCAAAGCAGATGGCTTCCCCCATGTCCAGGCTGCAATAGACTGTACACATGTGGCCATCAAGGCGCCAGCAGGTGAGCCCGGTGCCTTTGTCAACAGGAAGAGCTTCCACTCCTTGAATGTGCAGATAGTGTGATCACAGGATGCTGATTCTACAAATCTGTGCAAGGTACCCAGACAGCTCTCACGACGCTAACCTCCTCAGATACTCCCAGGTGCTGGGGCTCTTCAGTGCTCCGGCTCAGCTTGATAGCTGGCTGCTGGGTGACAAGGACTATCCCCTCAGAAGGTGGCTCATGACGCCTCTCTGCCACCCAATATCAGAAGCTGAGCAGCGGTACAATAGGAGCCATGCCCCCATAAGGGCTGTGGTGGAGAGAGCCATTGTTCTCAAGATGTGCTTCCAATGCCTGGGCCACTCATGGGGCGTACTCCAATAGCTCCCAGATTGTGTGTCAGTGATAGTGGTTGAATGCTACATTTTCCACAATCTTGTGCTGGGAAGGGGGGAACGCAGTGGATGATGAAGACGTCGACGCACTGGATGGGGCTGCACACGTTGAGTCCAGCACTGATTCTGAGGATGAGGAAGCACGGGGGAATGCTGAGGGGCTAAACGCTGACCCAGGACTACACCAAGGAGGCAGGGACAGCTGGGGGGCTTTAATCCAACAAACTTTCAGCTAGATCAACACAAGTGGATCACCAGGGCCAGCCTTGCCTGGTACTTCCATACTCGGCACCTAAGTGCTAAATATGCCAGGTCATCAGCTGCAACTAAGGGCTTTGGACATAAACTTCAATGTCCAAACAAACACTCCTACATTCAAATGTTTAAGATAAATGTCATAACAAGTGAGCCACCCTCAGCCATGGTAACACATCTGGTTGTAATTTTAACCAACAGATGTTCTCTCAAATCCAAAACAAAACGTTAATCAAGCAGAAAAAAATTATAAGTACCTAATCTCGGGCCAGCACAAAAGCACCAGTGAGAAACCTCTGGTATGCCTAAGCTGCCTTATGTTTTTGTTTATGGGTGCTGCATCTTGGTGCTGCCCCATCACTGGGAGTGGCATCTGAGACAGTCTGCTGACTCTGCTGTCCTGTTGGCCTCTGACCTTGGCGGTTGTCCTCTGGCCCGTGGAGCCTGTGCTGGGAGGGAGCTGCCAGTTCCACAGCTGGCATCTTCCCAGTTGTCGCAGCCTCACCCAATGCAGCGGTTACTGGGAGAGGGGCAGAACAGCTGTTGCCCTCATCCGGAGCAACGTGAGAGGAGCCTGCAGATACGACAGGCAGCTGCTGCGTTGACATGAGGTCGCCTTGGACCTCCCTGCTCACCGTGGATGGATGGGCAACAAGCTGGGAAGGACAAACAAGGCACGATGAATGGTAGGACCGTGGAAAGTAAGGAGGATCAGAGAAACCTCGCCGTGCATGTCGACAGGTCCCTTAAGGTAGCGGGACAGGTACATAAGGTGTTTAAGAAGGCAAATGCCAAACTTGCCTTTACTAGCCGAGGAATGGAATATAGGAACAGGGAGATAATGTTCCAAGTGCAGAAAATGCTGCCTAGGCCACAGCTATACTTCTGCATGCAGTTCTGAAATACACTTCATGGGAGGGATGTGATTGGAGTGGAGAGAGTGCAGAGGTCGTTGACCAGGATGCTGGCTGGCCTGGAATGTTTGGCTTATGAGGAGCGGTAGCATAGATTGGGGTTTTTTCTGCTGGAGCAAAGGAGAATTGGGGGGTGACATGATTGAGGTTTTTAAACTTATGAGGGGCATAGATAGGGTCAACAGAAAGGAACTTTTCCCCTTGGTGGAAGGATAATTAACCAGGTGGCATAGATTTAAAGTTAGGGGCATGAGGTTGACAGGGGATGTGATGAGCAACTTTTGTACACAGGGTGTTGGGAATGTGGAACGCACTGCCTGAAAGGGTGGTGGACACACAAACTCTCCGAACATGTAATAAGTATTTGGATGTGCAGTTGCAATGCCATGGCATACAAGGTCACAGGCATACTGCTGGGAAATAGGATTAGGAGAATGTATTTGATGTGCGCATCCTCGAAGGGCCTTTTTCTATGATCCACACCTCAGTCTCTGAATGAGCAATGTTGCAACAATAAGAAATTAAACAATCACCAGTGCTATGGAGGTTGGGAGGACATTGCGGATCTCACTGTTGGCCTCAAATACATGGTGGTTCCGTCCAGCCTCACCGACACCAGTTGTCCTGGGCATGGCGCCTCTCAAGCTCCAGGGCCTCCTGTTCAAAGTGACTTAACATCATCAGGTGAGCCTGGATGCCTCCAGCCCTCAAACGCTCAGATTCATTATAAACAGAAAAGACTACTCTTTGCGGCAATTTGCACATGGACTCTGCACGTGCATGCCACACCCCAACCATAGTGACCCATATCAGGCCTCCAATGCCTCCTCTCCCCGCTACTGCTGATCAGACACACAAAGATAGTACGTCTGCTCCCAACCCCCCCAATGGCCACCTTGGACACATTCTGCGTACATCACTTTAGGAAACACATGGACTTAGCTCCCATAGCAAGGAGGCGCAACTACGTGCAGCGTCAAGGGCAGCAGATGGTTCTTGGCTACGTCACCCTGAGGCTGCCCTTCCACCATCTTATCTCCCTAAATAGGACATGTGTTGGAGTTCTGAGTATGTGCCTAGCTGCATCTCCTGCAGGTTGCCCCCCAGACTAGTCATGGGTGACTAAGAGCAATACATGGTATGGGGGGGAACTCATCTGCTAATGAACCACTCATACTGATCTAAGCATGGGCATTATCTGCTTGCCCACCCCGCATAGCAAAGATGCCCAACATGATTCAATGCAGTCACAACAGTAAAACTTTGGTGGGGGGGGGGACCCCAAAGGTTAAGGCTACCTGCTAGATTAAATACCCAATGCCAACATGGTACTCATCTTTTCTAGAGTGCAACAAAGTGTTGAAGTGCTTATGGCACTGGATCTAGGTGCGCCGCACCATATCGCGGGAGCTCACCACCTCCTCCCAGGCATGTTTCGTCATATGGGAGAGCCTCCTCCTCTCATCCTGGGGGACCATCACCTCCCGCTGTGCTGCCACCACCTCGAGGAGGGCAGTAAGGCATTCATCTGAAAAGCGAGGAGCACATTGGCCCCCCGCTGGCCTAACCTGCAGCCAGGCCTGCTCCTGTGGCAGACCCTGCAACCTGGCCTCCTCCTCTGCCCTTCCCTCTAGTGTGCCCTGCTCAGCCGACCCCCTGCAGTGTGACCTCAAAGTGGCCATTATGAGCTGTCTACAGGAGGTTGCCAGGCCTCCTTTCAACAGACTGCCGGGTCGCCATTGGATCTGGTGAACTGTGCATGCACCCGCCACCTGCACACTCCCACTATCCATGTGAATCGGCAAATATGCTGGGTGGGCCCGTGCCCGTTCCAGCTCCGCCAGGCGCAACAGGCAGAAAATTCTGCCCCATATCTCCAAATTTTATTTTTCCAATTACCTTAAAGCTACGCCCTCTCATTCTCTATCCTTCCAACAATGGGAACAGTTTTTCCCCATCTATTCTGTCCAGACCCCTCATGATTTTGAATACCTCTATCAAATCCCCTTTCTACCTTCTCTTCTCCAAAACCATCCCAACTTCTGCAATCCATCTACAAAGTTGATCTGTTGCATTGTCTGAAGTCAAGGTCTTGAAGTTGGAGAGTTGTCTCTGTAGCTGTAATGGCTCCCACTGTCGAATTGCCAGTGGTGCTTTAACAGGTGTGCTTATTAGGAATCAGGGTCTATAGGGAGGAGAGAAGGTTCCTTTCTTCTCATTCTGCAGGTGGGGTATTTTCAAACTGCCTCATTACTTACAGCAGAAGCCATGGCTGTTTCTGGGTATGTCTCTCACAGGGTTAAAGCTTCAAGGTGGATCTGAAATTACGGTTGAATTTTCCTACTAAATATTCAGTGGTGAGACAAGATGGCTAAGATGGATGTGACCTAGACAAAATGCCAAGTCATCTTCCAAATATCCCAGAAGGAAAAAACCTTTCAGACCAGTACTCTTATTTCCCAGTCTTTACTGGTGTTCCATTTTAAGGTATACAAGACCAGTTTGGACCTGTATTCTTATTTCTCAGTTTTTACTGTTTTTTCCTTCTGGGATGGCAAGTGGCAATCCCATTTAGCAATCTGATGTCTCATTATAAGCTGCAGTCTTTAAAAGGGGCCAAGATTTTCACATCTTCAGGGAAAGCCATCGAGTCCTCAGACAGGCATTGAATTTCAAAAGTCTTTTCATGTCTGGGATGCCTGCTTGTAATGCACTCAACCTTCCGGAAGCTTGACAACATTACAGTTGTAAGGTTAGGTGATCTGTGGCAGCCATCTTAAAGATCTATAGTGTTCCTTTTAACAAAGGCATACTAGTTTTTAAAAAATTGTAATGTTCTCATGTTGTCTGCTCAGCATGATGTCCTTTTGAAGTTCTACACTATCCTCTTCACAATTCACAAAGCTTTCAAGTTGTCTATCATCCACAAACTTTGGAACTGTGCCATAAACATATTTTTGTAGGCAACTTATCCTTTAAACCACAGCACAGAACTTTTAACAAATCCATTAAAAAGCCACCATCAGGTTTATGTTGCACTGTCTTTTAAGTAGACATCCAATTCTCCCATAATCAACCCAAAAATGATTCTTAGCTCCTGAGGGTTTACTTTGGATCTTTTCTTTTCCCAGCCTGGAAAATTTATTCCAGAATTGTGTTTTCCTGATGCCTTCTCCCTCTAGCTAACACTAGGCAAACCTTCCAGCCTTGTTTTAACTTCTCATGAATTTGGTCTTCCCAATCTGAGCATGAGCTTCTATCTGCATTCCAGTTCAGTGAACCACAGCAAATTGCTGCCTTTGGCTGCTCTTTCTCACCTAGTTATTGCAGATTAACCCACTTCTCTGTAATATTTAGTGTTATTTTGGGAAAGCCTGTAACCCGATCTTTAAAATGGATTCCTCTGTGCCCTGAGTTTTCTGAAATTAGGAATCCCTTGACAATTCCATTCTAGCTAAAAGAAAGGAGGAAGAAGATCTGCAGTGACAGATGAAAGGACCACATAAAAAACAACAGCTGCAGGAAAACTACAGAGGAGGACAAGAGATTACAGACATCGTTACTCACAGCAAATTGTTTTGGCCCATGCTTGCAGTTGTCATAAGATCAATGCATAAAGAAGTTATGCGTCCCAGGGAGATAGTCATAGAGGTGTCACCTCCTGAAAACAGATCTGGAATCCACTGCCTCAGCCAGCACAACATTATCTGTTTCAATCAATACTCCTACAGCCCTCAACTCTTTGCTTCTGATCCCTATAAGCTGCAACAAGGGATATTAATCAGTCAGTTTATAATTCATGCTTGCATTAACAGATGACTGATGCTAGATTTGTGATAGCAAACAGGTTCATCGTGTTGCACGTGAAGAACTGTTATTAGCAGGACATATTGTGCTGCTCCTCCACCCTGCTCCTTCACCTCATTCTTTGACCCTGCAATACAGAGGTAGAACAGTCAGTTGGGAGTCATAGGTTATCCCCTGAATGCTTGGGAGGAAGTTCTACTCAGGGACCTATGCTCATCAATTTATTGGCCAAACTATGCTATAATGAGATTCATGCATTGATTACAGTCATCATCAAGCAGGTAATTTGAATACTCAAGCAATGTTTCTGCTTCCTGAGAAAGTCTGGTGCTTTCTTCTAATTCTGCCTAGAGATAGTGTCCCTTACAATAAATGTTTGCTGCATTCTGAATAACATTGATCTGCAATGGATGTAACAAATAGCACCATCATAGGAAGCAAACCTCCAGAGGACAAAGATGAAACAGAAGTCAATGAAAATGGTAAAGAAATGGTAAAGCAGCAACACCAGCCTCAAACCAGAGTTGTTTGTCAGCAGCTGAACAATTCCTGCTCACCCTCATAGTCATGTTCAACATTTTTTTCATCTTCCATTCCCCCAGTCAACTACTTCTCAGCAAAGACTGACATTGATATATATGTCACTTGACATTGGAGGGTTGCCAGCTACTATGGGAACATTGCGCACAAAGATTTCATAAAGGTTTATTATTTTGTTGCTTACATGAATATTTACGCATTAGTCATTTGGTAGTACAGCAGTTGCAGCTGGAAAAAGAGACAAGCTGTCAAAGCTTTTCATCTTGATCCCATCAGGACAGTTCACAAGAATACTAATAATAAAGGGAACAACAATTTATACAGCAATCAGAGTCTACTTGCCTACCAATCATTATTCTCTTCTCATACAGTATAAATTGTTGTTCCTTTTAGAATTGGCATTCTTGCGAACTGTCATGAGTGCAAGATGAAAAGCTTTGACAACATGTCTCTTTTTGCAGCAATCTACACATTAATTATCACCCTGGGTTGAGTCCATAATGTCTATCTTGCATGTTACCCAGTGGCTTCAGCATTAATGTTAGAAGGCTGGTCTGACTCCGATCAAGACTTTTAAGATGTTTGTGGTCCATAACTTTGAGAAGCCTTGGCCCAACTGCAGAAGCTGGGTGACTGCCAGAGTATTCTGTAGCAGTTGATTTTCTGATACTAGAGCAGGCACTGTTTGTGGGAGTAGCAAGGGTAGCAACATACTGTCATCCTGACAGAGGACATAATGTTCCTTTCCCATCACATGATTACTCCTGCCATTAGGCTGCAGATTGGAGGAGATCTTTGATGTGAATTAATCCCCAATCCATTCAGTCTCCCAGCCTGCCAAAGACAGGAGGAGTTAAGATGAACTTTTATAAAACTCTGGTTCAGCCTCAACTGGAGTATTGTGTCCAATTCTGGGCACCACACATTAGGAAGATTGTGAAGGCTTTAGAGAGGATGTGGAAAAAAATGACTCGAATGGTTTAAGGGATGATGGACTTCAGTTAAGTGAATAGATTGGATTTGGTGGAGGTGTTGAAAAATCATGAGGGGTCTGGGCAGAGAGGATAGAGAGAAGCTATTCCTATTGGTAGAAAGGTCGAGAGCCAGAGGACACAGAGTTAAAATGATTGGCAAAGGAACCAGGGTAACATGAGGAAAAATGCTTTTATGCATTGAGTGATTAGGATTGAGAATTCACTGGCTAAGAGAATGGTGGAGGCAGATACAATTGGGGGCTTTCAAAAGAGAATGGGATAAGCAGCTGCAGAGAAAATTTGCAGGGTTATGGGGAAAAGGAGGGATGTGTGGAACTAGCTGATTTGCTTTTGCAGAGAGCTGGTAGACTGAATGGTCTCCTTTTGTACTGCAGCCATTATGAACATTCCTGAGAAATATTACTATTGATGCCACAGATCCTGCAAGGAGGGCCTAGCTACACCACATGCTTTACTCTTGATTGTAGAGTGTTGATGCCACATGCCAGAACTTCACACAAATTGGTAGTGGACTCTGTCACCATCTCCAGCTTGTTCCAGCAGCTCCCTGTCAGACTGCCCAATACCCCCATGGCATTATTTGAAAATCAGACTACTCTGTCCATTAATGCTGTGCTCAGAAATGGGCTCTCCACACCACCAATAAAAACTTCATCTCCTCTTTAAGAGGCATAGCCTAGCTTTATGAAGGAGTAGGTCCACCAGAATTCCCATCCTCCCAAATGGTGTGCTGTCGAGTCAATAGGGACTTCGTATAAGCAGTGTGTTTAGTGCTGGCAGCTTGCCAATCAAGTTTAAATGAGGTCTGAACACTAAAAGTCTCCAATAAAATAATTTGGGAATGATAATTTATTGTTTCAATATTTAGCACCATATCTTTATATTCCTTGGGAAACAGTGTAATGTTCTGAGATGTAAAAAAAATTCCTAAGGGATTGCAATGCAAGAATATCATTACCTGGCAAGGAGAGTGCCGTACATATAAACTATTGTTGTTGGATGATCAGGCAGCTTTCATTAGCTACAGGAATCAAAGGGAAAAATCCTCATTTACCAGGGGCAATTTAAAACCAGTGGCCCTGATAATATATTGCTGTGTGTCCAAGGTATTCATATGCATCAGATACAAACCACCTGTATTGTCAGGTAACAAAGTCTGAGACTGGTTTTGTGGTATTTCAGACAGTACACTATATGTCAGTGGAAAACAGAGAAGGCTAAGAGGGAAGGCGCAGAGGAGTGGAAGTAATTGGATATTTCTTTCAAAAAGCTACCAGAGGCATGTGGGAATGAATGAACTCTTTCAGTTCTATGTAATGCTATACTAAGTACAGAATCATGCACATTACTGTTCACTGTCTCAGTAATTGTTTAGGCCATCCATAAGGCCATCATTATTTCAGGAAACCTGGTTGGTTGCGGCCAAGATCATGACCTCTTTGAAACCCCTGCAAATAATACTGGAGAAGAGATGCAACAATGGTCTTGCCATTAGCTAGGTTTTAGTGAAATAGGCCATCAGAATGCCAAAACAAAGGTTCTGATGCATTGAGCAATCAATAATTCGATACAGCCTGACTGAAATATCCAGGAGTACACAGAGTTGCATGATGCTGTTTGAAAGCAGAGGGGAGAAGATGTCAGAGCAAATTTTGTGTGTAAATAGCTTAAATAACAAATGTTATTTCTATGTTTAAATTATTGAGAAGCTTATTTTAAATGGATTGTGATGCTGGACAAAACTAAAATTAGGGAGAAAGCTTTGCATAATATGATTTGTGAACTCACAATGGTTGTTCATCCATTCCATGGCAACTTGCACAATGCCATTCCCCATCTATTCAACCCACTTTGTCTCAGTTTTAGTATCAAAGAGGCCTGTGCACGTGTTAGAGGTGAAGATGAAGAATCAAGTAAAAGAGATTAAATAAGGTGGCCTGTGGTGGAGACGAGAGGAAGTGAAGGGTTATTTTTGAATTTCACATGATCCTGGAATAGTGAGCAAGGAAGAACAGGACCCCAAAGTGCCAGCCGGATCTGCTGATGAGCGGCTACATTAGTCATCCACCATAAACATCCAAGTCTGCATTCTTTGGCCTTAAGCGAGCAGAGATGTGGGGCTACTAATTGAAGTGGCCAAAATGAGAGGGAGTAATTGTTTTAATGGGGAATAACGTATCAAAAGGTAGCAGTTAGGGTGTGATTGAGCAGAATGGTAGCTGCAGAAATGTACTGGTAAATGGAGGATCAAGTTTGACAGCTGGGAATTTGAAAGTACCATTGTAAGTGACTTTGGAGAGAGTTTTTCCAGGGCTTGCACAAAAGGAAATGGGGTTAGGAGGGGTAAGGGCATGTGAGTGGAGATTGGTAAAAGGAAGTTATCAAAGATGGCCTTATCTGTGATTGATACAATGGGAGTAGCAAGACCATGTGCGATGGCAAGTCAAGGAGATGGCTGTGAATGTGGAATGCAGAGTTTATATGTAGGGAGAGGTTAAGGGATGTGGACTTGGAACAGAGAAGGTACAATGAGTTCAGGTGAAGGTTAAACAAAACAAGAATAGGAAGTTGCTCCACGCAGGGATTGAGGGAGCAAAGCTATGAAATTATCTGTGAAACATTTGACATGTTACTTGGGGTGGGTGTTAGAGTTTGAAGATTTTAACAAGTACATGAGGGGGTAGAACAAGATGAGATGCTCAAAGAAGCAGTAGGTGTCAGGGGAGTCGGGTCAAACCAAGGTGTGATTTGATGGTAAGGGGCATGCCACCACAGTGGCTGCCTGTACAGGAAATAGTCGGTTTAGTGAGGCAGGTCAGCTTTATTAAGGGGGAAGGTGTCATCAGCCCTCAAACAAGTTTCCATCAAGGTCATGGCATTGATGTAATCATCCACAATGTGCTCATGAATGGCAAAGTCTTTGTAAGTGAACAGGCATTCAGAAGGGAGTTACAGAGAGGGACTAAATGTACCTTTACAAATGCCAGTGGAGTGCCTCATTGCTGAAATTTGCTGACATGGATTTTTTTACTTGCCAAATGCTGTTGAAGCATTTTTCAACCAAGAACCAAAATGGAAAATAAATATTATAGCACATGACATTTTATTTATTAAGCATCCTAATTAAAATGGTGCATGTGTGCAACATTTACCAAATAATTGGCTAACCTTCTCTCGTCATATTGGAATGATTCTGTATTTTAAGTAGAGCAAATCCTATATTTGTGATGACATGAAAAAAGTGTTGTAAGCGTTAAGGATGTTATCTGATTTAATGTATTGTTCAAACGATTGATTAATATTTCCTTCATTACCTGTTCTATGGCTTCAAGAAGTACAACCAAAACGTGGAGCTAACAAGACTCTATAATCCCAATAGACTCATTATATCTTGCTGTTGTTTGTTAGAAGACAACTGTGAATACTTGACTGCATTCAATGAAAAAAGTAACTCGGGGAGTGATTTATCTTGATTTTTTCTACATCGACACAACTAATTATATGTCTTTTGTGTACTGTTAAATTTGTTTATGACAGAAGATCTGAGAAAACCTTGCAAGCTGAAAATGCAAATTCCATCATATTTAATGTACTTGAAAAGAGGTTCACTACTTCAGGGACAATCTAATAAGAAATTTATCTCGATTTATCCAAATTCCTAAAATGCTCACTGCATTCAGACAACATATGTACTCATTCATAATTTGTTTCTCAAAACTAAAATGTGCTGAGAAAATGTTAGATACTTTTTACGTTTTTATTTTCTCCCATGATGTTGCTCGTGAAGTCAGAATATTTATTGTCTTACAATGGCAGAAACATTATGCCATGTAATACAAAATATTATATTATTTTGTACATCATTATTATGTGCCTTTAAGTGCACATGGTTTAGCTCTGTCTTTCTGAGGTTCTTTAAGGTCTAGTTGGCCTTAGGCAGATCTTAACAGCTGTTGCAAGTCAGAAGAAACCAACAGGCAAAGACTGACTTTCTTTTTCCATGTTTTTTTTAAGTGTGACAAAGGGTACATTTTTAATACAATGTTAGTAATCTTGTGAAATAGTTTCCACTTCTCCTGAAGGAACCTAGATTGATAATGCGTGAGCAAGTTATTAATAAGTAACACTTGACACTACTTGAATCCTTCTGTCACTTTGCTAACGATTGAGAGTAGGCTGAAAGGGTGTTAATTGGTTGGATTGGATTTGTTCTGATTTTTATGGACATAGCTGAACAATTTTCCACATTGTCAGGTAGATGCCAGTGTTGTATGTGTTTTGCAACTGTTGACTAGAGGCACAGCTAATTCTGGAGCATACGTCTTCAGCACTATAGCTGGGATATTGTTGATGCCTGTGGTCTTTAAACTCAGCCATTTTTTGATATGATGTGGTGAGAATTAAATTAGATGAACACGGCATCTCTGTGATGGTGATACCTCAGAAGGATGCCACTAGGGATCATTCACTCAGCATTTCTGGCTGAAGAGGGTTGCAAAACACTTTAGCCTGGTCTTTTGCGTTCACACATTGGGATCCACCATCACTGAGGATGGGGATGTACGTGGAACATCCTCTTTCTGTTAATTGCTTAGTTGTTCATCATTCACAATTGCTCGTGACAGGACTGTAAATTTTTGACCTGATACAATAATTGAGAGATCACTTGGCTTTTTCCATAGCATATTGCTTCCGCTGTTTAGTATGCATGTGGTTCTGTGCAGTAACTTTACCAGGCTGAATCCTCATTTTAAAGGAGGTGCAGCTCCAACAATGCTCAAAAAGCTTGACACCATTCAGGACAAACAGCTCGCTTGATTGGCACCCCATCCACAAACATTCGCTCCCTCCACACCGACGCACAGTGGGAGCAGTGTGTACTATCTAAAAGCTGCACTGCAGAAACTCACCAAGGCTCCTTAGGCAGCACCTTCCAAACCCATAACCACTACCATCTGGAAGGACAAGGACAACACCACCACTTAGAATTTCCCCTCCAAGCCACTCATCATCCTGACTTGGAAATATATCGCTATTCCTTCACTGTCGCTGGGTCAATATCCCTCCCAAACAGCACCTGTGGGGGTACCTACACCACAGGGACTGCAGCGGTTCACCACCTTCTCAAGGGCAATTAGGGATGGGCAATAAATGCTGGCCCAGCTAGCGATGCCCACATCTAGTAAATGAATTTTTAAAAAAAATTCAGGTAGGTCTGGTGCTGTTTCTTTTGTTCCTTACTTGTCCTATAACCAATCCCTTTGATCTTGCATCACCAACCCTTTTGTTGTTTAATCTCTCCTGCTTTCCAACCTATCACAGACCTTTCCTTTAAACTGTAACTATATTGTTGATATGAACAAGAACATTCCCTTTTGCTAATTTTCCAATTGCTGCCCCAACCACCACCCACCGCGCCCCCCACCCTGGCCATCTTTAACTTGTTTAAAATCTATTACATTTCTAACTTTTCTGATGAAAGGTCATCAACCTGAAACTGTTGATTCTCTCTCCAGAGATGCGGCCTGATCTGCTGAATACTTCCAGCATTTTCTGTATTTTGCTTTGTACTGGTGCTGTTTCCAGCACACTCTTTTACACATGTTCAAGTATCAGAAAAAATGGTTTTAAAATCCCTATGATGCGCCAATGGTTGAACTCACTGAAGGACAAACTCATAGTACCTCTGCTCGGGAGCTGTAAATAGATGCTGGTCAGGTATCAGAAGTTAGATTGGCAATGGGTAATCTTGCTCTCTAAGCTAACCTTATACTTGCTATCCTAGGTTAGACAGTGAAAATGGATAACAACTGTAAAACCCTCCCGCTGAGCATGCACCAGTGACCTGCATGATTTTGTGCAAATGGATGCAAATAAACTTCTGGTTGATAGAATTTTCTGATCCATGAAGAATTTTGCCATGTGCAAGGGGAGAAGCATTCAGAGCTACTTATGTACTTTCTATGACACCTGGCCTTTGGGAAATCCTGCCATTTATGTATACCTTAGAGTCTATGGATGTCCCTGGAGAAAATAATGAAGAAACTTGGTTTTACAAGCAGGTTTCAGATAACTTCTTGATATTTGTATAGAATGCAATTTGATAGATGTTACTGATGTATCATGTGGGAGCCTGGGATGAGCTGGAGGCAAAAATTTTCAGGGCGGCAGTAACTTTTATTGAAGATAGAAGTGATTTGTGCCCACTTTTCCAGTTTGTTACACATTTGTGTGAGAAGTTGGGGCATGACAGAACACACAAAATAAATCAGTCCGATTTACCAACCTGGCTACTGGGGCAGCTAAAATTCTATTTTCAATGTAACTGCTGAATGTATTTATGTTTCAGTTGAGCCTGGGGTTGTTTTCAGAATCCAACTTGCCAATTGGCAACAAATATAGGAGAATCCCACATGCACTGCTTGTAATTTTCTGATATGCGCAGGCAGCAGGCATGGCTGGTCACCATCTGGTATCCAAGGAAGCACTCAGAAACAGATTCTCTGCATTGTATCAAAATGGACAATAATACTTAAAAAAAAAAGCATGTGTCAACATTAAAAAAAATTTGCTCTGTTGAAAACTACACAGACAAACACAACATAATTGGTTTGATTACAGATTGTATTCACTGTACAGAATTGAAAGAACTAATTCTAAGCAACAGCAAATACTCAGTGGCGAAGGTTAAGGAGAAATTTAGTTGAGGGGTTCAAAATCATGAGCGTTGTAATGAAATAAATAAGAAACTGCCTTTCAGTAGTAGAAGGGTCAGGACCACGGGATAATTAGATTTCTGACATTTGGCAAAGGAGCCAGAGGTGAAATGAAGAGAAGTTGTTTTATGCAGCAAATTCTTATGATCTGGAATGCACTGCCCGAAATACTAGTGGAAGCAGGTCCAATAATAACTTTCAAAAGGGAAGTATGCAAATACCTGAAGGGGAGAATTTGCAGAGCTATAGAAAAAACTAACAAAACCAAAGTCAATGTGGATCAGGGAGAAACTTTCCAGTGGCTGGAGTTGATCTTGGCACAGAGGAAGATGGATGTGATTGCTGGTGGGTCTATCACCTCTGCTTCAAGACATAGTTGCAGGAGTTCCTCAGAGCCATGTCCTAGAGCAGCCATCTTCGGTGAGTGAAGCTAATTGGATGGATTTTACGTAGAGCCAGCACAGGTACCATGAGCTGAATAGCCTCATTCTGTGCTCTATCACTATGATTCTATGATTAACTATTGAACTACCTTGAAGATTAAAACAGAGCAAAGAGCAACAACAATATTACAGAACATATTACACCACAATAAACATGTTTTGCATCACTTTAAATACTGTACCATAAGCTTGCCTTCAAAATGATAAAATTGACATTCTCTTTCAATAAAACTGACAAAAGCATTGGGAAGAATTTTTCATCCCGCGCCCGACCTGAATGGGAATGAAATAGTGCATGATGACGCGGGTGAGTGTCCTGATGTCATCGGGCACTCTCACGATCTTTTGGTCAGCAGGCACACGCCAGAGCCGGCAGCGCACTCGCCAACAATTAGAGGCCTATTAAAGCACTTAAGTAATTAATTAAGCTGCATTTTTTTGCTGCTTGCTCAATCATTTGGGCTGGAGGAGGTTTCCAACACTTACTAAAAAAAAATTAAAAATTTTTAACATCCTTTTTTACATGCCCCTCTTCATGTGACTGAGTCAAATGTGGGGACATGTTTATCTCATATGTAAAATATCTATTTTTGCATTTAAAATCCGTCAACTTCCTGAGGCAGCTCTGTGCCTTGAGGGAGCTGTTAGTGTGCGCTCCCCTGTGCATGCACACACTTAAGTTCTCGCGCTCGTCCCACCCCACCCGGGAGCACGATTGCAGCTGGTGGTTGGCCTCGTGACCGTTCCAGGGCCCACCCGACAAGGGGAAAATGGGGAAAATCCTCCCCATTATCTGCACAGCCGTCTGACTGAGAGCTACTAATCAATTTACTCATTAACTAAACTATACAATCATCCCGAAAGATATTGTGAGGAGAGAGAGAGAGAGAGAGAAAGAGAATGAGAATGAGAGAGATATAAAGGCTAAACAAGTTGCAATTGAAACAGAAAATGCTGGAAAATCTCAGCAAGTCTGGCAGCATCTGTGGAGAGAGAAACAGAGTTAATGTTTCGAGTCCGTATGACTCTTCAGGGCTCCCTCGTATGGACTTGAAACGTTAATTCTGTTTCTCTGTCCACGAATGCTGCCAAATCTCCTGAGCTTTTTCATAATTTTCTGTTTATATTTCATATTTGCAGCATCAGCAGTATTTTGCTTTTCTGCTAAAAAAGATGAAGATGCTGCAAGAGCACTCTAAAACTAACCTTTTGCTTGTCTAAGAGATTGAGGTGAACAGTGAGTGAGACCAGAAATCAGAAAGAGAGAAGGACAAGTATCACAAACTGGGGTTAATACCAGCAAAAAAAAAAGGAGCTGGGGAAAAGCACTGCACTATTTTTCTGCCTGGATATCTACAACAATGGAAACTTGATGAAGGGAAAGCCTCCAGTGAAGTTGTAAATAGGAAACCCTTAAAAATGCTGCAGATTTTATAGACAAGTGATTTTGGCTTTTCAAAGACCCTTCTTTGATATTGCTTTCTTTAAAACCATGAACGTTTAGGTTACTTAAGTCTTTGTGGAAGTTATTATCTTTTGTGGCACCAGATGGTTTGGCCATTGGACAGGAGGAGCTGCAGTGGGAAGCCAGACAAGCTCGTCTGCCCGAGAGGTGCTTTATGTTTTCCTGCCAGCATCATTGCACCCACATACACACGCGTGACTTATTTCAGTTTGGTGATTTTATGTTTGGAGAAGGCTTCACTTTTCAAAGAAGATTGCTTCACAAATCCCAGTGTCAGCATTATCAGACATGAATATCTGACTAAATCTTCAGTTGGAAGATTTTTCAGAAGAACACGATTTACTATACATAGTATTGCATGAAAGAAGCCTTGCCAGGTTGATCAAGAAACATTGCTACTTGTTCAGCAGCACCTGCCAAGATGCCATCAACTATTTCTGTGGGCCTTGAGAAGCCTACCTGGGATAACAATAGGGACCTATTTTCTCAGGATCTGACTCAACAGAGAGGCAAAGGCTGAGCATGTACCACCTACTGTAAGGACACTTGTAGTTATCTTATAACATAGAGTTTGCATTTGTGCAGAGATAGCAACAATCAGCTATGGCCTAAAGCTTGGCTGCATCTCCTTGCAAGGACACTGCAGTGCTAACTTATGGAATGGTTTTGTGGGTGGTAGCTTTTGCAGCACAACTTCAACTTTTAGCAGCAATCACACAGTACTTTAATTGCTGGACTGCTCAGTCACTTATGTGCAAAATCATGCCTATCTACTCCTACCTCAATCTAGGGGTCCCTTTCTCTTCATTGTAACCTGTCACTTCTCAATTCCCCTGCTCCTTCAGCCATGGCAAAAGTGGCAGATGAGCTGAGATTACTTTTAAGACTGATTGGAAGCTTTCTGAATCTTTGTTCACATTGTGACACTCCCTTTTAAATGCTTCCGTCTCTTTAAATTCCACAGATGTAATTTTTCTCTCCTGCCACAAATGCCATCTCCTGTCCTGTCTGAATTTGCACCTGGAATTGTGAGCAACGCTGCAAATGTGTTTGGACTGGAAAATTAGCCCTTGACATTCTGATAAGTGTTAATGCAGCACAAACCAAATAAGAGCTGACATATATCAGCAACCCTGACACAATGAAACTCAAACTTCTGAAACAGGCATAGTCAGAGAGGAGATGTATTTAAAATTTGATTATCAGATAGGAAGAAATCTGAGCCAAACATTTTTTAGAAAGTTAAAAAGAAATCCAATAAACACACACCCCAAATAAAATACTGTCAAATTCCAAATAATTCTGTTCTTTGGTATATGTATATTCAGTTTGGCATTTAGTAAAAATATGGAAGGTTGTGAATGCCAGTTTTATTTCATATGGGGTGCCAAAACAGCAGAAAATTGTCATCTCATTGAAAATGGTTGAATATTAATCCAAGTCCTGAAGAAGATGGGCTGGATTTCTGAGTTGGGAAGACTCAGCAGAGCTTTAAAAATGATGGACAGGACCCAATGCTGGGATTCCCAGCCCCATTCCCGACATACCCAATTTTCATCAATGTGGGAGTGCAAGGTGCGGGCTGTTGCAGGTCGCAAGCCTGCACCCTGCATTCCCAACGTGGCCAACTCCATTGCAAAGATAGACATCTCCTAGTCCTCCACTCATAGAGTTGGGCCAACTTTTCAAGGACTTGTGCTTCACAGCCTTACAGAGGAATCATGAACCACAGTCTGGATGAGGGATCCTTTTGAAATGTAAGCTCAAAAAGATTTAACCATGCCACCTTGGCAACATATGCCACTCAACCAACTTCCAATGACCCTCCATGACCCTCTACTGACTCCCAATGGACCCTCATACCCTCCATGCCAACCTATGACATTTCTGTGGCCTTTCACCTAGTGTACACTCATTTCACCATAGTAAGAACGACATGTGTGGAAAAACCTTTTAAAAATTCATAACTTTCTTTAAAAATGCAGCATTTACTACCATATAACAGCGTCAATCATCTAGACCTTGGAAGCATCACTGGCAGAAACTACAAGCACTTGATATTTCTTTATCTTTGTAAATAAACTTTGCGCAACTGACAAAATATATCTAACAGAGCTGTAAATCAAGCAATGTTTTCCCTTGTGTGCAGCTCTTTCAACAGACTAACGTCCTGCCTGGGCTATCAGCCAAGAATGCATAATGAGGGTTGGCTGAGAGTCCAAGAAATCCAGGGAAGTTTCCCAACTCCTGCTACCCATACCGAGGATGAAAATATAGTCCGATGTGTCAGTATGGTAACTCACCATAACACATAATCCCCAGTGTACATTTAATAAATATAGTCAGCAGGCCTAAAAGCACAGAAGAACTAATGTTTTTATTTTAGAAAATCAATATTTAATATCAAATGTGTTACTGATTTTCTTACAGATGAACATTATTATTCACTCAATTCGAATATATTCCAGCATGTCACTGTAAAATATTGTTAGCGAGCTCTTTTATTAGTAAGGCTGGTTCGCTTTCATGCTTGCTAGTTTTGTGATCAGTTACTTACATATTAGTCATTTATTGGCGACTACAGAAACCAGTTTTGAGATTCTTTTAAAAATAATATAGAATAAATTTGTGAATAAAATGGTTTACCTCTATGACCAATTCTCTTTAGCTTTTTTGAATCTAGTAATTAGATGAGCCTTACACATCAGATTGAATTCTTGTCCTCTGTTGAATTAGTTAAGCTTGGTTAAGGCAGCAGATGACTGCTATTAGTGCCATGGGTTGAGTTGGGGGTGTGGGGATGTGTGGAGAGGGAGGGTTGGGGGGAGTAATTTAATCAGGGTTCTCCTGACCATTATCCAGTGTCCTTGCCAGTCATGAATGTGGATATCAGCTGATGATAGCATTAGGCTTATTAATTGTCTGTAAACACTCACTATTAAGCTCACATGAGGATAAATTGTGCTTCAACAAGATACAAAATCTGTTAAATAGGCTGGTTGATAGGCCCAGGTCCCAGAAAAGAACCAACACTTTCAAATGAGGAAATACGATATATATTATTGAAAATGTAAACAGAAAAATATTACCTGGACAAAATATTTAAATGTTTTTGTATTTCTATTAATTGGAGTTGGTATAATTGAGCTTCAGTTGGCATATAATAATATGTTGTGAAATAAAATAATCCATAAATCATATTATTCAAGATTTTTAAAATCCAAAGCTACCTTGATCTTAAATGAAAATTTATTCATCTTCTTTAACCTGTCAAGAATTCAGGGAATAATTAACATGGAATAATGCAAAAGTAGTAATCACATCAAGGTGCTTACATAACATTATATGCATATATGAGATTAAGGTTTTGATCTCTGAAATCACTGCCAGGAATATTAGCTTATGTTGTATATCTTGACTTGTGCTAGGTAATTTGTTGCCTGTTGATAGTCAGGACACCATGCGATTGATTTTCGATGACACTCTTCAGGCAATTAGGGTAGATTTTCCTGCTCCTCCTCTCTTCTTACATGATCCAGGGGTACCTCTAAGACACACCTACTCCTTGACATTAAAACAAGGTGTAGCTACATGTAATCAGAAAATTCCAACTAGGTATCATCATCATGGGGAAGGGGGGAGGTGTGGATGGAGGTGGGAACAGTGTTTTAATCTTTAAAGATTTCCCACCTTCCAATTTTCATATTGCTCCTGGCACCCATGAAGACAATTCGTGAGTGTTTAAGACCAGGTTGCAGTGGGACCCAGTCAATATTCACCTTAGGAAAGGAGATAGGCAGTTGGAAACACCCCTCCTGCCTCATCTGCATTGCTCTGACAAGATCCATGTGTACAGGTTTGTAAAAGATTTAAAAGATATAAAAATTGGAACATAGGTCAACAAGATCAACTGACAGCATGACGTAAAATTATTTCACACCAATGGATGAATAATTTTTTTTGTAATTAATGAAACTTTATTGTGTGATAAACTCAGTCAATTATGAGAAATTAAGAGCATGCAATTTTTGAAAAGATATACTCTGCACCGCTAAGATAATTCACATTTGCACCAAGTTTTAAACTAAGTTTTCGGCTCAGTGATAAAGCAAAGAAAAGGGCTTGTTAAATTGTAGTGCCAGATAATATTTTAGCCTCCTCATGCCATAAAATTCTCTAGGATAGGATAACTCCTGAGTTGGATGAAAAGTGAGGTGTTGGCACGGATGGATTGCTGAGTCATTCATTAGGTTGTATTCCCAGATTGATCACCTATTAAACTAAACTTTAGCATCCAAGAGAAAAAAAATCACATTATCTTTTCAGTTTTTTTTTCTCCAGTGATTATCATTTATTCTAGGAAATTAAATAGATTGGTGGCATCAATTGTGGGCAAAATGTGTAGAATCCGTTGAATGAACCCACTTGATGGGAAAAATGGTCTTTCTTATTTAATAATATTGTTCTCAATGTCTGGATTCAGATAAGGAGTAGAAGGGTACATATCTGGCTAAAGGATAAGTGGCAGAGCGTAGAAGTGAACAGAAGTTTTGTTTTTCTGACTGGGGAATGTAATGGGGTCCCCGAGATGTCTACATTAGGGCCAGCATCTGCAGTATTTTGCTTTTGTCTATATTAAGACCACTGCTTTTCTTGTTCTATATAAATGACAAGGACCTGAATATAGGGAGTGCAACTGCAAAGTTTGGGAATGATACAAAACTTGGCAGGTTAGTAGATAGTAAGGAAGATAGTGATTAGTATGTTGGTTTTGACTCACTAAGAAACCGTTGCAGAGACATAGAAATGTCTGAACAATTGGTTTATTGTAAGAACGTAACTATTTACAGAAGTACAAGACTACACGTATTACCCAGTCTAAGCCATAAGCATTCTTCTAGACTCCTGAGCCTGAATACTTAGTTTGTTGGGCGGGTGTGATCAGCAGGCCCGGGATCAGCCGGACACAGACCACTGTCCGCGATTGTCCCCTGGCCGCGATTTCACATGCTGAAAAGCTCAGTGGTGCCAGGGCAGGGGCAGGAAGAAGGCAGGCGATAATATCAATGCGAGCATGGGCAAGTGCTGAGAGAAAGCTTTCTGAAGGCAGAGAGCTGCCTCAGGGAGCTGCAGTCCTGAAAACCATCAAATAAACTTTCAAAAAGCCAGAAAAAAATGTCCAAGCATCAGAATCAGGCATCTGAAAATATAGATGATAAAAATGCTGTCCACAGATTTTTATTTTTATTTTATTTCATAGCAGAAATCTCATCCCGCCCTTGGATGAGGTTTCATGAAAAATGTTAAGGCTGCCTGGCCAATTCACCCGTCCGCCAACCATAAGGTTGGACAGACTACGAAAAATTGGAGTCAATTGCTCTGTTAATGGGCTTAATTGTTGGCGGGCGGGTTTCTGACTTTTGCGCACACTTGCCGACCGAAATATCGTGACGTGAAGACGCTCGCCCGATGTCATCTCACGTCTGATCAAGTTGGATGTGCACCTGCCCGCCCAATCAGCGTAAAATTCTGCCCCTGGTAATATGACTTTCTCTTATATCATCATGTGGGTGGTGCTGTTCCTCCAGTCCCAAACATTGTGTTTCAGCCCTGAACTACAGCTCCCCCATAACCCCCCCAAGCCATTGTCCAAATATATTTTACATTTATATTTATATACTATGTCTTCTTCCCCCCAACTCTCTGACTTCATAGGTTTAATCGGTCTGGAGGTTTCGAGACTCTCCCTGATCATGTGAGGCTTGGAAGATCGTTAGCCTCCCCTTGGGCTTCTTTGCTTTGACTTGGTTGGTCTTCCGTAAGTGTTACAGTACCTGGTGCACTGTTAGTTTGACACTCAACATCTGGTTTTCCCAAATGTATAATGGAAGGTTCTCTTATCTGGGTCTAGACTTGATCCTCTTTTTCCTCCCCTTGCTGTTGTACCTCTCTTGATTCATTGTTTCTCCCTCCTGATTGGATTTTGTGGGTTTATCATTTTCTTTTCATTGACTATGTTCCTTATACTTGTTTGTTGAGTTGTCCCTGGTTCCTTTTGATGGTTTTGTCTGCCTTTCCTTATTTCTGGAATGATGACTCTTTGTAGCCTTTGGTTCATGAAGTTTTGGGGAATCCTGGACTGCTGCCTCTGGAACTAATTGTTTAGGAAACTGTGAAGAAGGCACTTGATCAACATTTTGCTTTCCCTTAAATTCCAGTAACGCTGGTGTAGCAGGAAGGTCAGTGTCCTTCAAAATGGAAGAGGTGGATATTGCCTCGTTCAGTTCTGTCTCTGGTCCTGGTCTTGTTTTATGCTTCCACCTTGGACCTCCACTTTTGGTGGATGGATAGGTGTGGATGCACTTACCAAGGGGTTACCACCATTAGATGCAAGTGGCATTGTACCAGTATATCCTATCACCTGGGTTTCATCTTTCAGCCTCTCTGCCAACACACCAAGTGATGAAGGATCATGGTCGCACTCAGGTGTTCATTGGTCCAATTGGTTTGTTACCACTTCGACCTCAAGGATGAGTGTCAAATAATCAGCATTGAAGTCCCAATCAAGGTCATCATTTGGACAGTTTGAGGGCTCTGATTTGGTAACATCAATGATTGTCTATTCCTTGACATCTTCCATTGTCTTGATGAGGTTGATGTTGACACAGATATTCCGGCTCAGGAGAGAGAATGCGTGACTGCGAATAACATAGTTTTTCCAGTATCTGTTTGTTCCTGTATTGGAGCGTTACTTGTAACATGCCTATGGCTGGTAGTTTGATCCCTCCTGGGCCATATAACTGGGTTGTAGGTGGCTTCAGGCCTTGTTTTACTATCCACAGCTCTTTATCAGACTGGACTGTTATACGTGCTCCTGTATCCCATTTGAAATTAGTGATGTGTCCATTGACATAAATATCCACATTTTAATATAAATCTTGGATCTTTGATTTTGCCTAGGAAGCATTGTTTTTTTTTTGGTGAGACTCCTCTATTTCATTGATGTCCTTGTGTGCGAAGATTTTCTCATGATCTCTGGATATCTGGAGTATTATTTCTGCACATCTTTCCAAAATGTCCCAATGTTTTACAGTGAAAGCATTCAGCAGTTTTTGCAGGACACTGTTCGCGTCTGTGGGCCTTTTTTGTGCCACAGTGCAGGCATGGTTTATTGGCATCTTGAACTTTTGTCCCATAAGGTATTTTTTGTCCTTGAGTGTCTTTGGCATTCCTTTGTTTAATAAGCTGTACCATCATTGGGAGCTTTCTGAACCACAGTTTGTCCTCCCCTGGCTCTGTTTTGCTGATGGATCTTTGATTATCTGACTAACGGTATCACCTTCTCCAAAGTTAAGTCTTCTTTGGATTGCAGTAGGTCAAATAGGGTGTCTTAGGTCACCCTGACTACAGTGCTGTCTCATATCAGATTTAAAATCACCATATTCACAGCCTTTAGCCAGTCAATACAGATCATTGATTCACCAGGTTTCAGGACACGTTTGTTAAACTTGGATTGTTCTAATATCTTGTTACTTCTAGATTAAAATAATTATCAAAAGCTTTTAAGGCCTTGTCGAATTTGTCTGCTGTTTCATTGATGCCTTGTCTGCTATCACATCATCATCAATTGCTCCAATAGAGTGCAATAATATATTGACTTGTTCAGTCTCTGATTTATTGTTTAATCTGGATGCAATTCTTAATTTTAAAAACCTCTTCCTCCATCGTGCTCAGTTTTATGTCAGATCTGGCCCTTTGATGTGCCCAAATCAGTCTAGTAAGGTAAATTTAGAATCCATACCTGTTTAAAGCTCTGAGGAGGTTTGCCTGGAATTTTTAAACTTCTGTTGCAATATTGGAGTTTTCCCATACTAATCAGGCTTGATACCTGCCACAGTCACTGAACCTTTCTGGTAGCTATTCCTAAATATTGCTGATTTTCTAAATAATCATTGGAAGCAATGATTAAGGCCAGTTCACTGCTTTTCTCCTTTTGTGGAATTGTTTTGAGCAACCATTTTGTTTTTCCATTGCTGCCATGCAGTCGCTGTGTGTAATGATGTCAACCTCAGATGCGAAACCCTTTTCAAGGCCTGCTCACCCTTCCTCGATCATCACCAGGTTCTTTGACTCTAATATTAGATCAGAATTTTTCAAGGACCACCATGTGTCACAATGTAGCCCTTAGTAAGCTGAACAATTGATTTCTTCTCTGCCTCTCAGCCTCCAGATCTTCTATGGAGCTCTTCTTGCAATTTTTAAATGTCTTACCAAAGTCTTCAACCTTGGCACCTTTTTTTTAGGTCAGACTTGCAAAACTTTTTTAAAGTTGATTTTCAGAGATTTCAGGGTCCGTCAGTGCTGCCACCATGCCGTATGTTGGTATTGATTAGCTAAGGAATGGCTGTGGAGACGTAGAGATGTGTGAATAACAATTGGTTTATTGTAAGAACGTAACTATTTACAGATGTACAAGACTACAGGTATTACTCAGTCTTTCTAGACTCCTGGTCAGGTGATTCTCTCTTACATCATCATGTGGGTGGTACTGTTTCTCCAGCCCCACACATTAACTCTTTCAGCCCTGAACAGCCTAATACTACAGATAGTCGCAGACTTCAGGAGGATACAGACAGACTGGCAAAATGGCCAGATACATGGCAAATCCAGTTTAATGCTGGTAAATGTGAGGTGTTACACTTTGGGAGGAACATGGAGAGGTAGTATAATCAAAACATACTATTCTGAATAGAATTTAGGAGTAGAAGGCTGCGTATTGACAAAGCTTTGAAGGTAGCAAGGCAAGTTGATGCAGTTAAGGAAGTGTTTTGGGTACTTGGCGTTGTAAATTGAATACAAAGCAAGGAAGTCATTCTAAAGCTTCACAAATCACGAGCTAGGCCTCAGTTGGAGTCTGGCATCCAATTCCAGATACCACACTTTAGGAAAGATTTCAAGACCTTGAAGAGGATACAGAGGAGGTTTAGCAGGATGATAGCAGTGTGAAGGATTTCAATCATGTAAAGAGATTGGAATAGCTGGGTTTTCACTCTTTAAAGCAGAGAAGGATAAGGAGAGGCTTAGTAGAGGAACTCAAATTTATGAGGGGCTTTGATAGAGCAATTAGGGAATAACTATTTCCTCTGGCAAACTGGTTGGTAACCAGATTTAGGTCACAGATTTAAAATAGTTTGCAAAAGACCTAAAGGGGAAACGAGGTGAATTTTTTTCACACTGAGGCTTGTTAAGATCTGGGATGGAATATCTGAAAAAATGGTGGAAGACGATTCAATAGGAACTTTCATAAGGCAATTAGACAAATATTTGAATTAGTCTAGTCTGACAGGAGGTAAAAGCTGAGATGTAGGACTAAATTGAACAGCACTTTCAAAGAGCTGGCATAGCACGATAGGTGATGTGGCCTTCTTCTATACTGTAAGATTTTATGAAGGACTGCCAGCAAGAAAGTGACGCAGATGGCCACTACATATATAGTATTTTTATTCCCAAGATCTGTTTGGGTAGTATGTTCGTCCTGAATAAAAAATTCCTGTTCATTCTGGTGTGAGTGGGAGGGCTTAGTTTTATTCTTTCACAGGATGTGAACCTCACTGTCAAGATCAGCATTTATTACCATCCCTTATTGCTCCAGGGAAGATGGTGCTGAGCTGCCCTCTTGAACCGCTGCAGTCCACGTGGTTTATTTGGATCCACAGTGCTACTGATATATGTTTGTGTTTCTTGTAGGCCATTAAAATCATAGGTGAGCAAAATCTTCTATCCCAGTTTTTAAAAGCATTTATCTCTCATTCTGAGGATATTTCCAAATAAGTATGGCATGTTATAAGCTAGGTTACAATAACAGAAGCCTGATCACCAAATCTGAAAAACAAGGAATTAAAAAGGTCTCATAAAGGGCGTGAACATGGAAGGCAGATAACATGAAGAGACATAATAAAGGATTTTAATAAACTCAAAATGCAACAAAAGCAGATAAAGAGAGGGTAAGGCTGATTAGATGCCAAGGAAATCTTTTGGAGGCTGAAGAGAGTTGAACTTGCAACATCTCCACAACTTTGGTGATTTCTTGCACCGTCCTAAATCAAAAACTACATACATAATGACACAGAGATTAGACCACGCAGACTCTCGCCTGTTCTGCCATTCAGTGGGATCATGGTTGACCTATATCCTGTCTCCTTCCACCTGCCTTGGCTGCTTATTCATGTATACCTTTGGCTAGCAAAAATGTCCCTCAGATTTAAAATTATTAATTCAACTAGCATCTAATTATTTTTGTGGAGAGAGTTCCACATTTCTACCTTGCTTTATATGAAGAAGTGTTTCCTAACTTTCCCTGAATTGCCTGGATCTGACTTAAGGTTATATTCCCTTGTCCCAGACTCCAAACTATTTGTCTTCTACCACCTGACCAATCTCTTAACCAGGTCAATAATTTGTCTCCAATTCCATGAGCTTTAATTTTAACAAACAGTCTCTTAGGTGGAACCTTATGGAATTCCTTCTGGAAGTCCACATAAATTACACCCATTTACATTTCCTCATCTATTGGGTACATTAAGCATGACCTGCCCTTTATGAATCAATTTTGGCTTGCTCTTGTTCGCTCAAATTTCTCAAAGTGCTCAGTCACTCTGTCGTTAATTACAGATTCCAATAACTTTTCCATGACAGATGTTAGATTGACAGGTCTATAATTTCCTACTCTCTCTCTCTCTCTCTCTCCCCCTCATTTTTCAATTTTCCCATCTAAAGGAACAGGTTTGAGAAGATTATGGTTAAAAGCATTTGAAATTTCCACCCCAATTTCTCTAAAATGCTGGAGTGGAAGCCATCAAATCCTGGGAATTTATCAGTCTTTTGTTCCATTATTTTTACTAATGCTGTGTACTTGCTTACGTTAAATTTGGTGAATTCTGGTCCTTGATTCATTATTAATTTCCCTGGATTGTCAGCTCTATTGTGATTTAAATTGGATAGCCCCCACTGAGAAAGAGCCTGGGGATTGCCATGCGTGATTAACCCAGGCCCACTCAATGTCATAAAGGCAGCACAATATCTTCCTGCTGGCTGCATGCAGAAATCATGAAACGAGCAGCCAGAGCTAATCATGCTGTTTGCCAACTGCATGACCAGTAAGGGGTCCAAAATTGATATTTGCTAGTGTTATTTAAAGTTGGACAACACTGTTTAAATTAAAGGGGGGTGCATTGTGGCTGGAAAAAGTGTTGGAAATCCTGAGGGAGGTGACTCTGACCTTGTGAAAGTGAGAATAATGGCTGGACATGGGGGAGAGCAAAGCACCCAGGTTTTCTGATGCTGCACTGGTGGCCTTACTGCAGAAGGAAGAAATGAGGAGAACAGCCCAAATCTTCAATGGTTCAGGAAGCCCCCAGACATATGGTGGAAAGGCATTGGAAACAGCTTGTGCCCACCTGAGGCAGGATGTCCCACTTCATATAGCTGCCGTCCAATCAGAGGGCAGGACACTCTTCAGTCTTAGCATTGCCACCAAGGCTGGTGGCCTTTTCTGGGACTGCAGTAGGTCCCAGACCAAGAGCTGTG
Source organism: Carcharodon carcharias (assembly GCF_017639515.1). Lineage (NCBI taxonomy): Eukaryota > Metazoa > Chordata > Chondrichthyes > Lamniformes > Lamnidae > Carcharodon > Carcharodon carcharias. The sequence goes on along the minus strand of NC_054477.1, from coordinate 87,922,846 downwards.
CTGGAGGCTCAAAGTAAAGGTAAGTGAAGCAGGCTCACTAGGGCCTGTCAAACAGTCCCTGGCGAGGTAGGGAAGGTGAAATGATTGAGAGGCAAGTGGAGATTATTTGGGGTAGGGGGGGTGACTCTTGCCACTCAGGGGGACCCGCTATGGGGCACAGGCCAAACAGGAGGGACTCTTCCAAATCTGTAGGCCTGGTGGCCTCACCGTGTGGCATCGCCCTCTCCCCACCCCCACCTCCCCAACTGGTAAAATACCAAAGACAGCAGGAAATGGCCATTAATTTGCCACTTAAGGGCCTCAATTGGCCTAAGCATAGGCAGGCTGCCCAGCACTGGTAAAATACAGGCAGAGGGAGATAGGTAACAGGCATAGCAACCCCTGCCATTCCACCTGGTTTTACGCACCCCTCCCCACTCCTATTGTAATATGCATTTAAGGTATAGCAGCATTCCATTCCCTCAGAAGGAAGTGTGATCTGTTTTAGTTTCATTGTTACTTTTAAACAGAGTACACACATGCCGCTCTGCAGCTCTGATGTATTCAACTTTATGCCTCTCTATAAATGTTCCCATGTGCATAGTCCCAATAAATGAACTCACTGGTGCCTTTATATCATTATATAAACACAGCATGGTGTGCAGCAGTGGTTCCTTCTAAACAACATGGTGCTCAACCTGGCAGCAAGATTCAGCACAGGTACAACATGGTAAACAGTCTTAGATCGTGCTACGTGGCATGAGATGGGCCCTCGACATTTTGGTCAGACCGCAACGAAGCTGCAAAGTCAAAGAGTTTTGAAATCGCAGTGTGCTGACTGCTGAAAAGCTTTGAAGACATAGTGTTCAAATAAAGAGCTGGTAAGCAAATAGTACACTCGCAGTGAGATTGCAGGACATAGCCTGTCAGTTCCACGAGTGGGACAGAGCATCAAGAGGACCAGCACTGTGTTAGCTCAGTCAGGAAAAGCAATTGACTAGGGTGTGGACCAGATCGAGAGTGAGCAAGGGAGACTCAAACAACAAGAAAAATTTTAAAACTTGTAAAAATCGGACCAGAGATTCTCATGGGCGTATCTTCAGAAAAGCACACAAAAGCGGCTACAGTGATGCTCATCCCAAGTACTAAAAGAGAAGTAAGATTGTCAAAATGTCCAAAGAATTCCTCAGTTTGAATTGGGATGCAGCTGACTTACCATCCGAATTCAAAATGTGTGAACAGCATTCAGAGCTGTGGTTTCTTGATTCAGGTATGTCTGAACTAGACAAGCAAGCCACAAAAATTTGCCTAAAAATTGGGAATGAACTTCTACACAGGCTGAACATGTCAGGATTAACAGCAGAAGAGCTAAAAGATCCCCAAAGGATATGGACTACATTGAAGACTGGTTCAGAGCCAAGTTAAACTTCTGTATTCATCAACTAGAGTTCATGTCATTTTGACAACAGCAAATGCAGAGAAAAAGGTATGCACTGTAATTTTTCAAACACAGAGCTAGCAGGTAGAATTGTTGAGTTGGTGATCGCATCCACTCCCATGGAAGAATTCCAGAAGGATCTCCTAGACAGCCCAAAACATATAGCATCAAAGAGTTATTCAAAGATGGATGAAAATACAAAACAATCCTCACAGGTCGATGAAACTTAGAGGTCTTAAGCACACCTCCAAATGTTGATGTGTTTACTAGAACACCTAAGCCTAGCAAGACATGTGGAAGGTATGGCCTTCTGCATGCACCGTGAAAATGTGCAGCTTTCCACAAATTCTGCAAAGCATTTAGCAGAAAAGGCCATTAGCAGTGGCAGTGCACTAGGGCAAAGGCTGATGTAGCTACAAAGAGCTGGCACCAAAGACCGTACACAACAAGTACCTTCAAGCAAGAATGCCATCCAGTATCCAGTCAGAAGCATCTACATGAGGTGATTGACAAAGCAGAAAATGGCAATGATGTGCACGACAAGACGAAGAGCAGGGAAAACATTTCATACTGTAAATCTCGTGCAAAACATAGATGTGATCTCGCCATCCAAAGTCTTTGCCAAGATCCAAATTATCTGCCTGAAGAAAGTTGGTAACTATGCGTTATTTGCCAAAATTGGCAAATGCAAACATGCTACCTCTGCAAATTCTAAGCGACATGTATCTACAGTCATGGAAGGCAATGACGAAACCTACTACTGCACAATTTTCAACATTCAACTGTTTACTCATTCCTTGCGCAGATTCCGTAGTCCTGGAGTGCAAGTACAATCAATCCTCCTGGGTGTCACAGATGTTCTACATCATGGAGACTAAAGGCCCAGCAATTGCAGGTCAAGCGGCATACCATAATCTCTCACTAATCACAACCCATGGAATTTATTAGACATCGCAAGGCAGATCAACCTCAGACTACCCCTATCGCCTCAGTTCGCAAAATAACATTGAAATATCTGGAATGTTTTGACCAAATTGGCAGTTTCACGAGAGCTGCAACATTACACTTGCAGGAGAATTCAGGTATGTCAACTGATATGGTATACTTTGCATAACATAAATGCCAGTCAATGCAGAAGAAACAGTGAAAGATTCCACATTACAAAAACTGTGGCAAACCTTCATTGAGGTATGGCCTGATTCAATTCAGCAAGTCCAGGAACATGAGAGACCATTTTGGCCTTATTGGGATGAGCTAGGCATTTCCCAGGGAGTCATTTTTAAAGGCAGACAGGTCATCATACCGGAATCTTTGTGACCTGATATTATTCAATGACTTCATCACTCAAACATGGGCATAGGCTGGACAAGAAGATTTGCCGGGTATGAACAATGATATTGAAGTCATCATCAAGAAGTGTGAGGCATGTCATGAGCATATGCAAAGTCAACACAAAAAACATTGATTCTGCATGAAGTTCCTACCCATCCTTGGTTCAAAATCACATCCGACCTCTTTCATGTCCATGGCATTGACCTCATCATCATCGTTGTCTGCTTTACCCAGTACCCCATTATTTGACAATTGCACAATATATCAAGCACAACTGTTGCACACACTAAGTGCTATTTTCAGATTATTTGGTGTGCCTAGAGATATCATTCTGGATAACAGTCTGCAATTTATTAGTAAGCCATTTCAAGGTATGTGCGAGTGGAATATTGATCACACTATTTCTTCACATTACCCTAAATCGAACAGTTTGGCTGAAGGAATTAGTTGCATGGTGAAATTCCTAATTCGTTAATGTAGACAAACCAAGCAAGATCTGACAGTGACATATTTATGTGCAACTATTCCATCACCGGCAGAACTCATGTTTGGTAGACCAGTGCATACCAATTTACCTACTCTTACCAATTCTACTCTCTCAGAAACTAGACAGCAACTTTTAAAACTGCAAAAGAAGATAACCAACATACACCATAAAAATGTGGGCACAGAATTGCCAAGTTTACAGTTGGGGAAACAAATTCACATCCAGGATCCCACAGAAGGTACATGGCAGCCAGCCGAGGTGACAAGGATTTGTTTAGATCCAAGGTCTAATGAAGTCATTACACACAAAGGTGCAATGGTGAGGATTAACCGAGGACTAATCAGATCTAGTCCAGCACCTCAACCACCATACAGTCCTATTGCAACCAGGACAAGTTCCTGAATGAAATCAGGAGCAACATCCAAGAATGACAACCCCACAGATCACTGTGAGCAATTAAAGACACCTCCAGGTAAGGTTACCATTACAAGGTCTGGGCATACCAGCAGATTACCTCTATGCTTCAGAGACTCAGATGCATCTGTTCTATACACTTGTGTAATAGTAACTAAGCATGGACATGTATTGTACATAATTATACTTCTTTGGAAGGGGGGAATTATCTTTGAAAATATAGAGGGATGTTGTAATATGCCTTTAAGGGATTGCAGCATGCTATTCACTAGAAAGGAAGTGTGTCATGCCATCTTGTTTCAGTTTCACTTTTGCTTTTCTGCAGAGTACACACACACAGCACTGACGTCTTCAAGCTTTATGCCTCTGTATAAATGTTGCCATGTGTATAGTCTCAATAAGTGAGCCCACAATGTGTTTTCACAATCCCTTATGAGTGATTGGTGCCATTATATTATTATAAAACACAACAACCCCCATCTGCCAGTCCACTCCGGGGGTATGAGGAGGCACTAAAATTCCAGCCATAGGAGCAAAAGTAGACCACACAGCCTGTCAAGCCCATTCTTTGATTCAATATGATCATGGCTGATTTTGGACCTCAACTCTACTTTCCTGCCCACTCCCTGTATCCCTTGATTCCCTGAGGCCAAAAATCTATCTTAGCTTGAAAATAATCAAAGATGGCACATCCACAATTTGCACCATTACTATAGGAAAATTTGCTAGGAAAACCAAAGGGACTAAAGGCTGTCAAGTCCCCTGGACCTTATGGCCTGCATCCTACCAAATGGCTGCAGAGATAGTGGATGACTTAGCTGTAAGCTTCCAAAATTCCCTAGATTCTGGTAAAATTCCAATAGATTATAAAACTGCAAATGTAACACCTCTATTCATGAAAGGAGGGAGACAGAAAGCACCAGTTAGTTTAACATTTGTCATTGGGGAAATGCTACAATCCATTATTAAGGAAATAGGAGCAGGTCATTTAGAAAATCGAAATACAATCAAGCAGAGTCAACATAGTGTTATGAAAGGGAAAAATGCTTGACAAATCTATTAGAGTTCTTTATGAATGTAATAAGCAGGATGGATAAAGGGAACCAGTAGATGTGGTGTAAAGGTATTCAATAAGATGCCACATAAAAGGTTACTACACAAGGTAAGAGCTTGTGGTGTAGGGGCTAATATATTAGCATGGATGGAGGATTGGCTAACTAACAGGGAGCAAGAGAGTGAAGATAAATGGGTCATTTTCAGGTTGGCAAACTGTATTAGTGGAGTGCTGCAGAGATCAGTACTGGGGCCTTAATTATTTCCAATCCATCTATTTATTATCAAATGACTTGGATAAAGGGAAATGTATTGTAGCCAGATTTGCTGATGATACAAAGATAGGTAGGAAAACAAGTTATGAGGAGGATATAAAGAGTCTTCAAAGGGATATGGATAGGTTAAGTGAGTTGGCAAAAATTTGACAGATAGAGTATAATATGGAAAGATGTAAAATTGTCCACATTGGCAGGAAGAACAGAGAAGCAGAATATTACTTAAATAGGGAGAGACCGTAGAATGCTGGGTGTACTGAGGGATCTGGGTGTACTTGTACATACATCACAAAAATGTCAGCGTGCAGGTACAGAAAGTAATTAGGAAGGCAAATGGAATGTTGGCCTTTATTAAAAAGCAAATGGAGTATAAAAGTAGGGAAGTCTTGCTACAGCTATACAGGGCTTTGGTGAGACCATACCTGGATACTGTGTACAGTTTTGGTCTCCTTACTTAAGGAGGGCTATACTTGCATTTTTCTCAGATGAAAGGGTTGTCTTATGAGGGTGGCTTGAGCAAGTTGGGCCTATGCTCTTTGGAGTTTAGGAGAATGAATGGTAATCTTATTCAAACATATATGATTCTGAGGAGGCTATTTTTTTCTATTTGTTCATTGGATGTGGGTGTCGCTGCCTAGACCAGCATTTATTACCCTCATTCAGGCCACATTGCTATGGGTCTGGAGCCATGTGTAGGTGTATTTCCTTCCCTGAAGGACATTAGTGAGCCAGATGGATTTTTATGACAATCAGCAATGGTTTTGTGGTCATCATCAGACTTATAATTCCAGATTTTTAATGAATTCAAATTTCACCATCTGCCATGGTGGGATTCAAACCTGGGTCCCCAGAGAATTACCCTGGGTCTCTGGATTACTCATCCAGCAACAGTACCACTATGCCACCACCTCCCTTTGATACGGTAGATGCTAAGAGGACATTTCCCCTTGTGGTGGAATCTAGACTTGGGGCACACATTTAAAAATAAGGAGTCTCCCATTTAAGATGGAGATGAGTAGGAATTTATTCTCTCAGAAGGTCATTAACCTTTGGAATTCTCTACTCCAGGGAACAGTGGAGGCAGGATCATTGAATATATTCAATACTGTTAGACAGATTGTTGATCTGCAAGAGATACAAAGGTTATGGAGATAGGCAGGAAAGTAAAGATGAGGCCACAATCTGATCCGCCATGATCTTGTTGAGTGCTGGAACAGGCTAAATGGGTCGAATAGCCTACTCTTCCTGTTTCTTATTTTCTATTCCGTAAGCAAGTTCAAAGATTCACAACCCTTTGAGTGAAGAAATTGCTCCTCATCTTTGTCCTAAATGATCAGCCCCATCTCTTGACACTCAGCCCCTTGCTGCAGATTCACCAGCCATGGGAAAAACCTGTGAAGCTCCTTCAAAATCTTGAATGTTTCATGAGATTACTTCTCATTCTTGTAAATTTCAGAGAATATAGACCCACTTTACTCAGCCTCTCATCATTTGAGAACAACGCATCCCAGAAGCAATCTAGTGAACCTTCACTAAACCACTTCCAATCCAAGTATATCCTTTAAAGTTGTGCACAGTAACTCCAGGTGTGGCCTCACCAAAGCCCTGTACAATTGTAGCATGACTTCCTAGTTCTTATACTCCAATCCCCTTGCAATAAAGGCCAATATGTCATTTGCCCTCTTAATTGCTTGCAGCACCTGCTAACTTTGTGTTCCTTTTGTAAGTATACCCAAGTTTCTGTTTTGAAGAAGGCATATTGGACTTGAAACTTTAACTCTGTTTCTCTCTCCACAGATGCTACCAGACCTGCTGAATTTTTCCAGCACTTGATTTTTGTTAATGATTTCCAGCATCCACAGTATTTTACTTTTTATGCCTGTGAACATCAACATTTACAAGTTTCACACCTTTTGAAAAATATTCTGCTTTTATATTCTTACTACCATGATATAGATAAGACTGAGAAAGAGATTCCGTGTAGGGAGTATCAGCAGCTAGGGGCTAAATTAGAAAGCAGAACCTCAAAGATGGTAATCTCTGGATTATTACCTGAGCCATGAGCAAATTGGTGTAGGATAAATAAGATTAAGGAGCTAAATGCGTGGATCAAAGATTGGTGCAGGTAAAATGGTTTTTGATGCATAGAACACTGACACCAGCACTGGGGAATGTGGGAGCTGTACCACTGGGACAGTCTTCACCTGAACCATGCTGGGACCAGTGTTCTGGTGAGTCATATAAGTAGGGCGATAGAAAGGAATTTGGGGGCAAGGGATCATATAAGGGAAGTTATACAAAATTAGAAAGTAGAAATAAGGTTAACGACAATCAGAGCATGGCAAGAAGGGGCAGAACGTACAAATTAAAGTGTGCAACAGCAGACCAGAGTTTGAAAAAATAGTAGAAAGGCAGAGCTAATAGCTCTGTACCTGAATGCCCATAACATTCATAACAAAACAGATGAATTGTCAACTCAAATAGAAATAAATAAATATAATCTTATAGCCATCGCAGATTCGTGGCTGCAAGGTGACCAAGGCTGGGACCTGATTATTCAAGGGTACTTGACATTTTAGAAGGACTGGAAGCTGGGAAGAGGTGGTGGAGTAGGCTGTTAATTAAGGATGACATTGGTACAATATTGAGAGATGACCTTAGTTCTAAATATCAAGATGTCGAATTAGTTTAGATAGAGAAAAGAAATAGCAAAGGCAAGAAGTCATTTTTGGGAATAGGTTATACATCTCATAATTGTAACTACATTTTAGGACAGGGTATACAGGAAGAAACAAAGGGGGGCTTATAAGAAAGGCACAGCAATAATCATGGGTGAGCGTCCCAACATCTTTGCGCACTCCCGCGATATTTCGCTTGGCGGGCACACGTGAGTGCTGGAGCAGTGCCCACTATTAACTAAGTGGTCACTGCTCGCTGCATGGGCAAAATTGGCCGGCGATCAGCTGACAATTTTTACAAACTCATTTAAGGGCGGGATAAAAAGAGACAGCAGCATTGCCAGTGTGAGTAGTGAGGGGTTTTGGAGATAGTTTACTGCTGGTTGCATATTGGTGTTTGGCAGCCTCATCTCTGTTCAGGGCTTCATTCTTAGCATTTCCAGGCTTCATTTCAGGACTCATTGATGTCTGCAAGGTCCCTGGAGAGTGGACCCTTCCAGGTATCAGGCAGCCTTCTGTTAACTTGGTAATGAGGATTGAGGTCTCCGCTGGAGGCATCTTCTCTGAAGAGGAACGGAGGGGCAGAAGGGAGAGGAGGCCAGGTGTCCCTATGCAGCTTCGAGGAAAGGGACCTTTGGGATGAGAGGCACAAAGGGCACAGGGCCAGCAGGTAGTCCAATGTGGAAGGGGCCCTGGAAGATGCCACAACCCTGCTGCTAGGGTTTACAGGTGGTGATGCAGCTACCTCAGTATGTCCGAGATGCAATGCCGAAGGAGGCTCCGCCAGATAATTGAACCTGAGATCAGCTCCGACTGTGTGGGTGGACACTCCATGCTAGCAGCTCTGAAGGTCACAGTGGCCCTCAAATTCTATGCCTCCAGCTCTTTCCAGGGCCAGTGGGGGATCTGTGTGTGTCCCAGCCAGCTGTTCACAGTTGTGTTAAGCTGGTGACAGAAGCTCTGTTCAGATGGGTACTGGGCTTTATTCTTTACTGTACAGTCAAGGCCAGCCAGGCTGAGCGAGCCAGAGGCTTTGCAGCGATTGCTGGGTGCCCCCACCTCCAGGGTGCAATCAGCTGTACACATGTGACCATCAAGGTGCCAGTGGGTCAGCCTGGTGCCTTTGGCAACAGGAAGGGATTCCACTCCATGAACATACAGATAGTGTGATCACAGGATGCAGATTCTGTAAGCCTGTGCAAGGTACACTGGCAGCTCCCACGATGCTTACATCCTGAGACACTCCCAGGTGCTGAGGCTCTTCAGTGCTCCATGCTTTGTAAAACCATGTTGACCTTATCTGATTATACCATGCTTTTATAAGTGCATTGTTAAGACTTCCTTTATTACAGATTCCAACATTTTTTCTGAGGATTGATGTCAGGCTGACTAGCCTGTCATTCCCTGTTTTCTCTTTCCCTTCTTTCTTGCATTGCAAAAGTCCAATCTGCTGGGGCCATTCTGGAATCTAGGGACTTTTGGAAAATCAATACTAGCACATCCACTATCATGCAGCTACCTCTTTGAGAACCCAAGGATGTAGGCTATCAGGTCCTGGGGATTTGTCAGATTTTAATCACTGAAGTTTCTTCAATACTTTTTTTCTGATAATAATTACCCTAAGTTACTCACTCTTATTAGCCCCTAGGGTATCCTTTATTTCTGGCATGTAATTTGTGTCTTCTGTGAAGATAGACACAAATTATTTTTTCAATGTCTCTGCAATTTCTTCATTCCCCAGGATAATTTCTCCTGTCTCTGCCTCTAAGGGACCAGTGTTTAGCTCCTCTTCTTTTTATATACTTGTAAATGGTCTTACAATCTATTTACATTCATGGCTCATTTACTCTCTTATTCTAATTTTTTTTACCTTTTTTATCAACTTTCTCGTGGCTCTTTGGTTTCTAAAGCACACCCAATTTCACTTTCAATCTTCCAACCACCTAGACTTTGCTTCTCCATTCACTACAATAATTCTGCAGCCATTGATTTCCATAACCATTCCCTCACCTTCAACTTTGATACTCTTGTTCCTCGTAACACCTTTACTCCTATTCCAATCATTTACCTGGTACAGACCCCATCTTTGTTGCTTCAGTCAAAGGGTGCCCCTATCTGGTGCTCAACTGATTTAGTCAATCACCACTAGATTTGCCTGGAACACATTGAGCAATACTGAGCCTCACTCTTCGAGAACACAAAGAAACAAGAAATAGGAACATGTGTAGACCATATAGCCTATTGAGCCTGCACTGTCATTTAATACAGACGGTGTGCCCTGGCTGATCTTGGGCTTCAAATCCATTTTCCCGCAATGACTGTGCGGTGGCCACTCCTATTGATACTGTCATGGATAGATGCATCTGCAGCAGGCAGGTTGGTGAGGATGAGGTCAAGTATGTTTTCTCTCTTGTTTCCCTCACCACCTGCTGCAGACCCAGTCTAGCAGCTATTTCCTTTAGGTGTGATGTAACTAGTGCCTTGTATAGCTTTAGCAATACTTCCCTATTTTTATATTCCATTCCCTTTGAAATGAAGGCCTACATTCCATTTGCCTTCGCTATTACCTGCTGAACTTGTATATTAGCTTTTTGAGATTCATGCACAAGGACCCCCAAATCCCTCTATGGTGCAGCTTTCTACAGTCTTCATTTAAATAATATTCAGCTCCACTATTCTTCCTGCCAAAGTGCATAACCTCACATTTTCCCACATTATGGGCAGAATTTTGCCATCGGATGGCGTGCGGGCCCCACTGGCTCGGCAGTGGGTAGACAGCCGACCCCCGCCACCGAAACAGGGCCTGCTGCTATTTTGAGTGGGCGGGCCAATTAAGGCCCGCCCAGTGGCCTGCCCAACGGGAAGTGCTATGCAGGGGGGAGGGAATCCCTATCTGTTAAAGTATGCTCTTTCATGCACTGCTCCCTGAGGTAAATTCCTGCCTCAGGGAGATTAGTGACAGGTAAGTAAAGTCTAAAAATAGAAAAATTTTAAAATTATTAACATGTCCCCCTCATGTGACAATGTCACACGAGATGGGACATGTTAATAATAAACACTTAAAATTTATTACATTTTTAAAAACGGACATGAAACCTCATCCCGCCAGTAGATGAAGTTTCATGAATAATCTAGAGCCTGCTGGGGCCCCTGGCCTGCCCGCCAGACTTAAGGTTGGATGGGCAGATATTTAATTATCTTAACTAGCCTATCAATGGCCTCAATTGGCCATTGACAGGTCGGTGGGCGAACAGCTGATTTCACTGTCCGCCCACCTTCCTAATAATTTAAATGGCCCGGGATGATGTCATTTTCCCCTTGGCGAGCGGGCCCCACCCCAAAATCACCGAGGGGAAAATCCTGGCCTATATTCCATCTGCCAAGATTTTGCCCACTCACTTAACCTGTCTATATCCCTCTGTACAGTCTTTTCTCACCACTTGCCTTACCATCTATTTTGTGCCATCTGCAAACTTGACGATAGTCCATTCACTTACCTAATCTAAGTCATTAATATATATTGGAAACAATTGTGGCCCCAGCACTGATCCCTGTGGCACTCCACTAGTTACAAGTTGCCATCCTGAAAATGCCCCCCTTATCCCAACTCTCTGGCCTGAATGTTCCCATCGGTGATTTGGAGGCGCTCGCTGAAAGGAAAATGATGCGGGATGACCTCGGGAGGAACCCTCGACGTCATCTCAGTCCCTTTAAATTTTTAGGAAGGCGGGTGGACAGCGAAATCAGCTGTCCACCCGCCGGCCTGTCAATGGCCAATTGAGGCCATTGACAGAGTAATTAAGATAATGAAAGACCCTGCCCGTCCAACCTTAAGGCTGGCGGGCAGGCCAGGAGCCCCAGCGGGCTTCTAATAATACATGAAACTTCATCCACCGGTGGGATGAGGTTTTTAAAATTTTAATACATTTTATGTGATATTTATTAACATGTCCCATCTCGTGTGACGTTGTCACATAAGGGGGACTTGATAATTTTTTAATTTTTCTTTTTTAAAGTTTTCTGTACAGTTAGTAATCTCCCTGAGACAGCACTTTGTCTCAGGGAGCAGTGCACTCTTTCACGTGCATGGGCGAAAGAGCGCACTTTGAAAGCTGGGGATTCCCCCTCACCCCCCCCTGCACAGGAAGCACATAGTGCTTCCTGTTGGGCAGGATGCTGGGCGAGCCTTAATTGGCCCGCCCACTCAAAATGGCAGCGGGCCCCGTTTCGATGGCGGGGGTCAGCTATCCAAAATTTGGCCCCTTCTTCCAGTAGTTAGCCAATCCTCTATCCATGCTAATATACTACCCCAACACCATGGGCGCTTGTCTTAGTAAGTAGCCTTATGTGCAGTACCTTATCGAACACCTTTTGGAAATCCAAATATATTATATCTACTGGCTCCCCCTTATCTATCCTGTTTTTCACCCTCTCAAAGAATTCTAATAAACTCATCGAGCATGATTTCCCCTTCATGAAGCCATTCTGATTCTGCTTGATTATATTATGTATTTCTAAATGCTCTGCTATTACATCCTTTATAATAAACTCTAACATTTTCCCTATGATAGATGTTAAGCTAACTGTTCTATAGTTACTTATTTTTTGTCTACCTCCCTTTTTGAATAAGGGCGTTACATTGGCAGTTTTCCAATCTTCTTGGACTTTTCCAAACAGTAGCTATACTGTAGGGCAAAGAATAAACCAGGAGATAATGAGAGCATGAAGAAAAGGAAGTACATTAATCATGGGTGACTTTAATCTTCATGTACATTGGGAAATCAAATTGGCAGGGATAGCTTTTCTTCTTCTTGGACTTTTCCAGAACCTAAAGATTCTTGGAAGATTATTACCAGTGCATCCACTATCTGTGTAGCTTCTTCCTTTAATATCCTAGGATGCAACCCATCAGATCCAGGGGACTTATCGGCCTTTAGCTCCGTTAGTTTCCCTAGTACTTTTTCTCTAGTGATGTTTATTGTATTTATTTCCTCCCCCTCTTTTTCCCCTTGATTATTTAGTATTTTTGGAATGCTATTAGCGTTTTCTAATGTGAAGACTGATGCAAAGTATTTATTCAATTCCCCTGCCATTTCCTGGTTCCCCATTATTATTTCCCCAGCCTCATTCTCTAAGGGCCCTATTTTCACTTCATCCTCTCTCTTCCTTTTTATATATTTAAAGAAGCTTGTACTGTCCATTTTTATATTACTTGCTAGTTTACCTCAAAGTTCATTTTCTCGCTCTTTATTAATTTTTGGTCATCTTTTGTTGGTTTTTAAAACTTTCCCAATCCTCTGGCTTACCACTAATCTTTGCCACAACGTATGTATTTTTCTTTCAATTTGATACTATCCTTAACTTCTTTGGTTAACCGTGGTTGGTGTATCCCCTTCCTAGAATCCTTCTTCCTCACTAGGACATATATTTGTTGTGAGTCATGAACTATTTACTTAAACATCTGCCATTGTTCATCAACTGTCTTTTCTGCTAAACCCCTTTCCCAGTCCGCTGAAGCTAACTCTGCCCTCATTCCTTTGTAATTACCCTTATTTAAGTTGAGCACAGTTGTTTCCAAACCAGATTTTTCACTCTCAAACTGAAACTAAATTCAACCATGTTATGGTCACTGTTTCCTAGGGGATCTTTTACTCTGAGATCATTTATTAAACTTGCCTCATTACACATTACCAGATCCAAAATAGCCTGATCCCCTGGTTGGACAACATATTGTTCTAGGAAACTGTCCTGAATACACTATGAATTCTTCCTTGCAGCTACCTCTGCCAATTTGATTTTCCAAATCTACATGAAGATTAAAGTCACCAATGTACTACCTTTTTTTCCATGCCCTCATTATCTCCTGGTCTATTCGCTGTCCTACTGTATAGCTACTGTTAGGGGCCTATAGACCATTCCCACTTCTCCCCCTTGTTATTTCTTACCTCCACCCATATGGATTCTACATCTTCTGATCCAAGATCATTCCTTTCTAATGTACTTATTCCATCCCGTATTAAAAATGCTATCCCACCACCCTTTCCTTTCTGCCCGTCTTTTCAAAAAGTCACATACCCCTGAATATTTAGTCTCCAGCTTTGATCTCTTTGTAACAATGTCTCCATATTGGCTATAAGATCATATCCACGAATTTCTATTTGTGCCGTTAATTCATTTATTTTGTTCCGAATACTACATACATTTAAGTAAAAAGCCATTAATTTTGCCTTTTTACCATTTTTTTCCTACTTTGACCCTATTAGTTGCTGTTTATATTTGTACACTCTATAACTTCTTGTCATACTCTGTGATTATTACCTAAATAGCTGCCCTGCAATGCTGCCATATCCTTTTGCTTCATAAACATACATATCTCCTCTCTAGAACCCTCCCCCCTCTATTAAGTTTAAAGCCCTCCCTACAGCGCTAGTTAGCTCACTGGTCCTAACCAGGCAGGACACTGGTCCCAGCACAGTTGAAGTGAAACAAAAACAGAAAATGCTGAAGAAACTCAGCAGGTCTAGCAGCATTTGTAGAGAGAGAAACAGAGTTAACGTTTCGATCCATATGACCCTTCTTCAGAGCTGAAGAGAAGTAGAAATGTGATGAAATTTATACTGTTTAAGGTGGTTGGAGCAGGTGAAGCTGGATAGAAGGCCAGCAATAGGTAGGGACAAAGGAGAGATTGACAAAGATGCCATGAACTAAAGGACAAAGAGAATGTTAATGGTGGTGGTAAGGCCTAAAAAAGGTGCTGATAGTGGCAAAGGTAAGAAAGCAGAATGTGATAATAGCAGAACAAGGGCCAGCACTCTTATAAAAAAAAAAACAGCATGAACAAGTAACAGATGGCCCTTTTGGGGTTGGGGCAGGGGATGATGGTGGAGAAAAAAAGGATAGAAAATGGGATAGAAGGGAACATAAAAAGGGGGATAAAACCATGGATAATTGAATAAAAATAAAAATAATTGGATAAAAATAAAAATAATTTGATTAAAAAAAAATGAATGTAGAAAAAAGGGGATCAAAAAGGGGTGAGGATAGAGGAGAGAGTTCATGTTCTGAAGTTGTTGAACTCGATGTTAAGTCCAGAAGGCTGTAAGGTGCCTAATCGGAAGATGAGGTGCTGTTCCTCCAGTTTGCCTTGGGCTTCATTGGGTCGTGCTTGCAGATAGACCTGCTCTCATGCCTACATGTCTGTCCTTTGCCTGCTGCAATGTTTCAGTGAAACATAAAGCAAACTGGAGGAACCGCCACCCCCCCCCCTCACCCTATCCCCAAAAGGACCATCTGTTACTTGTTCATTTTTTTTTTCAGACTTTTGGCCCTAGTTCTGCTACTATCACATTCTGCTTTCTTACCTTTGCACTTTTTTTAGCCCTTACCACTACTATTAACACTCTCTTTGTCCTTTAGTTCATGACATCTTTGTCAATCTCTCCTTTGTCCCCACCTATCGCAGGCCTTCTATCCAGCTTCACTTGCCCCATCCCCCTTTAAACAGCATAAATTTCTTCACATTTCCACTTCTCTCCAGCTCTGAAGAAGGGTCATACGTACTCAAAACGTTAACTCTGTTTTCCTCTCCACAGATGCTGCTAGACTGGCTGAGTTTTTCCAGCATTTTCTATTTTTGTTTCAGATTTCCAGCATCTGCAGTATTTCGTTGTTATCTTACAGTTCAAGTGAAGCCTGTCCCACCGGAACAGTTCCCTTCTACCCCAGTACTGATGCCAGTGTGCACCATGAACTAAAAGCTATTCCTCCCACAACAATCTTTGAGCCACGCATTTAACTGCTTGACTTGATTTACCCAATGCCAGTTTGCCCGTGGCTCAGGTAGTAGTCCTGAGATTATTACCTTGGAAGTTCTCCTTTTTAATTTAGCTCCTAACTGTTCAAATTCTTTCAGCAGAACCTCCTTTCTAGTCCTATCAATGTTGGTACCAATGTGGACGACAACAACTGGATCCCTGCCTTCCCACTCCAAGTTCCTCTCTGGCCCTGAGGATATGTCCTTAACCCTGGCACCAGGCAGATAACACAGCCTTCAGGACTCACGCTCACAGCTGCAGAGAGCAGTATCTATCCCCCTAATTATACTGCCCCCTACCACTACTATGTTCCTATTTCCTCCCTCTACTTGAATGGCTGCCTGTATCACGGTGCCCTGGTTAGTTCACTCATCCTCCCTGCAGTCCCTGCTCTCGTCTATGCAGCTTGCAAAGACCTCATAACTGTTGGACAGTTGCAGGGGCTGAGACTGCTCGAACGCTACCCCCAAGATCCCCATAGCTGCTTCACCTGCAGTCACACCCTCCTGTCCCTGATCACCGACCAAGTTTGAATGCCTAACCTGAGGGGTGTGACCGTCTCCTGGAGCAAAATATCCAGGAAACTTTCCCCCTCCCTGATGTGGTGCAATGTCTGCAGCTCGGACTCCAGCTCCTCAACTTGGATCCAAAGTTCCTCGAGCTGCAAACACTTACCCAACAGATGTGTTCATTCTGGATCACCTTGGTGTCCAGCAGCTTCCACATGCTGCAGCAGCAACACATCATCTGTCCTGCCATCGCTATTGTATTTTATTTAATTTATTAATTAATTACTCTCGTATCCCTGTGTTTTACACTTGAAGAATCCCCTGCTCTTTACACTTTATTGTAATTATTTTTTACACCAGTATCGATCCTTTATTTAATAAGCTATTTTTAAGAAAATGAGAAAAAAAGACTAGAGACCTAAAGACAAACTAAAGACCTTACTTTTACTTTAAAGCCTAGAAATACTCACCAAGCCTACTCACCCATCAGCTGCTTTCCGGGCTCTTTAATGGTCTCTCGCCCCTCTCTCTCTCTCTGTGCTCTTTAATGGCCTCTCATTTCTTACAACACATTCCAGAAATAAGAGTAGGTTACGCTAATAAGAACTTTGAGAAAATTGTTTAAGTAAAGGCCTGAAGATTAAACTTCAGCAAAAATTATAAATTTTGTTTAATTTATAAAATCTAGTAGGAGAATTCAGACATTCAATTTTGTCCCCAAGAATATGCCCAATTGTCAATTATTTTCCTTTCCCTTCCCCTTTTCTAAAGTTATTAGAAATCGATAATCCACTCGGAAATCCTGAGTCATAAGATTTAACCTCCATAATATGAATAAATGTTAACAATTGTTTTATAGAAATTGCATCTAGACTCTGTGAATTCCTAACACTATAAAAAACAAATAAATAACATTAATCCTCATTCCCAATGACACTTCTGAATCTTTTGAAGTAAAATTATGATTTATAAAGTAATACCTAATGCTGAATACTTTTCTCAAAATAGAAAATGTAAAGATTTTATTTAAAAATGGGAGCCGATTACTTGGTATCAAGTGATGATAAAATCAAATTAATAACACGTTATGTATTTACTGACTTTTTCCAGTTCTTAATATTAAGTGTCTTTCAACTGCAAAGGATTCATAACAGGAGCATTAGCAAATTCTACAGATGCATTATTGTAAAATATGACTTGGTTGTTAATATTTCTGTTGGGAGTACTGCTTTCTCGAAGCCCTTTTAAACATGTGGGGCAGCATTTTCCGTTTGGCGAGCGGGGGTGGGGCCTGCTCGCCGACATGTAAAATGATGTGGGGTGACGTTGGGTGGAACTCCTGAGGTCTCCCCGCGATATTTACATTTTTAGTTCAACAGGCATGCAGTCGACTCGGCTGCGTGCCCTCCGACCTGTCAACAGCCTATCAAGGCCATTAAAAAAGTAATTCAAATGATTAATCGACCTGCCCATCCAATCTTAAGGTTGTCGGGCAGGCGAAGAGCCTTGGCGGCCCTCCAAAAAAATATGAAACCTCATCCACGGGTGGGATGAGATTTCATGAAGGGTTTAAAATGTTCGGAAAATTTTTAAATAAAACTAATGGACATATCCTAGCTCATGTGATAGTGTCACATGAGGGGACGTGTCAGGAAAATTTTTTCTTACCTTTAATAAATTTTTAAAAGTTCAACCGATCTCCTTGAGGCAACACTTTGCCTCAGGGAGATCTGTGCGCACTTCTGTGCGCATGCATGAAAGAGCACACAGGCCTGCTCAGGGACCTCCCCCAACCCTGCCCACACAGTGCCTTAATTGGCCTGCCCACGTAAAATGGCGGTGCGCCCCCAACTTCGGGGCACCGATCAGGAACCTGCCCACTCTTGCCTGCCCCTGCACAACCCCCCGCAACAGGAGGAAAATGCTGCCCGTGGTAACAGCAAAAAGGAGACTAAGTTTGTTGTGGACTAAAGTCTGCATCTTTTAAATTTACTATGAGTGAGATTACATGTCACAAAATCCATCCCATATCTATGGTATATCACATCGGAGATCACATAGATTCCGACAACATTCTTTTCTCTTCTCCAAGAGATACTGCATACCACAATGTCACAAATAAACTAGCAATACAATACCTGACTTGCACAAGAGATAAACAATTTCAAAACAAATAAAAGATAGTCCAAACTACATCTAATTCTTTCAGTAGCTGAATCTCTGATAGACTTAATTTGAATGCTTAACCAAGCATGAAGACATCTTTAGGCCTGTTCTGTGGTTGAGGAGGTCCAAAGGAGAGAACTAAGAACCAAAGGATTGTTCCTCACTTATTATGTCTACCTTAACTTTTATGTTACAACAGGTCAATTTGATTATCAAACAAATTAACTTGAATGGCTGGGCAATTGAGATTTTAGCTATTTCTAAGGCTTAAAAAGGTAAAGTGTGAATGGTAGTCACATGGCCAATGTATTGGCTCATTGACTTTGATACCAGGGGCTGAATTCTAGCGCTGAAAAAATGGGTGGGCTGGGATTGGGTCAGTTTTCAAATTTTAATAATTTGAAACCTGCATCCATCGTGAAACTGCTGTATCAGATTTACAGCTTTATTAGGTCATCCAAGTTTAGCTAAGACTTATCGCGAGGCCTCACTATTTACTGTGTCAAAGGCCTTTGTCAGGCCAACAAAGGCACAACAAAATCCCATCTGTTGTTCACGCCATTTCTCTTGTATTTCTGAAGGGTGAAGATCATGCTGCAAATGCCACTGTCTTTCCTGAACCCACTTTGACTTTCTGGCAGTACATATTGTGCTATGAGGCACAACAGTTTGTTGAGTTGAACTTTTGCTAGAATCTTATCAGCTATCACTAACAATGAGATTCCTCTGTGGCTGTCCCACACAGATTTTTGTTCTTTTCCTTTGTGCAAGTGAACAATTGTGATGTCCTTGAACTCCTGAGGAATAGTATGTTTATTTGGGTGACTGATCACTAGCTGGGGTCCCCAGATTTGTAAATTTCTCTTGGGATCCCGTCTAAGCCTGAAACTTTCCTTGAGGATGAGGATCTGATGGCTTTATCAAACTGCACAACAGAGGTTTGATGTCCAGGTTTTCATATTTGGGTCAGTCTGGAAGCTTGTCTATGGTTAACCATTTAGGCAACTAAGCACACCCCTAAAGTGCTCAGCCCAGAGCTCTCTGATAATTGTCCTGTCCTTCAGGAGAGATTCCCTGTCAGTGCTGAGAACAGGTGTATAGCTGCATGAGGGAGGTCCATACACAGTTTTCAGGGCTTTATAGAAATTCCTCATGTCATGCTGATCAGTATAGCCTTGAAGCTCTCTGGCTTGTTTGCCTATCAAGCATCTTGAATCCTATGCAGCTGCTGTTGCAGGTTCACGTTGCCCTCCTGAAGTGATTTCTTATTAGTGGATGCATTTTTATTTCCTGGCCATGTTGCCATATGCTGCATTTTTCTCCTGTAGTAGTTCCTTGACTTGATCATCATTTTCATCTTAGTGGTTTCTTTTCTGTGTTCCCAGGACATCATTGGTAGCTTCCAGGACTGTTGATTTGAAGGTTGACCATGTCAATTCAACATCATCACTTGGGTTTTCTTCGGAGGGCAACTGTTCCTCAAGCCTTGGCCTGAATTGTTCGCAGAACTCTGTGGATACCAGTTTTTACACAGCTAGCTTTCTTGGGAGTAGAATGCATGCTGGTCTTCTTTTCAGTGAGGTAGGTCTGAATTTTACCTTTGGCGGATGCGCGATTGGCGGGCCTGGGAGCGGTCGAGAAACAGGCCCCCAACCGCTATCAGGCCCCAACTGCGATTTTACACTGAAAAGCTCAGCACTGATGGGGTGGGGACAGGAAGAGGGTGGGTGATGCTGTTTCCATGGGCACAGGTGAGTGCTGCGAGAAAGCTCCCTGAAGGTGAAAGCTGCCTCAGGGAGTTGCAGATCTGAAAATGTTCAAATAAACCTTTAAAAAGCTGCAAAATTATGTCCATACATCAGAATCAATCACCTGAAAATATAACTGATAAAAATGCTGTGTACAGATATTTAGTTTTATTTCATAATGCAAATTTCATCCCACCCTTGGATGAGGTTTGATGAAAAATGTAAAGGCCGCCTGGCTGATTCGCCCGTCCCCCAACCATAACTTTGGATGAGAGACAATTGCGCCATTAGAGGGCTTCATTGGCCTCTTAATTGTTGGTGGGTGTGCTTCCAATTTTTACTCGCTCCCGCCGAGCAAAATGTTGCGCGAGTGCGAAATGATGTCGGAATGCTTGCCCAACATCTTCTCGCACGAGTTTACGCCCAATCAGGGTGGACGCACGCCCACCCGTGGGACGTCAAATTCAGCCCATAGTAAATTTTATCTTGGAGCATAGCAACTTGTGTCTCCAGAGCACTCTACTCCTCTCATAACCCTGGTGATCATAACATCTTTTATGTTACAGTTAACTCTCAGGGAGATTCTGGATCCAAAGCATCAGTTTCCTAAATGTCAAGTGTTCATGAGAAATGACATTAGATATGGCTGAATGCACACATGAGCAGGCAACTAGAACAACTTCCAGCATGAAAGAATTCGGGCCCCTCTAAGTCCATGTCCTGAATTTTTCAGACAGCCGGTGGGCTCGGCGGGAGTGGGCGCGGGCAACCGCGGAGCCGATTGCTGCCTGCGATCGGCGACACGCCGTCATTTTATGCATACATGCCAACTAAGGCCCACCCAGCGTAATACATGAGCGGTAGTGCTGAGCGCTACCTGTGCGGGCAGAGGGAGGAGGAAGAGTTGGGGTAAGCGCTCTTTCAAATATGTGCTTGAAAGAGCGCTTCAATCTCCCTGGAGCTGCCTCAGTGCGATTGAACCGATACTGAAATAGTTAAATAAACGGTGTAAAAATTTATTTAAACATGTCCCCTCATGTGATTGTGTCACGTGAGATGGGCCATGTTTGGATATATAGGGAAATTTTTTTATTTATTTAATAAAAGCTTTAGGAAACCTCAACCCGCTCTTGGATGAGGTTTCCTAAAAATCGCGAAGGCCGCTTAAGGTTGGATGGGCAACGTTAACAATTACATCAATTACTTTCTTGATGGTCTTAATGGGCTGTTTACATATCGGCAGGTGCACAGCTGAATCCAGCGCGCACCCGCTGAACAAAATATCGCAGGACTGCCTGATGACATCGGGACGCATGCCTGACATCATCGCACGTCGTTTTGCATGTTGGTGTGTCAGGCCCGCCCCCGCACGCCGACTGAAAAATCCTGCCCATAACAAATAGAAGTTTTGTTTTACTGCCTTTCCAGCAACCTGACAGGGAATCCTATGGCTGTGGGGCAGGCCAGCATGGAGCAGTTTGGCTTCATGCCGACTTTACTTCCAGGGTGGGGGTAGGACCACCCATCCGCCACCCCTTGTATTATTCAGCCCTAGATATCTAGTTGTGAGACCCAGAGGCTAATCAGAGAACCTTTGCTTATTGGCATGTGCCAAGTCCTGCCATGTGTCTCTTTTGTCTTCAGTGCACAAAATTACCATACATCCAATCAACCTGATGCTCAAGCTTATTAACCTTTAGACAATTTATTTTATCATGAAAAATTATTGTCACAAGGACTACAGTGATCCAAGAATACACCCCACTATTGCCTTCTGAGACCAACTAGAGAAGCACAATAACCGTAGGCTTGCCAACATTGCCCACATCCCAACAATAAACAAATATCAAATAAATCACGTCAGACTGGATTGGTTCTTTGAGTTGTGTCACATAGCTTGATTGCAAATCTTTAAAAACATCTCACAATATAAGACGTTAATAAACTAAAGCACTTTCAGTTACGTTCAGTGCCATTTTGCTATGTTTTAACACAAGCGAAGCTGTGGTACAAATTTGGAATACCCACTGATTCAGAAATGTCGAAACAACAAGCTTGACCATTGAAACAAATAATTTGTTACATTTTCTGTTTTCTGACACAAACCAATTAATTTGTCTGTAGGTGATATAAGTGTGGCTTGTCCAACAAAAATGCATCTTCTTGTACCTTGCAGAAACAATTACCAAGCCAAATTTACTGTACTGTGGCCAAAGATATGGCCCAGATCTTCCAGTCCCAGTAGCCGTAAGCACTGAGACACTGGCCCCAACTGAGGGCCATAATGGCACTGCAAGTTCCAGGGAGCCAACTTACACTAGAATTAGGGACTTGCGGTTCATCAGAAATGGGTGCTGATGGTCCCACCAGGAACTGTCAGTATGTAAACTTAGGCTGATTACAGTTGTAAACACTACCTTCCAGAACAGTGCAGCATTACTGGGTCTCAAGGTACATGCCTTCCTCCAATTACCTCAAAGGGGTCATATCTGCCCTTGCCACTAGCTCCCTTGAGTTCCTTTGAATATCGCTACATGCTGTTGCCGGGAAAAGAAGGCTGGCTTCTCCAATGTATGGTAACAGCGCACTATCAAAGGTGGCGAGTGGTGTAAACCTCTGCTTTGCCGCTGACTAGAAGATCCAGGCCAATAAAACCAGTCAATAATCCACCACAACCAAAAGCACTACTTTTTTTTGTCAAAGACATATTGAACTGAATTTTAATGGTTTTGACTCACAGCCCAGCAGTAACACAGAAGTTTGAGCAGCAAGTTTTTCATAGCTTTTAACTGAGCCATCACATTAGCAACCCAATTAGAGAGGGCAGGCATGATAACAACCCATACCTGGCTGTTGAGGCTTCACTATTTGAAAGAACCCTGCAAGGTTCAGAATAGAAACATCCTACAAACATCAAGATAGAGCCAGATACTTGGCGAATGGAGTCTCAATGAGGGAAGGCTGCCTCCACGGTTCTCAAATACATCCCTGGATCTCTTGTGGGCTGCAAGATGAATGAATGAAATGAATTTTTTTTAAAAAACCTTATAATCCTCTTCTTTATGTCTTTCAGGAGAAGAGAGCACTGAACAGGCAAAGGTAGAGAACTGGGCAAGAGTGGGGGCAGGGGCTGGGGATGGGGCTGGCCCAGCCCATTCATCGTGACCCTGGCTGCTGTGGAGGAGGATGCCTGGAGATAAGCAGAGTCTCAAAATGCATGACCATTAAAGATGGAAAGATGGGAGTCTCCCAGCTACTTGATGACAAATTTAAATATTACACAGCCCCATGGTACACAGCACTCACTCATGTAGTCTTGATTCCAGCAGCAATGAAAAATGATGGTCTGCACAACGATGGTTGAGAAACTTGTCACTTTTGTCAGTTCAAATTCATGTCTGCCATATCCCATAATTCCTACAAGAGTCCCATAGGAACTCATGCAGAGGAGAACAAGTCCTCAGAGGTGGTTGCACATTGTGAGGAAGCACCATCATACAATTCACACACACTCACAACCAATGCAGATACACACATTTTGATGGGACCACCAGGACAGGGATTTGGGTTGTCACAAGGTGAAGCACAAATCACAAATGAGGGGGAGCAGGGGTTGGAGACAGGTACAGCAGTGGAGTGTCCCTGTCAGAGGGTGCAGGACTCTCTAAGCTCTGATCATAAGATAAAAGAACATTGGAAATAGGAGCAGTAGTAGATTATATAGCCCTTTTAGTCTGCTCTGTCATTCAGTAGGATCATGGCTGATCTTTGACTTCAACTTCACTTTCCCACCTGCTCCTCATATCCCTTGATTTCCTGAGAGATCCAAAATCCATCTGTCACAGCCTTACATAGATGAAATGATAGAACATCCACAACCCTGCAGCGTACCAAATTCCAAAGATTCACAGCACTCTGAGTAAAGAAATCTTTCCTCTTTTCAATCCTAAATAATTGGTCCTTCATACTGACACTGAATTCTTGTGTTGTAGATTCCTCAGCCTAGGGAAACAACCTCTCTTGGTGTTTACCCTGTCAAGTCTCCCTTCAGAATGTTGTATGTTACGCTCAGCTGGTCATTGATACTGGACCTTGGGGTATTATTGATGAAGAGAATTCATCTGAAGCAGCAGAAAATGTCTGAGCTCCTGTCAGTATTTCCAGAAGCACCGCACACCCGTGCAGAAGGAGTGGAGGAGCCCATCTCCACAGGTTGCCCTATTAAAAGGGCCCTCCTCGAGCCCACAGGCAGGATGCCAGGGCACACATGACAGCCTGTCCACATGGCATGGACCCACCCCCCCCATCCCCTGCCAGTGGTATTTTACCAGCGGTGGCCAGATGAAGCTCTTAAGTGACCCATAATTGGCCTCTTAACAGCCTCAATTAGCCTGTGGATGCGAAGGCCAACTTAACCTGTCTTTTACTTAATTGTGGAGAGACAAGAAGGCGACAGGTTCTCTTACCCATGCCTTCCCACTCAATCAAATGGCATCCCACATGCTCTAGCTTGGTTCTGGGGCATAGGCAATAAATTCCACCCCCATGAGTGCCATGATATCTCAGGCATTTGCGCTGATTTCCACCTCCATGGAAACAGTGTCCACCTTCATGGCACATCAGACAAACTAGGCAACTGAGTGCATGCTGGCCCTTAATAATGGCCTTCACACTCAATCTGCTTTTTTAAATAGGATGGAGAAGAGCCTTGCATTGTCGATTTAGCACCTCACTGAAGTACAGCAAAGTGCTTTCCAGCTTTGGCTAACAGAGACTGTGGGTAGGCAATGTGAGGGAAGATGGAGAAAGCAAACATGGAAGTAATGACTCTGCTCAAAGATCTTCAAATCTTACCCCCCATATCCCTGCCCTCACCCTCAGTAAGAGCCCTATGTACTACCCATGTCCTGGTGGCTAAGTTTGTCCCTGCATAGGACCAGGTCAGGCCGTTTTTAGCAGGGACCCAATGGCTCTAAATCCCAGAGGTCAGCCATGACCATCTGACCGGTTCGAGGGCAATGAGAATCCTGCCTATAGCTCTGCTAAAGCCATAGGGATAGAACCATGAAAGAGTAACAGGGGAATAAAAATAATAGGAAAAGGAAGAGAAAAAAATGTAGTTCACAAGGGTAATCACTTGAATGTTTAACACTGTTAAATTATCACTTTTCCATTCAATGTTTTCAAATCAAAAACATTATTTCAAAGCTCCATTTCCCCATCCCTATTTTTGCTTGCTAATTAACAAGTGGCCTTCAACCTTGAGGAAAATGATATGAGGAAAGTCAAAGATTAGCAGTGGATGTCACTGAGAGCGATGGATTGTTGACTGTGGGATTGCCTTGTGCAGGAGTGGGGTGGTCATACTGCATTCAGCACTGGGGGATCCAAATGGCTACAATGTGTTCCAATCCCCATGGGGCAACTCTAAACCAAAATAACCAAATTTACTGAATGACCCTCCCTCCCCAATGAAGAAATTAACAAGATTTCGCTTTTTGTAGCTTTTACTTTAATGAAAACCAGAATCAATGCAAATTACACATGAACTAACAGACTTGAATTAACGTTAAATAAAAAGGTTAATATCACTTTAAATAGTCAATACAACAAAAATAAAGCTTACACAACCACAAACATTTGCATCACTCCCTCTACAAATGTGGCACTATGTAGCCAAACAGTTCCACAATAGTCTGTTCTTTATTCTGCCAGCTTATGTCAGGAGTCCTATCCAAGAACAGATTTCACCTTCCATCAGGAAAGCACACTTTTATGAACCCTCTCTCTTTCAGGTCATGACAGTCCTGATGATAACTTACCAGAGGTCCTTTCCAATCAACCAACCAATAACACCCTGGTTTACAGTTTGGCCATTTCTGGGAAAACACCCAGCTCTTTAACATCTCCAAGCTATTCATACAGATTTCCAGGCTTTAGATCTTGTTAGACAGCTCACACAGTACATCCAAGCCTCCATAGGTCCTTTTCTGCCAAACAGAAAAACTAACCTCTTTCTGAGAATGATTTGCTTCTTCTCCTTACATGAATTCTCTGTGTTACTCTTTCTATCTCTGCCTGCTTTCCCTTTTTGTCTGCATTTGTGCACTGATTGCCTTCACCTACCAGCTCTTCTGCTTGTAGCTCCCCTTTGTGTCTGCCAGACACATGGCTTCTTCCTTAACTTCCATCCTATTGATACTGCTCCAGGTCAAGGGTCACCAGCTCACTTGGACCAGTGTTTCTTATTATCCAAGAAAATTACAATTGATCCCTCTACAATTGATGTAATGTCTTAAAAGTCCTTTCTAAACACTCTTAAAAACAATTACAGGTACCACAGGCATTTTTTTTAAGTTGCATTTTTTTCTCACTGTACTGCTTTGAGTCAAAGGCCACCACAACTGCTTCAGTTTAACCAAAACATGCCTGAATGAATCCATCTCATGGGGCTGAATTTTCCCCCCATCGGGGGGAAGTTGAAGGGCGAGCATGCACAGGCGTGCTTCCGAACAGCGCCCCTGATCAGAGGCGCGGCACCATTTTACGTGGGTGGGCCAATTAAGGTCCACCCAGCGTGACGTCTGCACAGAAGCGCTATGTGGCCCCTGTGCAGGAGGGGGGAATCCCAAAATTGAGAGTGCGCTCTTTTGTGCACACGCACAAAACAGCATACTCATCTCCCTGAAGAGATGTCACTTCAATTGGGATATGCCCATAACTGTCACAAAAAGTTTATTAAAAATTTCCATTTATGAGACTAAGGGTGGAATTGTCTCAGATTTGCATTGTCCCAGAAGTGTGTTAGCGGGCAGAGAAAACAATGCTTTACCCGCCAGCCGTAATGGTGGCTTCTCACGCCATATCATTCGAAACCCACTGCATTAGTTATGCATTCCCAGGAAACACTCAGTATGGATGGTGGGCGGGCTCTCATTCGCCCGCCATGCCATTACCTCACCACTTCATCATGCCAGGCGCTGTATTTAAAGTGCAGCCATGCATACACGTCTCAGTGCTTCCAGCCCAGGGCTGCTGCACAGGTTGGCCCTGAAAGGCAAAGAAACTGTAGCCCCACCTGGTTTAGTGACACGTCCCTCGAGCGCCTTTTGGATGCCATGGAGGCCTGCCATGATGTCCTCTATCCCCACTCTGACTGCAGGATGGCAGCAGCAACATCAATCCAGCATGGCAGCTGGTAGCAGTAGTGGTCAGTGCCAATGCCCTGCAAAATATGACAGCCTCCAGAGCCACTAGAGGATGAATGGTCTCATCTGTTCCACCAGGGTAAGTCACTCTTCTCGTCACTCTCAGCTCACACACTCACATCCACAGGGATCTCACACCACAAGAGACAACACCACTAACTCTCACACATACCCTCACATCTTCATCAGGCTCATATCCTCTGGAGCTCACATTCTCATCCTGTCCATGGCTCCATTCACCATTCAAACATTCTGTTCTCACACTCTCCATCTGTTTCCATGCAGGAGAAGCTGGCTCACACCAGGAAGGAAAGGTCCCAGATTGGGGGATGGTGAAATGGCCCACAATAAGCCCCTCACTCATTTTGCGGAGTGTGCCATCGCGCTGACTGTTGAGGACATGGACCGTGCCTGCAGTGATGGTGAGGTCAGTGGTGAACACTCTCATGAGGATCCTGCACCACATCATCCCTCTCTCAGCACAGATGTGAGTGCTCACTTTCTCCTGCTTTTGACTCTATTGCCGTGCACTAATTACCTCTACTTTGGTTCAAAGGGAACTCTGCCAAGTGACTGACAGCCTCAGCTAGCCAGTCTCTCAACTCCATCCAGGTCCTCATCTCCAGCCAAGAGATCACCTCCTCCATTGAAGAGTTGGAAATAAGCAGCCTGGAAGGCCCATCACAGCGCTTCCCCACATCCCCTACCAGTGCAGAGACATATACCTTGACGGGACCTAGATCTAGAGCAGGCTCGGGTTCACAATCTGATGGTCACTGCATGGACATGTGTCAGCAGCAGGAGGAGGCAGGTTCAGCTGAGCTCTCTGGCACTTGAAGGACCACTGGAGAACAGGCATCTGTGAGGCCTGAATCAACGAATGAACCTCTAGATTTGGCCTTCTAACTCATCGGCAGAAGAAGAGTCGGCAGAAGGTGTGGGAACATCACACAGAGCTGTTGGAAGACCTCAACTGAGAGGCTTGTGAGTTGGAGTGCATCTGCCTACTCTCTGATGAAGTGGTGCAGTATGTGCGTGTATGGAGGTCTCCATGGGAAGGATTTCGGATGCCATGGAGACCCTGGTCCAGCAGAACGTAGGGATGTTTCAGACCTGCACTACATTGTGATAGCCATGGGTGAGTTCCAGTAGTGGCAATGTGAGAGGGAAATGAGGCACCTCGACATCCCTCCAGATGTTCCTTTCTCTCAAGAAACCATGCCGGGGCCTCCAGGAACCTGAAGGGAGGAGGAGAGGCAGCTGGACACCTGGGGCATCCACTCAGTAATCTCAGAGGCTGTCATCTCCCTCTGAGACCCCTTTGCCTGTGAGTCCCTGAACATCATCCTCTGTCACCACACAGGCAGCAGCTGGCCAATGAGTGATTCTGGAGGGGGAAGTGTGTGTGTGCAGGGCCTTTCGGAGCCGATTGCAAGCTCTCTCCCACACACACGTATCCATCGTGTGTCATCTTCACCTCAATGTCCTGAGAATTTTTAGTGCTGCCTGCTGGTGTTCACTTTCAGTTGTCCATCTGAGCCGACCTGCATCTCCACCCACCCAATGATCACACTCCCATGCAGCACCTTATCTCACCCACCATGACACTTGTTTCACTTTCGATTTAGACAGTACGGTGGTGATTCAGTTTTGCATTCACTCCACAGCCCTTTCCCTGCCCCTAGTCACCCATATACTTTCCCCCATCAATGTTGCCCACCCCCCCAACCCCCCACAAACCACCCCACCCGCAGCTTCACCTTTCGTCTCTCCTCTGTGACCTACTAGCCACAACCCTTTTCCTTCGGGGATGACCAGGTGAATGTGCACATTCCCTTCCTTCCCAAATATACTACCTCCATCCCCTTTAACCGTCCTAACCTACTCCTTCCCACCCTGAGGGTCCATGTCTGCCTCTGTGTCCCCATCAACCATCCTTGCCATCCCTCCTACCGCTACCATTGAACCCTCACCCTCCCACCTCACTCGGCCCTCGGTCATTCTCACCATTCCCTCCTACCACGCCCACCCTCAGTTCACTCCCCAGGAGGCAGTCATGGACTCATCAGAACGCTCCCATGCAACTTCCACCCTTCGCACCCCTTCCCCTCTTGGAACATCTTCTCCCCTTGGAACCCCTCGACTCTTGGAACCTCTTACCCTAGGAACCCCTGCTGCCTTGGAATCCTTTCCCCTGCTGGAACCCCTCTGCCCCACCTTGGAACTCCTTTCCCTGTTGGAACCCATCCCCTCTTGGAACCTCTTCCACGCCCGGACTTGCACCCCACCATGGACCTCACCCCACCCCTGGACCCCCATATGCCCTCCCCCCTCCGCAATGCTTCATCTCTCCAAACTCCTTCCTTTACACCTTCCACCCCACTTACACCTGCCTCCAAGGTCTTCTCCCCATTACTCCCTCCTCCCCACCGTAGTCCCTCCCCCCTCTCAACCTCCCCATGACACCTTCACTCCACTGCCCTAACCTCACCTGCCCCCGACACGTTTGTTCCCCCCCTCCCAACTTCATCCCCACTTGACAACTCTTCCTCTCCATGTTGATCCTAGGCATTCCTCTCTGGCCCGCCAGTACACTTTGCTCTTCCAAATGCAGCTGGACTTTCCTTTCCACCCCCTTGACCGTCATCCATTGTGAGCAGACCCTGAACAATAACTTTCCCAACTTCCATGGGCTACTTCACAGCAAAGTCACGTCCATGAGAATCCAGCCAGCAGGCCATGGATGTTCCTCTAGTGTGTCCTTGCTGTCAGGCTTCAGCCTCTTCTGCTCCTTGGATGTGAGTAAGGCCTTGACAGTAAGTCACGACTTTTGCACAGCAAACTAGTCAAGAGATGTTCTGCACAAGCGTGCAATCACGCCAAAATGTGTGGTCAATCCAGTGGGGTGGGGGGGGGGTGCTTGATTCCAGCAGGGTGGCCCTATAATGATTTGCGGATGTATTACAATGAGGCATCCGACATGCGATGGCAGGAAACGCAGCCCGTCATTGACAATCTGAACAGACGATCGCAGACTGGTTTCACGAAACCGATTTTTGGCCTTCTTGCCATGTTGTCTGCTCACATCGCCAAACACACCCGACGCCAGCAGGCGTGGAAAATCCCACCCTAAGTGTGGTGCGGGGCAGTTTCGGTGGCACCCACCCCGCTAGCTGGAATATCAGGAACTTGCAATGGATTCCACGCTTGTAAGCTCATTAATTATGCACAGGCAAGTATCGGGCTGAATCACCTGGTGGTTTGGGACCTGATTCGTCTGCCTGCCATCAGCTCGCAGGGTCAAAGGTCCGGGCACCACATTTAAACACCAGTCCAACACATAATCTCACTGTCTCCAGCCCACCTGTCTTCAGGACATGTGCAGAGATGTCTTCCAGCCAGAAGAATAAGGCCAAAAGCCTCAAGAAGAAGGCAGCACCTTGCTTCACCCACCAGGCCCTCCAGGCCTTGATCAGAGGAATGTAGGTGCACAGGCATGTCCTGTATCCCAAGGATGACACCAGGAAGCACAGCAGCCTCACTGCTCCGGCCTGGGAGGCAGTTGTGGAGCAGCTCAGCGTGGCTGGCAACCAGGCCTGAAACGCTATCCAGTGCAGGAAGAGAAAGAGTGATCTCATCTGCTCTGTCAGGGTAAGTCATCTTTCAACTCCCTCCAATCTCAAACTCTCATAATGGCATCATGCACTCAGACAGCTACTCTCTTCAGGGATCTCACACAACCATTAGTGGGGGACACACATCAACACTCATTCTCTCACTGAGACATTCACATCACCGCATTCCCACCTATCATGTTGTTCCCACTCCCTCCTCTGACCCTTCTGGAGAGGGCTCACCACACACAGGGGACATGCATCTTACCCAACCTCTGCTCCATCCCTTCGCATCACATGCCTTTCTTTCTTCCTCATACAGGCCAAGCTGGCACAGAACAGGCATCAGAGATCGCAGACCAGGGGAGGGACGGCCAACATCATTGCCCTCACTGAGTTTGAGGAGGCTGCAGCTGAGCTGGCTGGGGAGGACAGGAATCACTCCTGTGGGGAAGGAGAGTTCAGCCTCTCTGAGCAACCTAGTATGGATCACAGCTCCACCTCTTCATCAAACCCTTACAATCAAAGTGAGTCTCTCGCAGTCTTATATAGTTCTTATTCATTAAATGAAACACTATTTTATATTTTCTAGGCACTAGCGGATTGAGGCCCAGAAAGCAGTCCAATCCCCTAGCCCACATCCAATGAGGAAGCTCTGGAAGAACCATCATGGCGCTCACACACACCCTCCACCAGCTCAGAGACACGCATGTCAGTGTGGTACAGCTGTAGATTAGGCTCGGGGTCACTTTCTGGAGGACATCTCACTGACGTCCCCACAACAGTCGGAGGCTGGGATACATCTGGTCTATGGCACTCAGAGGGCTGCTGGAGACCAGCCTCCCACTCAGTCTGAGTCAGATGATGAGTCTCTGGAAGCGGCTGCTAACTCAATGCTGGAGATGCAACGACAGGCAGTGGAACATCAGGCAGAGATTTGACAGTCGCTCAGCAGACTAGAGCGAACGATGAACGAGTCGGCCTGCGTTCTGTCTGATGCCATTGCTCCAACATGTGAGAGCCTCAAAGTCACTCTGGGAAGTTTGGCGACCACCACGGAGACCTTGATCCAGCAGGTCTTGCCCGATTTGTGCTCGGCCCTGCACTCCATGGCCACACACAATGGTGGATGCCATCAAGACGTAGGCGACAAGGGGGCAAAGCACCTTGATCTCCCTCCAGGTGCACCATCTCCTGCAAGAGTCAGGATGGGGCCTTAGGGCACCCAAGGGAGGATTAGCATAAGCTGGACATCCCAGTGGCCTCCTCTCAGGATACTCCAAGTGTGTGTAGCTGCTCACAGCCCCCTCTGCCTGTCAACTCCAATTGCTCAGTCTGCCAAGGGCGCTTTTGCCCCAGAGCAGGTGACCCTTATCATGCTGGGACCCTCCAGGCCTCGGGTCACCAGAGGATATTTGTCAAGGTCATCGCAGACATCAGCACTGGCAGTTGGCAGGCTGCCTCCACCTCTGCTGCAGATGTCGAGGCTGCACCCAGGCCTAGCAATAGGTTTAGAAAAGTTAAGAAATTTTGATGTCATCTTTGGGTCATGGGTGTGCCATAACTGTAAGGAAATTGTACTTTTGTGAATACATTTGATGATTATGTGAATGTTTTGCCCAACTAAAGGCATTGTGATTTTGTACATTGGAATTCTCTTATGTTGAGGTTTAGCCTTCCTCCCACTCAGTGATAGTGTTCCACTGTGAGATTCACATTCCTGTGATGTCAACCTCAGTTCAACTAGTCTCCACACCCTTGTGTGATGTCAAGGAGATGTTTTCAAGATTTTATTTGAAGTGTGTGGTGTGATGACTGTCACTTTAATATCAGTTCAACTGAGCAGAGGTCACGTGATTTGTTCAACCAATGTGTGGTTAGCATGGGAGAATAAATTCTAGGGAGGGGTTTCCTAGGGAAAAATGGCTGTATGAGGGCCTGGCTGGATACAAGCAGCCACGGAAGCTCTAATGTAAATAAAGTTCATTTTGTTCTTGACTAGAAAACCTCCCCGAGTGTGTTCCTATATGTGATGTAAGCGGGTCTCACTCTTCTTCCTCAAGAAACACCATTGAGTGAGAGCAGGACATCACCATTGATATTCTAGGGGCATTTGTGTCTCCTCAGTGGTAGTGGTAGAAAGAAAGACATGCACGGGTGGAGGAGATCCCTAGGCATGTCCATATCTCAGCTGCAGCAGTGTTGGCATCATTAGATGGTGGTGAAGGCTTCAAGTCTTCTCTCAGCTTGCTCTTGTTCATCAATGGACTCTGAACTGAACTGGATCAGTTCCCAGATTGAGCTCACTCACAAGACATCGTTGACCAAAGCAAAGATTATGTCCTGGCGAATCATGAGGCCAGAACGCGCAAGTGTGAATGCAGGACTCGTTCTCACTGCGAGTGGTTGGATATCTCTTGAGATGAAAGAAGATGGCATTGAGGGCTCAGAGAGATGTGGCCTTATGCTCTCACTTAACTTTACTCTTCCTGGAACCTGTCAGCAATTAACATATCAGGGGCATTTCTTCCTTTCTCTATGGCGTGATTACAGTCATACTGACCCTCAGCAGCCTCCTAAGGTTCCTGGGCCTCCAGATCTTCATCCTCTGATGAGCCCTCAACCTCCTCCAGTTCATTCTTTGCCAGGGGTTCACCTCTTTGCATTGCCAGATTGTGAAGGGTGCAACAGACTGCTATGATGCAGGAAACCCTGTCAGGAAAGTATTGGAGTGAGCCACCTGAGCCGTCCAAGCATCTGAAATGCATCTTCAGAAGTCCTATGATCTGCGGTGAAGGGAACATGGGGAGATGTGAGCAGCGTTGTACCTCTCCTCTGAAGGACTCATGGTGACGCACCGGTATCATCAGCCAGTGTTTCAGTGGGTATCCCTTATCCCCAAGCAGCAATCCCTGCAGACGTAATGGCCCCTTGATAATCTCAAGCATCTGGGAGTGACTCAGGATGTAGGAGTCACAGCAACCCCCAGGGTACCATGTGCAAATGTGCAGTATGTGCTTCCAGTAATCACACACCAGTTGTACATTGATGGAATGATAGCCCTTGTGGTTTATAAGCATTAGGGGCTGCTGCCATGGAGCCCGTATAGCCACATGGGTGCAGTCTCTTGTGCCCTGCACTCTTGGGAAGCTTGAGATGGCGGCAAAGCCAGTGAATCTTGCAGCCTGGCTATCTTCATCCAGAGCAAACTTGACATAATGATGGGCCTTTCTGTAAAGGGCAGCAGTGACTTCCTTAATGTATTGATGTGTTGCGGACTGAAAGATTCCACATAGGTCCTTGGTTGATCCTTGGAAAGACCCAGAGGCAAAGAAATTTAGCCCTGCAGTTGCCTTCAAAGCCACTGGCAGGGAATACCCTCCAACTCCATGTGGCATCAGGTCTCCATGAAGAATGTGGCATTTGTGATGTATCAGAGTTCAGGGCAAGTGCAGATGTACATGGCATTGCTTCTTATTCATTTGTAAATAGGAGATTCTTCTATGATAAACCCTAGGTCTGGTGATTCACATCTGTTTTCTGGGTCTCTCCTCCTGACCGTCCTGTTCATGCTCTGGCTTGGCTTGATCATGTCCCTCCGGCGTGACCTCCTACTGGAGCTGCACAGGGTGTCACCTCTCCCTCCTTCACCTCCTCCATTAGGACCCTGACAAAGGTAGCATTAAGCCCTGGATCTATATGTGCTTTTTCCTTCTCTCTGAAAGGAAACATTGAAGACATTAATGATTCAAGGGCCAAGAAAGTGAAACTCAGAAGTATGGAAACAGTAAGGGCCACAGTTTTTCCTGCCCTACTTGCATTATGGCTGATACGACCTTATTCCTGAGACACTAGCACACACATTGAGGTGACCAAGATGGCATCACAGATATGTAACATCATGAGCCCCGCATGGGATTCTAAGGTCTAATTGAAGTGAGTGACCCAACCTAGCTCTGTGCTACAACCTCTGATGTGGCATATTAAAGACCAATCAATTGTTCATGGTCAATAAGTGGATGTCTTTTGGTCCATTAGGAGTGTTACATCTGGTGAATATGTGACAGGCCTTCATTGATGGAATGTCATATATGAAACAGCTGTGCCTCCTTTACTTTTGCCTGCATTCCCAAATTCTAAAAATTCCTCTTGAGATCCAGTGACTGTGATGTGAGGCCACTGAGTTCTGAGTAGCCCTTTAAGAGTGCTAATGAAGCCATTGGCTTTCAGTGGCTTTCATCGCAAGCATGTCTTCCTCCTTTCGCTCTGAGCAGACTCCTGTTCACTCTTGTGGCAACAACAAGTTAGAGGGCGACCCCAGAAAGGCCCACTTGTGTTCGCTCTTTCCCCTTTGTCTCCCTTGTGTTCACCTGACCCCTCACAGCTTTCCTTCCCCATTGCCCACCTTATATTCTTTATCCCCACCCTCACCTCACACCCCATCTTAGGTCAAAGTGCTAGTTTTTGAAAGTGGAGTTCTGTCTGACAACCACTGCACAGTGGCGTCCTTGTGGACAACGGTCTCAGCCACCTGGAGTAGAAGACCCCTGCACTCCTTAACCCTGGCTGCAGTACTGGGCACTAACTGAGAGTGGAGTCCTGCAGGAGTACCACAGCAGAGTGGAGTTCTTTGGGACAATGTAGGCAAAGAGCAGGAGTAGACCAACCCTACAGCCCCAGCAGTATGGTGCTCATCTCAACAAGACCGGTGCAGTGCTGTGGCAGGTAGACTATGGATGGAATTTTATGCCAGCAGGATTTTATGGTCCCGCCGAAGTCAATGGACTTTTGAATGGCTTACCACATTCTATGGCCCCTCCCCCGCCGAAACGGAGCCGTAAAATTCTGCCCTATGTACGTTGCACTCACTTCGAAGTTATGAGCGAACTGAGGTCCAACTTGTGCACACCAGTCCTTTTCAAATGGGGTTGAGGCCAATGTAATTTCCTGCTGGTGTGACGCAAGATTGGAAAGCGTGACAAGATTCTGCTGAGCAGCTGTTTTAATGAGCATTCATTTGATGTTAATGAATGCAAATGGTATTCACTCCACGATTCGGTGAGATAACTGACCCGCTATTAACCCGCCATCGAGAGAATTACAAACTGCTTTTACACCAGCGGATTTCTAACTTTTTGCCTGCGCTGAATTCTCCATTCCCGCCTGTTGCAAAATCCAGTGTGGGCGTGATGGGGAAATTCCGCCCATTAACTCTGTTTCTCTCCCCACACATGCGCTGCCAGACCTGCTGAGTGTTTCCAGCATTTTCTGCTTTCCAAGGCCTGCTCATTAGGCTCTCCTAGACCTGGTTTTCCTGAGCTCAGCCAGCACCAGCTGCTTAAAAATAAAGTAGTCTTGCTGTTGAGCCTGAAACAGCCTTTCGGCCCTGTATTGCATATGCAAAGGGATTAATTCCTGTTTCACTTTTTGGGCACGACACACTGATTTTTTTGGGCCATTACTAATATGGCAAGTGGAACATTTCCAACTTCTAATGAGCATACTCTTCTTTCCTGCCATATGGGAGGCTGAGGTGACCATTTAACACTTGAAAAATATGCACTGTGTGCTGAATTTCTAGGCAATTTTGTTTCAGTCATGTAAGATGATCATTGATGTGAGGAAACATGATATGTTTTTTATTTTGTATTATGATACAAAAGTAGATTATGCTGATATTAAGTGAGTCTGATAATATGTGCTGTTCTATATGTTCACCTTAATATGGAATAAAATAGTTTATTAATGCACATTTGGCATCATTTCATTAGATTTTTGCTTTATCTTTTGGAGAGACTGAACAGGCAAAACTACCTGTTTCAAGTTATCAGGGAATAGTACTAATATTAGTATTGTGCAAGTATATGTAGCACAGTGAAAGTCAAATGCCATAAAAATAAGATGCTCTGAACACTTACAGTCATGACAGGCATCACTGAACTTGAGGAGGTATCTACAGTGGACTTAAATTTGAAAAAAGCAGCCACTAGAAAAGCATGGGCATATCCATCCTCTTTTTCAGAAAATATATCTCTTCAATTTTCTTTTCAGAAAGGAAGATCTGAAATTAGATTCAAACTTAAGGCACGCTATGCTCCAATAAATAAAATATCTATGACCAGGAATGCCATTACTTTGAAAAATGAGTTCACAGGGCTCTTGTAAGAATGTTTTTTTAATACTAAAAGCAAATTGTTGTGCATAGAATACATGGTAGGTTCACATATTGTTATAAATTACAGATTAAAATTTTTGATAAATGAATATTATGTTTTCCCAAGTGTTTCATAGCTTTAATCTTAATCCTTTTGAGGACTGATTTTCTTTACAACTTTGAAAATATGATCTTTCGGTCATGTTATTATATCACTTCTAAAATAAATAGCTAGGTGCTACTTCTTAACACAGAAAATAACAGACTGGTATCAGAGAAATTATAAACTCATCATTGAATTTTATTCCTTGATGTACATCAGTTGCCATATTGATGTATCTACCATGAGTTGCTGTTTTGGCTGTTCGTATAAAAACTGCACCCAAGTAAGGTCATTATTAGGAAGCATGATCTAAATAATGGTAACCACCTTTTTGTTTCCAAATGCTAAAATGGTCTATCCCACCATTGCTGGCTGTGCAATCAATTGCCTAAGTCTCATGCTCTAGAATTCATGCCTAAACCCTTCACTTATTTCTCCACCTTCAAGACGCTCCTTAGAACCTACCTTGTCACCTCTTTTGAGTTTTTTGATTATATCACTATGAAGCATCTTGGGAATATCTTCTACACCAGATGTGCTATATAAATACAAGCTATTGCAATTTATGCATATATTATGTATAAATTGAGGGGGACATAATTTGCAAGTGCAGCAAGGGAACACAACATTCTATTTTTCATACTCATCTATCATTAAGGGTTGTAACCCCTTAATGATATGGCAACTGATGTACATCAAGGAATAAAATTCAATGATGAGTTTATAATTTCTCTGATACCATTCTATTATTTTCTGTGTTAAGAAGTGGCACCTAGCTATTTATTTTAGAAGTGATACAAAAACATGACCAAAAAATCATATTTTCAAAGCTGTAAAAAAATCAGCCCTCAAAAGGATTAGGATTAAAGCTATGAAATATTTGGGAAACCATAATGTTCATTTATCAAAAATTTTAATCTGTAATTCATAAAAATCAACTGTCTTGACCCAAAGCCCTTGAATTCCCTCCCAAAACTGTTCTGTCACTCTACCTCCCTCTTCTCCTTTATGATCCTCTTTAAAATCCAACTCGCCAAATATCTAGCCTTTCTGGCTTGCAGCAATGAACTGTTTGCCTTTATTTTGAGGGAGCTGGAATATGAAAGGAGAGGAAACTATAGGAAGCTATGTTTCAGTTGTACAGAGCCATGATCAGACCTCATCTGGAGAACTGCTTTCAAATGTGGTCAGTGATTCTCAGGAAAGATAGGCTGGTACTGGAGGGTGTACAGAGAAGGTTCACCAGTAAGATATCAGAGCAGAAAGGGATGTATAATCTTTCTTTGTATTCCTTGAGTACATAAAGTTGAGAGGAGATCTAATCAAAATATTTAAAATGATAAAGGGATTCATCTAGGTAGATAAACTGAAACTATTTCCTCTGTTGCATGAATCCAGAACAAAACGGCATAATATTCAAATAAGAGCTAGGCTATTTCGAACTAAAATCAAAAAGCATCTTTTATTTTACACAAAGTGTAGAGGAAATCTGGGGCAGAATTTTTCCGTCAGCGAGCTGGGGGCGGGGCCAATTAAGGCCATTGACACGGTAGTTAAATCAATTAAAGGCCCTTCCCGTCCAACCTTAAAGCTGGTGGGCAGGCCAGGAGCCCCAGCGGGCTTCTGATAAAACATGAAACCTCATCCACCAGCGGGATGAGGCTTCATGTCTGTTTTAAAAAAGTTTAATAAAGTTTTTGTGATATTTATTAACAAGTCCCATTTCGTGTGACATTGTCTAAGGTTGACAAGAAATTTGTTGGATAAAGGTATCAAGAAATTATGGAGAAAAGGTTGGTAAACAGAGTTGTGGTACAAATCCCCCCATGATCTGACTGGCACTTATTTGGCAGTCAAATAATTGGGGCGGCAGAACATGTTTGAGGGACTCAGTAGCCTACAACTGCTCCTATATTAAAAAATAAAGAAAGAAAGTTTCACTTGTCATAGATAGCTGTTCCAATAATGGTGAATTTTACAAAGAGATCTGGAAAGATCAAGAAACATTACACTTCAAAAAAATATATAAAGTCAAGTTTAATTTTCCTCTACAAAGGAAGTGTACTGTTTCTGGAACATGTATGAGGAGTGTTTAGAGGTGTATGATCGAAAGCAATTGCATCTGCAACTCGAGGAACTTTGGCTCAAAATTGATGAGCTGATGTCTGTATTGCAAACATTATGATGTATAGAGAGCAAGAGGCTTACCTGGACATTCTGATCCAGGAGGTAGTCACAACCCTTAGGTTAAGTAATGGTTTAGGCCTTTTTGACACATACCTGCCTGCCTCTGACCTGTATGAAATTTTATGGCGGGGGGTGGGGGTGGTGCAGGCATTGGATGCCCCACCCCGCCCCAATTAATGGCCACTTAAGGACATCAGCCTGCCTCCGCCGCTATTTTCCTTTAGCTGTGGGAGGCCCATGCCTGAGGGAAGCCTGGCTGCTTTAGCTGTGTGAGCTGATATCGGCCAAGGTGGGGGGTGGGAGTGGAGAGGACGGGGGATGTGGTGGTGGCGGGAAACCTGCCTTGTGGGTCCCAATGTTCACTGGAGGCAATCCTCACACCACCCCCACCACCACGCGCCCCCCACCCCCCGAACACATACAAACAAGATCATTCTTTCCCTTTTACTTTACTCTCCTCAGCTGTCAAAACCAACTCGTAATACTCTTGACCTGCTTCTCACCCCTCATTGGGGCTTGCCAGCCTGGCCCTGCTGAAATCTCCCTCACTTAACTTGGTGTCTGGCTCCAACAATGATCTCCATTGGGGACAGCCTGTAGTCCCAGCAGTGGTCACTGCTCCCTCTGATGCTGCTGGGACCACAAAGTTAACGGCCATCCGATTTTCTAGCAGCTCTCAGAGACTGGACTTCCTGTCTCTAAGGGAGAGAAATTCCACCTCTAGCCAATTGTCTGTTAAATGACAGCGGGGAAGTTGTTCTTCCCCTGTGTGACCTCCCTACTGACTTTTTAGCTGGAGGTTTGGGAGGGGGAGGAGAAGGGGGGCATGGTGGCGGGTGGCATGTACCACATCACTTATAAAATCCAGCTCTTATAAAAGATAAGTGAAATTTAAAATGGTGGTGGAGTGGGGGGATAAGGGAGGGTGGTAGCCATGATAATGAAGGATGAGATTAGAAACAATAGTGAGAAATGATTTTAGCCTAGAAAGTCACTAAGTAGATTCAGTATGGGTTGGAGCAAAGAAATAACAAAGGGCAGAAAACACTGGTTGGAGTATTTCAAGTACTTCATAGACCAACTAACAATAGTGGTGGACAGAATATAAATCAGGAAATTAAACAAGCATATAACTGGGGTAATGTAATAATAATAGGTGACCTGAATTTTCACACAGATTGGGCAAAGCAAATTGACAAAACTAATTTGGATCATGAATTTATGGAATGCATTCAAGACAGTTTTCTAGAAGAATACATCATGGGATAAACTAGGGAACAAGCTATTTTAGATCTAGAATTGTGTAATGAGAAGGGGTTAGTTGTGTGATGAAGCTATTAATGCATATAATGTTACTGGAAATGTGTTTTCTTAAAAAGAGGTTTAGTCAGTGGGTGTGTCTGTGTGTGTCTTCACTGGATTAAAGCCAGCTAATCTGGGTGCTTTGATGTACAGTAGTTTTGAAATGTAAATAGAGGTAGAGGTACATTTGCATTTTACTGAATAGAGCATTCAGGATTGGGAGTGAAATCTTGCACCTAGCTAGGAGACACCAAGCAATATGTTTATATTACTAATAAAATTGGTACTATGAAAGGGGTTCACAGGGCCTGGTGATACAATGAGAATTTACATTCAAAGAGAAATGTTGGGTATACCTGAAAGCAGTTTTGTGTGTGCTGAGCAGAGGCATGTAACATCAAAGCAACTGCCTGCAAAGGAATCAAATTGAAAGGAACCTCATTTTGAATTCGTAAGGTGAAAAAGCTTTGCCTGGTGTCTGGTTAAGTCCGTTGGTTATTGTTACCCTAGCGGAGATTAATTTGGGAATTTGTTAAATGTTATGTTAGCAGTAATTTGTAGCCATGTGTATATGTTTAATTTGTTGTAAATTAATAAAGCCCTCATTTAGTTTGATATAAAATGTCTCGATAACTGGTGGTCTTATTCCTGAATTTAGAGCTGCATCTCAAACATCCCAATTGAAAATATAGGTTATGACAGTTGTTTAAAGTTTCTCACTGGGATTTTAAATAATAGCCTTTACCAACTGCTGTGTCATAACAATTGGGGATCTTGTGGCATAAAAAAATTATAATTCCTTGACTGGTTTAGAATTGGTGAATCTTAAGGATACAAGTATGAGAAGCACTTTGAATTCAAGAGTTGGTGGGGTTTTTTAGAAGTGGTGGGACTGTAAGATGGCTTTGGCAATTGCTAAGACTTGTCTGGGAGTAGGAGATATAACTCTGATTGGCTTGGAAAAAATAATCAAAAGTAAGTTAACGGAATTGGCAGATAATTTAATATTGCAGTTACCTGAGGGTGCTAAGAAATCAGATATAATTAAAAATATAGCACAGCATCTACAGTTCGAAGTGATATCTGACACTAGTGAGTCACAGCTGGAGGCAGTGAGACTTCAGTTACAAATGAAGACGCTTGAATTTGAACAAGCAAAGAAACTGAAAAAGCTTAAATTACAAGTAAAGGACAGAGAAATGGCTTTTAAAAGGGAACAGGTAGAAAGGCAGGAGAGAGAAAGGAAAAGGGAAATTGTGAAGATAGAGAAGGAAGAAAGAGAAAAAGAGAGAGAGAATTCCAACTGAAAATGTTGGCAGATAAGAAAGAGACACCAATAGGTGAGGAAGGACTTATCTCCAGAGTAGAACCCAGTGGGGAGATGTTTAAATTTGTACAAGCTCTTCCAAGGTTTGAGGAAAAAGATATTGGAGCATTCTTTATTTCACTTGAGAAGCTAGCTAAACAGATGAAATGGCCACAGGAAAACTGGATGTTATTATTATGGTCTAAGTTAGTGGGTAGGGCGCATGAGGTATATGCTCCTTTATCAGGAGAAATGTGGTGAAAAAGGCTATTTTGAGTGCATTTGGATTGGTTCCTGAGGCATACAGGCAGAAATTTAGGCATTTGAGCAAACAGCCTAGGCAAACTTATATCAAGTTTGAAAGAATAAAACAAAGAAATCTTGACCGGTGGATATGGATGTTAGAAATAGAGCCCATGTACGCAGCTCTTAGGGGGGTAATTCTTTTGGAAGAATTTA
Source organism: Carcharodon carcharias (assembly GCF_017639515.1). Lineage (NCBI taxonomy): Eukaryota > Metazoa > Chordata > Chondrichthyes > Lamniformes > Lamnidae > Carcharodon > Carcharodon carcharias. The sequence continues at coordinate 87,880,620 of NC_054477.1, read as the reverse complement.
AAGATTCAATCTCTTCAGTAGTGAGAACTCATGTGGAGGAACAGAGGGTTGACTCTGTAAGGTAAGCAGCAGAGACAGCTGATGGCTATGAGTTAGTTTATAGAGCTAAACCCTTTCTTTTGTCACCCTTTCAAATTAGAAAAGAATAAAAAGTGGGAAAGTGAAAGGAAGGTAAGTAGTCAGGGAAGAGAAGTTCCCAGGAAGTTTTTTCTCAGAATAAAAAAGGTGCTGAAGGTAGAATTGACATTCAAAAATTGAGGTGTTTTCATTGTAATAAAGGGCAGAATTTTCCAACTAACGTGTGGGGGAGGGGGGTCAGGACCCGCAAGCCGAAGCATAAAATGACACATGGTGACATCGTGATATTGCAGTGGACGGGCACATGACCATCTCCATTGCGCGCCTGCCATTAATTAATGGGCCACTTAAGGCCCTTGAGGCTCCAATTGACGGGGATTTTGCGGCACCCGTGCAATCTTCAACTCATTGCACAGGCACAATAGGGCGGGCGGGTAGCAGAAATTTGTATGAACCTCATCCATGAGTGGGACAAGAGGGCTCAGTGGGGTCATGATTCTACAGGTTTAAAAATTACTGTACAAAAGTTACTGAAACTTGCCTGTGTGAGCTGGAAAAGTCCAAAATACATACCAGCTGCTTGGACCTCATAACCTTCAGGTCAGTACTTTGCAGTAAAGATTTGTTTTGGGGCCTGTAGTTTTCAGGAAGCCTCCCTGAGCCTGGGAATGGGAGGTGATCTTTCCACTGGAGGCACCTACTCTGAGGAGGAATGGTCAGCTAGAACAGGGAGGAGGCCAGGAGTGCACATTCATCATCCAGGGGAGGCAACTTTCGGAGGACAGGCGCAGGCACAAGGGGTGCAGGGCCACATGTTGTCCAAGGTAGAAGGGGCTGCAGAAGACGCCACTATCCCATTGCTAGAGTATACAGGCGGTGAAGCAGCTACCTCAATATGTCTGAGTTGCAGTGCCGAAGGAGGTTCTGTCTGTCAAGGGTGACAGTCAACACTAACTGTCAGATGATTGGGCCTGAGATCTCGCTAACTGTGTGGGTGGACATCCCATGCCTGTGGCTCTAAAGGTCACAGCTGCCCTTAACTTCTGTGCCTCCAGCTCTTCCCAGGGGATGGTGGGTGATCTTTGTGGTGTCTCCCAGTCAGCTGACCACACGTGTCAAGCAGGTTACAAACGCTCTATTCAGGCAGGCATTAACCTTCATCCACTACTTTTGGGACGAGGCTAGCCAGACAGAGCGAGCCAGAGGCTTCACAGCCATTGCTGGCTTCCCCCGCTATAGACTGTATACATGTGGCCATCAAGGTGCCAGCAGGTGAGCCCAGTTCCTTCGTCAACAGTAAGGGCTTCCACTCCATGAACGTGCAGATAGTGTGTGATCACAGGATACAGATTCTGCATGTCCGCTCAAAGTACCCAGGCAGCTCTCACAACGCCTAAATCCTCAGACACTTGCAGGTTCCAGGGCTCTTCAGTGCTCTGGCTCAGCTGGATGGATGGCTGCTGGGTGACAAGGGCTATCCCCTCAGAAGGTGGCTCATGACGCCTCTCCACCATTCAAGAACAGAAGCTGAGCAGCGGTACAATAGGAACCAGGGCTCCACAAAGGCTGTGGTAGAGAGAGCCATAGATCTTCTCAAAAGACGCTTCTGATGCCTGGACCGTTCAGGTGGCGCTCTCTAATAGCCTCCAGATCGAGTGTCCCTGATAGTGGATGCTTGCTGTGCTCTCCACAATCTTGCGCTGCAAAGGGGCGATGCTGCGGACAAAGAACATTTTGATGCAGTGGCTGTGGCTGAACATGATGAGTCCAGCAGTGAGTCCGAGGATGACCACGCACAGGGAAATGCTGAGGGGACAGACGCTGACATTGCATACTCCAGAGAGGCAGGGACACTGGGGATGCCCTAATCCAAGGAACCTTCAGCTAGCACAGCACAATTGGATCTCCAACACAAGCCTGGGCTGCAGTCTCCATACTGGATACATGAGCGCCAAATCTGTCAGGAAAGGAGCATTGATAATGGGCCCAGTCAATAAATGTCAATGACATACAAATCACTCATAACATCTCAGGACTCCATCCACTTGCCCAAGAAAAGAGGCAGCCCCAGCCGTGTTAGACGATCTTAATTTAATGCTTTCACAAAAGTCTCTTAACATAACACAAATAAAATGGTGTCGCATTGCAAACACAATCAGAAGGGACTCATAGTGGGGGCCAACAAATAACCACCAGTGATGAATCCGGGATGTGCCTAAGATGCCTTAATTTTATGTTTGTGGGTGCTATGTCTTTGTGGTGCCCCCTCACTGGCATTGGCATTTGAGACAGCCTGCTCTCTCTACTGTCCTATTGGCCTCGATGTAGTTGGTGGATGTCCTCTGGCCTGTGGAGCCTGTGCTGGCCCTGCCTGGGAGAGAGCTGCCAGTTCTACAGCTGGCATCTCCCCAGTTGTCGCAGCCTCATTGGGTGCTGCGGTCACTGGCTGAGGGGCGCAAGAGCTGCCGGCCTCATCTGGAGCACCCTGAGAGGCACCAGCAGAGACAACAGGCAGCTGCTCTGCCAATGTGAGGTCCGTTCAGCCCTTCCTGCTCACTGTAGATGAATAGGCACCGAGGTGGGAGACCTGGTGCCCAAACCACCGCCCACACGGGCACTGACTACCTGAGGTCAATGCTGCTGTGTGGGCTTGCAGGTCTGAGCCCAACCCCAGGAACCCCTGATCCTGTCCCTGGAGCTGCCTCTCCATGACAGTTGCCACTCTCTCCATGGAGGAAGCTTGTTGCTCATGCCTGAGGCTCAATGCATTGGCTACGGTCCGTGTAGACTCCTCCACTACTGACACCAAGCCAAGTGCAGCCTCATGTATCTCCACCAGATGGTCCCGCACACCCGGCCGCATCTCATGAGTTGGCTGCATCGCGGAAGACTCCAGAGGCTCATCATCTAGCACAGACTGAGCATGTGCCTGGGCCCCTGCAGTCCTCCAACTGCTGGCACCATGGGCACTCTGTCTCCACCAGCTCCTCCAGTGAAGTGTCCTTATCGCTGTGCCCTGGGACACTAGCCGAAGATCTGCTGCCCACCGGGGTGCCAGTATCTGCGCTGGTGCCTGCCTGGCAGAGATAGCTTGATGCTGGTGATGTTGACACTTCATTGCCCTCAGGTGTCAGAGGGGGCCCCTGCTGCTCCAGGTACTGGCCCTGCACCGCTGATGCTGGAAGGAAGAGTAATGAAATTCGATCAGTTAGTGTGTGGAAAATGGCAATGTACATGCATGTCCCCCGGATCATCATGCGCTCATCATTCCACACACAATGGGCAAGCCATGTTGGTAACGTCACTCACTCAACCATCAGCATTGCCATGGCTGTTGGGAGACTACTGGTGAGATGAGTGCTGGTCGCACATACATGTCCGTGGAACCCCAGCCTCTCCAGCTCTGGTGGACCTGGGCGCATGGCGCCTCTCCAGGTCGAGGGTTTCCTGCTCGAAGCGGCTAAGCAGCACTACCTGGGCTGGCCCACTGCCAGTCCTCATCCACTCGGTGGTGTTGTGAGAATTCTTCTCCTGGAAATGAGAAAAGAGCATTAATAAGTGATACTTGTACCATGAATCTCCTCGCGGCCGGCCCATCCCAAGCCCAGTTGGCCATTGCAGGGGTCTAATGCATCCTTACCTCGCTACTGTTTAACACTTACACAAATATGCCAGGTATGTCTTTCCCAATACAACCCCCCTTCCCCCGGCTTGGTCACATGCTGCCTTCATCACACTTGGGAGCACACAGTTTAACCTGCTGTAGCAATGATGTGGATTGCAGAGGGCAGCAGATCGATCTGTGCCACGCCACCTTGAAGACCCCCTCCCACCATGTCATCACCCTGACTTCGACATGGCCTGGAGTTCAAGCACTGCCCCTGGGTGCAGATCCTCCAGGTTGCCCCCACCGCAGTCATGTGGGTCTCAGTCCACCACATCCTGCAATGCAGAACCCATCTCATCACCACCCTCTAAGACTGACCAACGCATAGGAAATATCTGCTGGCCCACCCAGCTAAGGATACATGCCGTGAATGACTCATTGCATTCAGGCCAGTGAGACATGGGTGGGGCATTGGGGGGATGCAGGGTGGGTGAGGGGGGCGGGGGAGTGGGGGAGGCGAAGAAGCTTACATGATGGGTTAAGTGCACAATGCCAACATGCTACTCACCCTTCCCATGCGCAGCAGGTCATTGAAGGACTTACGGCTACCTCCTCCCAGGCATGTTTGGTCAAGCCAGGTGGCCTCCTCCTCCCGCCATGGGGGACGAGCATCTCCCGTCATGCTGCCACCACCTCAAGGAGGGCAGCGAGGCACTCGTCCAAAAACCGGGGCGCATTTGACCACCCACCCTACCCTCTTGCATGACCAGCCTAGATCTGCGTTGGCCCCGACCTCTGGCCATGTACAGCAGCCTTGGAGCGGCTGCAGCTTGCTCTTTAAACAGGCTGTCGGGTCGCCATTGGATCCAATGGTGATTGCCGATCCGCCGCTGCCCACCCACTCCCGCTGTCCCCGGGAGCCACGAAACACACTGGGCGGGCTTTAATTGGCCCACCCAATTAAAATGGTGGCATGGACCTGATCGCTGGTGGCGATCAAGCCCATGCCCGTTTCTGCTCCACCCCCCTGAATTCTGCCCAAATTGGGAAACACAAAGAAGTCAGTGCTTTGGAAATGCAGGAAAAGTTTGTTACAATTATTGGGGTACAAAAATGCTCTGGAAGTAAAAATACTGTGGGTTCTGAGATTCAGGCACAGGAGAATCCAGTGGTTTGTGTACAGGTGAAACAAGGAGAATCAGTGATGGGTGAAGAAGTGGGAATGCGTTCAAGAGAATTCTGAGAAGCAGGTTGCAGAAACGTTTAAAGACTTTGTGTGTGAAGGGAAAGTCTTTCCACGTGTACAGGGTGGAGAAGGTAAAGGTGTTAAAATTTTAAGAGACACAGGGGCTAGTCAATCTTTAAAGTTGTGAGATGGTGATATTTGTTGTTCTAAGGAAGTATTAAAGGAACAGGTAATAATAAGTGGAGTTCATGGGTTTGCTAAATCTATTCCATTGTGGAAGGTAAGTTTAAAGAGTAAATGGAAGACAGGTGAAGTTACAGCTGGAGTGGTGGAAAAATTGCCCATTGTAGGGCTTCAATTTATTGTGAGTAATGATACAGCTGGATCGCAAATGTGGGTGATGCCTATGGTAGTTGAGCAGCCTGTAGAAATATTTTCAACAGAGGCGTTATAGAAGGAACACCCTGAATTGTTTCCTGATTGTGTTGTAATGAGATCAAAGGCTCATAGGGAAGAACAAGAAAAACAAGAAAGGCAGGCAGTTCAAAGGGAGGAAGAAAGTGTCAAAATCCAATTAGCTGGCACTGTGTTTGATAGCATTGTTCAGGAGGAAAGAATACAGGACAATTCAGCTGAAGTGTTTAACTCAAGAAGGTTAGTGGAGTTACAGAAAAATGCTTTGCAATTAAAACAGTTATATCAGAAAGCTTATTCAGAAACAGAAGCAAAATGTATTCCAGCATGGTATTATCTTCAGGGAGATATCTTAATGAGAAAGTGGAGGTTGGATCATGTCTCAGCAAATGAGAACTGAAGGGAGGTACATCTGATTGTTATCCCATTAGGGTATAGAAATGAGATTCTGAGGATTGCTCATGAAATTCCAATGGGGGGACATTTAGGAATTTGGAAAACAGAGGAAAAGATACAGAGGTTTTTTTGGCCCGGATTGCATAGGGATGTAGGCAAATGCTTTAGCACCTGTCATACATGTCAAATAACAGGAACACCAAGCAGTGATTAAGCCAGCATTTGAAGAACCTTTTGTTTCTGGAGAGAAAGTATTAGTTTTGTTACCAGTGCTAGGTGATTCATTAAATGCAAGAGTTAGTGGACCTTACAGGATTGAAAAGAAATTGAGTGAAGTAAATTATTTCATAAATACTCCAGAAAGAAGAAAGAAGCAGAGGGTGTGTCATGTAAATATGCTTAAAAAGTCCTTTGACAGGAAAGAGGAACAAAAAGAACTATTAGTGATGGTGGATGATGAGAAAGAGGTAGAAGTGCAAGACTCTGAAACTGATTTTCCTCTAATCAAATTGGATAATGAGGGGGTGCTTGAAAATTTAAATGAAATATTGAGTTACCTTTGAAACAAGTGTCACAGTGATTTGGAAAAGCTGTTGCAGTCAGACAAACCTATTTATGGAAGTAAGTTGAGAAAGACACATTTAGCTATATATCTATATATGATATATGTATAGAAATTTCATCTTCAATAAAGCAACATCCTTATAGATTAAATCCGGCAAAGTTATCACAAGTACAAAAAGAATTTTTTTCATGCTTCAAAATGATATCATTGAGTTTAGTTCCAGTAATTGGAATTCGCCTATTGCGCTGGTACTGAAACCGGATGGAACACAAAGGCTGTGTGTGAACTATCGAAAAGTGAATGTGGTGACAAAAGCAGATTCATATCCTATACTATGGCTGGAAGATTGCATTGAGAAAATGGGGCAATCAAAATTTATCTCAAAGACTGACTTGCTAAAAGGAAATTGGCAGGTACCGTTGTTGGAGAGAGCAAAGGAGATGTCAGCTTTTGTGGACTGTATCAGTTTAAAGTCATGTCATTTGGTATGAAGAATGCACCTGCGACATTTCAAAGACTGACAAACAAAGTACTTGCAGGTCTAAGCAATTGCACTGTTTATATTAATGATTTAATCGTTTTCAGTCAGTTGCGGGAGGAGCATTTACAGCATTTGGAAAAACTATTTACTCATCCTACAAGAAGCTAATTTGGTGATGAATGTGACTAAAAGTGAATTTGCAAAAGCGCAAGTTATGTATCTAGGCCATACCAATGGACATGGTAAGGTAGCTCCGAGAGATGCGAAAGTCAATTTCCCAGTGCCTACAACAAAATGAGAAGTTTTGAGATTTCTGGGCATGAGTGGGTTTTACTGGAAATTTATACGACATTTTAGCCAGGTGGTTGCTCCACTGACTGAGCTATTAAACAGAACAAAAAGCTTTAATGGACACTGGAGTGTCAAAGCCATTCCATAGTTTGAAAACTGTATTACCTATGACACCAGTGTTGGCAGTACCCAATTATGCCAAGCAATTCAAGTTGGCCATTGACACAAGCGATATAGGCATTGGGGCTGTACTGTTACAAGAAGATGACACTGGAATTGAAAAACCGATAGGGTATTTTTCACGGAAGCTGAATGTACAACAGAGCAGATGTTCGATGATCAAAATAGAGACTTTGGGTTTGGTGTTAGCATTGCAATATTTTGAAATTTATTTTGCAAACAATTAATCAGAAACAATTGTTTACACAGGCCACAATCCTTTAAGATTTCTGGACAAATTTCAAGACAGAAATACAAGACTTTTCAGATGGAGTTTATTATTACAAACATGGATTATACATATTGCTGGAAGAAGGAATCTGTTTGGAAATGCGTTATCAAGAGTTTGAAACTTAAAGGAAACTTGGACATTTTTAAAAACCTGGACACTGAACCGGAGTGATTTCTGTTGATACCAAGAACTTGTGTATATATATTGTTATGTTATGGCATCCATCTGGTAATGTAATAGTGTAATAAGTATAGGAGATAGTGTGAGATGGGTTATTAAAAAAAAAGCCGTCTTTTAGAATTATGACAGTTCATTTTTCGATAGGAAGGGGATGTCATGAAGCTATTAAAGTATGTAATGTTATTGGAATTTTTTTCAAAATAGAGGTTTAATCTGTGGGTGTTTCTGTGTGTGTCTTCATTGAATTAAAGCCAGCTAGTCTGGGTGCTTTGATGTATAGTAGTTTTGAGATGTAAACCGAGGTAGAGGTACATTTGCATTTTATTGAATAGTGCATTCAGGATTGGGAGTGAAATCTTGCACCTAGCTAGGAGACACCAAGCAGTATGTTTATATTACTAATGAAATTGTTGCTATTAAAGGAGTTCAAAGAGCCTGGTGATATAATGAGAATTTACATTCAAAGAGAAATGTTGGGTATACCTGAAAGCAGTTTTGTGTGTGCCGAGCAGAGGCATGTAACATCAAAGCAGCTGTAAGCCTACAGCTGTCCACAAAGGAACTAAATTGAAAGGAATCTCATTTTGAATTCATAAGGTGAAAAAGCTTTGCCTGGTGTCTGGTTAAGTCTATTAGTTATTGTTGCCTTGATGGAGGTTAATTTTGGAATTTGTTAAAATTTATAATAGTAGTAATTTGTAGCCATGTGTATATGTTTAATTTGTTGTAAATTAATAAAGGTCCCATTTAATTTGATATAAAACCTCTCGAGAGCTGGTGGTCTTATTCCTGAATTTAGAGCTGCAAGTCAAACATCCCAATTGAAAATATAGGTTATGACAGTTGTTTAAAGTTTCCCTCTGGGATTTTAAATGACAGCCTTTACCAACTGCTGTGTCATAACAATTGGTAATCACATAATAAGGGAACCTCTGGGAAGGAGTGATCATAATATGATAGAATTTCATAATGAGTTTGATTGTATCATACACAATCTGAATCTGGAGTATTGAACTTAAGTAAAGCAATTACATAGATACAAATGGCATGTTGGCTAAGATAGTTTGGGAAATTAGATAAAAAGGTATCAAGGGAGATAAGCAATTGTGAACATGAAAAAAATTCATAATTCTCAACAAATCCTTTCTTTTAATTCATTAACAGCATGTGAGCATCAATGGCATGGTTAACATTTATCATCTATCCCTATTCAACTGAGTTGTATGCTATTAAGAAAGAAAGTGCTATGTCAGCCTTTATTGCAAGGGGTTTAGGGTATAGGAGTAAGATACCACAAAATTTGGCTCTGTAGCACCTTGTTTACAGCATTGTAGCTGCCATTTGCCTCTAAAAAGATGTCTGAAGCGTTTGCAGATAATTCTAGCACTAGTCAGGCTGTGCAACAGTTTGGTGACGGCATTAGTGTCCATTGATAGTAGATTGTTGCATTAATCAGTGCTGCCATTTTGTAGCTTAACCTTGCCTGGCTGAAAATGGGTTCAGCAACAGGAATGGCTCCCCCCACCACCCTTTCCCACCACCACCAACCCCCCCCCACCCCCCCACCCCCCACCTCCACCCTTCCCCACCCCACCCAGCCCCACTAGCACATTTTGAAAGGATCATCCATTACTTGCGGGTTAGTTGATTGATTTTTACTGGCTCTTGCTGTGATTGTAGAATTGTTGGCTGGTTTGCAGATTTGTTGAAAGTTGCTGAAATCTACAGTGACGGGGTGTTCCATGTGCTTTGTTCTTACTGCAAGGATTCTGCACAAACCGTTTGCTCCCAGACTTCGGTGCAGTTGTTTGCATTCTCCTTGGACTTTAACATGTCAGGCAGAATGAGCAGGTGACACAAAACAGAACATGTTGCTGGAAGAGGTAGGAGGAGAAGGGGGAGAAGGGCTCTCAGCAGGAGGCCATATCCACCCAAGATGTTCAGGGAATAATTCTCCTACCTGAACCTCAGTGATGAATAGTGTGTTAAATGTCTCTGCTTCATTGAGGAGAATCTCACTAAAACCTGCCACTTGCAAAAACTGCAGCCTCAGAGCAGGCTGGGGATGATACGACCAGTAGCTGTGAAGGTAAACGTGACCATGAGCTTTTAGGCATCGTTCTTTCCAGGCTGGAGCATATTTGCAACATTTCTCAGTTTGCTGCCACTGTTGCATAAAGCGGTCACTGTGGCTCTGTATTACCAGAGAGCTGAACTCATTTGACTCTCGTCAAAGAAAAACAGGGGAACCGAGCGTTAAGATTGCAGGATACTATTAACTGCACACATGTTGCTTTGCAGGTGCCAAATGTGAAATCTAAGATAGATAACAAATGTTTTCACTCCCTCAACATCCAGCTGATGTGTAATCATTCACAGTATATCATGCAATTCAATGCCCTGTATCCTGGCAGCAGTCAGGATACAGTCATATGCTGTGCCATCTACATTTGATCCACCACAACAAACCAGACAGTGGCTACAAAATGACATGGGCTATCTGCTGGTCAGATGCCTTATGACTCTGGTGAACAATTCACACACACATTGGCAACATGTATATAGCGAATGCCAAAGAGGGGAGGAGGGAACCAAAACAGCCCCTTTCAGGCTCATCCAACTGTGGTACCAGTGAATGCAACCTGAATTCCCCAATCACCAAAAGCTCCACATCTTACCGCCTCTGTGTTATTAACCATCACAGCGACCTCTTGGCCACAATGTTGAAATAAAAGCCAGCACAAAATAACATTCCAAACCAAATCTACAAAGCAAACCATCCCATATTGCAAAAAGATGTCAATTAATCACCCTTGTGCATTCCCTTAGTACTGGTCTTCCATGTGTCTTTGCCTTTCCTTGTGCTCTTATGCAGTGCAATCCCAGTTACTGCAATATGGTTGCTTGACAGCTGCTGATTTCAGCAGGGGAGACAGCTGATGGCCTTTCAGGATGACCTTGAGCAGCTCTGGCTCTTGAAGGTTTGCCTTCAGACTGCACCATCTCAGGGCCAATGCTGTCATCTTGAGAGAGGACAGGAAGTTTGTGCTCCACAGAGCCAGTGCCACTCCCTCAGGGTCACATCTCAGTAATCCTCCTAATCTGTTGGAGGAGAGATTGCCGGACTGCTATGATATTCTGCAAGCTCCTCCGAACACTGGTATCCACAGCCAAGCTGGAAACAGCCTGAGTTTCCATGGCAGCAAGCTGAGCCTACATGATTTCAATCTGTGTCTCTGTTATAGCACCATACCCTGGGTGGCTTCTGCTTGTCAGGCCTTCCAATTCATTGATTATTTCTGTGTACATACTTTTCAGCCTTTTTTCTGTAGGCCGCTCCATCAAAATGCTTATCTAAGTTCTTTGTAGCAGAACTAGTGTGCAATCTTGTGCTCCAGCTAGCTGGCACCTCTCCTATCCTTGCCTGTTGCTCCAGGTACAGACCACGCTCACTCATGCTCAGTGCCTCACCACATGCAACTTCCACCTCAAAACGCTCTAAAAGACAAATAGAGTTTGTATTTGAGCTGACAGCAGTGTGAGAACAAATGATGATGATGTTTCTTCATTGTTTTCCAGCTCTTCCTCCCCCACCATGGCCTGGCCATGTTCCTGGGTATCTGAACAAAGAAAGGCACAAGGATAGGGTTGTGATGAGTGGGGGAGAGGAAAGCATGAGGTGCATGCTTATACCATTTGTAGTTTGTAAATCAGAAGAGGGGGACATGAGATGTGAAAAGGAGAATTAGGCATGAGGATATCCTCATTGTCGATGATTTCAGTACCAACACTGGTAACGCCCTAGTGATGACAAGGATCATCTCCTTAATGGAGCTAGCACATACAGCCATACGAGCTCCCTGCTGGTTAGATGCTGCTACTGCCTCTGGTATGTGCCACCTTGTTCTGCAAGTGCTTGATGGGGATAGATTCAGAAAGGCTGTTTCCCCTGGGTGTTGAGTCCAAGACTAGTGCTCATATTCTCAGGATAAGGAATTGACTATGTAGGACTGAGATGATGAGAAAATTCGTCACATATAGGTCTGTGAATTTTTGGAATTTTCTACCCCAGAGAAATTATGGCTGAGATGATAGATTTTTGGAGAAAACAAAATATGAGAATAGGACTCAAAATGGAGTTGAGGTTGAAGATGGCCTACTCCTGCTCCCACTTCTCTTTTTCTCTTACATATAAATTAGTCTCAGCAAGCTAGGCCTCTTGCTGTACTGACTGAGTCATAAGTGAGTGAGTAATATAACAAAAACAAAAAACTGTGGATGCTGGAAATCCAAAACAAAAACAGAATTACCTGGAAAAACTCAGCAGGTCTGGCAGCATCGGCGGAGAAGAAAAGAGTTGACATTTCAAGTCCTCATGACCCTTCAACAACTCCTGACCAACATACTAGTAGGGGTAAAAACAAAAAAACTGCGGATGCTGGAAATCCAAAACAAAAACAAAAACAGAATTACCTGGAAAAACTCAGCAGGTCTCTCAGCATCGGCGGAGAAGAAAAGAGTTGATGTTTCGAGTCCTCATGACCCTTCGACAGAACTTGAGTTCGAGTCCAAGAAAGAGTTGAAATATAAGCTGGTTTAAGGTGAGTGTGTGGGGGGCGGAGAGAGAGTTTCTTCCTGGAACTCGACAAGGACAAGTGGCTGGATAATATTCTCACGTTATAATCTATTTCAAAATAAGAACAGAAGATTACCCACCCCCCCCACACACACACCCAAAAAAAACAAATCTGAAAAGAAACATTTCAGCTTAAAAGCTCCATGGGATGAATGTGAATACTTGCAACCGATCTGTTGCAGTGTTACCGCGGGTGGCTTGTTGCAAATTGTGGGTAGGTCAGACTTGAAGATGCGTCTAAATGGCAGCTTATCTCACGTTTGGGTGATTCATATACTTCACACAAACTACTTTTCAAAGTCAAACTAGGTTTACAAAGTGAGCAGTTGATAAAAGTTACTCAGAACTGTTGTGTGTGGGTGGCTAGATTTCAAATAAACAGTTACTGAGCCCTAGTCCAGTTCTGAAGAAGTCATACGGACTCGAAACGTTAACTCTGTTCCACACTCCACAGATGGTGCCAAACCTGCTGAGTTTTCCAACATTTTCTGTTTTATTTCAGATATCCAGCATCCATATTATTTTGTTTTTATATTACCGAGTTCTAGTGGTTGCACCAAGTATACTGGATCAGACTCCCAGCTTACAGCCAAGATTTGGTTTCTGCAAATGCATGAACTGAACCCAAGGATAAAAAAAAAAATTTGTGCTGATTAGAAAATGTAACTGCTTATAGGTTGGGATGTTATCAAGTTGTGGTCACCCCACCCTCTAGAGTCTGATCCAGTATACTTGGTGCAACCACTAGAACTCGGTAATATAAAAACAAAATAATATGGATGCTGGATATCTGAAATAAAACAGAAAATGTTGGAAAACTCAGCAGGTTTGGCACCATCTGTGGAGTGTGGAACAGAGTTAACGTTTCGAGTCCGTATGACTTCTTCAGAACTGGACTAGGGCTCAGTAACTGTTTATTTGAAATCTAGCCACCCACACACAACAGTTCTGAGTAACTTTTATCAACTGCTCACTTTGTAAACCTAGTTTGACTTTGAAAAGTAGTTTGTGTGAAGTATACGAATCACCCAAACGTGAGATAAGCTGTCATTTAGACGCAGCTTCAGGTCTGACGTACCCACAATTTGCAACAAGCCGCCCGCGGTAACACTGCAACAGATCGGTTGCAAGTATTCACATTCATCCCATGGAGCTTTCAAGCTGAAATGTTTCTTTTCAGATTCGTTTTTTTTTGGGTGTGTGGGGGGGGGGGGGGGGGGTAATCTTCTGTTCTTATTTTGAAATAGATTATAACGTGAGAATATTATCCAGCCACTTGTCCTTGTCGAGTTCCAGGAAGAAAACAGAGGAATAAAAACGTCCAGAAATGCCTGTGTATAGGACTTCCCCTCACAATCAGCAGCCATTCCCCTACCAAGGTGCAAAAGCAAGGAAATCACTGTGACCCAATTCCTCCCAACTCATGTGACCAAGCAGCTGACCTTTTTTTTTGGAGTGATCACATGACACATGGTTTCCGCTGCTCTTTACTGAGAGCTTCTTTTAGGGTAGTCCCTGTTTTTGACCCTGCTCTCTCTCTTTGATCCTCCACTCTAGCGATGGCCGGTTTTGTGTATGCTTTGTTCCTGTTCTGTGCACTCAGCCTGGGCATGGCTCTGGCCGATACTCCGGCGAACTGCACTTACCAGGACTTGAAGGGGACCTGGGTGTTCCAGGTTGGGATGGAAGGGCAGAACAGAAATGTTAACTGCACTAACATGGGTAAGTGAAGGAGCCATCTCTCTCTCTCTGTCCTTCCACTTTAACGGTCTAATGTTCTCATCTACCGAAGTTTTACTTTGAATGAAATAAAATAGATTTTATTAATAGGCAGTCAGGTCATCAGTTTTGCAGCAAAGTTTAAACTTTTTTTCTCAGCGATGACAAGTTACTAAACTTCAGGGAGTGTTTTTGTGGAACACGCCAAAATAAACTCTTGAACGTTTATAAGCTGCAGGTTCAAATATAGACATAGATTTCGCTTTGCTCTGCGGGCGGAAGGGCTGAAAACCTTTCTGTAAAGCGTTGGCAGAAAACGAAGACCTAAGAATACGAGGCAAAGTTTGCGAAACGTTGGCGATTTGCCAGCACATGCTTTGCGCTGCTTCCGAGGTCGAATTTCATTCCCCCAAAGGAAGTTAGGGCAGGCTAGAAACCGAAAATGAGGAACAGGCTAGGGTGGAAACAAGAATCAAAACGGGAAAAAGTGAATTCAGCTTCTAACAGCTTTCTGTCAGGAGACCCTGACTCAGCAATTCCGCAAAAGTGTTTTTTTTTAATTTTTGTTACCGCTTTGCAAAAGAATGAACTATTGGCTTTCAAGATACTGTTACGATTTATGTAGAGACTGATAACTTTTATAGCGATTTGAATTCCCAGTGACTAGGCTCAAAAGACTTGCAACAAATGTTATGTTTTAAGGCTTTTGCCACAACAAACACAACTAATACACTAAACTATAGAAATGAATTCCCTGCTTTAACTTTCTAACACAACTGAAAACACAGCCCTTGCTACATAATTGTAATCTTTACAGGAATCAGTCCAAGTTACTCCCAGCTTCTGACAAGCTTGCTTCTCGCCATTTCAGAGTTATAAGGTCTAGTGTCTGTGAATGGCGTTTCCCTCAGTCTTCTGGGAACCCCTTTACTAACTTCCAGTAGTGAGGTCCACACCAGCAATAACAACTCCCAGCAGTGCCAGGGTGAACCTTCCAGTGCCTTTAAATCTCTACTGGTTCTATATCTCTTTCACTTGAGAATGAGTTACCACTTGCATACTGCCTGGTGGCTAACGGAGAATAACCTTTTTGCCTTCTGTACGCAGCAGATGCTGTTCTGTTGTGGCTTGTGCTCCTATGCTCTTTGACCATGGTGTCTGAATCTGACTGCCTGAGAGTCTGTAAGGCTGCCCATAGTAAAGCCAGCTGCTCCTTCATGGTGTCCAGGTCTGAAAGCTGGCACTTTGGTTTCAATATTACTTGACTTGGGCCCCTGATCCCCATATCACAGGCCTATCATCATACAGAATTAGTAGGAGATCACCCCTCTCATTACTCTTTCTTCTACTGTGAATTAAAGAGACAGTTTAAAGCATAATGATCTTATAAAACCTTGCACTTGTAACAACATTTAATTTTTTTGCAAAAGTGACACTTTTAAACTGGTGTGTGTACATCTTTTAATTTGTGTAACCTATTATTTTTTCTGAAAGGCCCTCCTGTAAAAAGTGTGACTGTACATCTCCGTAAACTTGATGTTGCTGAAGATGATTTTGGGAATGTTGGTTTCTTCACTTTAATTTACAATCAAGGATTTGAAGTAGTCCTTGGTGATTACAAATGGTTTGCTTTTTTTAAGGTGAGTCTTGATTTTTATCTATAAATACAGCTAAATATTGGGTGTCAATATTCAGTGTTAGCCACCTTGCCTCTGTCAGCAGGCCATGGTTTCAAGACTTGAGTACATAATCTAGGCTGACACTTGAGGGAGGAAATGCTGCAGCATTTGAGATGCTGCCTTTTGGTTAAATTGTTAAACTGAGTCACCCTTGGGTGGGTGTAAAGAATCCCATAGCTGTATGTGGAGAATAGGGGTGTTCTCCTGTGGCTTTCAATCATCTGATTGGAGGCAGTACAGTGAAGATTCACTAGATAGGACAACACTCACATCCCAAGGACCAATGTTGAGAGACTGAGTTAAATTGGGTCCATATTCTCTGGAATTTAGAAGAATAAGAGGTGACTTTATTGAACCATTAAAGATTATGAAGGGACTTGACAAGGTAGATACTAAGACATTTTTCCCCTGGCTGGAGAATCTAAAACAAGGTGGCACAGTTTCAGGATAACAGGCTGATCATTTAGGACTGAGGTGAGGAGAAATTTCTTCACCCAGAGGGTTGCGAATCTTTGTAATTCTCTACCCCAGAGGGTTGTTGACACTCCAATTTATATTTAAGGCTGAGGTAGACTGATTTTTTGGGGTCTCAGTGGATCAAGGGATATGGAGAGTGGTTGGCGAAAGTAGAGGAGTTGAAGACAAAAATCAACCATGATCATATCAAATGGTGGAGTAGGCTTGCTGTGCTGAATGGTGTACTCCTCCTATTTCTTACATTCTTATATAGCTTGGGGTAATTTTCAGAGCACTTGGTGATGGTGGAGAGCCTCTCCAAGCTTTACTGTATTCTGGAAATTGTAGGTGCACTCCTATTACTTTTTTGATGTGCACTGTCAGCAATGGGGTTTCGTGTCCCAGTGCATACTTAGAAAATAGGCCCTTAAAAGATTGCTTGCATGAGTTGTGAAAGAACAAGTTTTCTTAGTCTCCTGGTCGACCTTATTTCCTAAATCACTGCTGCTAAAAATAGAGGGGAACTGGCCACTTGTCACTGCTTTGGTGCTGGCACATAATGGCTGGCAAGTTGACCTTCATTTAATGTTGGCTCGATTTTGTATGCATGGGTGAATTCTGAAACAGTAACAAAGGCAATTTGGGCTCCATAGCTATGATACCAGGCAATGCTGTAATTGTAAAGAGGATGAAGATGATGATGAAATTGTCCCACATTGAAGTTTTGGATCCTGTGAGGGTTGAAATCAACTTTGAGTAGTGTTGGTTGCTGTGTTCACAAACCAATGCCCAAATTCAAGATTATTTGTGGAGAGTGTATATTTATTGTGGTTCAGGTGTCAGCTCAGGTGCTGCCTAGGGCTATCTGTCTAGTGGAGTGTATAAGGCCCTTCACTGTCCACCAATGTATGAGAGTGAGGGGCAGCAAGAATGAAACACAAGGGCAAGAGCAGTGAATATCAGAGCTAGAGAGTGAAGATAAAATATGTGCAGTTAGTGTAGGTGTAAGTTGGTTTGAAGAACACCTGTTCAAGATGACAAAGTGCTGGCCCAGTGAAGAGTATTGGAGGGGAACAGAGCAGAAATGATAGCCACCAGAAGCAAGTAGACAGCAGGATGGGAATCTTTAAGAATGGTTGAACTGGCCTAGTATAGAATGAAATAAAATCTGAAGAACAGAAACTGAGCTTACATGAACAGGTAAAGTATTAGAATAAAGGAAGTCCTAGTCACCATAGAAATTGGTGAAAGTGGAGATTATGGTAAAGCTAAGAAGTTAATGAAGCAATAGAATTTGGCCCTGGAGAATATGAAATTCTGCCCAGGACTTGAAATGGCAGCAGAGTAGAGCTGAAACTCCCAACATTGCACTGAAATAAACTATAGAAGACCATGTTGGGGAAACTAGAAAAGGGTTAGAATAAACTTTGAGTGGCAGAACTGAGTTATGGCAGCTGAGGTGTACATTGTAGTTCATGCAGGACAGAAGTTATGAAGTCCTCTTAGAAAGAGCTAGGTGCTGTGTAGAGGAAATGGAAAGAAACTATTGGATATTGAATGAATGCCCTTTCACAACTCTGCCCCAGACCCGAGTAAAGTAAGATTCTTGGCTCTTTTAAATTTGTATACATTGTTAACTATTTTATAAAATACCACATTGTGAATATTGGCAACCCAATTGCATTGAATTATTGAAGTGCGAATGTGAATAACTCTTATTGTTTTGGCATGTGTTAACAGTACAAGAAAGAAGGTTTAAATGTAACCAGTTATTGTCATGAAACACTTCCCGGGTCAGTGCATGACACACTGGGTCAAAACTGGGCTTGCTTTGTTGGAAAGAAGAGCACTCAGAATGTTCGAACTGATATTTTTCATTCAGGTGAAGATTTGTCACAGTAAGTGTTGCATGGTTAACAAAATTATCTTCTTGAATGTGTACTCACTTGGAGTGTACCTCTTCTATTCACTTGTCCTGAAAATAGCGAATACAAATTTTTATCATTCTCTTCATTCTGCTGCCTATTTTGTGCAAACTGTGAGGTACTCTGTTGTGGCTCATTTAAGCACTTCAAAATATTTTTAAACCCCTTTTTTGATAAAACATTTCTGGCTCTAGGGAAGAATTCATCAGCCAAAGTTTCTTCAACAAAGATAGTAAGCAGTTATTTGGTGTCTTTCACCACACAAGGCATAAGGATGGTATAGGTTTCCCTACTCAATTTTCAGTTTTTGAAGTCATGCAACACTTGTTATAGAATAGTGGCCGAACACTGGAGTGAATGTTTTCATGATTGACAAAACTATACATTTTAATTTCGAAACATCATTACAGTCCCTGTAGAGACAGATAACTTTTTAAGAAATGAACTTCCGGTGAATAGCTGAAAGGATCATTTGACAAGATTTCAAGTTTTAAGTCTTCTACTGTAACACAAACTAAAAGCAACATTGACTAACCACTAAGATAAAAGCAAAATACTGCAGATGCTGGAAATCTAGAACAAACACAAAAATACCTGGAAAAACTCAGCAGGTCTGACAGCATCTGCGGAGAGGGACACAGTTGACGTTTCGAATCTGTATTACCCTTCAAAGGAAGAGAGTTCCAGAGCTTGGGGCCGAAGCAGCTGAAGGCATGGCCACCAATGATGCAGCGATTAAAATTAGCAATGCACAAGAGGCTAAGAATTAGTGAAGTACAGATATCTTTGAGGATTGTTGAGCTGAGGAGATTATAGTGATAGGGAGTGGCAAGGAGTGGAGAGATTTGAAAATGAGTATGAGAATTTTAAAATCAAAACGTTGCTTTACTGGGAGCCAAATTAGCAAGCACAGGGGCGATAGGGGAACAGGACTTGCTACAAGTTAAATCACTGGCAGCAGAGTTTTAAGTGACCTCAAGTGTATGGAGCATAGCATGCGGGAGGCCAACCAGACTGCATTGGAATAGACAAGTATAGAGGTAGTGACAAATCTAGAGGTAATGAAGGCACGCATGAGGATTGCAGCAGCAGGGTTGAGAAGGGTGAAATGAACAATGTTATGGAGGTGTAAATAGGCAATCTTGAGTATCATCTCTTGATCAAATATAGCATCAAGGTTGCAAACAGACTGGCTTAATCTCCGACTGTTGCCAGAGAGAGAGAGATGGAGTCAGTAGCTAGGGAACTTGCTTGGAGTGGAGACCAAAATCACTGGCTTCACTCCTGTCCAATATTTAATTGGAGAAAATTTCTGCTCATGCAGTACTGAGTGCCTTGTAAATAGTCTGATAATTTGGCAACAGTGGAGAAGTCAAGAGAGGTGACAGTGAGTAGAGCTGGGTGTTTGAGGATACATGTAAAAGCTAGCACTACACCTTTGGATGGTGTTGCTGAGAGGCAGCATGTTGATGAGAAATAGGAGGGGACCAAGGATAGATTCTTGAGGGACACCAGTGGTAATGTTTTGGAGCAGGAAGAGAAGCCATTGCAAGTCATACTCTGGCTACATAGTTAAGAACGGAACCAGATGAGAGTAGTCCCACCCAACTGGATGACAGTGGAGAGGTGTTAAAGGAGGATAGTGCGGTCAACTGTGTCAAAGGCTGCAGCTGGATAAAGTAGGACAAGGAGCGAAAGTTTGCTTTTGTCTACCTTTGTCACAGTCGCTTCGGGTGCCATTTGTGACCTAAGAGCTATTTTGGCTCTGTGGCATGGTAGAAACTGGATTGGAGGAATACAAACATGGAGTTGCCGGAAAGGCAGAAGCGGATTTGGAAGGTGACATTCAGGGCATGACAGGAGATGGGAGAGAAACTAAAGGAAGTTCAGTACTAGGGTTGGGGAAGCATTAAAGGAAGTTTGGCCAGGTGAGCTGGTGGAAGAGAGGGATGTGGCTGAGGAGATGGAAACAATCTGATTGGCTTTGGTGACAAAAGTCCATGAACTCCTCACATGTTGGAGGTGCGTGGAAGGGTCAGGGGAGAGGAGATTAAGTAGGCTGTTTGCAGCTGATAAAAGAAGCTGGGAGTTATATCTTGCATTCCAGGATTATCCTGGAATGGTGAGCAGTTTTAGTAGATGAGAGCCGGACCTGATAGTGTTTCAAGTGGATCAGCCAGATTTAGCAGTGGATGGCCACCATATCCTTTCAAGTCTGTATGCCATGGACTTAAGGGAGCAGTAATGAGAGTCATACCAGGGAACGGCTAAGGCGAGAGTAATGCTTTAATTGGGGGCTAGGATATCAAAAGTAGAGGCAAGGACATTGTTAAATAAATCGGTAACTGCAAAAATGTTTAATGAGAGGAATGTGGGCTAGATAGTTGGGCTATCGAAAATGCAGTTATAGGTGAATTAAGGGATGGTGCTTTTTTTCAAGGTTGGAATCTTGTATGTGACAGTAACCACTATTGTGTTATTCAATATTTTGTTTTGTGAAATGCTGAATTCGGTTCACTTAGATAAGTGAGCCAAATCTAATATTAGCCAGACAGCAAAATATTTGACATGTCCAAACACATTCAAGCAGCATTTAAAATGTTTTCTCCTGGATTTCATTTACAACTCATGTCTTTGTCAATAAAAAAGCAACTGAGGATAGAATTTGTAGTGGATTATCTGGCTGTGCAGTGATGACTTGCATTTAGTTAATGCTGCTGACATTTAAGAGTACCGTCGGGCACTTCAAAAGCTTGAGAAGCATTGAGCCAAAGAAGTAGGGATAGCCAAAAGTTTGTTTGATCGTTGTGTTTTGAGGAGGACCATAAGGAAGTGTGGAAGGCAGAAAGGGGGGGAGAAACATTTTCGAGAGTTAGACTTGACTGCAGGTGGGGAGGAAATGTAGGAATATCTGAAGTCAGAGAAATGGAAAATTTGGAGAGGATACTGGAAAGTCTACAGAGCTGAGGGTGTGGGACTAAAGATTCCAATGCCATGAAGAAAATTATAGATCAGAAAAATATCATCTGATCTCCCCCAGACACGTAATGTAACTCTTTCGAGTACAAACCCGTTTCCATCTGTTTCAGATGAAGTTACATTTTTTCATAGTTTGTCATTGTGAGATTTGAACTCTTGATACATTGTTTCATAGTTTGCCATTGTGAGATTTGAACTCTTGATACTCTTTTTGAGTAAACCTGTTTCCATCTGTTTCAGATGAAGTTACATTGTTTCATAGTTTGCCATTATGAGATTTGAACTCTTGATCTGGGGGTTACAAACCCAGTACCATAACCACTTGGCTATTTAGGCCATAATGTAGGTCAGCAAAGACTTGTTTTAATATAATTATACCGCTCACCTGTTGGCAGGGGGAGGGGAAGGGGAGAGGAATTGGTCCCCTTGTAGCCAAAAGGGTTCTTAGTTTTTTTTTGGAAAAAAAGTGAGTTATAGCCTAGGAGAAGAGGTAAATCAGCTGTAACAGTAAAGAAAGGTGAAGGAATTTTTGCAGATATTTAGATAGTATGACATGGTGAGTTCTTGTAAGCCTGAAATGGCCGGCTAATGCAGACTTTGATAATGAATAATTAAAACTGAGGACAGCAAGATTGCCATGACAAGGAGGCAAGTGAATTGTGGATCATTTCTTTAAATTAGTGATGTAGAGAAAGGACAGAGATAACAAAAGAACTCTGGTGAGGCGGTTTTCAGGGTAGCAATTCTGTAAAGTGATCTGTAAAGTTATCTAGTATAGTTTTGTAAGATAGTTAAGGAATGGACAAAGTAAGCTTGGAATATTTAAATAGTGAACACATAGCAAGGGGACATGCATTCAAACGAACAATATTATTTAGGATTGGTCAGGTTTTTTTTCTTTACATGAAAGAATTGATGTAATTGACTTCAGGAAGGATAGGGAAGGGAAATTATCCCTGTAATTCTTTAATTAGCAAGTAAATGGGCTAAATGGCTTTCCTTTTCTGTAACCAACAGAATCTCTTTTGGTAAATTATTACTAAAATAGCAATCTTGGCATACCTTTGGCATAAGAATTGCCATCCTGACTGTTAACCTGCTCTGAGCAGGTCAAAATATTCTTAAACTGAATCTCAGGTATTCATTTAACATTCTTCATCTTTGTAAAGTAAAATACATATGCATGATCCCCAGTGCAGTCACTTTTCTGTAGGGGTTTTGAGAAGGGAAAAAGTGAGCATGAAAAAGTCTAGATTTCATGCAGGAATTGTTCCCCTTTTTAAAACCTAATGGTAAGCTACACAGTAATAATCGATACTTGTAGGTGCTCATTTCATCTGATCAATAGTGGTAAATTGACTTGTAGTTGAAAACAAAGTTTTAAAATGTCATGTGTTAATGTTCAAATTTACAATGTGTTTCAATTAGTATTTCAAATTTGAGCTGCTTTTTGAGGAAATCAATCCTGAGTTTGGGAGACCAAGTGCAGAATGGGTGACAGCTTCACGAAACACCTTCTTGCTCTCATGCTCATGTTTCTGTCCTTAGCCTGCTACAATGTTCCAGTGTATCCCAAAGCAATCTGGAGGTACATCACCACCTCATCTTCTGATTAGGCACTTCACAGGCTCTGGATTCATCATTTGAGTTCAACAACTTTAGACCATAAACGCTCTCCTCCATTTTGGTTTTTTTTTTTTGCCCAACTGTCAGTCTTCATCTTGTTCCTCATGTTTTTTGCTTTCAGACAGTGCTAACCGTTTTTCTGCTACTAGCAACTACTCTGAACCAAAATTTTAGTCTTTATTACTATCATTACCACTCGCTTTATTTTGTGTTCCATGACTGTCATTTAATCTCTCCTGCCCTCTAACCTATCCCTGAACTTCCATTTTGGTCTACCTGCCCCTCCCCACTTTTTCTCAACAGCATTAAAGCCATCACATTTCTACCTCTCTCGAGTTCTGACGAAAAGTCATATTGAACTCAACGTTAACTCTTTCTCTCTCCAGAGATGCTGGCAGTCCTGTCGAGTTTTTCCAGCAGTTTGTTTTGATTTGAGTTTTCTATTAACTGAATAAAGCCCAAAGATGCAACAATGAATAGAATTTGGATGGTAGGAGAATTGAATGGGGAGGATTACTACATTGAGTAGAGGAGACCTACCCAATGCCCCCAAAAGGTTGGGTTGGATCTCTGCCTGAGTCTCATTATAGATACACAGAATCATTATATTACATTAAAGCCATTAATTGGGGAAGGGGACAGCAGTGGAGTGAGGTATATTGGGAGGAGTAATGGTGAGCTGCCTTTCAGAAATAAATGCAGTTGTCCATGTTTGTAAATGTTACTTTATTCAACATTTTCATCTGGTGTTGTTAGCTTGAATTGTTTTCTCTTTTTTTCCCTGGTGTAGAGAGAAGTTTTTGTACTGAAATGCTTGTTTAGATGCAATTTTGATGAAGATTGTGTTTGCGATATGGGAATTGCTTTAATGGCTTCTTCTGTTTCTTCCACTCCTCCCTAACCTATTAGCCTGTTGCAGAGACCCTATAAGCCTAACCTTGACTTTGTGAAAGCAATAAATACAGTACAGAAATCTTGGACAGCAAAGCTTTATAAAGAGCATGAAAAATTCACCATTCAAGACCTCTTCAGACAAGCCGGTGGTCATAACTCAAGGATCCCTAGGTAGGTTTTGTAATGCCGTAAAGCAATATTACTGTTTATCATAGAACACTAACCATTTCTCCAGAAGAGATATGAAAAAATCTGAAATTGGTGGATGTCTTAACTGCTTGTACAATTTAAGATTGTATAGTTTTTAAATGTATTGTTAATGCTCCCCGAACTGGGAACATTTTTGAAATTTATTTTAACATTCCAGTGGTCAGACATTTTTATGCTGCAAAAATGGGCTCAATATCCTTGAGGTATAGGAGCAGTTGTGAATAGTGGAACTGATACTCTTTGGCAATGAGATTACAAGGCTAATAGTGAAGCCAAATTGCAACTTCTTAATCTTTAATCACTTGCTGAATGGTGACAAAAGT
The DNA here is from genome assembly GCF_017639515.1 of Carcharodon carcharias. NCBI lineage: Eukaryota > Metazoa > Chordata > Chondrichthyes > Lamniformes > Lamnidae > Carcharodon > Carcharodon carcharias. The sequence continues at coordinate 87,856,524 of NC_054477.1, read as the reverse complement.
TGTGATCTCCATTAATTCAAAATGATAATATAATTGTTAAATGTTTGTCAAGTCCAGAAGTTGTATTTAAGTGTTAAAGTCTGTACTTTTGTATTTTCCTTTTTCTAACAAAGCCCCATCAAGTTTATCCTGACTTTACTTTCACATACACATACATGGTGATATATGGGATCAGAAGAGATGCGGTAGCCCATATGGCTGCTCAGAAACAACTGCCTCTCAAGCGCCCACTCAATATCTACTCTCTCCGCCTTCTGCATGGTCCATTCTGTACATTTGCTGTTATCTGTACAGGATTTTTAAGACTATAAATTCTGCACCTATTTTAAGCTTGAGTCCAATGTCGCTTACTTCTAGAATTTGTGGCAGTCTCTTATGGAGTTAAATTTATCTGATCCCTTGAGCTTCTTTAATACCCCTGAGCTGTAATGGAAAGGTTGAAGATATCGGGATGCTAATTGAATATTTTCTGGCAGGCATCATTAGAGAATTCATGGATATCAGGATGTGGCTGCAGTTTGGAGAACAGGGAATGCAATGACAACCTTGAGCAAAAAGAACTAAATTTTATTAGCCATTTGAAGCACTGTTGAATGAGGTCTATCTGGGTCTGGTGTTTCACCTTTTTTCAACTTACCTAACCCATCTGTAACCACCATATTGAAATTTATATGTCCTATGTTGCTGTTTCTCCCCCTTTCACCTCCTCTCAGGAAAGTCATTTTCTGTTCCAATGTTGATGCCATGAACACAATGGGAGAATGCATTTACTGTATTTGCTATCCCTTGGTCACGGTGACATTTCACATTTTTGGGTGTTTTCAATGGTTCTACCATTTCCTTTTTCATCTGCTTGCTGTGAATACATTTATAGCATCTACCAGAATTTCCCTGCTGTCCTAACCTTTACTTTCCTCCTTTGCTCATCTGACTATTTTCTTGACCTCCTTTACCTTGTTTGCATATTTCTTGATAACTAGCCTTCTAGCTTGGGCACGTTGAAAATAAGAGTACACAGCAACAAAGATCTTTTCCCTAGTTATACTTCCTAAGTGGTTTGGATCTGTTCTGTATAGTACTATCTCACACTCTTTTTCCATGCTTTTCATAATATCCAATCTAAAATAACTTGTGATTATAAAACACTTTTACAGAAAAAGGAAGAGGAATGGACACCAAGCCAAGGTGATTTTTCTTAATGGTGGGGTTGGAGCAGAAAGATTATGGCCAAAAGTTTGGTCAGAGGTAGATATTTAAGTGGGCCTTTGCCTTAGAGAGGGGTGTTTCAGTGCAGGTGGCTTGGCTGACTGAAGGCTCATTGATCATCAATAGGGCAAAAATGGGAGGGAATGCATGGAGGCCAAAGTGAAGAAGAGGATTTTGGATGCGCTTGGGGTTGTATTATTGGAGAGTAGCAGTGAGAAAGAGCATGGCCATGAGTGGGACAAGCTGTGGAGTTGCAAGTGCAAAGATGTGAATTTAAAACTGAGTTTTTGGAGTTGGAGTCATGGAGTTGAATGATGGGTGAAACGGGACTTGGCTCGGTAGGGTACAGAAAGCAGAGCTTTGGATGAGCAGAAATTGAGGGTGGAGGAGGATGGGAGACCACTCGGATGAACATTGGAATAGTTGATTCAGGTGGCCATAAAATCAGTGACTAGGATATCGGACAGATGGAAGGAATATGTGATGTTATGAAGATGGAAGTAAACTGGTTTGTGATGAAAAAGACACTGTTGCACATGGGACTGAAAATTTGACAGAGCAGCCAAAGGTTTGCTGACTTCGGGCCGGAATTTCCTGTCCTGCAGTGGGCGGGACCGGAAAATGCTGGCCATGAGTTGGAAACGCAACTGTCTTGAATATGATGGCAAGGTTCTGAACAATATGGATTGATGAGACTAGCTGGGGCAGATGGAGTTCATGCCAAGGCTGCATACTTGGTGATTTTGTGCTAGAGATGATGGCTGTGGTCTTACGTCTAGCTAAAGGCCGATCCAAGACTGGATGTCTTGATGAGCAATCTTGCAGCACGGACAGCTGAAGAGTCAAAGTGGTGGAAAGGAAAGTTGACTGTCATCAATGTACATGTGGGAGCTGATACCATATGTGGATAATATCACAAGGATTAATTTCTGATGTAGTTTGACTAGGAAGAGAAGCCATTGTTAGAGATGTTATGACTATGATCAAATAAGTCAGAGGGGAACTAAGTGAGGGCAGACACACTGAGGTGGGCCGTAGAGGGCAGGTGTTGTACAATGCAGTGAATTGTGTCAAAGAATGCAAAAAAGTGAAGATGAGTAGTGCACCAAAAGCAATGAATCTAACCTGACCAATTGACCTCTATCTTATACTCTCAGTCATCAGCAAGGTGGAATGCATCGTTAACATAGCTATTAGGTGACAGGTTCACCAGCGCTCAGTTTGGGTTCTGCCAAAACAAACCTGCAGACTTCATCACATCCTTGGTTGTTTACAATGAGTTAAATTTCAAGAGATGAGATGAATGGCTGCCATTGACATCAAAGCAGCATTTGGCTGAGTGTGGCCTAGGATGCCACTCAGTTGTAAAAAAAACTGTTACAAAGTCACAAAACTGGATGGACCACCCAACATTGACCTAGGCACCAGAAACAACAACGGCAATTGCAACCCTGTTGACCCTGCAAAGTCCTCACTAACTTTTGGAGACTAGTGCTAAAATTGGGAGAACTGTCTCACAGACTAGTCAAGCAACAGCCTGACATAGTCATCCTCATGGAATCATACCTTACAGATAATGCCCCAGACTTCTCCATCACCATCTCTGTGTATGTCCTGTCCCACTGGCAGGACAGACCCAGCAGATGTGGCAGTACAGTGGTATACAGCCAGGAGGGAGTTGCCCTAGGAGTCCTCAACATCTATTCTGGACCCCATGACGTCTCATGGCATCAGGTCAAACGTGGGCAAGTAAACCTCCATTTACCACGTACAACCCTCCCTCAGCTGATGAATCAGTGCTGCTCCATATTGAACATCACTTGGAGGAAGCTTTGAAGGTGGCAAGGGCACAGAATGTAGTCTAGGTGGTAGACTTCAATGTCCATCAGCAAGAGTGGCTCGGTAGCACCAATAGTGACCGAGCTGACCGAGTCCTAAATTACATAGCTGCTAGACTGGGACTGTAGCAGGTGGTGAGGGAACCAACAGGAGGGAAAAATATACTTGACCTCATCTTCGCCAACTGCCTGTCACAGATACATCTGTCCATGACAGTATCGGTAGGAGTGACCACTGCACAGTTATTGTGGAGACGAAGTCCTGCCTTCACATTGAGGATACCCTCCACTGTGTTGTGTGGCACTACCACCATGCAAAAGGGATAGATTTAGAACAGATCTCAACTCAAGACTGGGCATCCATGAGGTGCTGTGGGCCATAAGCAGCAGAATTGTACTTGAACACAATCTGTAACCTCATGGCCTCATATCCCCAACTCTACCAATACCATCAAGGCAGGGGATCAACCTTGCTTCAATGAAGAGTGCTGGAGGGCATGCCAGGAACAGCACCTAGCATACATTAAAAAATGAGGTGCCAACCTGGTGAAGCTATAACACAGGACTCCTTGCGTGCCAAACAACATAAGCAGCAAGTGATGGAGAGAGCTAAGTGATCCCACAACTAACGGATCAGATCTAAGCTCTGCAGTCCTGCCACATCCAGTTGTGAATGGTGGTGGGCAACTAAACAACTCACTGGAGAAGGAGGCTCCACAAATGTCCTCATCCTCCATGACGGACCGAGCCCAGCATAGCAGTGTTTGTAGTATACATAAATAATTTGGAGGAAAATGTAACTGGGCTAATTAGTAGGTTTGCAGATGACACTAAGGTTGGAGGAGTTGCAGATAGTGAAGAGGATTGTCAAAGGATACAACAGGATACAGATCAGTTGGAGACTTGGGTGGAGAAATGGCAGATGGAGTTTAATCCGGACAAATGCGAGGTAATGCATTTTGGAAGTCTAATACAGGCAGGAATTATACAGTAAATGGCAGAACCCTTAAGTGCATCGATGGGCAGAGGGATCTTGGTGTACAGGTCTACAGGTCACAATTTGGCAACGCAGATGGATAAGGTGGTCAGGAAGGCATATGACATGCTTGCCTTCATCAGCAGGGGTATTGAGTATAAAAGCTGGGAAGTCATGCTGCAGCTGTATAGAACCTTGGTTAGGCCATACTTGGAATATTGCGTGCAATTCTGGTCACCACATTACCAGAAAGATATGGAGGCATTGGAGAGGGTACAGAGGAGGTTTACCAGGATGTTGACTGGTCTGGATGTTATTAGCTATGAGGAGAGGTTGGAGGAACTCTAATTGTTCTCACTAGAGCAACAGAGATTGAGGGGCAACTTACAAAATTATGAGTGGCGTGGACAGAGTAGATAGTCAGAAGCTTTTTCTCAGGGTGGAAGAGTCAGTTACTAGGGGACATAGATTTAAAGTGAGAGGAGAAAGCTATAGAGGAGATGTGCAGGGCAAGTTTTTTTACGCAGAGGGTAGTGAGTGTCTGGAATTCACTGCCAGAGGAGGTGGTGGAAGCAGGTACGATAGTGGTGTTTAAGAGGCAGCTTGACAAATGCATGAATAGGATGGGAATAGAGGGATACGGACCCCGGAAGTGCAAAATGTTTTAGTTGACGGGCAATATGATCGGCGCAGGCTTGGAGGGCCGAAGGGCCTGTTCTTATGCTGTACTTTTCTTTGTTCTTTGAAGCATTCCAACAATCTTCAGCCAGAAGTGCTAAGTGGCTGATCCACTTCGGCCTCCTCCGGAGGTCCCCAATATCACAGATGCCTTCAGCCAATTCAATTCACTCCATGTGATATCAAGAAACAGCTGAAGGCACTGGATACTGCAAAGGCTATGGGCCCTGACAATATTCTGGCAATAGCACTGAAGACTTGTGCTCCAGAACTTGCCACATCCCTAGTCAAGCTGTTCCAACGCTGGCATCTACCCGGCTATGTGGAAAATTGCCCAGGTATGTCTTGTACACAAAGCAGGACAAATCCAACCTGGCCAATTACAGCCCCATCAGTCTACTCTCGATCATCATCAGTAATGGAAAGGGTCATCAACAGTACTATGATGTGGCACATGCTTAGCAATAACCTGCTCACTGCTCAGTTTGGGTTCTGCCAGGGCCACTCAGCTCCTGATCTCATTACAGCCTTGGTTCAAGCATGAGCAAAAGAGCTGAACTCATGAGGGGAGAGTGACAGCCCTTGACATCAAGGCAGCATTTGGCCAATTGTGGCTCCGAGGAGCCCTAGAAAAACTGGAGCCAATGGAATCGGGAGCGGTGGGGGGTGAAATCTCTCTGGTTGGAGTTATACCTGGCACAAAGGAAGATGCTTATAGTTGTTGAAGGTCAGTCATCTCAGCTTCAGGACATAATTGCAGGAGTTCCTCAGGGTAGTGTCCTAGGTCCAACCATCTTCAGCTGCTTCATCAATGACCTTCCATTAGGTCAGAAATGGGGATGTTAGCTGCTGTTTGCTTGATGTTCATCATTCGCAACGACTCAGATACTGGAGCAGTCCATTTCCAAATGCAGCAAGACCAGGACAATATCCAGGCTTGGGCTGACAAGTGGCAAGTAACATCCATGCCACACAAGTGTCAGACAATGACCGTCTCCAACAAGAAAGAATCCAACCATTGCCCCTTGATGTTCAATAGCATTACCACTACTGAATCCCCCATTATCAACATCCTGGGGGTTACCATTGACCAGAAACTGAACTGGACTAGCCAAATAAATACTGTGGCTACATGAGCAGATCAGAGGCTAGGAATCGTGTGATGGGTAACTCACCACCTGACTCCCCAAAGCCTGCCCACCATCTACAAGACACAAGTCAGGAGTGTGATGGAATACTCCCCACTTGCCTGAATGAGTGCAGCTCCTACAACATTGAAGAAGCTGGAAACTGTCCAGGACAAAACATCCCACTTGATTGGCACCACATTCATTCCCTCTACCAGCGCACAGTAGCAGCAATGTGTACCATCTCCAAGATGCATTGCAGGAACTCACCAAGTCTCCTTCAACAGCACCTTCCAAACCCACGACCACTACCATCTAGAAGGAAAAGGGCAGCAGATAGATGGGAGCACCACCACCTGGAAGTTCCCCTCCAAGTCACTCACCATCCTGACTTGGAAATGAAATCTCTGTTCCTTCACTGTCACTAGGTCAAAATCTTGGAACTCCTTCCCTAAGAGCACATGGACTGCAGCAGTTCAAGAAGGCAGTTCATCACCACCATCTTCTCAAGGGCAACTGGGGATGGGCAATAAATGCTGGCTCAGCCAGCAAAGCCCACATCCTGTGAATGAATTTTTATTTTTTAAAAAAAGCCCTAGTAACAATGAAGTCAGTGGGAATTGGTGGGGGGGACTCGTCACTGGCTGCAGTCATACCTAGCACAAAGTAAAATGGTCAACCACACCAATCATGTCAGCCTCAGGAAATCATTGCAGGAATTCCTTACGGTAGTTCCCCAGGCCCAACCATCCTCATCAATGACTTTGCCATCTGTTCAGAACTGGGGATGTTCATTGCATTGTTTAGTTCCGTTCATAACTCAGGTAATGAAACACTTGGTGCCTATTGTAGCAAGAATTGGATGACATTCAGGGTTTGGGCTGGCAAGTAGCAAATAATATTCATGCCACACAAATGCCAGTTTATGACCATCTCCCATGACAGTCCAAACATCTTCCCTGGTCTTGCATGGGGTTACCATTGCAGGTCCTCTGCCATCATCTTGAGGACTATCATTGACCAGAAACTGGATGAGCCATATAAAAACACTTTCTCTACAAGAGCAGGTCAAAGGCTGGGAATTGCCCAGCAAGTATTTCACCTCCTGACTCCCTAAAGGCTTTCCACAATTTACAAGCACAAGTCAGGAGTGTGATGGAATACTTGTCTTGAGTGCAGGTGCAACAAAAGCTTGACAGTTTCCAGACACAAGCAATCTGCTTTATGGCATCCAATCACCCTTCATTATAGAGTCATAGAGGTCTACAGCACAGAAAAAGGCCCTTCAGCCCATTGAGTTTGTGCTGGTCAAACAAGTACCTAATTATTCTAATCGCATTTTCCAGCACTAGGCCCATAGCCTTATAAGCCATGGCATCGCAAGTGCACATCCAAATAATACATAAATGTTATGAGGGTTTCTGCCTGCTCCACCCTTTACAGGCAGAGAGTTCCAGATTCCCACCACCCTGTGGGTCAAAAAATTCTTCCTCACATCCCCTCTAAACTCCTGCCTTTTACCTTAAATCTACGCCCCCTGGTTATTGATCCCTCCACCAAGGGGAAAAGTTCCTTCCTGTCTATCCTATCTATGACCCTCATAATTTTATACACCTCATTCATGTCGTCCTCAGTCTCTTCTGCTCCAGTGAAAATAACCCCAGTCTATCCAATCTCTCCTCATAACTAAAAGTCTCCAGCCCAGGCAACACCCTGGTAAATCTCCTCTGCACTCTCTCTAGTGCAATCACATCCTTCCTATAATTCTGATTCCAGAACTGCACGCAATTGTCTAGCTGTGGCTTAACCAGTGTTTTATACAGTTCCAGCATAACCTCCCTGCTCTTATGTTCTACGCCTTGGCTAAAAAAGGCAAGTGTTCCATATGCCTTCTTAATCACCTTATCTACCTGTCCTGCTACCTTAAGCGACTGGTGGACATGCACCCCAAGGTCCCTCTGATCCTCAATACTTCCCAGGGTCCTACCATTCATCGTGTAATCCTGTGCCTTCTTTGTCCTGCCCCAGTGCATCACCTCACACTTATCCAGGTTAAATTCCACTTGCCACTGATCAGCCCATGTGACCAGCCTGTCTACATCCTTCTGTAATCTAAGGCTATCCTTCTCACTATTTACCACCCCACCAATTTTCATGTCCTCTGCGAACTTGCTGATCAACCCTCCTCTATTCAAGTCAAAATCATTCATATACGACAAACAGCAAGGGATCCAACACTGATCCCTGTGGAACCCCACTGGACACCGGCATCCGGTCACAAAGACACCCCTCGACCATCACCCTTTGCTCCCTGCCACTCAGCCAATTCTGGATCCAATTTGTCAAATTGCCATGGATCCCATGGGCCTTACTTCATTATCAGTCTCCCATGCGGGACCTTATCAAAAGCCTTGCTGAAGCCCAAGTAGACTATGTCAAATACATTGCCCTCATCTACACACCTAGTCACCTCTTCGAAAAATTCAATCAAATTGGTCAGACATGACCTCCCCTTAACAAAACCACGCTGACTGTCCTTGATTAATCCCTGTCTCTCCAAGTGTAGATTAATTCTGTCCCTCAGAATTGCTTCCAGTTGTTTCCCTGCCACTGAGGTTAGACTGACTGGCTTGTAGTTCCCTGGTTTATCCCTTCTTCCCTTCTTGAATAACGGTACCACATTGGCTGTCCTCCAGTCCTCTGGCACCTCTCCTGTGGTCAGAGAGGTATTGAAAATTATTGCCAGTGCCCCTGCTATCTCCTCCCTTGCCTCACTCAACAGCCTGGGATACATTTCATCCAGGCCTGGAAATTTACCTACTTTTAAGTCTGCCAGACCACTTAGAACCTCCTCCCTTTCTATGCTAATTTCTTTAATTATATCACGGTCCTTCTGCCTGATTTCCATATCCGCATCATCCCGCTCACTTGTGAACATGACACACAGTGTTCATTTAGAGCCCTACCTACGTCTTCCGGCTCCACACACAAATTACCACTATGGTCCTTAATGCACCCTACTCTTTCCCTAGTTATCCTCTTACTCTTAATGTACTTGTAAAATAACTTTGGATTTTCCTTTATTTTACCTGCCAATGTTTTTTCATGACCCCTTTTTTGCTCTCCAAATTTTTTTTACGTTCCCCCACTACACATTCCATACTACTCGAGGGTATCCACTGTTTTGAGCCCTCGGTATCTGCCATAAGCCTCCCTTTTTCTCTTTATCCAATCCTGTACATTCTTCGACATTCAGAGCTCCTTGAATTTGTTGGTCCCACCCTTTATCTTTACTGGAATATGTTAGCCCTGTGCTCTCCCTATTTCCTCCTTGAATGAATCCCACTGCCCTGATACAGATTTACCTAAAAGTAGCTGCTCCTGGTCCACTCTGGCCATACCATATCTGATCTTATTAAAATCGACCTCCCCCAATTTAGAACTCTGATTTCTGGCCCATCCTTTTTCTTTTCCTTAACCTTGAATCTAACGGAGTTATGAATACTATATGTAAAATGCTCCCCCCACTGATATCTCTACCACTTGCACAGCTTCATTCACTAAAATTAAGTCCAGGACTGCCCGTCTCTTGAAGGATCTTCAACATACTGGCTTAAAAAGATCTCCTGGATGCATTTTAAGAATTCCGCTCCCTCTAAACCTGTTACACTATGACTAACACAGTTAATGTTGGGGAAGTTGAAATCCCCCACTATTACTATGCTATTACTTTTACACTTCTCTGAAATTTGCCTACATATTCACTCTTCTATTTCTCTGACTGTTTGGGGGCAAAGAGTACTCTCCCAGCAATGTGATTGCTCCTTTTTTTGATTTTCAATTATACTCATTTGGCTTCATTTGAGGAGCCTTCTAAGATGTCATCCCTGCTGTACTTGTTTCCTTGATCAATATTGCAATACCCCCTCCTCTTTTAGCTCCTTCCCTGTCTCTCCTGAAGACCCTTTCTCCTGGAATATTGAGCTGCCCATCCTGCCCCTCTGTGACAGCAAATATATCATACTTCCATGTGTTAATTTGTGCCCTTCAACTTATCTGCCTCATTCGTCAGACTCCTTGCATTAAAATAAATATAATCCAACCTTGCCAAACTCCTTGTGCATTAACTGGCCTATAATCTCTATGCCTTCCAGACTCACTTGCTCTCTGCTAATTTTGGCTGTGCATCTTCCCCCTGCTGAACCTCCTCTCAGGATCCCATCCCCCTGCCAAGTCTGTTTAAACCCTCCCCAACAGCACTAGCAAACCTCCCCGCAAGGATGTTGGTCCCATTCTGGTTCTGGTGCAACCTGTCGCCTTGTATAGGTCCAAATGGCCCCAGTGTCCTAGAAATCTAAAGCCATCCCTCCTGCACCATCTCTCCAGCCATGTATTCATCTGGACTAACCTCTTATTTCTATATTCACTAGTGTGTGGCACCAGAAGTAATCCAAAGATTACTACCTTTGAGGTCCTGTTTTTTAATCTGTTTCCTAGCTCCCTAAGTTCTGCTTGCAGGAGCTCATCCCTCTTTCTACCTATGTCCTTGGTACCAATGTGTACCACAATTTGTCTGTTTGCCCTCCCCCTTTAGAATGCCCTACAGCCGTTCAGTGACATCCTTGACCCTGGCACCAGGGAAGCAACATACCATCCTCGAGTCACGTCAACGGCCACAGAAACACCTGTCTGTTCCCCTTACTATTGAGTCTCCTACCTCTATTGCTCTTTCCCCCCCCCCCCCCCCCCCCCCCCCCCACCCCCCAGTCAACTGAACCACTCAGCGCCATGATTGTGGCTGCACTTGCACTCCCAGAGGAACCATCACTCTCACCATTTTCCAACATAAAAATGGTTCTTGAGCAAGATGCACCCTGGTGATTTCCTGATACCTCTCTTCTGACTGGTCACCCATTCCTTCTCTGTCTGCACTTCTGTAAGCTGTGGGGTGACCACGTCTAAAAATGTGCTATCCACGAAACTCTCAGCCTCGTGGACGTACCTCAGTGCCTCCAGCTGCCGCTCAAGCTCTGAAACTCGAAGCACAAGTAGCTCAAGTGGCACATCCTGCATATGTGGTCGGTCAGAGCGCAAGGAGTGTCTAGGACTTCCCACATGTTGCAGGCAGTACATAACATGGGACTGAGCTGTCTTACCATACCTCTAGTTGAAAAAACAGTTACAGTTTAAAAAAAATTAAATTGTTTATGTACTTCAAATAAAAACTAGAACTCTTACCTTTCCTTAGCTTAATCTATTTTAACCTGGAGAAAGACACTTACCCACTACTTACCAATCAGCTCTCATCTTTGTGCTGACATCGCTTTTTGCTCAGGGACAGGAAGTGGAGTTTGGGGACATTTTAGTATTCATGGTGATAAGGAAACAGGAGGTGGGTCTCCAATGAGCTTGAAAGGACATGGTGTGGGGGAGAAAGGAAGGCAGGAAATGGGGGTGAACTACAGAGTGACTGGTTCGGGGCTGGAGTACAGGGATCAGGAGGGAAGGTGGATTGTTTTGTGATCCCCATGAAAACTGAGCTTTTCAGAAACTTCAAAATTCAAATTTCCAGTTGCTAACTGAAAGGATGAAACAATCTCATGTTTTAAGACTCTTACTGTACCAAACGGTTTAAGAACACTAGCGACTCATCACTATTTTTATAGACAACTTATACTTTAAACTAAAGAACAGAACACAACTTTCTCCCTTTCCTTTTTTAACATAAAAAATCCAACTTCACACTGTCCTTCGGTAGTCATTTCATTTTGTCCTGGACCAAAACCAAAGTGAGCCTTGGCTCTTGACACTTTACTTCCTTTCCTTTCCCAGCTTGGTAACTTTTAACCCAGAACTGTCTTTCACAGGTGAGGGTTTTTCCTTGTGATTCTCCCTCTAGCAAGACAAATCTTCCGGCCTCAATTCAAATGCTCAAATTTTGGTCTTTTCAATCTGAACATGAGCTTCTACTCGCATTTCTGTGCAGCTAACCATAATGAATTTTGCTTCTCTCTTCCCCCACCCCTCTTCCTGTCCTCTCCCTCCCCCCCCCCTCTCTCTCTCTCTCTTTGAGGTTTCAGGAATATTTTAGAAATCCTTCCCCTTTTATTGCCTGGTACTTTGGAGGCTAGCAGTCTAGCCACTAAGCACAGATACTGCTGCAAGTGTGAACATGCTACACCTTTCTAGTAAAACAGCTGTGGCCTCCCTTTAATTTTTAACGTTCACCTCACCCACCTAAGCACAGGGCAAATGACTAACTTCATTTTACTCTGAATTTAAAGACACAGTCCCAAAACATGACCTTTAAAACCTCCCAATTGTAACAATTAGATGATGGGAAAAGTGATTGGGTGTTATGACCAGTTGGTAAAGCTGCATTATTTTAAAAAAAAATGCCATAGGGTAACTTTAAACAACTGCCATAGCCTATGATAAAAGCAAAAAACTGCAGATGCTAGAAATCCAAAATAAAAATAAAAATACCTAGAAAATCTCAGCAGGTCTGACAGCATCTGCAGAGAGGAACACAGTTAACGTTTCGACTCTTTGTTCTTTTGTCTATGACACCTTTTGGCTATCTCCACCTCTGGCCCTCTATCCAGCTCTACCTGACGCCGCCCCCCCCCCCCCCCCCCCCCACCACCCCAAGCCACTAAACCAGCTTATTGTTCATCTATTTTCCTTAGTTCTGTTGAAGAGACATATGGACTCGAAACGTTAACTGTGTTTCTCTCTGCAGATGCTTTCAGACCTGCTGAGTTTTTCCAGGTATTTTTATTTTTGCCATAGCCTATATTTTAAGTGGTATGTTTATGATGCAGCTCTAAATTCAGAAATCAGACCATTCAAGGTTTTTATATTAAACTAAATGAAACATTTTACAAAGTTACAACACATACACATGGCTACAAATGACTGCTATCATTTTTAACAAACACCTAAACTAATCTCCATGTAAGGCAACAGCAATCCATAGACTTTCAGCAGACACCAAGAAAAGCATTTTCACCTTACAAATTCTAAATTAGGTTCCTTTCACTTTGGTTCCTGTGGAGACAGTTGTAGGCTGACAGCTGCTTTGATCTTACATTGCCCTGCCCTGCATGCACACAACTGTCTGTTATACCCAACTCAGCTCATTGAATGTCAATTTTCATTGTATTACCAGCCCCTTTGAACACCAATTCTAACAATCAAACCCCTTTCATTAGTACCAATTTTATTAGTAATATAAACATTGCTTGGTCTCTGCTAGCTAGGTGCCAGAATTCACACCCCTTCTTGAATGCTGTAGTTAACAAAATGCAAAAGCACTCTACCCCTCTTATATCTCAACTAGTAAACGTCTAGCTGGCTTTAAATCAATTAAGACACATCCACAGACTAAACCTCTTTTTAAAAAAAGATAATAATTTCCAATAACTTATACATTAAGCTTCGTGACAGTGGGGAAGTGGCAGAGGCACCTAAATGAATATACTTTATCTTGCTGACCCAGTCTGAGTTCCTTGCACTCTTTGAGGTAAGGTGAATGGCAGGAAAGTGTGTTTTAAGAAGATAGCTGATGGTGGACTAAAGTACCTATAGTAATCCTTGTCAACAATAGATGGCTAAGCCATTTGTGTGTAAGACATGCTTGTGTTTGCAACCCTTGAACATCTGGGAGCAAAGACTGAGGCCTGTCAGCATGAGGGCGGGGTGATTGCTGTACATCCCTAGAGCATCAAAGGTGGTGAGTGATTGAATAAATCAGCAGTTGGAGGTGATGTGGTGAGCATTCAGCTAAATGTTAGAGTTGTAAGTGACTTAGCAGTTTTTAGTCTCTTGCCTTTCAGTCAGCCTTCCTAAATTTTAATGTTTCTATTCTCATTCATTCCACCATAACTTAACCATATTGTGAACACTAAAATTTTATTCTGGCCACCTTTTTTGGTTGTCTATCCAATAGTGGCCTTGTTCATGCGGATTCTTTTATTCAGTTGTTCCATGCGGTATCAAATGATGACGTGGAAACAGGCGAGTTGGGCCAACCAATCTATTGTTTTGCCCTCCAAATGAATACTAGTTCTAATTCTCTACCCTGTTCCCATATTCTTATCTCCTTTTCTTCAATCTAATCTATTCTTTACATATTGAAATAGTCTCTGTTTCAGACATTAACTTGGTTGTGCATTCCATAGCCTCAACCTTTTTTTAAAATCTTTGGTACTGAACCCCCTACACCTAACCTTATGTTTGGGGGCAACTACTTCTTTACCCCTAATCTCCCTTTCAATTCTGTTATAATGCAATATTTGCATTCTTCATACAGGACAGCATTCTAGTAGATCTATGCTGTAGCGTCTTTCTTTTTATGGTGGATCCCAAAACGGCACTCTGCCCTCTAACTGTGGCGTTATATAAATTAATCATTATAGTTTGAGCATTGCCGGAAAGAGAGCCATACAGTCAAAACTTTACATCTTGCACTTGTCAGGACAAATGCAAGAATAGCAAATTTCAATGAGTGACAATTTATAATGTGTGCTGATTGACCAAAGTTGACTTAGCACCCAAAGTATTGCTATGGCGACTGCACTGGGAAGAACTTAGAATGTAACATATAACATTAGATATGATTCTGCAATTGGACAGCACTTGCTGGACAATGCTGAATGTGCTAAGAGTTATTGCAACAACTGATTTGAGATTCATTCAGGCTCGCAATGTGGCTCATTACATTTGCTAGAAGCTACGTATATTCATATGCAGGAAAAAGGAACATATGCAAGCATCGTGCTGCTTTTTTTTTGAATTAAACAAAGACTAGGGTACAATGGGCCCCTGGTGCATTCCCCTTGACCAGAGTTGACTTGCCAAAAAAACCAGCACCCCTTTCTCAAGTTGTTACTTCCTTTGAAATTTGGCATTCTTGTGTCACTTGAGTGCAAGTCAAAAAAACTTTGACAGCTTGTCCCTTTTTTCAGTAATTCTCATTATAACTTCACTTTTACATTCTATATCTCATCAAACCCAGTATCCCATTAGCTTTTCTAGTGCCTTATCCACTTGAATGCATTTTTTAAAAAATCTTGCAAACCTAAGCCCCAAATCCTTCTTCTGTTCCACATCACCTAGCTTTCCCTCATTCAAAGTATGTTTTTTTTACCAAATTTCACCACTTTGCATTTGGTAACATTATAGGAATACAAACATGCTGCTTGAGAAAGAGCTCTTAAAAACATTTTAGAAGTTTCATTTCCTTCTCTGTTTACTCCCTTTCTCTCAGCCATTGAATAATTGCAATCGCCCAGTGCTTTTGTTTTTACTCTTCTCCCTGGTCTGTGCACAGACTTGATCTTCAGTCTTCAAATTAGGTAGTTTGTGGTTTAGCCCAGTAATGTAACAATCATTTTTGTGTGGGGGAAACAAATCTCTGACTTTTTGCCTAAACCTTTTTTAGCCTCATTCCCCACTACAGCATGTGTTCCCCTCTTCACCAAAATTGGTATTCCTTCAATATTCTGCCCCTTCTAAAAGTATTATAAAAGAGAGACTTGTATTTCCCTACCTCAGCATTTTCCAAAATGCTTTACGGACAATTAAGTATTTTTGAAGCCTAGTCACAATAGTGATGTATGGCCCAATATGTATGTTTTCCACGCCAGCTTAATTTGCAGTCTGACTTCTGTTTGAAGCATTTTGTCACAGGGAGATAGATTTATTAATGTTTATTTTCCACTGATCATTGTAATATATGAATTTTCTCTTTCTCTAATTTTCCCTCATTTAGGTTAGTTAACACCTCATTCCTTTTGTACTTAAAATGGGTCAATTTAATTTTTTTCCTCCCTTTTATTACATCTGCATAACTTGTTTTAACTACATTCTGTACATCCATCTCCTCTCTTTCTACCGTTTTAACTTTTTTTTGCTGCTTTTATATCTCTCCTCCCCAATTCCTATCTAGTTTAAATGACACTTCATTCTTTTTTGCAATTCTTTGATTCTTTCCTGTTCAGATTTCACTACTATCTTCCCCAGAACTGGTGCCAATGCCCCGTAAAACAAAAAACATCTTCATGACACCCACTACTATAGTCATGATGAACTTTCTAACCACCCCTATTTAAGCACATGGCTGGATGAGTAATGCAGAGAATACCACCATTGAAGACTGTGCCTAAATTTGATTCTGAAATTCAGTTGCAGGACTTCAGATCTATCTTTCCTATATCACTCACTCTAAGGTGGACCATGACTGGCTGCTCCTTTGCAAAATTCTTAATCGCAGCGCTCTTAATCTGGACCTAATCTAGTGTATAGCTGCCTAGCTTTCGAGTCTCCTGTTGTATCCCTTTTGTCTGTTTGCCTTTTAATCTAGATCCTAAATTCTCAAACGTGAGATCTCCATTGTGGTCCTTCCTATGCTGTTGGTTCCTACATTAACCATAATTTTTGTGTCATTCCTCTTTCAGTCATGCCCCTTACCATTCGTTTAGCTTCATTTTTTTTCTTGTGCCTGCCTTAGCCGTGTTGTTTTCAGTTTAGTTCTCACCCCTACAATTTTGCTGATACTTGCTTACAGAAGCATGATAGTATGCAAATATGAATACATTAGGTAGTTTTATTCTTCATTTCTGCATAATACTTTTAATATAATTTCAACATCATTTTGATAATCTCTAAAACCCTAAACTATATTAACTGATAACCTATGTTTCAATGGGCGGAGGGAGGGAAGCAAAAATAGGGCGGAGGTGTTGTAGGATTTTGAAATGGCAGGACCAATGAACTTGAACAAAGTTTGCTATTTTGCTATTAATATTGGTGGACTAATTTGACCACCTAATGCTACTAACTGAGCTACTTGTTTCACTCTGTCTGCAACTACTGATTGAGTTGCAGTCTACTCCTGTTGTCATTTTTTCCAGAATAGGGAAAAGAATTAAACCATTTTATTGGATTAAGCAAATTATAACAGTATTTCTGTTGGGCACAAAATTATGATTTTCATTAGATGCCTTTGAATTATAAGTAGAGAGTGAAGCACGGTACTCCAACTCAAGATTGCTGAATAGTAATTATGTTCTTTAATAGACGTCCAAGACCTATGCCAGTGTCAGAGGAGATGCAGAAGCTTGCAGCGTCTTTGCCAGAATCATGGGACTGGAGAAATGTTGCTGGAGTGAATTATGTTAGCCCTGTACGAAATCAAGGTACAGTCCAATCTACTTTAAAAATGACATGCTTAACAATTTTAGTATAAAATCATCCTTTGTTTTAAAGTCTGAAATGCCCAGTTGCTTAAAGGTACAGTATTTTAAAACGTGACTTGAACCCTTTGTTGTCTGAAATTTATCACATGCAACATATTCATGAACTGAACTGAACTAGCCATATAAATACTGTGGCTACAAGACCAGGTAAGAGGCTAGGAATTCTGTGGTGAGTAACTCTCCTCCTGACTCCCCAAAGCCTGTCCACATCTATTAGGCACAAGTCAGGAGTGTGATGGAATACTCTCCACCTGCCTGGATGAGTGCAGCTCCAACAACATTCAAGGAGCTTGACACCATCCAGGACAAAGCAGCTTGCTCGATTGGCACGCCTTCCACGAGCACCCACTCCCTCCACTACTGACGCACGGTGGCAGCTGTGTGTACCATCTACAAGATGCAGTGTAGGAACTCACCAAGGCTCCTTGGGCAGCACTTTCCAGCCCATGACCAATACCATCTAGAAGGACAAGGGCAGCAGCCACATAGGAACACCACCACCTGGAAGTTCCCCTCCAAGCCACTCACCATCCTGACTCGGGAATGTAGTGCCATTCCTTCACTGTCGCTGGGTCAAAACCCTGAACTCCCTCCATAACAGCACTGTGGGTGTTCCTACACAACAGGGACTGCAACGGTACAAGGCAGCTCACCACCATCTTCAAGGGCAATTAGGGATGGGCCATAAATGCTGGCCTAGCCAGCAATGCCCACATCCTGTAAATGAATAAAAACGAAATCAGTAGCAGACTTCAATGTTTCTCCAAAACAATACTGAGGCTTATGACACTCAACGAGGAAAAGCGTTTAACACGACAACTTCCTATCTAGACAGGAAGGCTCTGAATGTGATTTGATGTAAAGATTTAAAAGTAAGACTTGTATTTATATTGTATTGACCATTATACCAGCAAATATGGTAATCACAGCAAGATTCTATATATAACATTTGTTTCTTGTGTTGTTTGAAGGAGAAAAGCATTTCAAACTTAACACTATGGGATCTTTATGTCAAGGGACACGCATGTGGGCTTCTGAGGAAATGCATCTGCTTTCAAAAGGCATCGATAAATTGATTCTAGCTCCTGGGCAACCTGGACTTAATCTCCACTTAAGCAGGCAACTTCTTTAGATTATAGAATGCAGGGAGAGTTGATCCACCCCCAAAACAATTCAGTTTGCTGTAACTCTCACAAGCCAGGAAGAACTGACATTGCTACCATATGGAACCAATATTTAACAAAGCTTTGATTAAAATGTAAAGGTGAGCAGCAACCAAAAATGTAAGAAATTCTCCATAAAATATGTCGAAGATGAATTTCTTGGACAAGCTCAGTGCAGACTGCTAGGAACAAATACAGAGTTGGCTAGAGGTGTAGTTTGCTGCAACTTCTCTGTAGATAACTCATTAACTTAATTATTCATCATTCCATTTGCAGCTTTCACTTCGTATAGGAGCACGCCTAATTTTGGGAGAAGTTAATTACTGAAAGATTATTCCAAGTCAAAATTGAGTAGGATTTGTGCTTTTTGTCAATGCGGATCTGAGTCTGCAAGTAATTGAAGCAACCCATTTCAGAACTCTTATTTTTGGCTGTGCAGATAAATGAAGAATGAAGACCTGTCTATCATTCTTGGGCACTATTTCCATTAGACAGTGAGACAGAATTCCTGAAAGGAGGTAAATTAGAATTTGTGGCTAACTGTCAGTCTTTTGTTTGTTAGGTACAGGAGTCATTGCAGAAATAGCAGCTTAGCGTCTGACTTGCTTGCTGACTCCCAACTTGTGAATCTAATTACCCATAAATATTGCTACATGATGTCCCTTCAGTTGGGGTTGTTGGTATTCTGATGGACGTAGTAACAAGACTTTGAATGTAGCTCCCTCACATGCCTTTTATTCTCTACCTTTTTAAAAGCGCTCACAACAAAATATAGTGGTGCTTTATTTGGCACTTTTTCAAAACAAAATAAGTCCGAAATGGCTTTAAAAGGCTTTTAGGAATCATCGTTTGGGACTTTCTACATATAGCTCTTTGAAAATCAGCCTTTGGATTTTCTTCACAGAGAATGAGAGTTGGTACAGGAAAGTGCCATAGGTGTATAAGTGACTTGTGCATTTAAAATTTTGTTTTGATTCTGTTAAAATTAGAAATGCATTTGTGTGAAAAAAAGGGATATATGTGAGAATATTCTTTTTTCCAATTGATTAGGTCCAAAAATTGGCCCTGGCCAGTTGAAATTGAAGGCTTTTAAATGACATTCTATTGAACAGTGAATGTAGTAATTCAGCTTGCTGCCCTTATTTGTTAGCTTGATTTCAACCAAGAAAATCCACAGTCCTGGTTTTTGACTCACTCAGTCCAGTTTCCAGTGGGAATGTCCACATCACAAAATTACTTGGATTTTAGTAAAGCGGAATGGTATCTGAGGTTAATAACTAGCCTGGTGCTGCTAGTAGGGAAATATACCTCACTTTCACTTTTAATTTTGGCACACAGCTGATTGTGCTGTGGTACTAAATCCAGGAACTTAATTGTTAGTAGACCTAATCTGAAATTCTTTCCCTAGCAATGTTTAAGGTACCAGATCAATAAATACTTGAATATTTATATAGTTTTTCCTTGCCTATATTTATAGTATAGTTTCTTTTTGATTTCTACAAATAGAGTGAAATGTGCATCTTTGGTTCCTTTTAACAGAGGTAACAATGGGAAAGAATTGAATTGGGATTTACTTTTTTTATTTGCTTATGTTAGATTTATGACAATTGTTCAAGATCATGAGTATATTTAGTCTAAGTTGTACTTGAGTCTATTTTTAAAAAAAACAGTTGAATGATTAACCACATTGAATTTTAGCAAAATACAATTGTTCCTTTGGTTTGCATTTAAGAATCAAGCTGACCTTTCCAGTATATTTTGTGGACCTTTTTTGTAGTAGTATGGTGCTTGCAGAATATCCTATACCTTCTTGCAATGAATGTGGATGTAAAGAAATGAGGCAAGCAATCTTTGAGGTGGGGGTGGTGGGGGAGGTGTTTGTAAAAGATGAGTGAATTACTTTTGCAGTTGCCCCTGTCTTCACTTGCCACCAAGAGGACAGGTCAGTGATTTGATTCCTGCCCAACGCTCATGTAGTTCTTTGACCACTAGGCCCTAACACCCGAGATTCCTGCTCTTATTTGTTTTTCATTTGTGCCTTAAATTGGACTATCGCAAGAAATTGAACTTGCCAAAATTTAGGGCCATTGCTTTGCTCTTTTCTTGAAACTTTTTATGTGGATCTTTTGAATTTCAGTCTCCATCTTGCAAAGGTTGAGGTAATAAACTTTGGGGGGGGTGGGGGGGATGGTGGAGAGGCAGAGTAAATTTTGCAGGAGACCTATGGTAATTGCAGCTAATTATGGCTTCTTATCTGTGGATTTGTATTTTTAATTGTTGGACTGTGTTTTCCAGAAATGCAAAATCTGCCTGCAGCCTAACCCTTTTGTCTCCTCTGCTTGGGGAATTGGTAACTTGTATGATCTGCTTTTAAGATTGTTCCATGGAGCATGAGATTCAATTGCTTTCATTTCTCAACTTGGCTAAGTCTTGTGGCTGTGTTGTTTTCTTTTAAATTACCTGGAGTGAGCATACACTTGCTTCAGTTTGCCACATCATGCCAATAGTCCTTCATGAATCCATATTTAATTTAGTTGTCTGAGGTTTTTCTACAAGCTGTCCTTGGGCATTCGGGTGTTATCTAGGCAGCAGCTACCTGAATGATGGACTTATTTGTCCTATAAGGCAATGTACCAAGGTTTTAGGTTTGATCAGTCTTAACTTTACAGGATCCTGTTTTTTTTTCATTCACAGGATGTGGGCTTTGCTGACTGGGCCAGCATTTATTACCTATCTTTAGTTGCCCTTGAGAAGGCAGTGGTGCGCTGCTGCCTTGAGCCACTGCAGTCCATGCAGTGTAGGTGCACCCACAGTGCTGTTGGGAGTTCCAGGATTTTGGCCCAGTGACAGTGAAGTAATGGCGATATATTTCCAAGTCAGGATGGTGAGTGACTTGGAGGGGCGCTTCCAGGTGGTGGTGTTCCCATCTATCTGCTGCCCTTGTCCTTCTAGATGGTAGCGATCGTGGGTTTGCAAGGTGCTATCTAAGAAACCTTGACGAATTCCTGCAGTGCACCTTGTAGATGGTACGCACTGCTGCTACTGTGTGTCGGTGGTGGAGGGAGTGAATGTTTGTGGATGTGGTGCCAATCAAGCGGGCTGCTTTGGACAGTGTCAAGCTTCTTGAGTGTCGTGGGAGCTTCACTCATCCAGGTGGGGAGTATTCCATCACACTCCTGACTTGTGCCTAGTAGATGGTGGACAGGCTTTGGGGCATCAGGAAATGAGTTACTCATCGCACGATTCCTAGCTTCTGACCTGTTCTGTAGCCACTGTATTTATATGGCTAGTCCAGTTCAGTTTCTGGTCTATGGATGTTGGTAGGGATTCAGTGATGGTAATGCCATTGAATGTCATGGGGTGATGGTTAAGTTCTCTCTTGTTGGAGATGGTAATTGCCTGACAATTGTGTGGTGTGAATGTTACTTACTACTTGTTAGCCCAAGCCTGTCAACCCAATGCTAGAGTCGATTTATAAAAGATGTGGTAACAGAACACTTGGAAAGCATTAATGGGTTTAGACAAATTCATCATGGGTTTATGGTTTAACTAATCTCCTGGAGTTTTTTTTAGGATGTAACTAGTAGAATAGATAAGGGAGAAGTAGTGGATGTGGTATATTTGGATTTCAAGTAGGCTTTTAAGGTCCCAAATAAGAGATTAGTGGGCAAGATTAAAGCACATAGGATCAGGAGTAATATACAGGCATGGATTGAGAATTGGTTGACAGACCTGAAACAGAGTGGGAATAAATGGTGGCAGGCGGTGACTAGTAGTATACCGCAGGAAGAGTGCTTGGGCCCCAGCTATTCACAATATATATAAAAATGACTTGGATGAAGGAATGGATGTGGCAGTTCTGCAGAGCTTAGATCTAATCTGTTGGTTGTGGGATCGCTTAGGTCTGTCGATCACTTGCGACTTGTGCTGTTTGGCATGCAAGTAGTCCTGTGTTGTAGCTTCACCAGGTTGACACCTCATTTTTAGGTATGCCTGGTGTTGCTCCAGGGTTGATCCCCTGCCTTGATGGTATTGGTAGAGTGGGGATATGCCAGGCCATGAGATTACAGATTGTCTTCGAGTACAATTCTGCAGCTGATGGCCCCGTGTGCTTCATGGTGCCCAGTCTTGAGTTGTGAGATCTGTTCGAAATCTATCCCATTTCCCAGTGGTAGTGCCACACAACACAATGGAAGGTATTCTCTGAAGGCAGGACTTCGTCTCCACAATGACTGTGTGGTGGTCACTCCTACCAATATTGTCATGGGCAGGTGACAGGCAGGTTGGTGAGGATGAGGTCGAGTATGTTTTTCCCTCTTGGTCCTCTCACCACCTGCCGCAGACCAAGTCTAGCAGCTATGTCCCTTAGGGCTCGGTCAGTAGTAGTGCTACCCAAGGCACCTCTTGGCGATAGGCATTGAAGTCCTCCACCTAGAGTACATTCTGCACCCTTGCCATCCTCAGTGCTTCCTCCAAATGGTGTTCAACATGAGGGAGCACTGATTCATCAGCTGAGGGAGGGTGGTATGTGGTAATCAGGAGGTTACCATGCCCATGTTTGATCTAGTGCCATGATACTTCATGGGGTCTAGAGTTGATGTTGAGGGCTCCCAGGGCACCTTCCTCCTGACTGTATATCACTGTACCAACAACTCTGCTGGTCAGTCCTGCCAGTGGGACAGGACATACCCAGTGATGGTGGTGTCTGGGATATTATCCGTAAGGTAGGATTCTGCGAGGATGACTGTCAAGCTGTTGCTTGACTAGTCTGTGAGACAGCTCTCCCAATTTTGGCACTAGCCCCCAGATGTTAGTAAGGAAAACTTTGTTGGGGCTGAGTTTGCCATCATCATTTCCGGTACCTAGGCTGATGCTGGGTGGTCCGTCTGGCTTCATTCCTTTTTTGAGGATTTGTAACAGTTTAATACAACTAATTGGCTTCTTAGGCCATTTCATAGAGTATTTAAGAGTAAACCACATTACTGTGGGTTTGGAGGCACATGTAGGTAGATTTCCTTCCCTAAAGTGAACCAGATGGGTTTTTACAACAATTGACAATGGTTTAATGGACTTTTCATTCCAGATTGTATTTGAATTCAAATTCCACCATCTGCCATGGCAGGATTACAACTTGGCTCCCCAGAGCATTACCCTGGGTCTCTGGATTACTAGTCCAGCGACAATACCACTACACTGTCGACTCCCTTTGAAGTGTTTTCTTTGTTTGGTTTTGTTCTGTTTGACCCATCTATCTCTTTTGATCACTACAGGCGGCTGTGGCAGTTGCTATTCCTTTTCTTCCATGGGAATGCTTGAAGCCCGCATTCGTATTCAGACAAACAACACACAGACTCCAATCCTTAGCACACAGCAGATAGTTTCCTGCAGTCAGTATTCACAAGGTAATTGATTAAAAGCAGTATTGCTGACCCATTGATATTTAATTTGTTATTTCATTTTAGAGACAAATGTGTTTGTTTTGATTTTAGGTTCTGATGTTACAAAATGTCTTCAACTAATTGTTCTTGGGTTGCAAAATGTCATGTATGTTCTTATTCAAAATATGCTAATGACATCCAATGCTGCAGTTATCACATGGAAATGGTGCCTTTGTCCAAGATTATTTTATTACGTGGGCTATGGCATATCCCTTTCCATTAGAGCCAGCATGAATATTTTAATGATCTAAATGCGCATTTCAGTATAGATACTTACAGGGACAAATCTGCCTACCAGCATGTAACAACTGTGTTAATATGGGATTTAAAATTTGTCATTCTGTAGTCAGTCCAGCATTGAGTTCGCTTTCCTGACCAGATGCATTTGGTCTAGCTTTAAGAAAAATAACAGCTTCATGTACCCATGGGGCATAAAAATAAGGAAATAATTCTACAATGGCATTGGTAAAATGGACTATAGTGCATACTGGACAATTTTACAACCTGCAATAAAGATAATACAATTCAGCAGAATTTAATTTCAACATGTTTCATTACAATGACAGATTCCTACTGAAACCTGTTTGCTTTGCACAAAGGTCAATTTTCTTGGGATGGGGGGCTGATCACAGTTGTTTTTGTTTCATTTTTAATGCAATATGGTGCGTTGACATGGATAATCAACTTGTTTGTGTTTTTAATCTCTTCCAGGATGTGATGGAGGATTTCCATACCTAATTGCTGGAAAGTATGCCCAAGATTTTGGTTTAGTTGAAGAACATTGCTTCCCTTATGTTGGAATGGATACTCCTTGCACCATTAAGAAGCCTTGCTACCGTTACTACACTTCTGAGTATTATTATGTGGGTGGGTTTTATGGTGCTTGCAATGAAGTAGCGATGAAACTGGAGCTGGTAAAAAATGGTCCAGTGTCTATTGCCTTTGAAGTTTATAGTGATTTTATGAATTACCAAGGAGGAATCTATCATCACACTGATTTACGTGATCCATTCAACCCCTTTGAGCTTACCAATCATGCAGTGTTGCTAGTAGGCTATGGCAGTGACCCTCAAACAAAAGAAAAATACTGGATAGTTAAGAACAGCTGGGGAACAGGCTGGGGAGAAAGTGGCTACTTCCGAATCCTTCGAGGTAGTGATGAATGTGCAGTTGAAAGCATAGCTATTGCAGCCACTCCAATTCCTAAACTTTAAGGAGAATAATGAAGTATGCTTGCTGGAAGCAAAACTGAAAAAAAATTGAATTTTGAATCTTGTTTCTTGGGAATCTATTTGAATTTTGCATAAATTTACCTTTAACAATGTTTTAATATTCAAAATGGAGATTGTACTGCTGCTTATCTTGGAAATCTATCTGAATTTTGCATAAATGTGCCTTTAACAATTTTTTAATATTCAAAATGGAGATTGTACTGCTTGCATTTTCTTAGAACTCAGTAGTGGATGTTCTTGTTAGGTAAGCTCAAAATGAAAGTCGCAGAATTTGTTTTTAATCAACAGTGGTAATTATACTTTGGTTAAAAAGCTGCTGTGTAACACTTGTTTTGCATTTATGGGATGTGCAATGCTGAGCAGCTGTGTGGTATACCAAAGTTGTTTTTTGTAATAAATTGGGTGTTTCTGAATCGGTTTCTTAAACCTTCAGTCCATTGCAGTATCAAGGAAATAAAGTGCAATATCAGGATCTGAATGAAATTCTTGCTTATTTAAAAAAAAATTATATAACCTGTCAATTGAAACAAAATTGTTGAATCATCTGATGTCTGCTGGTATAGGCATAACTTTATCCTGTGAATGTTTTATTAAGATTTATTTTATATCACTTGACAGGCAGGTTTTATTATAAACAATGAATAGTGGTAATGTCAACATTTATAAAATGGTTTATGTAACTTACGTTTCAAATTTGAGCTTTTTTTAAATTAGTGCTTTGTAAATTCTCTCCAATTATTTATCTCGCCTGGAAATGACATGCTTCATCCATAACTTGCCCTAACCAGTTGTCCCTATGATCATGGGTACAAATGGGGGGGATTGCCCAGTTCCCGGCCTAAACTTCAGTTGAAACGTCTGAAACCTCAAATTATGATGATCATCATCTGTTTTGGATAAATAACATTTATCAAATAAATAATGGATAGTTTTTTTTCCTCCAAATCTGAACTATCTACTCTTGGTTAGATGTAGTGTTTGATTAGCCTGTATGCTGTGAGATTTCAAGACTCCATGCTCTGAAAGCGTAGTTGCTTCAAGAGGCACAACTGTAAATTAACTCCTTTTACTCTTATTTACCTATTGGATTGCTCAGCTTGAGCTTCTTGAATTCAATTTAGTACAGTTCATTTCTGCTATGGGGGTTTCCATGACCACTTTTTAATATAGGAAATGTTTATAACTTTGAACATTCTTTTGTAAATCCCCATTCCCAGTAGCTTGTTTTAGTGTATAGGCATTAGCCCCCAAAATTAAGCTTAAATATGAGCTGAGAATTTATAACAAAACACTTGTTTAGAAAGTAGTTTTCTAGCAACAGGTAGCCAAAGTGAGCGGACATTGTGGTTTAATGTATTCCTTATTTCTATGATTCGAGATTAATGGTCATTAAATGGAGATAATTGTTTGTTAGGGTTTCCACCCTATTTCCAGTTTTGTTTTTTTGTCCACACAAAGGGCTATATGTTAAGTTAAACTATCACATTACTTAGATATTCAATTTTATGTCCTGTAACCAAGATGGTAAAACAAGCTTCATAATGGAGGTCTCAAGAACACATCAGTTGGAAGATGAAACTTTATTTCTGCGTTATAGAAGGATAAAGGTTCATAGTTAAAGCATTATTTTTGGCATGAATTTGTCCAAGGCTTCCCTTTCTTTCCAAAAAGAAAGCACCTTGTGTCCTGTCCCGTATGAGAGTATATAGCATGTTGAGGATTGCAGATAGACATTTGTATTACCACTCCCTGATAGACGATATTGGCTCTTTGAAGCAATGTACCATTGTGTGCAAAGAAAATAAAAAGGAAAACAACATACCTATTCTCAAAAGAATCTCCATGTGCAAAATTTCAAAGTCCTTGGCACCAAAATTCATATACAGATTTACTTTTTATGAACTGTATACTTGGACAAAAGTCCGAATGTTTGCAAATGATTTGCTATCTTTTTGTAATCGCTATAATAAATGCTATGCATTTGAATCTGGTTGTCTCCTGCGTGATCTGGGATTTCACAGAATCACAGTGCAGAAGAGGCCCTTCAGCCCATCGAGTCTGCACCGACACATGAGAAACACCTGACCTACCTACCTACCTAATCCCATTTACCAGCACTTGGCCCGTAGCCTTGAATGTTATGATGTGCCAAGTGCTCATCCAGGTACTTTTTAAAGGATGTGAGGCAACCCGCCTCCTCCACCCTCCCAAGCAGTGCATTCCAGACCTCACTTTTTTTTTTTCAGGGTTAATTTCCATCTGCTTCTTATCTGCCCATTTGACCATCCCATCTATGTAAACCTGTAGCCCAAGACACTCAACCTCACTGTTAACCACCCGGCCAATCTTTGTGTCATCCGCAAACTTACTAATCCTAACCCCCACATAGTCATCTATGTCGTTTATATAAATGACAAATAATAGGGGACCCAGCACAGATCCCTGTGGAAAGCCACTGGACGCTGGCTTCCAGTCACTAAAGCAGCCTTCTGTCATCACCCTCTCTCCTACAAGCCAATTTTGAATCCACCTTATCAAATTACCCAGTATCCCATGTGCATTTGCCTTCTTTATAAGTCTCCCATGTGGGACTTTGTCAAAGGCTTTGCTGAAATCCATATAAACTACATCAACTGCACTACCCTCATCTACACACCTGATCACCTAAAAAAAAAAATTCAAATTTGTTAGGCATGACCTCCCTGTGACAAAGCCATGCTGACTATCCCTGATCAAACCTTGCCTCTCCAAGTGGAGATAGATTCTCTCCTTCAGAATTTTCTCCAATAGTTTCCTTACCACTGACGTGAGACTCACTGGTCTGTAGTTCCCTGGCTTATCTCTACAACCCTTCTTAAATAGCGGAGCCACATTAGCTGTTCTCCAGTCCTCTAACACCTCCCCCGTGGCCGGAGAGGAATTAAAAATTTGGGTCAGAGCCTCTGCAATCTGCTCCCTTGCCTCCCTCAGCAGTCTGGGATACAAATCATCTGGACCTGGAGATTTGTTCACTTTTAAGTCTGCCAACACCTCCAATACCTGGTCACTCCCTATATCAATTTGTTCAAGAACCGTGCATTCCCTCTCCATGAGTTCCATACCTTCATCCTCATTCTCTTGGGTGAAGACAGATGTGAAGTATTCATTCAACAATCTAGTGATGTCCTCCGGCTCCACCCGTAGATTGCCCCCTTCATCCCTTATGGGCCCTACTCCTTCTCTGGTTATCCTCTTCCCATTGATATACTTATGGATTATCTTGGGATGTTCCCTAATTTTACTAGCCAGAGCTTTCTCATATCCCCTCTTTGCTCGCCTAATTGCTTTCTTAAGCTCCACCCTCCACTTTCTGTATTGCAATCATGCCTCTGATTTGCTTCCCTTGTACCTGCTAAAAGCCTCTCTTTTCCTTCTCATCGTAACCTGAATATCTCTGGTTATCCATGGTTCACTGGGGTTGTTACTCCTTCCTATCACCCTAGAGGGAACATGTTGAGCCTGTACCCTCCCCATTTCCTTTTTGAACCCCGCACCCCCCACCCCCCCCCCACCCCTCACTGCTCTTCTGTAGATTTCCCCACAAGTAGCTGTTCCCAGTCTACCTTGACCAGATCCTGCCTTATTTTACTAAAATCTGCTCTTCCCCCAATCCAAAACATTTTTTTTGCAACTTGTCTATTTCTTGGTACAATTTAAGCTTGTTATGGACAATGTTGTGGTCGCTATCACTAAAATGCTCCTCCACCACCACCACCACCTCAGCCACCTGTCCGGCTTTATTCCCCAGAATTAGGTCCAGCACTGTGCTATCCCTTGTTGGACTATATATATATATATATATATATATATATATATTGACCTAAAGTTCTCCTGTACACATTTCAAGAAATCCACTCCAAGCCCTTAACACTGTCTATCCCAATTAATGTTGGGAAAGTTGAAATCACCTAATATAATTACCATGTTGTTTTTACACACCTCTGCAAATTGTGCACATATTTGCTCCTCAATTTCCTGCTGACTATTATTTCCTGCAGTCTATAATAAACACCTAACAATGTGGCTGCCCCTCTTTTTATTCCTAAACTCTACCCACAAAGCTTCATTTGATGCCCTGTCCAAGATAGCATCTCTCCTTACTGCAGTAATTGACTCATTAACTAATAATGCAATGCTGCCACCTCTTTTACCACCTCCCCGTCTTGCCTGAAGATTCTATACCCTGGAATGTTGAGCTGCCAATCCTGCCCCTCCCTCAACCATGCCTCAGCGATGGCTACTGTATCACAATTCCACATGTCAAACCTCAACCTTAACTCAATCGTTTTGCCTGTAATACTCCTAGCATTAAAGTGTAGGCCATCCAGCCTTGCCTTACTCCCCTGAAACTTAATGCAGCTCTACTCCCTCTGACTTGATTGTTTTACTGTATTATGATGTGTCCCTATTCTGCTAACATTGTGTCCCCTTCCCCCTGCCAAATTCATTTAAACTTCTCCCAATAGCACTAGCAAACCCACCCGCAAGGATGTTAGTCCCGCTCTGGTTCAGATGTAGACCGTCCCGCTTGTGCAGGTCCCATCTTCACCAGAAACGGTCCCAGTGATCCAGGAATCTAAAACCCTCCCTTCCTGCACCAAATTTTAAGCCATGTATTCATCTGCGCTATTCTCCTATTTCTGTGCTCGCTAGCATGTGGCACTGGGTGCAACCCAGAGACCACTGAGACGTGGTTGAGGGAGGGGCAGGACCCGAGAGTTTCTGCTTTTCAGTCTACCGCCTAACTCCCTGAATTCTTGATGCAAGACCTCATCCCTCATCCCACCTAAGTCATTGGTACCAACTTGTACCATGACCTCTATCTTATCACCCTCCCCCTTCAGGATGCCCTGCAGCTGTTCAGTGATATCCCTGCACCAGGGAGGCAACACACCATCCTGGAGTCATGTTGACAGCCACAGTAGTGCCTGACTATAGAATCCCCTATTACTATTGCTCTTCCTCCCCTCCTGTACAGACAGGCTGCTTGTGGTGCCAGAAGCTTGGCTCTGTCTACTCCCTGGAGGAACCAGTGCCCTCATCAGCCTCCAAAATGGAATACTGATTTGCGAGTGGGATCCCAGGGGACTCCTGAGCTACCTGCCTGTTTCTCTTGGACTGTCTGGTGGTCACCCATTCCCCTTCTTCCTCAAGTCCATTAAGCTGCGGTGTGACCACCTCTCTAAACGTGCTATCCATGAAGCTCTCAGACTTGCGGATGCTCCACAGTGTCCCCAGCTGCTGTTCCAGCTCTGAAACCCGAGCTTCCAGGTGCTGCAGCTGGACACACTTCCTGCACACATGCTGGTCCCGGGCACCAGAATTGTTCCTGGCTTCCCACAAGGAGCACACCACGGCTTTGAGCACTCCTACCATGACTTATCCCTTTAAATTAAACCTTTTAAATCAATTACTCTGGGGCCCTTCTTTCCTGATCCTCGTTACCACAGAATATACAAACTAAACCACAAATGACAAACTATAAGCATTAAAAGCAGTAAATACTTACCCAACCTTTCCTCCTACTTACCAGCCATTTCTCTCCCTTGTAGCCTCTGCTGCTGCAGTAGGGCAAGACCACTCTCTGAAGATTTAAGAAGTTGGATAGCAAAGAAAAAATGCAAAGAGCACCTCTGCCCAGAATTCCCACTGTGCACCAAATTGCCAATACCCACACTCACTCTGGCTGTGTCTCACTTGGGATGAGGTCTCTCCCCTGCTTGTGTGCAAGCACACTGATCGTGTACTTCTAATAATGTCTCTCTTAAATAGAGCTGAGATGACTCTCATTGTATTGTTTTATTTTCCTGTCTGGTCAAAATTCCCTTTTTTAAATAAGTGGTTGTCAAAGCAGGTACTATTCCATATTTGGCAACACACACAATTCTTCCAACTCCCCCCCCTCCTTGCTTTCTATGATTTGAGTTGATATCCCTTGCTACTGTTTTGCCAACTAATGGAATACAAGCAGGGAATTTTTTTTTCCAAGTGTTCCAGGAAAAGGGCACCAGCTGAGCAGCATTCTCCTATATCCTGAAGTACTGGGCAGGGAGCTACTGATGGGGCTGCTTCATTCGATTGTAAGTGCTGGTATTGACCATGATTGAAACCAGTGTTGAGGTTGTTTCCACCAATTTCCAGTCTGCTTTGCTGTTTGTCAGTTTAACTTAGCTACTCTGCTTAACTAACTTATTCAGCATTTAAAGCTGGATCCCTTCGGTTTTGTGTTCTCTCCATTGTGTGCTGATATATGGACATCTGTTTGTAATTGCAAGCTGTGAAAAGGGAATCTGAGGAAGCATGCCAAAAAGGTACAGGTGAACCTTAAGTGATCAGTTTAGCCTTTCTCTTAATCCACCACATTTTTTTTCTCCCCAGATCTATTTTGGTGATTTATTTTTTCCTCTCATTCATCATAAAAATAAAAATTTTGAAGCTACAGTATTCAGATTAATTGGATTTTCTCAAAATACCTTCCATTTTTAATCTTTCTCCTTTCCTTTCCCTCTGAATAGTTTGTTTTCAGATTCAATTTATTACCCTTGTAAATCGAATGAAAGCATTTAGTTCGAGGCGATATTTATAAAATACTGTTGCACAGCCAGCAGATGTCAGGAGTGTGCTTATTTAACATAGATTAAAGCCAATTAGCTGCAGTAAAAATGCACCATGAGGTTTGAACCAATTCCAATTCTTATTTCTTTGTAACTCCTTCTCATCCCCATTAACAGAGTGAATGGAATTATGGCACAATGTTTCACTCTATTGCTGCCTTAATGTTGACAAGGTTAGACCATGGGCAATAGTGAAAGATTAGATGAATACGTCTATATGTATTATACAGTAGTAAGGTACGATTCTTTAATTGCTTGAGTTTTACTGAAAACAGGCCAGACATGATTTTGCCCCACTCTTTAGCTGATTTAAAATATCCTTTGTATTGTCAAGTCAGTGCTTCCAAATATGTAGAAATTGCAACCTGAATTTTAGTTTCTTATTCATGAAGAAATGTGGAGGGGGGATTATTTCTGAAAACTTAACTTTAACCATAATTCTTTTGGAACATTATTTCTGCAATCTCTATTTTCAGAACAGTTCTTCAATCAAGTATGTAAATCCTATATAAATATATATAAAAACAAAAAACTACGGATGCTGGAAATCCAAAACAAAAACAGAATTAACTGGAAAAACTCAGCAGGTCTGGCAGCATCGGCGGAGAAGAAAAGAGTTGACGTTTCGAGTCCTCATGACCCTTCAACAGAACTGGTTAGTTCTGTTTAAGGGTCATGAGGACTCGAAACGTCAACTCTTTTCTTTTTCGCCGATGCTGCCAGACCTGCTGAGTTTTTCCAGGTAATTCTGTTTTTGTTATGTAAATCCTATAGTTTACTTTGCTATTTTTCCTAACTGATTTTCCATTTCTCAATTACTTTTTAACCTCTGTTTTTTGTGTTATCTAATCAAGATGTGGATGATATTGTGATCAAAATATTACTTTGGATATTGTGTTTTGAAGCAATGTTTCCTTTTGCTTTTCACCTTGCATGAAGTTAAAGTCAAATGTTTGCAAAGCTGCATTTACTGTTTTTATTGTCAAATACCTAAGCTGGCATACATGCACCAATTCTTATTGAAGCCATATCACATAGTAATGGTGAAAGTGATAGATTCTCCCATTTGTTTTGATGGATGAGGGTTCAGCAAGGTGACCCAACTGTTCACCATCCAGGTTGATGTCCTCTCGCTTGATGTTAAACCAAGTCATTCATAAATCCGATTGTAAGTATACATGTGAAGTTGCTTACGGATGAATGAAGGCACTGGCTTTGCAGCATGCCCACTTATTTGTTGGGACCTGACTCTGCTCTCCTGAACTATTGATTGCTTTATGGCAGATACTTCACCATTTGGATCTCTCCAGGGTTGTTTTGTCCCATGCAGCGGGGTCCAACTTGCAGGCTCTGAGATTAGATTTGTATCTAACATCCAATGGTGAGTTTCTCTGTTCACTTGGCTGTAGAATACCGCTGCTGCTATGCGGGAATCCTCCATGTGAACCACATGGCCAACCCCAGCGAAGCTGAGCTCTGATGGTCATGCATCAATACCTGGAATGCAGCACCTTGCAAAAACTTCAGTTCAGATTTTGTTCTGCCACTAGATCTTGAGTAGCAAACATGTGATGCCTATAAGTTGCCAATACCTCAGCCATAGAGAAGTGATGTGAGAACCACAACCTGGTAGACTTTGATCTTTATTTTGGGACGAACCTGCTGAATGCTGCGCTTGCTATTGTTAGGTGATGGGCAATTTCATTATTCCAACATGGTGTTGGTGAACATGCTTCCTAGATAGCAGAACCCCTGAACTGAGTTGACTAGTGTATTGTTAATTATGACTATATGAAGGGTCTTGGAGTTTGTGGGTAGAGACAGGTTGCTACAATTTTAAAAAAATTTTATTGTAAGGTCGAAGCACTGAGGCTTGGACAAAACAGTCAACAAGCAGCTGGATGTACTGTGGAGTGTGTGCTATGTTAACACGGTTGTCAGCAAACCAGAGTTCCCTTGGCTGTTTTGTGATCTTTGTGCAGGGCTTAAGCCTTTACATAATAATGAGTGTATCATCCATCCTGAACTGAATATGTACTCAAGTCAAGAGCTTTTGAGTGCACACACTAGCATAGCTGAAATGTAGATACCAAACAAATGGAGCCATTATGCAACCTTGCTTGGTGCCACTGGTGACAGGGAGGGCATCTGATGCACCATTCTGCATCCCACTGGTCGTCATGCTGTCATGAAATCAGGTAACCCTGATTGCCTTTTCAAGGCAACCACA
The DNA here is from genome assembly GCF_017639515.1 of Carcharodon carcharias. Classification (NCBI taxonomy): domain Eukaryota; kingdom Metazoa; phylum Chordata; class Chondrichthyes; order Lamniformes; family Lamnidae; genus Carcharodon; species Carcharodon carcharias. Next base: position 87,822,722 of record NC_054477.1, on the reverse strand, counting down.
TTTGTACAGCACCTTTCATAGGTCATCTTAGTTTGTGTTGAAGGCCTTCATCAGGTCAGTGAACATCCATGGTGGCTTCCTTGTTCTGTTTGGGCTTTTTTGTATTTGAGCAGCAAAGATCATGTCGGCTGTCCTTCCTCCAGCATGGAAGCCACGGTGATTCTGGGTGCACAGTCTATAAATGAGTGATAATCCTGTTGAGAATAATGCCTTTAAGAATTTTTCCCATTGCAGAGGGAAGTAAAATGGCATAATTGTCACTGGACTTGCTTTCATTCCGTTTATACAGCGGAGATACAGAAGCATACTTGTAAACTGGGGCTCAATGCCCTTGTTCCAGATTATGCAGAAGATGTTGGTGAATTTCCTAACCATATGAGCTCCTTGCACTTGAGTACCTTAGATGCAGTGCTGTTATCTCCCTGGCACTTATCCATATAGCTGTTTTATGGCTTTGGTGACTTTGACTTTGGATCAAGGGCCAAGCTCATCCAGAATGTGACACTGGAAGTGATTTAATGGCATTATCACAGACTGGATTTTTGGTTCAGGGGTTTGTTAAATGTTTTTTTGTCTCTTGTTGGCAATCTTGTGCCTGTTTGTTAGGAGCTGATTGTCATCTGCTGAGAGGTTGGGAGTCGTGCTTTTGGTTTGGAACCAAAGACTGTTCAGAGAAGTTCATGGAAAGCCTTCAGTACATGCTTATCAACAGCTTCCTGAAAATCTGCAGCTTTGTTCTCCTACCATTGTTTCTTCTTTCTTAGTTTGACCTGCAGTGTGTGTTTTGCTTGATAGTAGTATGTGGCTTTTCTTGGTTAATTTTGAGTTTTTTTCTGGTCAGATATGTAGAATTGTGGACATCATCTAGTAGATTGGTTAAATCTTGGTTGATCTTGTTGAACCAGTCATGATGTTACATTTGAAAAATCCAAGGACCTGCTGTGCTGAGTGACATCCCTCAATTTCCAAGACTATTCAGTGTTTGTTATCTCTGGTTTACCAGTAAGTTTTATGGATAATTTTTGTTTTAGTTCCTTTCCCTTGCTGAGTTCTGTATGATAGTTAAGTTGAGCTTTTGTGGTTTCACTGTGTTGTAGCACTTTGGGTGCTATCTTTAAGGTCATTACGCTCTTGACAAGTCTATGATCTGATCAGCATTTGGCTTATTAACTGAAATACAAAAAGTAAATCACATGTTTGCACCTAATCCTTTTAAGGTGTACATGTTGCCGGCCTGGATTGGTTTGTTCTCACGGCTGTTTGGATGAATAGCAGTTGGAAGTCTCAGTTTCCAGATGAAGGCATGGTCGAGTTTCTATATAAGCAAATCTTTGCTGGTAAAGACCAATTAGCACCCTTTTCTACCTGTGTTGACTGGTTGTTCTGGCAGGGTTCTATTTTTTTTAAGCCATAGAAATGGTTCCTCTTGTCCTGTTGTTCTCCATTCTGCCCTGTCTCTGGCTGGTTCTTGGAGTTATAGGATTTGTTATCTGAAGTCAGTTTCAATCTTGTGACCACATGATCAGTACTTCTATTATCCACACAAAGGATTCAAAGTTAAAAGCCATTGCTATACAAGGGATGAATGGTGGCTATTTTCACAAGCAGGTATGAACTGGTTTCTCCGCATCCCTCTTTGTTACATGTCAAGTGGGGAGGCATAGTGGTATTTTCACTGGACTAGTATTCCAGAGACCCAGGGTAATGCTCTGGGGACCTCGGTCCAAATCCCACCACATCAGATGGTGAAACTTGAATTCAATAGAAAATCTGGAATTTAAAGTCTGATGACCATGAAACCATTGCCGATTGTTATAAAACCCATCTGGTTCACTAATGCCTTTAATGCCTACATGTGACTCCAGACCCACAGCAATGTGGTTGACTCAATGTCCTCTGAACAAGGGCAATTAAGGATGGGCAGTAAATGCTGGCCTAGCCAGATATGCCCATATTCCATGAATGAATTTTGGAAAAAAAAAGGCTCACAGGCAGAGTTTGGGGGGCTATTGATTTTGAGTTTCAGTAAATACCCAGTCGCTAAGATGTGTAAAATCACTGGTTTTGCATTTTGAATGTCTTCACAGAGGGCATTCCACACATTGTCATTTACATTAAGAACTTCCCAGAGACCAGAGTTAATTCTGTGCAGAAATTGCAATGTCACATGAACCTCAGTGGCCATCTGTGCAGCACATTGCCCACTTTTTGGTCAATTTCAAAAAGTCCCCATTGAAGTGTGTATTTTGAAAATTGAGAATATGACATCTCTGCCCTATACAGTTGTCATGTCCAGTAAAGTTCTTTGGAATCTATTCCTGCAGTGTCTTCTAGAGGAAAGTAAAGCAGTGGAGTGGAAATTGTGAATAGAAATTTTTTTTAAAAATTGACAACCTTTTGGAAATGAATTGTTGCACAACCCTAAGCACAGAAGTGGTAATAAACGATCCCTTATTGCGAGATTGCACAGCTTCAGTTTATTGATGTTCCCTGGTACTTGCTGTGCTGCCAACATATATTTATTGTAATTTTGTCAGTATACTGGATAGCTTAATCACAGAATATTGTTGTCTGCATAAAGATTTGCAAGTATACATACTTTATATTGGAAAACCGTTATTCTATATGAGCATATAATTGGGGGACATTATTTAATCAGGGAGGGCATCTCTGCTATCTTGGTCATAAGAACATCAGAAACAGGAAGTAAGCATAGGTCATACAGCTCCTTGAGCCTGCTCTGCCATTCAACAAGATCATGGCTAATCTGATTTTGGCCTCAACTACACTTTCATCCTATCCCCCAATAACCCTCGACTCCATTGTAGATAAATTGGTCATTTTTGTTTTTGGAGGGGATGGGTGTTGGAGGAATCTTGGATCTTTTGAAGTCACCAAATGATAGTGGCTATGACTAAGGTAAATTATCCTTCCTCCTTCTCAACCTGTCTATGGCCTTTGACATGGTTGACCACACCATCCTTCTGCAACCCCTCTCCACCATTGTCAAACTGGGTGGGAATGCACTCATCTTGTTCCAGTTTTTAAAAATCTATCTAGTCATACCCAGAGAACTACTTGCGATGACTTCTGATCCCACTCTTGCACAGTTACCTCTGGTGCCCCTCAAGGATCTATCCTTGCCTCTGCATCTCCCACTCCTATTTCTCAACTATGTGCTGCTGCTTGGTGACATCATCCAAAAACAGCATCAGCTTCACATGTATGCTGACGTCACCCAGCTCTACCTCCCCACTCCCACCTCTCTTTACCACATCATTGTCTCTAAACCAGCAGATTTCTTATTTGACATCCAGTATTGGATGAGCAGAAATTTCCCCCAACTAAATAGAGAAGACTGAAACTATTGCCTTTGGTCCCCCAAATATGTTACACTCCCTGGAACAGTTTGAGGCTAAACTAGTGTTCACAACCTTGGGTGCCATATTTAACCCTGCAAAAAGCTTCCAATCACATTCGAGCTATCATCAGGACTGTCTATTTCTATTTCCATAATATTGATCGACTCAGTCACTGCTTCAACTCATCTGGTGAAACCCTTGTCCATGTCTTTCTAACCTCAAGTTTTGCGCTCCTGACCAATCTCCCATGTTCTACTGTCTCTAACTTGCACAAGTTTGCAATGTGATCAGAGATTTGGACAAGGTCCCCTTTGCTAATCATTCTTTGCTCATTGAGCTACATTGCCTCCCGGTTAAGCAGCAGCTCCATTTTTAAACTTCACATCCTTGTTTTCAAGTCCCTCCACAGTTTCCCCCCTCCCTCCCTATCTCTCGAATCTCTTCCAGCCCAACAGCCCTCTGAGATAGTTGCACTCTAATTGCTCCAAGAGACCAGAATTAATATAAGGAATGCATTGGTTGTGCCTTCACCTGCTTGGGTCCTAAATTCTGGAATTCCCTCCCTCTACCTTTGTGTCTCTACCTTGCTTTCCTCCTTTAAGATGCTTAAAACATTCCTCTGCTTGGTGTCACTGTCTAATTTTGTTTTAAAATGCCCCTCTGAAGAGCCTTGAGATGTAAGTTTTTTGTAAACCAGAAATTCTTTGCTCTAGGTAATTCCCACAATAAATGAGTAAGGAAGAACAAGTGCAAAGATTCCTGCTTGTTAATGACCCTATGATCAATAGCGAGTTGCACAAATAGATTCCATGAGGCACTGTGAGCAGAGCCAAGTTGCTGGAGTGGATGATCTTATGGTGTTCCCTGTTCCCTGTTTCCTGGATGTTTTTCCTCGTCCTTCAACTCTTTGAAACTAAAAAAATTTCCAGCAAATTGCTAGAAATATGAGCAGAGAATAGTATGGTGAAATCAATGGAGTATTTGGGGCACTGAACAAAGCAACCACCAGCATCTCAACTGAGATTTAAGGGTGGAAGAAGAAATTAAGAAATGTTGGAGGAAATCTGATGAATTAGTCAAATTAGATGCAGAAAGAGAGAGAGATACTTGAGTGATAGAAGAGATGAACGAAATATAAGAACTTTACTTTTACAGTTTACAATTAGCAACTTGTATTTGGATAGTACCCTCACCATAGTGAAGTGCCTCAAGATGATTCACAGGAGTATTATCAAACAAAATTTGGCACTGAGCTACCAGGAAAGGTGACCAAAAGATTGGTCAAAAAGTTAGGTTTTTAAAGAGGTGAGAGAGAGATAAGGAGGTGGAGAGTTTTAGGCTGGAAATTCCAGAGCTTAGGACTTTCAGCTACCCATAATGGACAATTAAAATGGAGCATCTTTAAGAGGCCAGAATTGGATGAGCACCCGTATCTCGTGAGGCTGGAGGAGATTGGATTTTGAAAACTAGGATAATTTTAAAACTGGCTCCCAGTTGAGCAATACCATAAGGTAAATGTGTAAGCCCAGTTGATGAGTCAATAGCATTTCATGAGTTAGGACACAGGCAGCAGAGTTTTGGATGACCAGGTTTATGGAGTCAGTTTTTCCTCCCCCACTAAATCTTTAGTAAGGAGAGCATTGAAATAGCCAAGTCCAGAGTTAACAAAGGCATGTGAGTTTTGATAGTCAATAAGCTGAGGCAGAAATGAAGTTGTTTTGGGAGTGGGGAAATGGGTAGTTTTTATGGAGCGAAAGTGGAAGCTCACGTCAGGCTCAAATGCAACAAGGTTTTGAACAACCTATATAAAAACAAAAAAACTGCGGATGCTGGAAATCCAAAACAAAAACAGAATTACCTGGAAAAACTCAGCAGGTCTGGGAGCATCGGCGGAGAAGAAAAGAGTTGACGTTTTGAGTCCTCATGACCCTCATGGCTCCAACAATTCATCGACACCAACACCCATCTAGGACCCTCCACCCCTGCCTGTCCCTCCGTCCCCACCCCATCTTCCAATCCCAGCCCCAGCCGTGTATTCACTATATCCCTTGACCTTCCCCTCTTCAATGCTGAACATTCAGTGCTCAGCAAAGGACTTAGTTTCATACCCTTACGCCCTCACCTCAATGAATTTTGGGCTCGGCACGATACTGAACTCTTCTTCCGCCGTCTTCATCTCCGGGCTCACTTCTTTGGGCAGGAGTTCTCTCCCCGTTCAATGGATCCTTTCACCCACCCCCAATATTCTCCCTCCACCTGGACTTCTCCCTCTGGATTCTTACCTTCTCTTGATCTTTTCAATGAAAACTGTCGGCGCGACATTAGTTGTCTCAATTTCTCTGCTCCTCTCACCCATTCTAATCTTTCTCTCTCTGAACTTACTGCACTCCATTCTCTCAGGTCCAACCCTGACATTGTCATCAAACCTGCTGACAAGGGTGGTGCTGTTGTTGTCTGGCGCACTGACCTCTACCTCGCGGAGGCTGAGCGTCAACTCGCAGACACTTCCTCCTACCTCTCCCTGGACCATGACCCCACCACCGAACATCAAGCCATTGTTTCCAGGACTGTCACTGACCTCATCTCCTCTGGGGATCTTCCTCCCACAGCTTCCAACCTGATAGTCACCCAACCTCGGACGGCCCGCTTCTACCTCCTACCCAAAATCCACAAACAGAACTGTCCCGGTAGACCGATCGTGTCAGCATTCTCCTGCCCCACAGAACTCATTTCTCGTTATCTTGACTCCCTTCTCTCTCCCCTTGTCCAGTCCCTTCCCACCTACATCCGTGATTCCTCTGACATCTTAGGTCACATCAACAATTTCCAGTTCCCTGGCCCCAACCGCTTCCTCTTCACTATGGACATCCAATCCCTCTACACCTCCATCCCCCACCAGGATGGTCTGAGGGCCCTTAGCTTCTTCCTCGAACAGAGGCCCGAACAATCCACATCCACCACTACTCTCCTCCGTCTGGCTGAACTTGTTCTCACACTGAACAATTTCTCCTTCAACTCCTCTCACTTCCTCCAAATAAAAGGTGTGGCTATGGGTACCTGCATGGGCCCCAGCTATGCCTGTCTCTTGATGGGATATGTGGAACATTCCTTGTTCCAATCCTACTCCGGCCCCCTTCCACAACTCTTTCTCTGGTACATCGATGATTACTTCGGTGCTGCTTCATGCTCTCGTCGGGACTTGGAAAAATTTATTAATTTTGCTTCCAATCTCCACCCCTCCATCATTTTCACGTGGTCCATCTCTGACACTTCCCTTCCCTTCCTTGACTTCTCTGTCTCAATCTCTGGTGATAGACTGTCCACCAATATCCATTACAAGCCTACCAACTCCCACAGCTACCTTGACTACAGCTCCTCACACCCCGCTTCCTGTAAGGACTCCATCCCATTCTCTCAGTTCCTTTGCCTCCATCGCATCTGTTCCGATGATGCTACCCTCAAAAACAGTTCCTCTGACATGTCCTCCTTCTTCCTTAACCGAGGTTTTCCAGCCACGGTCGTTGACAGGGCCCTCAACCGTGTCCGGCCCATCTCCCGCGCATCCGCCCTCACGCCTTCTCCTCCCTCCCAGAAACATGATAGGGTCGCCCTTGTCCTCACTTATCACCCCACCAGCCTCCGCATTCAAAGGATCATCTTCCGCCATTTCCGCCAACTCCAGCATGATGCCACCACCAAACACATCTTCCCTTCACCCTCCCTATCGGCATTCCATAGGGATTGTTCCCTCCGGGACACCCTGGTCCACTCCTCCATCACCCCCTACTCCTCAACCCCCACCTATGGCACCACCCCATGCCCACGCAAAAGAAGTAACACCTGCCCCTTCACTTCCTCTCTCCTCACCGTCCAAGGGCCCAAACACTCCTTTCAAGTGAAGCAGCATTTCACTTGCATTTCCCCCAACTTAGTCTACTGCATTCGTTGCTCCCAATGAGGTCTCCTCTATATTGGAGAGACCAAATGTAAACTGGACGACCGCTTTGCAGAACACCTGCGGTCTGTCCGCAAGAATGACCCAAACCTCCCTGTCGCTTGCTATTTTAACACTCCACCCTTCTCTCTTGCCCACATGTCTGTCCTTGGCTTGCTGCATTGTTCCAGTGAAGCCCAACGCAAACTGGAGGAACAACACCTCATCTTCCGACTAGGCACTTTACAGCCTTCCGGACTGAATATTGAATTCAACAACTTTAGGTCTTCAGCTCCCTCCTCCATCCCAACCCCCTTTCTGTTTCTTCCCCCTTCCTTTTGTTTTTTTTTCCAATAAATTATATAGATTTTTCTTTTCCCACCTATTTCCATTATTTTTAAAATATTTTTAAATCTTTTATGCTCCCCCCACCCCCACTAGAGCTATACCTTGAGTGCCCTACCATCCATTCCTAATTAGCACATTCGCTTAGATAATATCACCAACTTTAACACCTATGTGTTCTTTTGTTCTGTTGTCTGTGACATCTTTTGATGATCTGCTTCTATCACAGCTTGTTTGTCCCTACAACCACACCACCTCCCTCCACTTCTCTCCCCCCGCCCCCAACACACACACACCTTAAACCAGCTTATATTTCACCCCTTCCTTGGATTCACCCCTGGTTCTGTTGAAGGGTCATGAGGACTCGAAACGTCAACTCTTTTCTTCTCCACCGATGCTGCCAGACCTGCTGAGTTTTTCCAGGTAATTCTGTCTTTTTCTTTTGAACAACCTAGTTCATCCTCATACGATTGCCAGAGAAAATGGAGTCGGTGGCTAGGAAATGGAGCTTTGTGGTGCCAAACACTGGCTTTGGTCTTCCCAATGTTTAGCTGTGAAAACTTCTCATCTGCTACTGAATATCAGACAAGTAGCCTTGACCATCTAGATTGTGAGTGAAGGGGTGGAGAGATGTGGTTAGATAAAGCTGGATTGTCCTCTGTGTACACGTGGAAAATGAGGTTCTTGGATGGCATCACTAAGATGCATTATTTAGAAGAGAAACATGCGGGACCAAGGATAGATCTTTGGGGACACTTGAGGTGCAGGACTAGGAAATGAAGCTATTGCAAATGATTCTCTAGCTATGACTTGATAAGAATGGAACTGGATGAGAGCAGTCCCATCCAGCTGGAAAATGGAGAGGCATTGAAGGAGGATGACTTGGTCAACTACATCAAAACATGCAGACAGGTCAAAATGAGGAGGGATAGTTTACCTTTTGTCTCATTCACAGGATGTAATTTGTGACTGGTGAAAACCGTTTGGTACTATGGCGGGGCAGAAACCTGACTGGAGGGATTCAAACATTAAGTTTTTGGGTAAGGTGGGCATGGATTTGGGAGGCACTTGCATGTTCAAGGATTCTGGAAATGGAAATCAGAGATGGGGCAGTATTTTGTAAGGACAAAGGATTAAGTTTTTATTTTTGAGGAAAGGGGTGATGATGGTAGGTTTGAAGGAGACAGTTGCTGAGGAGAGAGAACCATTAGCCAGATCAGCCAGCATGGGAGGCAGAAATCAAAGTTAAATGACCAGTATTTTGGGAATAGCTTTGAGGGAGCTGGAATGGGGGTCTCGGACAAGATGAGGGAAATGGGAGAGGAACTAGAGAAAGATGGAAGCTCATGACTAGGACAGAGGGAATCTTTAGAGGACGTTCGGCACAGTGGACTAGGAAAATGGAGGGAACTGATGGAGAATTTGATCAGATCAATCAAATCTATATTTTTTAGATGAAGTTCCTTGTATTTAATGGTGGGATAGACTGGCTTGAGAAGATGGTTTTCAATCGAGAAAAGAAGCTGGTGGTTATCTTAATATTCCAGGATCATCCTGAAATATAGTCTGGTGTTTTGCAGATGAGAACAAAACCACGTGGAATAATGACTAGATAAAAACAAAAAAAAAACTGCGGATGCTGGAAATCCAAAACAAAAACAGAATTACCTGGAAAAACTCAGCAGGTCTGGCAGCATCGGCGGAGAAGAAAAGCGTTGACGTTTCAAGTCGTCATGACCCTCATAAGTTCTGCTGAAAGGTCATGAGGACTCGAAACGTCAACTCTTTTCTTCTCCGCTGATGCTGCCAGACCTGCTGAGTTTTTCCAGGTAATTCTGTTTTTGTTTTGGAATAATGACTACCTGAGTGTTTTCTTTCAGGGCCAGGGAGATTGACATTGCAGGAACATAAATCCCATCATAGCAGTACAGAATTTGAATATTCTAATAAAGGAAACATGCTATTGAATCTTTTCATCTTGCACTCATCAGGACTGATATGAGTGCCAAATTTCAAAAGAGTGTGGCAATTTTATACTGCATGAGAAAAGGGTGCTAATTGTTGGTTGGTAAGTCAACACTGGACGAAATGTGGCCATAGAGGATGCACCAGAAAACTACTGTCCACCCATGCTTTTTTATTCAATTCAACAAAAGGTGGAATACCTAGACATTTTCCCTTTGCCTGCAGACAACAGAACCCTGCGTATAAATATATGTAGCTGCTAGCAAGTTTAAGTGAGCCACATTACAAGCCTGGCAATCTTAAATTGGATGTTAGTGCAATTCTTAGCACACCCTGGATTGTTCAACAATGCTGTCCAATCATGGAATGGCATCTAATATTACATATGTTCAGAGTTTTGCAAGCATGGACTGGTTGAATATGGTCAGTCCTCTGTCTATTGCTTGGTGCACTCTCCATCTCACCATTAAGTACCAGCTCTAACTTTGTAGCAAGTTTAACTAGTTTTGAGTGCAATGCAGCAATTTCTTAACACTCCGGTTCGTGGCAAGCTCCTTTTCACAAGGCTAATGGCAGAGTAGTGCAAGTCACCCAAGTTGTGGTGATTTGTAACTCGCGGTGTATTGCTTCTTCCTGCACACTTTTTAAGCATGGAATGCATGTTAAACTCAGTTTTGGTAAATTATGGGCCAAGCACTTTAGGCACTTGCAACCATTCAGCAATGTGTTTGGTTATATATTTGATAAACTTTGGCTAAGGAATGTTAGTGTAAAATTGCAGATGTTCTTTCCTGTGTTTTATGTAGGTGAAATCCTTCCATTAACATTGTGTTAATGAAGAGATAAGGACTACTATCATTAAGGAGTGAAAAAAGATGGATTACAAGAGGTGCTGGGTACAGAAGTAGGGAACACTTTAATTGTCCAATTTATTGCTTTTAAACTCTGCAAACATATTCATTTTTAAGGGACCATGTTGTAGATTTTACTAAGCCTTGACTTTTCTTTTATTCCGAGAATTCCAGTTGAAGTGGATGCAATAATAATGAAATTGCTATCTTTTAGTATTGAGATGGGTATACACTACTGTGATGGATTGTACAGATAGTTTCATTAATACTGTATGTCAACAATCATGGTATCAGAGACTTTCTACTAGTAAATTTCACAGTGAGAGATTTATACATGACATTGGAAGACCTCCCTTGAAGTTGGTGCTGTTTCATTGATTTCCCTCTTGGCAGCCTCTGAAAAGTCACTTATTTGTCAGCATTTGTAAATTGTTTCCTCCTAAACAGATTAATTTTTGATTTATCCTTGAAGCAGAAGCCCCTCGAGTTTTTTGATGATACTTTTGATAATTATAAATGGTAGTGAACTTGAGTCATTTTTTTTGCATTTGTGAAAAAGCATTTGTGTGAACAGTAGAATACTATTCATGTTTAGGACGATTGAGATAATTCCTGTCAAACAGGACAATTAAGAGGTGGGCATAGAGATTGGGGACAGGGGGAGGAGGGAGGTGCGGTGTTGTAGGCTGGAAGAGGTTAGGAATAAAGAGGGATTTAAAAACAAGGGTGAGAATTTTAAATTTGTCTAGGACAGCATTGAAATAAGCAAGTCTGCAGGTGACAGGCTGATCTCATAAAACAGTCTCTATTGTGCGCACAATTCAAAATATGATAAAATATAATTGAATCTGAAAATGCAGCTTTTAATGAGCTGTTCTGTCTCAGCACTAGGAGGGGTTACACCTGTGCATAACCATTTAAGGCCACCTGACTATTTTCCAAAGATGTTGACCTGCACAGCTTTATCCTCCTCAACCTCAGTTTTCTTGGATAAATCTCAGTTATCTACAAGGTAACTATGACTATGCTCAAAGAGCTGTGCAGTGAAGTAGCAACACTTAACAGTGCACCACACGGGCCCTAACTACAGGAAGGCCCTTTCCTTGTAAAGTCTATTGTTAGTGGAATAATAGATGCAATCCTCTGAACAAAAAATTGAATCAAGCACCCTTTTTGTCCAGCTTTCTTATTGCAACTTTTTAAATGCTTACTGCTTTTCAAAGAGTTGTGCTTCCGATCTGGGTTCTGTCACTACATCATTTTGAGGTGCATAACTATTAAGCCTCCCATCTACCAAGCTAATTGACATAACTGCAAAACATTATTTGGTTTAGTGCAAAAAGTAGTAGTCCTTTGTTGCACAATTTTGTTAGTTATGAAATGGGTGGAATGCAAACCCATTTACCACAATTGCAGCATTGCTGATTACTATCATATTTGTGGCTGGCACTGAGTTTACTGATGTCCTCTTGTGGAAAAATGATTTTTTACTTTCATTCCACTGTAGATGGCCATGCATTCAGCTTCCCAGTGCTAAACTCTAGAATTTGCTCCCTTTAACCTCTCTTCCTCTCCATATTGTAGATGTTTCTTAAAAGCCTACCCCGACCTAGCTTTTGATCACCATCCTTTCTGATATCTCATTGGGTGATGATGTCAAATTTTGCTTGATAATTCTCCTGTGAAGTGATTTGGGATGTTGAAGGTGCTGTACAAATGCAAGTTATTGGTTGCTATATCCAGATTTTTGCTGCAGAGCCCAATATTTCAGCTGTGAACTGGCCTACTAAGCTCCCACTCCGCAGGCAGGAGGCACATTTCAAGCAGGAACTGCATTTCCACTGTATTGCTGAAGGAGAAAATGGGCAACCCATGGCCTTCTTGCATATAAGCAGTCTCATGGCTGTTGAGACTCCCACTACAAGATTTACTTGCCCCAAGGCAGTTGATGCTATAAGCAAAAATGGTATGTGAAGGCAGGGGGGTAGCAAACCATCTCCTGATTCCACATTTGAGCAATGTGTTGTTGCTTCCAGGGCCCAAGCTCTGATTCTTCCCCAACTCAACACTCTTGCATATTTCTACTGGCACCGTCCAAGCCCAGATTTCCCAGAAATTGGCTTCACCCCTCTGGGAACATCGAAGCTCGATAGAGTCTGGGAAAAACAAAACATTACTTTTTTTTATGGCACTAGCTGCCATATGGTGATTATGAATGTTACTGAATGGGTGAATGTTTGCTAGTGGGTGGGGAGGGAGGTGTGCTAAGAAATGTGGGGGAAGGGTCAGTTGCATAATTACCCAAATGTTAGACTAAGTTTTAATCTGTCTAACAATCCATGGGTAACTATTGAATTAAGTCAGAGCTGCCTAGGGTCTCCAACTCTAGCTCAGTGTTGGAAACATTCACAAAGGGTCCCAGTAAGTGGATGGAATTGCCTACTGGAAGTTCAATCTTCCCAGACAATTCCCACCTCGGTCAGACCCACAACTTTAGTCGTATGTCTGGTCTTGGACAATCCGTGGACCGGAAGATTTGGGCCATTATCTTTAATGATCTTTGACATTTGTTATTCCAGGTAAGTAGGTTGTTTGCTGCTTGAGCATTATGATGATTATTTCAGACCAATTTATCTAATGTCATCCGTGGATTGGCTTCTTCTCATTCCCTTCATACAAATGCCATTGTCAGGAATGTCTATAAACCACAAATTCCTGCAACATCTTGAGTGAATTCATAATTTTTGTTTAAAATTTACACTGCACCTGTACATAAGCACTAAAATATTTACACAACTTAATGCTTAGTTATTTGAATAACTTGTACATTGACATCAGAAAATTAGAAATTTACTGTTTAACTATCAAGGCTACCATTTTTCAACGTGGCCATTTTATATACTTTGCTGCAACAACTTTCTAAAATGAAGCAAGCAGTTAGCATGACCATGACTATGAAAAGTCATTCCTAAATCTCAACTGTTTTTATGGCGTTGCATGGCAGAGCCCAAGGCTTCCCACAGCTGGTGACATTTAAGACCCTTTCATGTTACTGCTCAACAGATTTGCCTTTATCTTTGTGATATTTAACAAAAAGCTTAAGCTATAGGACATGTAGACAGACTCTCTTGTCAATGTTAAACCAAAATGAAATGCAAAGCTACAGGCATAAGGAGAGGATAGTGATGAGAACCCCCCTCCTTTTTAAAAATGAAAATTGTACAATGGGACTGATCAGTAGGCAAAATCCCTCCCCTGCCCCCGTCACAATGGGAGGGAAAGGTAAATTGGTCTATTGATAACCGTGTTGTCATCTGTGGACAGTTAAATTTCATCAGTTTGAGATAGAAATAGTAAGCATTTAGTCATTCTTATCTTACTGCAAGCCAGTAAGCATAAAGATGATGAACAGGAATAAAACCAAAAATGCTGGAAATAGCGAGTCTGGCAGTATCTGTGGAGAGTGAAACATTAGCCCAGATCTTCCGGCCTCCAGAACATTGGAGATTGGACATACTCCCCAAGATATGTGACAGGATCCCTCCAGCCCCAACATAATAACTCTGTGCGAATTGCCAAGGAAGTTTGAACTTCTGTCCCCCGATGACTTGACTCCCTGACCTTGTCACCCTACCCCTTACCCATTTACCTTACCCACCCTAGCCCAGTTGTCACCCTACCCCCTTATACAGCCACCTCTCTCTAGCTTTTCAAAGAAGCTTTGGGAGATTTATAAACTTACTAAAATATAGCAGCTAGTGCTGTAAAAGGTGGATGCGGCTTGTCCCCTCCCCTGACGATCCAAAAGCAGTTTCATTTTGGGTAGGCTTTGTATTTCTGGAGAAACCAGGATTGGAAATCCTGGCCAGAAATTCTGAGGTCCGATGTGACGCAGGAAAGTAGGAGCTGAGTGGCCATCTAATGCTGACTGCTACTCATCGTAAGATTCAGGCCATTATGTTTCAGGTCAATGACCCTTCTTAACTTGATTTCTCTCTCCACAGATGCTGCCCGACCTGCGGAGTATTTCCAACATTTTTTTTATTTCAGACTTCCAGCATCTTCGGTATATTGCTTTTATAAGCAGATGCAGCATGTACAAGAATGAAGAGATAATGATGATTATATCCAAAACATTCAAGTCACTGTTAGAATACTATGTGCAATTTTAAATGCCATATAGAATAAACATAGCTGGGGATGGAAAACGATAATTGGGAGATTTGAGATTCTCGGGATGAAACTCATGGACAGAAATGTAAAACAAGCAATGGGAAATCAAAGCCCGCAAAAGGAAATGGCACTGCCACTCGAGAATAATTTCAGTGTACTTATAGGACTATAACCATTGGAGAATAGAGAGCTCAGGACAAATTTAAGTGGTGTTCAAAATTTGACACTGATAATGAAAAGGGAATGACTATTTCCTGTGGTTGGATGTTTGTAATATTAAACTGAAACTTAGTCAGTATGAGAGTGGGGACAGAGGTTAGAAGAAACATCTTTACAAAGTTGTTGGAGCATGGAATATGTTTCACAGGGATTAGCAGAGGCAAAGAAAATTGCTTCCTTTAATAGAAACTTTAAAAGGGAAACATGATTGTTGGGAGAGAGCAGAACTGGGATTACTGCCTCTGGCAAGAAAAGCTGACAGTGGCCCAAAGGGCATCTCTCTGTTCTGTAACCATCTATAGTCTGTTTTCTGTGGAGATCCTTTGTGCAAAATTTAAGAGGGCAATGCATATCACAATCCACTTTCAAAGATGTGACTTGCGCATGTGATATTAATCTTTGTTTGATCAGTTAATGGAATTAAAGCTGCTAAAACAACTTAAATCAGTGTCTTTGTTTTTTAAGATCAAGGCAAAATATTGCAGATGCTGGAGATCCGAAACAAAAACAAAAATGCTGGAAAAACTCAGCAGGTCTGACAATCTGTGGAGAGAAAGACAGAGATAACATTTCGAGTCCATCTGACATCTTCAGAGCTGAAGATTCATACAGATTCAATGCTAACTCTGTCTTTGTCTCCACAGATGCTGTCAGGCCTGCTGAGTTTTTCCATTCATTTAAGATGGCCGCCTCAAGTCACCTGCCACCTGGTATTACAAGTTGGCCCGTTTTCTTGAAGGTTCCAATGTGGAATACAATTAAGACAGGCTCAGGTATCTTTCTATGGAGCTTCACACCTGCTAATGTCAAAAATTACTTCAGAAGACTTACTGGACCTCACATTTTCATTTCTATAAAGCTACCTCAAGTGGAGACAAATTCTACTGGACAATAGCTACATGGAATGTGTTCTTCCTATCTCATCAAGATAGATAAGGAGTTCAGGAGTTAATGGATGGGACATTACAAAATCTAATCACCTTGGCCATAAAACAATAACTACAGTGTGTCCAGACATGTAAACAAATCCCTTCTGAAATCATTATGAGGAGAGAGGTCAGGTGACTAAAATAACCATTTTTGAAATCTCTTTTACAATGCGCAAGCTGCTAAATATCTCCCTCTCAATGTAAAATCTAACACAGGGTGGAATTGTTCCAGAATTGCACTACTTGTGGTAGCGGGTGAGTTTAAAAAAAACCTTTATAACCGCTGGTCACAATGGTCACTTTTTGCTCCATATCATCCCAATCCTGCTGCATTAATTATGCATTCCCAAGAAATGTGCTGTTTCCATGGTGGGCAGGCTCTCGTTCACCTGCCATGTTATCACTTCGCTGCTTCAGCGCACCAGGTGCCATATTTAAAGTCTAGCTGTGCGCACACCTCTGTGCTTCCAGCACATGACTGCTGCAAAGAAGACATGGTCCTGAAAGGCAAGAAGACTGCAGACCCCAGGATCAATGACGCATCCATCGAGCACATTTTGGAAGCAGTGGAGGCCCACCGCTATGTCCTCTACTCCCACTCTGGCCACAGGACCAGAGGCAGTGGCAGCGGTGTACAGCGCCAATACCCTTCAAAAGAGGACTGCCACCCAGTGCCGCAAGAGGATGATTGATGATCTCCGTTACACCAGGTTGTCACTCTTCTTATTACTCACCTCATACACTTTAAGCCCATCGCACATCCACAGGGCCCTCACTCATGACCAGTTCAAGGGACATCACCATTCACTCTCTCTCACACCTTCATTGACCTCAAACCTGATCAGGGATCACTCACCACCCACATATGCCAGATATACTTATCATCTGGCCTGGCAGGTGTCCTGCTTACACTTTCTCCATTTCTAGTCATGCAGGACAAGCTGGCACACAACAAGAGAGAGAGGTCGCAGACTGGTGGAAGAATGCCTGAAATCGAGCTCTTCAGGACTTTGAAAACAGAGCCATCCAGCTGGCTGGCTGCGACCTGGACCGGTCCTGTGCTGACAGTGAGGTTGGCACTGCTCTACTAAGTGAGGATTCAGCAGTGCAACATCAATCAGACAACCATGCTGTGAGTGATGTGCCCTTTTTCCGAGGCCACTGCCAGGCACTAATTATCTCCCCTTACTTTCACAGGCACATCTGGGAAAGAACCGACAAAGTCCATGACCCAGGACCTCCAAGCCCTGAAGAAATGTCTGAAGAGGAAACTGGAGGCATCCTCCTTGAAGTCTCGTCACAGTGTTCACCCTCACCCTCCACTAGCGCAGAGACACCCATCTCGTTGGGACCTAACTTTACAGTTGCTTTGGGCTTACAATCTGGTGAGCAAGTCGCACTCTCTGATCCGCAGCAGCAGGGACTCCCCAGGTCCCCGGCACTCTGAAGACTGCTGGGTGTCAGAAATTTGCTGAATCTGAGTCAGATGATGAGCCTCTGGACTCGGTCATGTCACAGTTGCTGGAGCTGCAAAGGCAAGCTCGGGAACATCTGGAAGTGATGTCCACTGCACTCGGATTGCAAGGCATGATGGATTCTGTTCACCTTCAGGCTGAGAAGATACCGCCAGCATGCTAACGTGCTGAGGTCAACATTGGTAGGATGGTGGCTGCCGTAGAGACCTTCATTCAGGACATTGGTCCTGCACTGCTGTGTGGGTTCAACTCCATTGCTGATGCTATAGTTGGCCTCCAGTGCTGTGTATGCGAGACCTCACTCCAGCTACCCTTTCTCCTGGAAGAGTCAGCCAGGGGCCCTTGGTCACCCATAGGGAGTAGGATCAGCAGGTGTACCCCCCACCCCGGCCATCCATCTGGTAACTCTGGGAGCGTCCGGCCCATCTGAATCTCCTCTTCCTATGACCTCAGCAGCTCCAGCTCCTCAGGTCGAGGAGGGTGCCACTGCCACACAGCAGGACCCCAAAAGCAGGCTGTGGCCCTTCAGGTCTTGGCCCTCCAGAGGACACCCGTCAGGATCATCACAGGGCGTAGCAGGCTGCCTCCACCTCTGCTGTAGATGACTGGGGAGCACCAAGATGTAGCGGCAGGATTAGGAAAGGTAAGATGTTTTGTTGTTAAAGATAGCATCTCCAATAATGCAGCACTGAATATTGCACTGGAGTATCAGCCTTGATTTTTGTTCTCAAGCCCTGGTATGGACTTGAACTCAGAACCTTGTGATTTTGAGGCAAGTGTGCAACCAACTAAGCCACAGTTGACACCAAGATGATGTGGGTTGCACAGCTTGGGCACTGGTGTTGATCACTTGTACGTAACGTTCACTATCGTCAGTAAACTCCCAAGAATGTGTCTCTGCCTTTGATTCTTTGTTCCAATGAGCAGTGTTCATGTCACTCACATGTGAAACTTTTCTGCACAAGAAAAGGCAGCTGTCTCAGTGCAGGTCCTCTTCCCTGTGCTTTGTGCAGCCTTTGGATCAAAGTGATGGTCCGGCCTCACACCCCCTGGATACATTACTGATGCCTGCACCTTGATGGTGCTTGTCATTGCTGCCAGAATGTCATGGGCAGGTGTCAGAATACTGTCATCCTCTGTGTGTTCTTCGCACGTTTAAGGTAGGGCTGGCACCCATCTCTTCAGCATCTCTGACCAGAGACGCTATGCTCCTGAAGGGGTCAGGTGCATTTAAAGTTTCATGGATGCGTTTCTATGATATGAACCAGGTCATAAAGAGCAAGCAAGCTGCCTTCGGCCAGACAGAGCCTCTAAGAATGTTTGACTCTATGGAGTGTCCTCACTGCATGTCGTCATCGTCATCATCTTGCAATTGAGCAACTATTAGGTCCTCCACTCCATCTGCATGACGGGAGCATTACCACAAGAGGGTATGTGCTCTGCTATAAGACAGACTGGAGTCAAACATTCACAGATGCAATGTGAGGCTGTATGGTGTCTCCTCACTGCATGTAATTCTGTTAGTACATTAATATGCCCAGCAACATTTATGACCTGAATTTTACCCTCGGTGTGTTTGGGCCCGGGACCGATTGGGAAACAGGCTCCTGGCCCCTGAGCGCAATCGGCTCAAAACCACGATTTCACACTGGCAGGCCAATTAAAGCTCACCTAGCGTGAAATGCACCTTCTCAATGGTTGAAGGGCCAGGCAGCAGCCTGTCTAGCGCCAGGTTCAATAGCGACCCAGCTGCTGGTTTAAAAATGACGGAGGCAGTTCCTGGAAGGCTGCCAGCAAAGAATCATATATTTTGTGTTCTGGAGAGTGAATCTATGGCTGCAACAGCAGTTGAATACGCCAGGCGGGAGGGCAGGTCAGGTGGGCACTTGGCCCCTCCCATTTTTCAGATGAGTGCCTCGCGGTGCTTTTGGAGGAGGTGGCTGCTAAGAGGGACTCCCTCGTTCCCAGGGATGGAAGGAGGAGGCCATCGCACTAGACCCAAAAAAAAAGCTTGTGAGGCAGTGGCAGCTGAGGTCAGCAGACACATAACGTGCGATGCATATGGGTGCAGTGTCGCAAAAATTTCAATGACCTGCTCCGCTCAAAGTGGGAGTATCATGTTGGCATGGAGAACTGTTAATTACTGACTCGGGTGTTAAAAGTCCGAGTGCCAAATGTCATTGACACCGGAGCTGGCCAACGGGGTGAATCCTGGCCACTTGGTCTGAGTGCCTTGCGGCTCGAGGGTCATGACTCGGATATGCCCTGCAAGGTGTTCCTCAGGTACCTTTGGCCAGACTGCAATGGCGTTGCAGGTAGAGAGTGAACTAATCGATGCAACTGTGTCCTTTCAGAAGACGACGAACCATCACCACATTCAGAGGACTCCAAACTGCATAATATTGACCAGAATTGAACAAGACGCTTTGGAGCTGGAAAGCACCTCATTCAGCCAGTCGTGGAGAAGCTGGGGTGTCAGATGAAGGCAAAAGTGCAGTGCACAGAGGCGACAGTTTCGGATGGTACAAACATTCTTGTGTAGTCTCTTTGTTGATGGGAGCCTCAAAACTGGAGTCACCATTGAATGGCGATGGCACCATGTTGCAGATCTCCATTGTCTCACCAGGGTGCCTGGCATGGACAATGACAGGGTGATGACTTAATGACATGTCGTTGTTCTCCCTTAGATTCGCCAGCAGGCACTCATTCACAGGACACCGACGAGCCATCCCTGATGCCAGAGGACCACCAGGCTTCAGCTGCTCCTGTGTCACAGCCGCTTCTGAACCAGGCAACAGCACAGATACTAGCACCTCAGTAGACGTTAGATCTTTGGCTAGAATGTTGATGAACAGCAGTGAGGGCACTTCACACTCGCTTGAGGTGAAGGCGGAGGCAGAGAATGCCCAGGGTGACGGCACTTGGAGGACAGCTGGAGACCAGGATGATGCTGGGTTGAAGGCAGATGATGAGCCTCTGGAGTGGTCCATTAGGTGGCAGATGCTCGATATCCAGTGGGATGTGAGAAATCTGGCGGAGATCCATGAGGGTCTGTGTGCCATGGTCTCCGTTTTGGAGGAGTCCATGTAGAACATGACCACTGTGTTGACCCTCATGGCTGAGCACACTGCCTCCTCCATTTGAGAGAGTTGGCAACTCTCATGGAGAGGCAGCTCCAGGAACAGAATCAGGGATTCCTGGGGTTACATTTGGACCTGCAAGCCCTCACACAGGCACTGACCTCCAGGTGGTCAGTGCCAGTGTGAGAGATGGATGAGGCACCCAGTATCCCAGCTAGGTGCCTTTCCATCAATGGCAAGCAAGCAGGTCCCCAGAGAGACCTCAACATTGGCACATGAGCTGCCTGTAATCTTTGTGGTCTCCTCTCAGGATGCTCTGGATGATGGCAGCAACTCCTATGCCAGTGACCATGGTATCTGATGAGGCAGCAATGACTGACTGGGGAGATCCCAGCCGTGGCACTGGCCACTCACTCCCAGGCAGGGCCAACACAAGCTCCACTGATCAGACGACGACCACCAAGGTCAACTAGACTGCAGAGTCAGCAGACTGTCTCCAATGCAACAGCCAGTGAGAGGGAGGTTGGGCGGGCACCAAGACCTTGCACTCATAAATTTAAGGCCCCATGAGCACAAGGGACTGTTCACGAGTGACCTTCTGTTCAGTTATGTTTGTTCATGTTTACTGTTGTGGAAATGAACACTGGAGATGGTAGTGTTAATTTGTTTTGAGTGTGAAAATTGCATAATTTTTTTGTTATCATAATGGCCTGAGTATGCTTCACCTTTTTCCTTTTTGTGCATTAGTATGTAATGCTGGACTTGAGTTGCTCTATACTTCATTGCACAGGCACTGAGTGGACTCTGGGTTCAAATGAAAGGGTCATTTCAGACACCCTGGACCATGAATTGAAAGCAGATTCTTTGATAGTCTAGCTTAAGGAGCGTTGGATCAAAGCATCCCTGGTGTCCCTACCTTCCTGGAGGTTACCGAGGTCTGCCTCCATGCCCTCAGCGTTCTCCTCACCATGCTCCTCTTCTGATTCACTACTGGATTCATCCTCTGTGGCTTGTGGAGCTGCTGCAAAATCCTCTCCCTCCAGTGGGTCCCCCCTTTTCAGTTCCAGATTGTGGAGAGTGAAGCATGCAACCACAATAAATGACACCTGCTCTGGGGGGTATTGTAGTGCTCCCTCTGGTCCAGGCAATGGAAACGCATCTTCAGAAGACCTATGGCCCTCTCTATCACCACCTTTGTCGAGGAATGACTCCTATTATAATGCTGCTGTGTGTCTGTTCTTGGGTGGCGAAGAGGTG
Source organism: Carcharodon carcharias (assembly GCF_017639515.1). Lineage (NCBI taxonomy): Eukaryota > Metazoa > Chordata > Chondrichthyes > Lamniformes > Lamnidae > Carcharodon > Carcharodon carcharias. Next base: position 87,801,132 of record NC_054477.1, on the reverse strand, counting down.
TCATAAGCCACCTTTTCAACAGCTAGCTCTTGTCACCCAGCAGCCATCCATGCAGTCAAGCTGGAGCACTGAATATCCTGGGTGCCTGGGAATATCTCAGGATATAAGCATCATTGGAGCTGTGAGGACACATTGCACAGATTTGTAGAGTCTGAGTATTGTGGTCACACACTACCTGCACATTCAAGTGGAATCTGTTCCTGTTGTCGTAGGCACCAGGCTTACCAGCTGGCACCTTGATGGCCATGTGTGCAGTCGATTGCACCCTGAATATGGGGGAACCTAGCAATCACTGTAAACCTTCTAGCTCGCTCAGCCCAGCTGGCCTCTTCTGTATGGTTCAAATCAATGTCATTACCTACCTGAACAGAGCTTCTGCCATCAGCTTGACACAACTAAGGACAGCTGATTGGGAGACTCCACACAGGTCGCCCACTGACCCCTGGAACGTGCCGGAGGCATAGAGGCTGAGAGCCGCTGTGACCTTCAGAGCTACTGGCATTGATTTTCCACCCGCACAATTGGAGGTGATCTCGGGCCCAATCATCTCTCAAATTGAGGGCACAGTCTCCCTGGAGAGGCGGAGATCCTTTAGCATTGTACCTTGGACATATTGAGGTAGCTGCATCGCTGCCTGTAAACCCTGGCAGCAGGATAGTGGCATCTTCTGTGGCCCCTTCTGTCTTGGACTACCTGTTGGCCCTGCGCCCCTTGTGCCTGCACCTCTCCTCCCACAGATCCCTCCCCTGGAATCTGCATTGGGACACCTGCCCCCCTCTTCCTCGGAGGAGGAGTTGCCTCCAGAGGACACAATCCCCATTACCAGGGTAACAGAAGGCTGTCTGATACCGGGAAAGGAGGGGCCACACAGTCAAAATCCTCCAGGACCTTGGAGACACCAAAGAGTCCTGAAATGAAGTCTAGAAATGCTAAGATGAAGCTCAGAACAGAGATGAAGCTGTCAAGTTCAACTAAGCAACCAGCAGCAAACTATCTCCTAAACTCCTCATTATTCTCACTGGCAATGCTGCTGACCCTTTTTATCCCGCCCTTGGATGAGGTTTTGCAAAATGTGGGCTGCCTGTTTTACCATGCAATGAACGCAAAATTGCACGGGCAACATAAAATCTGGATCAATTGGATTTCTAATGGCCTTAAATGACCTTTAAATTGATGGTGGGCATGGCTCCGACACCCGCACGTGCCCACTGACCTGAAGATCCCGCAGGCATGCAATGACGGGAAACTTGCCTGATGTCGTCTTGCAAGATTTTACACCCAATCGGGTCAGGCGCGTGCCCGCCCACCAGGCATAAAATCCTGCCCTATGTCTATAAACAGAATTCGCAACATTGATTGTGTCCTACTTAAAGGGAATGGTTTAAAACAAATAAATTATATTTTAAAATCTTAAAATTCATTTGATAAACATATTAAGGTGCCATATTCCTTCTCTTCTGCTGAAAGGGTGATGGTAGAACATGCTAGAATTCAGGGCAATTAAAATTCCTGCTGAGCAGTTAATTTTTGCAGCTGATTAGGACTTGATTTTAGTACAATGACATGTTATTTGACTAAAACATTTGGCCTATAATTGTCCCTTTTTATAGGAAGCAAGTTCTACATTAATTGGCTAAGCAAGTTAAAAATACTTAACTATTTTTAAAAAGCCACCATTTTTCCAATACATTTAAGCTCAGCCAGCAACTGCTTTTGTTAAAGAATGATTATACATGTAGAGAGCGCTTACTTTTCATGATCTATCTGAATGTATGACAAAATGTGAATTAGAAAGAGGAATCTCAATCACCCCATAGCAGATAGTCCTGGAATGGTCCATGAGAAAGCTTCATTTTGGTGACTTTTGTGATTCTTCTGTAAAGTGATTTTCATTTCATAGTAACATTAAAAATATTACCCCAGATATGATATGACTCCACAACCTCTGGGTGGATGACCCCATCAGGCAAGCTAGCTCACACTCTTCAGTTTAACACTGGAGTGTTACCACAAGAATTCCAATATAGGTTTTTTATTCTAAGCCATAATCTTGAAAGCAAATACTATCACTCTTGTGCAAAAGCATCAAACTGGAGGGGTTTTTATTTCTTCCTGACAGTTTTTTTTCAGAAATCATTGTTGTGAATTCTTTATGACAGAGCCTACCTCTGCTGAAGTCTGTGATTTTAGTGACTCTACAGATGATTCTCTTCTAGTTTGAACTACTTTTAAGACCCACCAGAATCCCAAGTGCTAATAGCTTGCGATTTTCATGTCTAACCTTATTTACATAATGATTCACAATTCCAGCTGCAAACTTCACCAATCCTGCATTTTTTAGGAGGCAAAAGTTACAAGCAGAATTTAAAGAATGATAATAATTAAGGGGAATGTTATCAGGGAGGAACACAAATTTAGAAAGCTTCTAGTGAAAATTTAAACAAAAGGAGCAGGCATTTCAGTCCAGAATGAGGAGGAGACTTGTAGGTGCAAGCATAAGTCTTTGTCCATGAACCAGTGATGCTAAAGTGTTTTTTTTTACAACCAATGAACTGTTTAAGTCTAGTTAATGTGTGGAAACACAGGAGCCAATTTGCACACAACAAGATTCCATAGGCAGCAGTGACATAATGACCACATAATCTGAATTTGATAGGGTTGGTTGAGGGATAAATATTGGCTAGAAAACCTGTAGAACTGGCAACTGAATGGTAAGATAAAAGCAAAATATTGTGGATGATGGAAATCAAACAAAAACAGAAAATGCTGGAAAAACTCAGCAGGTCTAGCAGCATCTGTGGAGAGAGAAACAGTTAACGTTTTGAGTTTGTATGGCCCTTCTCTTTCCACAGATGCTACTAGACCTGCTGAGTTTTTCCAGCATCTGCAATGTTTTGCTTTTATCTTTAGTGTTCAATTCACTGCCACTTCCAGGAGTGCCTACCTTGAAGTACTGCTCTTCTCTCTGACAGGATTTCCATTTGTCTCTTTTGCCCTGTTCACCTTCATTGATTTCCATTTCCCTCCAGATGTTTGTCAAAGTGTTTACCACAACTCACTTGCATAGCCATATTTCCTTCCTCAGTGGCTGTCTTCATCTCTGACTTACCCATGTGGAAACAAAATGGTAACCTCTAATGTCTCACAACATATAGCAGATCTCTACTTTCTCCCCCTCATCTGACACAGATTCTTAAGATAGGTTGCCAGAGTTGTTCTCAGGAAGGTTGGCTAGGACTGTAGAAATAGCTAGTGGCTTTCTTTCGGGAAATTTCATATAAACCATACTGACTGTGAGTGGGATATGTCTGAAGGACCTTCTAGCATAAGATTTAGACAGACATTTAGATTCTCACATGATATGACCGGGAGATCTGGTGCAGCTGTCATCAGGAAGATGGGTCTCTGCCAGCAATAGATGCCAAATTGAGAGCTGCTTCCTTTCACTGCTGCAGATGTTCAAGTGCAGATGTAGGCAAGAAAGCCCAGAGCACCACGTGACCTGCCTACCATTCTTTTTGCTGGTTCCCTTTTCTCAGGAGTCTTGTTTGGCAAACCTGGTGCAAATTAAGGGAGCTTAGAATTAATAATGGTCACTAATAATCATGAAAGCCTAAGTCCCAGCTGGAAACCAAACAAAATACAAGTAGGTTGCCAACTCTCCAGGATTGGCCTGGAGTCTCTGAGGATTGACATGTTGGCCAACAAATTGCTGGAGCATGGGGAAAGTCATGTGATCAAACCTCCAGGAATGCATTTAATCACAGTTGGCAACTCTAAATACAAGAAGGGTTTAAAAGGTGTAATGGACTTTCCTTGAAAGTGGATAGGACTTTTAGAAACTCTCTGACCTGCAAGTCAGCCTGAGACCTTGCCCTCTGCTGAGTTCCACTGGTATAATAGTGACTTGGCACTTGTGTTTCAGGAAACAAAAAAGGGTATGGAACCCTCTACGCCCACCTTTTGATACTTTAATGAACCTCCCACCTGCTCTGGGCCTGACTGGAATATTGATAGGAGTCACAACTTTGTTTCTTTTCCCTCTTGATACTATGACAAGATCTGTCAAGGAGATAATTAAAATTGGCCCCATTGTAAAAGGTTGCACTACATCAGATCCCAAATACTATAGCGCAAACTATTGTGTGACCTTGTGTTAGATCTCAAGTTAGCCTGCTTGAAAACTTGCTGTTGGTGTTGCCATTTTAGTTGAACTGGGATAAGAGGGACCATGGATGTTTATTAGGCACCTGAAATAAGTGCAACCTGTCAGTGACAGTGATGATGGGTGAAATTCTCAGTAATAATCCCTTGGTGAAAAACAAATAACAATAGGCATCAGCTCAACATGTCTCTTGGGGAAAATTGATAAGGAATATGGAAAGAACAGGCATCATAGTGTTCTACTGAGACTGAAACAATGTCTATAGTTTCTTTTTCTTCCAAACATTGTCGAATTGTGATACAGTCACTTGTCTGAATATTTTACTGTGATTATATTAGACAAAGTAGCTGTTGCACAACCATTTTCATGCACCGCCACATTTGTATGGAATGCCAGCTCACTGAAGTATGCATTTTTATGATAGGCATAATGTTTAAGTAGTAATTTGTATTTTAAATCTGTATCTCCCAAAAGAATTAAAGCACCAGTAAAGTAATTAAAGTATAATTGTTTATGTACTAACTTATTCAGAAACATTTCCACTGAATCTCATCAATTTAAAAAATGTAACTGATTAATTTTGTCTGACCTCACATTTTGTGCATAAATGCATCCATAATTTCTATCATTGAATCTTCTGAGATTCTTGGCTACAAAATTCTAATTACACAAGCATCAGGCACTGCTCCATCATAAAGCAACCCTGGGAACAGACAGAACCATTACTGAGCCAACTTCACAGATTTATGGTAAGATTTCATCATAAGAATTTAGTGGTTCACTCTGGAAGTGTACCTCCAGTCAGCTGAGCTCAGGAGCCTTTGGTTTGCGGGTTCTCAGTAGGGTTGCTAACACTCCAGTTCTCCTGGAGTCTGAGAAACTCGGGAAAAATCATAGGGGCATAAAAATTCAACTGCAGTGGTTCTCCTACAGCTTCCAGTCCCAACCAACTCCTGAGCGTTCTGTGCCTGCCTGTGTGGCTCTCTGGACCCACCCTGCCACTGGCTCTCTGGCCACCTAGCCCCTCCTCTGCACTCCCACGCTGTCACTAAATTCTTTAGCCCTGGCTATCCTATCTATACTCAATCCATTGATGGCTAATACTGGGTTCCTATGGCAACCCCTCAGCCCTGTGACAAATATCTGTTGACTGGCAATGTCCTATGCAAATGCTAACATCCTAGTAAGTGCACGACTCTTAACTCTCCTGACAAATGACTCCCACCCCTGGCAAGTGTCCTGTGACAAATGCTAAACCTAGACAAGTGCAAAGACCTCAGAGGTGCACCCCTATTTTTATCATATTTTTGTCGGTAGGTTTGCAACATTTAGTCCAAATGTGTGCATGATCAACACAACTAGCAACTTCTAATACAATAATTGCAACTCTTCACCAATGGAATGAGAGTTCCTCATGTGCCCATAGCAAACTTATCTGAAGGAATTGGGGAAAAAAAGCAGTATTTATAGAAAACACAAATTGTCAGTAGTGAAGAGTAGATTGCCCTTGATGCTTTAAACTCAAGTTATACATAAAACAAAGCCATCTAATTCCTTGGATTAAAATTATCATAGTCAAATGGTAAAACATGAAGCATTCTTAATAATGACAATAAGTAATCTCAGCCTGTAGCTCTAACTGTAGAATACAAGATTCAATGTCAGACACTATGTTATCTGAAAGCAGATCATGAAGATATCTGGCACCCTGATAATTAACTTTTCTTAAATTCTGGTGTTCGAAGTCTTAAGGGAATGAACTAAACTCCAATTATAGGCCCATAAACTAATATCCCACACTGCTACTCTAACTATGGTGTCCCATTGGTGACTGAAGTGTCTGACCATTGGGTATCTGGGGCTTGGCTTGTTGCATAATGCCACTTGACATGCAGGCTGGTAACACCACATCTTGGATGCCTGCTAGCTAAGGGGTTGAGGGAACAGCTAGCCACTGGTCTGACTGAACAACTTGAGAAAAGGTCAAATCATTCCCTTGAAGGCCAATTTATCTGGACCAGAAAATCTCTTGTGTCCCAGGCCATAAATCCATCCTGGGATTGTCATTCATTTCCAACTTCAAACTGGTAAACTTGTCTCTGCACTGAAGAAATATACTCCACCATACCATCTGCATACACAATCACCAGTCATTTTCATACGGCATCCTATTGTCCATTTCTTCAGTGCAGTGTTACCAGGTCCTGCTGCACTTTGTTTCCATTAATCCCCAGCCACGCTAATTGACCTAACAGTCCATCCTGGGTCTCAAGGAAATTCAAGACCAATAATTTTGAACATTGTCCCACCAGAAGACGCCACCTGAAATCTGAAAGGGGAAGGTCATGTTAACAGTGAAAACTTTCAACATGTGGGCGAGTGCAAAACTAGGAATCATAAATAAATTGAGACATATAAGATCCTGGGGGGTCTTGACCGGGTTGATGTGGAGAGGATGTTCCCTTTTGTGCTTGAATCTAGTACCAAGGGCCACTGTTTAAAAATAAAGGGTCACCCACTAAGGACAGAGATGAGAATTTTTTTCTCTGGGAGTTGAGAGTCTTTGAAACTCTATTCCTCAAGGTGGTGGAAGCAGAGTCTTTGAATATTTTTAAGGCAGATGTAGATAGATTCTTGATAAGCAAGGGGGTGAAAGTTATCAGGGATGGGCAGGAATGTGGGGTTGAGGCTGCAATCAGATCAGCCATGATCCTAATGAATAGCGGAGCAGGCTTGAGGGGCCAAGTGACCTACTCCTGCTCCTAACTCATATGTTTGTAAGTTCGTATGTAAGAATAAATTAAATCAGGAATTCAGTAGAAACCTTGTTACCTAGCGAGTAGTTAGAATGTACAACTTACTATCAGAAAGCACAATACACACAATGCAAACACAATAAACACCAGAGGGAGTAAGGAATAAAAGGATATGTTGTTAGGATTAGATGAAGCAAGATGGGAGGAGATTCATGTGGAGTATGCACAGATATGCATCAATTTGGTCGAATGTCGTTTCTGTGCTGTAAATTGTTTTATCTATGCAGAGGATGGTGGCCTTGTAGAACAGACTGCGTGGAGAGGCAGTGAGGACAGAGAAGTATTTAAGGGAAATTTGGACAGATGTTTGAATGAGTGAGCAGTAGATGCACAAGGATTTTTGAGACCTGCTAGATGAACTGCAGAATCTTTCTCAGCCTCATCCTTTTATGCTCCTCTACCCTTATATCTTAAGCACATTATCATGCTAGCCAATTTCTAGCATTGATTCTGTTGCTTGCTTGTGCCCATTTGCAGCAAGATGTATTAAGTCACATGCTTCGAGCCCGAACCATTAGATTTTTTGACTAGCTGGGGGAATAAAATCAAACTTGGAGTGTCGCAATGTACGAAGGAAAGGCCTGACTGCAATAAAATCAGCTCGTGCCCCAGGGATCTGTACTCTTATCACATTCTCAGCACAGTTACATAACTGGGCGGTGATTCGGCCGGGGGCTGTCCATGGTAAGCGAGTTGGCCGTGGGATTGCGCGCATTCACACATTTTGGCAGAAGCATTCCCCATTCTGCTGTCACTCTGGGAGAGGGGCGTGACTGGTGTGGTCACACTAAAGGACGGTGCTGGACAGGTTATGAGCCAGCAACTTCGAAAATGCAGAAAAGCCAGACCGAGCATCTCTATAAAATCTTAGTCATCGGCGATCTCGGGGTAGGAAAGACCAGTATTATCAAACGTTACGTGCACCAAAACTTTTCCCAACATTACCGAGCTACGATTGGCGTGGATTTCGCTCTTAAAGTTCTCAATTGGGACTCGGAGACTGTGGTTCGACTGCAGTTATGGGATATAGCCGGTAAGATTTTGTTAGTTTTTCTCAACCCGCTGTTTCAAGTAAAGAAACTATAGAGAGCAACAGTTTGCTAAGAAGCAGCGTATTGCTCTGTGTATGCCTGTAGAATACTTTTGCAGCTGGACAAACATTATTTTAAATTTTAAGACGTGCAGATAAAGTAGCATCAGCCCATTCTACACTGTGTTGTCGCTTAACCAACATTTATGCATTGACAGTAACTTCATCTGTATATTGTGACTTTATAAACTAACAGTAATTACATTGCAGTCATTATTTGGTTAAAAGTGAATATATCAAGTGTTGGAGAGATATCCATAGTGACAATCATTCTTCCAGGGGAAAACATCAACTAGATAAGCTTGCCCCTCCAGTATATATTGTGGATAATAATGGATGGACAGGAGCAAGAATTTTATGGTGGATTTAAAATGATTTAAAAGCACTATGAGATCATCTGAACGCTCACTAAAATTATTGGCAGGTATTGTGCACATCTGAATTTAGAGGTGTGTGTAAAATGATCATTTAGATTTGAAGACCTATACTTTTTTGTAGTGTATGAAAGAGACTTGAGTTCCACCAACATGGTGAAATTATGTTTTCGAGGCCTTTTTTGGTTACATGTTCTATTATGTAAAGCGGACGCAATCGATTCTACCATGTTAATAGTCTGTTGGTTGTCTCAAACTGCAGAAGGCAGCAGTTAGCCTGCCGGCAAGCAATGATCTGCATAAGTCATGTGTCGCTGTATCATATGATCCAAATCTGGAGTCCGACTTTCGAGTTACTTTGTTTGAATTACGTACGGCTCTAATTACAGATAAATTAGCTTGAAGAAATGTGACTTAGCTGTAAACATTCAGGAAAATGCAATCCTTTCTACATTTCCAGAATTTGATGAAATGGTTTAAAGTTGTGTGAATTTCATCTCACGGTGTTACCCAAGTATTTTCAGGGCAGTGAATTGAGTGAATGCTTTCCTTCCCAGGAAGCAAGAGATCTTTAACCATTTAACCACGATGGGAATATATTAGTTTTTGTCTGCTTCTCAGGTACGATACTTGGGGAAAAGATTTGAAGCCTATGTCCCAGACCCCTAGAGTGCCTGAAATTCATCCAACAGCATTTTTGTTCATGTGGTTTATAAGTATTTCTGTGCTGCTGTAACATAGCATTAAGCCCCTTGCAGACACTAATGAGGGGGCTAAAACCAATTCAAACTTCCTGTATGAAATTGCACAGAAACTAGGTGAAGCAGGGACCAGACATGCTCTGCTCAGTAGAAACATAGAAAATAGGAGCAGGAGTAGGCCATTCAGCCCTTCGAGCCTGCTCCACCATTCATTATGATCATAGCTGATCATCCAACTCAATAGCCTGCTCCCGCATTCTCCCCATACCCTTTGATCCCTTTCGCTCCAAGAGCTGTATCTAACTTCTTCTTGAAAGCATACAATGTTTTGGTCTCAACTACTTTCTGTGGTAACGAATTCCACAGGCCCACTACTCTCTGGGTGAAGAAATTTCTCCTCATCTCAGTCCTAAATGGTCTACCCCCTATCCTCAGACTGTGACCCCTGGTCCTGGACTCCCCCACCATTGGGAACATCCTTCCTGCATCTACCCTGTCTAATCCTTTTACAATTTTACAGGTTTCTATAAGATCCTCCCTTGTTCTTCTGAATATAATCCTAATTAACTCAATCTCTCCTCATACGTCAGTCCCGCCATCCCAGGAATCAGTTGGGTAAACCTTCGCTGCACTCCTTCTATAGCAAGTACATCCTTCCTCAGATAAGGAGACCAAAACTGCACACAATATTCCAGGTGTGGTCTCACCAAGGCCCTGTACAATTGCAGCAAGACATCCCTGTTCCTGTACTCGAATCCTCTCACTATAAAGGCCAACATCCCATTTGCCTTCTTTACTGCCTGCTGCACCTGCATGCTTACCCTCAGCGACTGGTATACAAGAACACCCAGATCTCGTTGCACATTCCTCTCTCTCAATTTATAGCCATTCAGATAATATTCTGCCTTCCTGTTTTTGCTACCAAAATGGATAACTTCACATTTATCCACATTATACTGCATCTGCCGTGCATTTGCCCACTTGCTCAGCTTGTCCAAATCACACTGAAGCTTCTCTGCATCCTCCTCACAGCTCACCTTCCCACCCAGCTTTGTGTCATCTGCAAATCTGGAGATATTACATTTAATCCCCTCATCTAAATCAGTAATATATATTGTGTATAACTGGGGTCCCAGCACCGATCCCTGCAGTACCCCACTAGTCACTGCCTGCCATTCGGAAAAAGACCCGTTTATTCCTACTCTTTGTTTCCTGTCTGCTAACCAGTTTTCTATCCATCTCAATACACTACCCCTAATCACATACGCTTTAATTTTACACGCCAGTCTCTTATGTGGGACTTTGTCAAAAGCCTTCTGAAAGTCCAAATAAACTACATCCATTGGCTCCCCCTCATCAACTCTACTAGTTACATCCTCAAAAAATTCCAGTAGACTTGTCAAGCATAATTTCCCTTTCATAAATCCATGCTGGTTCTGTCCGATTCTGCCACTGTTTTCCGCGTGCTCAGCTATTAAATCTTTTATAATGGACTCTAGAATTTTCCCCACTACCGACATCAGGCTGACTGGTCTATAATTCCCTGTTTTCTCTCTACCTCCCTTTTTAAATAGTGGGGTTACATTAGCTACCCTCCAATCTAGAAACTGTTCCAGAGTCCATAGAGCCTCATAAGATGACCACCAATGCATCCACTATTTCTACAGCCACTTCCTTAAGTGCTCTGGGATATACCCGGGGACTTATTGGCCTTCAATCCCATCAGTATGCCATTGCCTATCCACCGTCATCCCTTTAAGTAACATTTCCCAATCCATTATAACCAACTCGCGCCTCATACCATCGTAATTTCCTTTATTAGGATTCAGGATCCAAGTCTCAGAATCAACTATGTTGCCCTCCATCTTGATGAAGAATTCTATCATATTATGGTTGCTCATCCTCAAGGGGCCTCACACAACTGGATTGCCAATTATTCCTTTCTCATTACACAATACCCAGTCAAGGATGGCCTATTCTCTCGTTGGTACCTCAATGTATTGGTCCAGAAAAACATCCTGTATACACTCCAGGAATTCTTCCTCTACGGTATTGTTACTAATTTGATTTGCCCAATCTATATGCACATTAAAGTCACCCATAATTACAGATGTTTATTTATTAAATGCGTCTCTAATTTCCTGTTTAATGCCATTCCCAACATCACCACTACAGTTTGGGGGTCTGTATACAACTTCCACTAATGCTTTTTGCCCCTTAATGTTTCTCAGCTCTACTCATACAAATTCCACATCGTCGGAGATAATATCTTTCCTCACTATTGTGTTAATTACCTCTTTAACCAGCAATGCAACTCCACCGCCTTTTCCTTTTTGTCTGTCCTTCCTAAATACTGAATACCCCTGGATGTTCAGTTCCCATCCCTGGTCACCCTACAGCCATGTCTCCGTAATCCCGACTATATCATATATCTTTACATCTATTTGTGCGGTCAATTCATCCACTTTATTGCGAATGCTCCTCGCATTAAGGCACAAAGCCTTAAGGCTTGTCTTTTTAACATTACTTGTCCCATTCCCACTATTTTTCACTGAGGCCCTGTTTTATTCTTGCCCTTGATTTCTCTGACTATCACTTTTCTTATTCAGCTTTTTGTCTTTTGTTCTTGTCTTTGATTCCCCTTCCTCTGACTCTTTGCATAGGTTCCCATCCCCCTGCCATTTTAGTTTAAACCCTCCCCAACCACTCTAGCAAATGTTCCCCCTAGGACATCAGTCCTGGTCCTGCCCAGTAGTTACAGTTCCATCTGCAGTTTAGTCAATAGCCGTTAAAGGTACTGCTGGAGGCCACATAGATGAAGGTAAATTATTTCTTCTTAACTTAACTCAGAGCCCAGAAAAGCAGGAGTTTTCCTTGATCTCCTTGCGCCCACTGCAAAACTTTTGCTGTGGCCATTCTATACTTAGACCTGTCGCCTCCCCCCGCCCCTCCCTCTCCCTCCTCATGACACCCACCACCCCCTTCCCCTTCCTCCCCTCTCCCCCATTCCCCTCCCCCTCCCCCGTTCACCTCCCATTTACCTAAGACCTGCTGAGGGCCATTGCCACACAGAATCACAGAATTGTTACGTTGCAGAAGGAGGCCATTTAGTCCATTGTGTCTGCATCGGCCCTCTGAGCATTTTAACTTAGTGCCAATCTCCTGCCTCTTTCCCATAACCCTGAATGTTGTTTCTATTTAAATATTCATCTAATGCCCTCTTGAATGCCTCAATTGAACCTGCCTCCACCACACTTCCAGGCAGTGCATTCCAAACCCTAACTACTCGCTGTGTGAAAAAGTTTTTTCTTCCCTCACATTTACTTCTTTTGCAAAACACTTTAAAACTGTACCCTCTGGCTCTCCATCTGTTCATGAGCAGGAACAGTTTCCTCCTATCACTCTGCCCAGACTCCTCATGATTTTGAAAACTTCTATCAAGTTTCCTCTTAGCCTTCTCCTCTCCAAGGAAAACAATCCCAACTACTCCACTCTTTCCTCATAACTGAAGTGTTTCATCCCTGGTACCATTCTTGTAAACCTCTTTTGCACTTTCTCCATGTGTTCACATCCTTCCTATAGTGTGGTGCCCAGAACTGTACACAATCCTCCAGCTGAAGTCTAACTAGTGTCTTATATAAGTTCACCAAAACCTCCCTGTGCTTCTACTTTATGCCCCTATTAATGAAGCCTAGAATACTGTACACTTTAGAAACCATTCTCTGTACCTGTCCTGCCACCTTTAATGACTTATCTACATATACATTCATGTCTATCTGCTCCTGCACACCCCTTAGAACCACCCTTTATTTTATACTGTCTCTCCATGTTCTTAGTACCAAAGTTTATCACCTCACACTTCTCCACATTGAACTTCACCTGCCACCTATCTGCCCACTCCACCAATGTGTAAATGTCCTTTTGAAGTTCTACACTGCCCTCCTCATAGTTTATAACTCTCCTAAGTTTTGTGTTGTCTGCAAACTTTGAAATTGTCCCCTGCACACCAAGATCTAGATCATTTATTTATTCGCAACAGGCTCAGATTGGCCCCATGAAAACCAGCAAGTTTCCTCAGGGGTCACGACAGGGGCCTGCAATGCTCTCAAATTCAGATGAGCTCTCAGTTTCAGATGAACCTCATGTTTTTAGCTTTTGGCATACACTGTCAACTTGCTGCCCAACATGCTTGGCATAACAACAAAT